>NC_136063.1:885825025-886487714 GCF_964261635.1 Lissotriton helveticus | reverse complement strand
ACCAAGTGCGTCCGTGTTTTCAACCACCATGCAAAAGAGAGTGCCCCTCATTGGTCACGTGCCGGAAGCCGCAACTCTTTTGCAGGTTCACGGCTGCATCGTCCTTCTTGCCTTTCCCTGGGTACTTGAAGATATCGTCGGTTCATAGGAATCGCTTCTCCCAGCCTCCACCTGATGCATTTGACCCTGTGGTCCTAGCCACGCTGGCCACAGTCTCTAACTCAGCTACTTCCGGCAGGGTCGGATTGGGATCACAATTTGGCCCAGGCACTGATGAAAAAGTCGCCCACATTTGCGGGGCGTGGCCCACATTCGCGGGCGTGGCCCACCTTCACGGGCATGGCCCGCATTTGCGGCTGTGCCCTTTCATGAAACACAAGGAATGTAGGTGGGAGAATATTGTTCTTCGGAAGGACACAGTGCCTAGGTGACAATGTCCTACAAGCTGAGCACCTGGAAAATAGCCAGGCCCCTTTCTATTACCAAAATATTCCCAGCCCTCCAGCGCAGGAGCATTTGAAAACAGTGAGGCCCCTTTCTCTTACAGCAGCGCTCTAGCTGTTGGCTGCCTCTCGCCCCTCCCTCTTTACAGGTCATAAATGGTCACCATCTTCCGACCGCGCAGCGGGCGCGCCAAAGGCAAGCCCGTCTGCGCCCGTCCGCGACGGGCCGGGACCAGGGGCTCCAACCCTTGGCCAAAATCCTACCCATGTCTATAACTCCACCTCACTACGTCAACTACGAGCCCAAGTCGCCCCTCTTTTTCTTAATTCATGGAACCCCACAATAAAACACTTCTCATGTCAGCACTGTGCCTTCCGACCCCCCTCCCTCATCTCTGCACCTAAGTACCATATGCTCCTGGCAAATTGCAGGTCCCTTCCTAAGCACTCCACGGAGATCTGTCTACTTCTATCTGAGAGGGAACCAGATGCGCTGTTCCTTACGGAAACTTGGCTCCACTCAGACTCGGACCCCGATATCATACAAACACTCCCCACAGGGTACCAGATACATCGAGTGGACCGCCCGATTGGGAAAGGTGGAGGTATTGCGATTATACATAAAGATCGCTATAAATGCCGTAGTAATCCCAACTATCTGCCTAGTTGCGAAAACCTATCCTTCTCACTAGATTTGTCCCCTACATGCTCCTTTTCAGGGACTCTTATATACCGACCACCTGGCAGCTCAGGTAATTTTATTAACAGTCTCCCCTCTTCCATAGCTAATGGAGTCTGCAGCCTCCCAAATTACACTCTGCTGGGGGATTTAAACGTTCATCTGGACGATCCTTCGGACCCTGCTGCCACGGAACTACTAAACTGCCTAGAAGCATTAGGACTCTCCCAGCATGTTGAAGAACCCACTCACTCTAAGGGACATCTTCTAGACCCCATATTTAGTAATTGTACACAGCTCAAAGTTAATTCCCCCATCCCTCTCCCCTGGTCCGACCATTTTCTGATCCCATTCACATGGTCTCCACAAATTTTACACTCTGCTTCCCCCCTGATATCCTATAGAGACCGTAAATGGTCAAGGCTCAATCACACACAATGGGCCACCATTCTAGAAACCTCCACTCCAGTATGTAACGCTGACCCTACAGTCAGTAATGATAACTTTAATAAATGGATCTGTTATTCTCTGGACTGTATTCTCCCAATTACAAATCTTAAATTGAAACACAAACCAAGAAATGCACCCTGGTATACTCAAGATCTCCATGATATGAAAAAAGAATGCAGGAAACTGGAAAGGAAATGGCGCCTCGATTATTCATCATCAAACAAAGATGCTTATCGATTGGCTATAAAACTTTATAAAACCAACATAAAAACTGCTCAATCTATCTACTACGACAACAAAATAAATGCGGCGGCATCACAACCAAAAGAAATTTATCGAATAGCTAAATCTCTTCTAAAAATTCCGGATAAACTACCAGACCCTCTTACTGCCCAAACCCGTTGCAACGAACAGGCAGAATACTTTCATAGTAAAATAGCCACAATTTATGCATCCTTCCCTCTCGTCCCTTCTACTCAAACGGGTCTACTGGATACAGTTTCACCCCTTCCGGTTGCCCTGGAGGCCTTTACACCATTAGAACCCACGCTGCTTGAATCCATAATGCTCCAGGTGAAATCTGGATCCCCTGACGACCCAGCCCCCGCACAATCCTTGAGGTCTGTCACATCCTCCATTCTGCCTATAATCTCTAACTTAATCAATGCCTCCCTATCGTCAGGCATTGTTCCACCAAGGTGGAAACAAGCAACGGTAAGAGCTCTTTTAAAAAAAGCCAATTTGGACCGGTCAAACCCTGGAAACTACCGTCCAATCTCCTTACTGCCATGGATAAGTAAGCTTGCAGAGAAATATGTAAACACCATTCTTACAGAATTTCTAGAAAGTAACAACTTATTGGACATATCGCAAACCGGGTTTCGACCCATGCATGGGACCGAAACAGCGCTTCTGGCCGTGACGGAAGGAGCTAGAATGATTGCGGACGTAGGCGGCACTGCAGCTATCATTCTGCTGGACCTCAGTGCCGCCTTCGATACCGTAAATCATGACATCCTTCTTCAGAGGATCTCAGAACTCGGAATCGGTTCAGGGGTAAAGGCATGGATTCACTCCTTTTTATCAGACCGATCTTTCTGAGTCTGTGAGGGAAGTGTTACATCGTCCAACAAAGCACTCAGTTGTGGGGTTCCTCAGGGCTCTTCCCTGAGCCCCACACTGTTTAATATTTACATGCGACCCCTTGCCGAGATTGTCCGCCCTTTCGGTGTCCAAATTGTATCATACGCTGACGACACCCAGCTGGTGGTAACATTGAATCATCCATCAACCCAGCCAAGTAACCTAATGGGCTGCATGGAAGCAATTGGCACCTGGATGACCCAGTCATATCTAAAATTAAACGGAGACAAAACGTAGCTGATGATATTGGGCAACGCTCCGACAAAATCCATAGACTCCATTTGGCCATCCTCACTAGGTCCTGCTCCCGAACCCAAGGACACCATCAAAAGCTTGGGAATCTGGATGGACAAATCACTCACATTTAGTCAACAAGCAGTCAAACTTTCTGCTACTTGCCTAACCATCCTTAGGCTTATCCGCAAGATCCTCCCACTCCTTCCTTCAAAAGCAAAACAAATCATGATTCAAGGGCTAATCTTGTCCCGTTTGGACTTCGGAAACGCCCTTTACTTGGGAGCACCGAAATCAACCATCAATAAACTTCAGGTAATTCAGAATTGCGCTGCTCGTACCCTTTTAGAAATTCCTCGTCGCCAGTCGGTGGAAGCAGAACTAAAAACAAACCTCCACTGGCTACCTATCAAGGCAAGAATCGAATTTAAAAGCTTGTGCATTGCTCACCGCGCCTTCTGGAGGAAAGGAGCAGCCTTAAATCACACCCTGATCAACCCATATAATCCCACCAGACAACTCAGATCGATGCATGCCTTCCGAGTAAACATTCCCAGGTTCCAAAGAGCGAGGTGTGGAGGACGAACTTTCTCTGTAAACTCGGCCAGACTTTGGAACTCTCTCCCCCTATCCCTCCGCTCCGAGCCCAACCTTCTCTCATTTCGGAAAAAACTGAAGACTTTCTTATTCAGTAGATAAAAGCAGGGTCCTTCTTTTATACACTCATGCAATCCACCAGCGCTAGGACGCCTACGGGTAACTATCGCGCTCTATAAAAACCACTCCAATCCAATTCAAATATTCCCCAGCTCTCCAGCGCAGGAGCACCTGAAAACAGTGAGGCCCCTTTCTCTTAAACAAGCATTTACAATGCAACGGTCTCGCCTTTGCAAACGTTAGAGCTAATGGCATTGTAAATGACAAAATTTGTATTTATGTGTTGGTTTTGAAAATAGATAAATAAATGGCATTGTCATTTATAATGCCAAGAGCTTAATCTCTCGCAAATGCGAGACCTATTGCATTTGCGCACACGCACACACACACACACACACAGCTACACACACACAGCCACACACACACAGCCACACACACACACACACACACACAGAGCCGCACACACACATACACACACATACATACATACACATACACACACATACACACACACGCACACACACATGCACACCCACATACACACACATACATACACACACATACACACACAGAGCCACACACACACACACACAGAGCCACACACACACAGCCACACACACAGAGCCACACACAACACAAGAACAGTACCGGCCCCACAGGACTGTGGAGCACTCCAGGAACTGCCCAACAACTGTGGAGTGGCCCGCTGCGAGACGGGGCCGCTCTGACTCTTCCTCCCCAACACGGACTATGTTGAACCACAATCACCGGCTCTCCTCAGGCTGCTCCTCCAGTGGGGGTTCAATTGCTGTCTGGGCTCTTGGACGGCTGCACGCGGGGCTGACATGCGGCGGGGGCAGGCACCGACAATGTGCCTCATGCCCCCTCCGCGTTACCTCTCCACAGGCTGCTGCAGTTGCGGGGCTCTCCCTACTCGTGGGAGCCCCGCCTCGCCAGGGCCACGTTTCACCCGGTCCATCTCCGGACCGGGACTTAGTGTGGAGCTAGCGGGGCTCTCGGCTGCCGTCTCCTGCACTTCCGGACGGATTTCAGGCCCCGCCCACGTCATGGGCAGGAGCTGCCTGACGTCCGATTTGGACACACGCTTTGAATTGACGTGGACCCCATGCGATCTTGGCGAACAACGCTTGCTATTGTCCGGGTAATTTTTCCAAAAGGGGTGAAATCAAGTGGTTTTCTCAGCCCACACAGACTCTGTGGTTGAATTTTGGGAGTTATGACTTTAAATAGAAAGTAAGTGGACAGTAAATAGAAAGAATAACTTAATAGTCAACCCTATACCGTCCGATAGTACATTTGTTTTTAAATTAAGCTTTTAGCGCTATTTATGTTGTGTTTAGTAAGACAATATTCACGATCGCCCAGTTAAATGTCTATATGTGAACTTTACAAAGAATGTTGATTGCAGTTAGAATATACTCTAATCCAGCTAGCACCTCCACTCTACACCTTCTCCCTCTAGCCGCACATCAAACCTCACAATATGCTAGTTAAGTAAATCATCATAGTGACAATACAACACAAAGCATTTCTTTTTTGCGAAATTAAGAGCCCGTCAGATACAGAAATGCGTTAATACAAAGAGCTCTCTGCCATTTTGAAACGCTACTGACTCGCAGCAGTCCATAAAGATCTGTATTGTGCGGTAGAAAGGTGCTGCCTCGCGCTGGCTCTAGGGCGATGGTCGCTGCTCACGCTCCGCCGTCTCCAACTGGTGAGTGCACGCTCTTGTTGCCGCTTGTCCGAGGGAGGGAGGGAGGGGATGCACTTCTCGCGTTCCCCTCTTTGTGGTCCGGAGTCCTGGGCTGGCGCTACCCGTTATTCTGCGTGGCGTGACCACGGAGCTACTGTTCTTTTGACGCCGCTTTGGAGCTCTCAATACTTCCCCTTTCAGCCCCACTGCCTGCGGCTCTGCCCGAACCCAGGACAGGGTGGGTGTGCGAGAAGAGAGAGTGGCCAGCGGGGATGCAAACAAGTCGGCCTGGAGCGCATAACAGCCTCGGAAGAGACACGGGAGGGCAGGAGCGTGACGCCGTGAGCGTGCACGTTGACTTTGGTGTTCCCTGCGGCTCGAGACAGTAGCGGCACTTGCAGTCTTCGCCGTTTCTTTGAAGCGCGTTCACAGACCGGTGTCTGCTCGTGCACCGGTCTGTTCCACTGTGAAGCACGTTCACAGACCTGAATCGGCTCGTGCCCAGGTCTGTCTCCCTTGGGAGGAAACATGGCGACTATAAGTCTCGTTGGTGCAGCGCTTCGCGCTGCAACGCCAGCGAGACTAAAAATGATTCCCCAGCCCTACAGCGCAGGAGCACCTGAAAACAGCGAGGCCTCTTTCTATTAAAAAATGATTCCCGAGCCCTCCAGCGCAGGAGCACCTGAAAACCGCGAGGCCCCTTTCTATTAAAAAATTATTCCCCAGCCTTCCTGCGCAGGAGCACCTGAAAACAGGGAGGCCCCAGCTATTGGTAAATTACTCAGCCCTCCCCAGCCCTTCAGTGCCTCAGGGCAATGGTGTGGCAGTAGAGGGGCTAAAGCAAAAACACAGCTTCTGGGCCATCCATGGGGGTGGGGGGGGGGGGGGCAGGCTAAGGTGAAGATGGTCAGAGTTCCCCACATCACCTGGCCCCCACAGTGAGACCCATTCTTCCTCCCCATTATGCCCTGAATACAGGGCAGTGGGCGAGGTGTTAAAGCAAACACTGTTTCTGGGCTGCGTGGGCCACAGAGGGGCCCGAGGTGAAAATGGCTCATAGGCCTGAGCAACACTTGGCCCCCTGGGAGGTCCATTCTGGCACACAATCACCCCTACCCAGCCCACCATCAGCATGATTGCTTGGCAGGGCAGGGAGTCAAGGAGAGGCCACAGCTGATCATCGTGGTCAGGCCGCACAGCGAAGCTGCTTTCCTCTCCCTGTCAGTGCTCTCTGTGGACTGGTAAAGAGGGAAAAACCAGCCCAAGGAGTGCACTGAGACACCGGCCCTTCGGCCCATGCCCGAGTGCCCGCAGTGCCAATCCGCCCGTGAATTCCGGTTGCTCTTCTCCATGTCCCTGTCCAACTTGTTCCTCCTCTACGTCCTCACATCACAATGGTACCTCTGTCTTCCTTCCAGATCACGTACATCCTGCCCTTTTTCCGCAAGCCCCTGAGCCTGCTGCAATAGGTGAGGGGGCGAGATGTACAAAACGACAAAAACACCGGTCCAAATGTTCTCAGTGCCCCTGGGGTACCACCCAGTGTCAACCATGCCCGACCTATCACAGCAACGTAAAAAGGAAGCAATGTCTGTGGGCACCTGAGATTGGGAACCTGCTGCCTTCAAAACGAGAAGATAGCTACCAACATTGGACTGGCCACTGTAACTGGGCCGACAGTTTCTGATTGGATTGCAAACTCTCTACCATAAAGAAGCGATGAACTGCCATTGAAACACGGTGGCTGCTAATGAGCTCAGCCTAGACAGACCTTATCAGAAGGCGCTGGCATTAGTGCATCATTCTAGGGAGCTACATCATACAATACTGAGGTGGTAGTTACAAGCTCGAAGTGGGGCTATACCAATATGAGTGAGGCTGCACAGAACTCTCAGACTGTCTTGCTGCTGGCCAGATGCATACCCTGCTGCAGTGAGAAATCCATTCCAGAGCAGGCTGTTCCTTGTGACCTTTTGCAGGAAGATGAATGTTAGGAAACAAAACATTTTGCAAGCCTCCATAGCCAAGGAGGGGTAACTCATGGTAGGACATAGGCAGGATCCTTAACTTTGAATTGATGGGCTTCACTCATGCCAGATACTTCCGGCCTCTGCTACTGCCCTTCCCATTGCAACCCAGTGCTTTCCACCACCAACCACCTTCTCCAGACCCACTCAATAGATCAATAGATAAACAGAAACACCTAGCTTGCTGTCCCCTGCCCCGGTGTCCATCCTGCACTGTGGCTGCTCAAAGAGGAGGGAGTTTCTTGGTGCTGCTCAGAATGCTTCCACTCAGCTTCTCTCCTTACCTCTGTATGGCTTCTCTTACAACTAGCGAAGACCTATAACTACTATTCTAAATCTAAGCTCTAGATGTGAGCACAGGCCAGTGGATAACTGGGAAGCCAACGCCACCATCCTCTGGCGTCTCCTCACCCACCATGCTTGCTGTGTTTTTAAGATGATCTGCCTGTTTTGCAATGCACGGATGCTTCGATGTCAATGCCTAAGATGTAATACAGCATGTCAAAAGATAGAAGAACCATCCCTATTCACAAGTATGCAACCACTGCCAAACAAATGCCAATGGCGAGCCTTCAAAGGAGGCAGTACTCCATACAGGCACCCCCCCCCCCCTGTCTTGTGTGGCAGCCTGGAATGAGGCACTTCCCGGGCCAGCTCACAGCCGAACCCGCGCACTTCACAGGTCTTTAAAAGACCTTGTGCATGTTAATTGGGCTTTGTTGTTGTTTCACCCCTTCTAAGAGCCCCTGCAGCTCGACTCTGCCGATTGCCTAAAGATCCAGCCCCCCCCCGAATTTTTTTCTTAGCCCCCCCGAAATGTGACTCTAGTTGCGCCTCTGACTCCATACATCATGTATTGGCACTTTCAAGTGGCTGTAGTGTGGGCTGTTCCAAAATTTGTATCACAGTTCAATCAAGCAATGGTTGGCCCATTGCCCCTCCCTCTGCATTTTTTTGTGTGTTGATGCCATTATCTCTGCAACCGTGAAAACTCTCTCTAGCCCAACCTAAGTATATTCAGTGAGCTGTTGCGCCACTCTGTCTATATTATATTCTGTTGATGACAATTGTTGTAAAACCTGTTTCTATTTGGACCTAAAAAATGCCACTATATGGAGGGGGTGATGACATTGTAACAGTACCGTCCTGAATAGTTTCGTCTTGTGAAATTCGTGGCAATTATCTAAAACATTTTCATCACGTTTGTGTTATTTTTGCAGTAAGCATACCATCCCTAGTGTCAGTGTAGAACTTCAACCTACAATTAAAATGTATATAAAGCTATATAAATAATAATAAAAAACATTGCTATTACAGCAGATTTTTTAAATACCTTGAACTTCATATAGCTGTAATAATAGCTTACTATTAAGTACGATCAAATCTGATTTAAGGCGGTTTATTATTTAACATAAAACAGTAGGACATGATTGAAACTAATGGATGCTTTTTCCAATTCCTATTGGATTGTAAGGTATTGCTGTGGTTGCCCTCCAGAGATAAAGTAACATTTAATATTCATTGGGGTGGGTGAAATTTCCATTTTTCCCATTCGCAGCTTCGTTTGCCCTTCTGTGCTAACTAAAGTAACATTTAATGTAAATCTGGGGAGGGTGATTTTGCAGGTTTCCCCCATTATTAACACTGGTAATTTTCCTGAAAATTAGTCATATTGCTCTAAATACGCTTAAGTGGTCTTCTGGGTGAAAATTGTATGTAGGATATGCTCATGCCTGCGAAAATCACATAAAATAACTGCTCAGTGTATTTCCCATAGGTTTCTACAGTACCACGGTGAACTTGGTTACATCAGAGCAAGTAGCCTTAGCACACATCCAGTTTCACGGTTCCTCTGACGCATTTTCTGCTCTAACCAGCTTCAAATTGAATGAAAGTTAAGTGAAAAAGTGTAAGTTGGAAGACACAGAAAAATTACATGCAACTGGTCAAATTCAGTAAGCAGGATGTATGCGATCATACACTCCTTTATCATCATATAAAAGTAATCTGCGACTAGGGGAACTTTTTCCTAGCATGTTCCATCTAAATGCCACAGGGAGGCAGCATTGGATAAGTAATAAATATGTTCCACCACAAATATAAAGGATGGTTGTTTGCGAGAAAAATAGGAAAAGTTGGCTCCCCCTGTGGCATCCTTAGTTAGGGAATTGGAGTAGGTCAGACTGGAATATCGTAATGGGACTGACAGTACAGCCCGCCAACATTATTTAACAACCCAACGTCGGCTGTATGATGTCAGCAACGAGGCTGGTGGACTGCTTGCTTTGTTTAGCCGGAGAGAGGTAGACGCTAGGTGAATGGCTGAGCTGATCAAGGACGCCGGGGAAAAGATTATACAGCCCGGGGAAAAGATTCTTTAGCCGACAGATTGTACACAAGAGTTCCCAGCCTACAACCACACATCGGGCAAGATGGCGCAGAGTAACCAGTCCAAAGTAAGAGCAAATGGCCACTTTATTAGGACAGGCACGCAGATTGGAAATGTATTAACATTACAACAATTGATCAAAACCTCACTTATAGTCTTTTCTCCTGGCCCTTGCACCCTTAAACCTCCCCCTAACAAGAACAGTCACCAAGCCATCATCCAAACATTCATTCCTCACCATCCTTCCATTCGCTTCCCTTCACACGTGAGCCATCTATTGCTCCTCTGTATTCCCCCCGCCATGACGTCCCTGCAAGACCCCCAAACCTCTCGCCCTGTTGCAAGCTCTTGCAATCCACTACCATGGGAGGCCAAGAGGAGTGGCCATCGTTCTGGAGAACAGCCAATTTGAAAACGAGTCTGCCATTGAGCCAGGAGGGGGCGTTTCAGAGATACAGCGAACAATTTGAACACCAACAGTCCATAAAGTCCAGAGATATTTTTTTTTGTTGGAGCCCCACTGCACCAAGTAAGTGTGAAGGGAAGAGGGAGGGCTGCTCTTTTCGTTCAATTGAGAGTGAAAGCAATGTTGAAGCTGGAGGGATCATCAGAAATGTGAACGCGAGATATGGTAATTCTCTCAAAAGGCCCACACAACGGTAGGCGGTCGATCATGATGGATCCATTGTGCCACACAGGTGCTTTCAGGTGTAAGAAGCTATCTTCCTTCACAAGAGCGTTAGTGGATTTCCAGACCGCATGCATTTCTAACAATATGGGGTTGCACGGGTCTTATGACGTCCGTGGTCCCACATAGATACCCAATCAATCAATCAATCATCGCATTTATATAGCGCGCTACTCACCCAGAGGGTCTCAAGGCGCTGGGGGGGTCCGCTACTGCTCGAACAGCCAGGTCTTGAGTAGCTTCCTGAAGGTGAGGTGGTCCTGGGTCAGGCGGAGGTGGGTGGGGAGGGAGTTCCATGTCTTGGCGGCGAGGTAGGAGAAGGACCGTCCCCCTGTGGTGGCTCTTCGGATGCGGGGGACGGCGGCGAGGGCGTGGCTGGTCGATCGAAGCTGGCGTTTGGGAGCGTAGAAGTTGAGGCGGCTGTTGAGGTATCCTGGGCCTTGGTTGTGTAGGGCTTTGTGTGCGTGGGTGAGGAGACGGAAGGTGATTCTCTTGCTGACCGGGAGCCAGTGCAGGTCTCTCAGGTGTCCGGAGATGTGGCTGCGACGGGGGATGTCCAGGATGAGTCGCGCTGAGGCGTTCTGGATCCGCTGGAGTCTCTTTTGGAGTTTGGCGGTGGTTCCGGCGTAGAGGGAGTTGCCGTAGTCCAGACGGCTGGTGACGAGGGCCTGGGTGACCGTCTTCCTGGTCTCGGTGGGGATCCACCGGAAGATCTTACGTAGCATGCGCAGTATGTTGAAGCACGACGAGGAGACGGTGTTGACTTGTCTGGTCATGGAGAGGGAGGAGTCCAGGATGAAGCCTAGGTTGCGTGCGTGGTCTGTTGGTTTGGGTGCGCTGCCTAGGGCGGGGGGCCACCAGGAGTCGTCCCACGCGGCGGGTGAGGATCCCTGGATGAGGACTTCCGTCTTGTCTGAGTTCAGTTTCAGGCGGCTGTTCTTCATCCATTCGGCTACCTCTTTCATCCCTTCGTGAAGGTTGGCTCTGGCGGTGGCGGGGTCGTTGGTGAGGGAGAGGATCAGCTGGGTGTCGTCGGCGTAGGAGATGATGTTGAGGTTGTGCTGGCGTGCGATGTCTGCGAGGGGGCTCATGTAGACGTTGAAGAGGGTTGGACTGAGCGAGGAGCCTTGAGGAACACCGCAGATGACTTCGGTGGCTTCAGATCTGAACGGAGGGAGACAGACTCTCTGTGTCCTTCCGGCGAGGAAGGAGATGATCCACTCCAGTGCCTTCTCCTGGACTCCGACGTTGCTGAGGCGCTGCACTAGGGTGCGGTGGCAGACAGTGTCGAAGGCCGCGGAGAGGTCGAGGAGGATGAGGGCCGCTGTTTCTCCGTTGTCGAGTAGCGCTCGGATGTCATCGGTGGCTGCGATCAGGGCGGTCTCGGTGCTGTGGTTGGCTCGGAAGCCAGACTGCGAGGGGTCGAGGGATCCGTTCGTTTCGAGGAAGGCGGCCAGTTGCTTGTTGACGGTCTTCTCGATGACTTTTGCTGGAAACGGGAGCAGCGAGATGGGGCGGTAGTTCTTGAGGTCGGTCGGGTCGGCCGATGGCTTCTTGAGTAGGGCGCTGAGTTCGGCGTGCTTCCAGCTCTCTGGGAAGGTGGCGGTGTCGAAGGAGGTGTTGATGATGTCCCGCAGGTGGGGTGCGATGACAGCGTCGGCCTTGTTGAAGACGTGGTGAGGGCAGGGGTCGGTCGGAGATCCGGAGTGGATGGAGTTCATCGTGCGGACGGTGTCTTCGGTGCTGATCGGGGTCCAGGCGCAGAAGGTGGTGGTGGGGGGCGGTGGTTCAGTCGTGGCGTGCGTCGGTTGAGTGCTGAAGCTGTTGTGTATGTCCGCGATCTTGTTGTGGAAGTAGGAGGCGAGGGAGTTGCAGAGGTCTTGCGAAGGGGTGATGTCGTTGTTTCCGGCGTTGGGGTTGGAGAGCTCTTTGACGATGTTGACACCCACAGGCCGGGGTGTCATCATGAAGGCTCAGTTCAATCTTGATGCACAAGGGAAGTTTGCTGCGTGGTAGAAGGTGATACGCCATCTGAGATAGATGTTGGGCCATATAACAGGACTGAAAGTGGGGAACTCGGAGTCCTCCAGATGACGTGGTGAAATAGAGTTTGGCAGGAGCAAGTCTCAGGGGAAGACAGCCCTAAGCATATTATGGACCATAGAGTCAATCTGCAGGAGAAGTCCAGATGGTACCGGGGAAGGAAGCATACCAAACAGATAATTGTATCTTGGGCCGTCACCATTTCTAACTGGCTGGACTCTGCCTCAGAAAGAACGGTGAAGGGCTGACCACTAGGCAAAGTCCA
The DNA here is from genome assembly GCF_964261635.1 of Lissotriton helveticus. Lineage (NCBI taxonomy): Eukaryota > Metazoa > Chordata > Amphibia > Caudata > Salamandridae > Lissotriton > Lissotriton helveticus. The sequence continues at coordinate 886,474,982 of NC_136063.1, read as the reverse complement.
GTTTCTTCTAGTCCAGTAGCAGGCAGAAATTATTCTGCACAACTGTACGAAAGTCCTGTGTAGGAAGCCGCCTAGGTATCGGAATCCATTGTGGAGCCAGATCTCTGGCAGTGGAGCCACAGAGTTTTCTGGGGTCTGCGGGGGTCAATGGCATCGCCTCCATCTTGGCCCAGTTGATCTTATAGCTGGAAAATTGGGCAAAGAAGTCTACAAAATCTATAAGAGCTGGAATTGACTCTCCCCGATTGGGCAATGTCAAGAGAATATAATCTGCGTACAGCAGGAGTTTTAATTCCCCTGCTCTTGTCTGGATCACCAAAATGTGTGTGAAGATCTAAAGGCCACTGCCAGGGAATCCAGTGCCAGGAGGAAGAGGAACAGTGACAGTGGGCATCTCTGCCTGGTTCTTCGGTGATGGAGACCGGGTCAGAAAGGATGATGTTACAGTTGATCATTGCCACAGGGGATTGATGCAGACAACAAACCATTTTGATAAACTTGGGCCAATTTTGAATTTAGCCATAGTGCGGAAGAGGTAGGGCCATTCGACCCGGTCAAAGGCCTTCTCTGCATCAAGGGAGAGCAGCAGATTCTCCTCCACGGCTGACTTGGTTGACCATATTACACGCGCCAGCATACCCAGGTGATGGATATGGGACAAAACCAACCTGATTGTCATATATCAGTAATATGATCACCCATCACAATCTGGTGGCCAAGACCTTGGCCAGTATTCTCACATCACAATTCAGAAGTGAAATGAGGAGGTAATTTACGCAGTGGAGGCGGTCTTTCCTGGTTTTGGAATGAGGAAGATAAGGGCTCTATTGAATTCAGGATGAAGCAAGCCCATACACGTAGCTTCCTAAAACATGGCTGTAAAGGGGGAGACGGTCAGGCCACAAGTAGCCCTATAGAATTCCAGGGGGAAACCATCCTCCTTGGTTGGTTTGGCTGTGTTTAAGTATATGGTGGATAGCCTATGCAGCTTCCTCCTCTGATATGGGCGAGCCCAGGGCCTCCCAGTCACTCCCAGGGAGTGACTGGGACATTAAGCTTGAGTTAGTCCTGGAGTAAAGTCTGTAAACGTCACTTATCCGCTGACGAAATGAGCTGCAGGATATTCAGGCACCAGGTGCGGGACACAGGCAGCATCAACTGCAGGTTCAAAGTGAGGACAACGAGGGCTTGATCTGAAACAACGCTAACATCGATATGGCACATGGGGTTAGTTATAAGGCTGCAGGTGTCATCAAGAAAAAGTCTAGCCACAATTCTGAACCATGGGCTGGAGAAAGGTAAATATAGGGCCTGATTTAGATCTTGGCGGATTGGTTACTGCATCAGAACGGTGACTGCATCAGAATGGGCCACCAACATATAAATCCCATTATATCCTATGGGATTTATATTCTGGCGGACGGAATATTCGTCATGTAGTGAGTGAGTAACCTGTCCGCCGAGATCTAAATCAGGCCCACAGTCTCTGTCTGTGGAATGGAGGAGGCGCCACACCTCATGTAAGGAGTGGTAATCCATTAGGTAATAGAGCATGGCCTGGTCATAGTCATGTTGCCGGTCAGGCCTCTCTGACTTATCCAGGAGAGAATCCAGAATCAAATTCTGGTCACCTGCAATGATGAGTTTATGGGAGTCAAAGACCACAAGAATCTTATGAAGATTAGAGAGCCATGGGTGCTTAACCTTCTACAGTGGCGTATACGGAGCTGACAATCAGGATTTGGTCCACAATTTTGATTCTTGCAAAAATGTAGCGACGCAGTCATCTGACCATGATTTCAGGACCTTGACTGGGAGCCTTTTGTGGAACTGGAGCGCAACTCCATTTTTCCTGGGGGAGGGGGACCTGTCAGTGCAAGTTGCAGGCAGGTCCTCATTGGATGCTGTGGAGAAGAGGACTGTGCCCACCCAGTCCTATTTAAGCCAAATCATCTGCCATAAGATGTATATCCAACATAAAGACAATATCCAGATGTTTAGAACCTAAGAAGAACAGAGTCTTTTTAAGATTGGTAAAATAGCTCATGACATACACATTTAGCGACCAAAGAGATAGGTGAGCAACACGATGATGAGGCATGGGGAAATAAACAGTAGAAGACAAAGAATGAGCACAACAAGAAAGGTCAACCTGACTTTTGGTGGAAGTGATAGGTCACCGCAAGTGGGAAAGAAGGGGAAAGGGGGGAGGACAGGATAGATAACCTTCAGTATCAATGCAGATACGGGTAAGTGTCATGGGCTGTATGGGGAACTGGATTTATCGCTATCATGGCAACGATACAACCAGGGATCTATGTCCAAGTCTCTGGCCCTGGCAGCCGCCTCCTTCTGTGACACCTATGATCAATGAGAAGGAAACAAAGCGGCTGTTCTTGGGTTTCCATATCCTCCATCCAAAGACCCAATTCCCGGAATTCCTTGACCTTACCACTAACTGTCACCGGCTCCAGCAGACCAAATCATAGGTTGCAGGGCTGAAGGTCCTTCTGTAAGATGTGAGTCTCGTAGGAGAAACCCGCTGAGAAAATAATCCGTTTGCCATTGCAAGAATATGAGCCATGTGTGCGGGTTTCTGAAAGGACCACCCACACCTGTTGATGGTGGAGAAAACAGGCTATAATCAGGTGTGCCCCAGGTGGGAAGAGGTGTAATAAGAAGCAGTGTGATGAGCCTGTTCAAACTCTAGCTGGAAGTCCATTAGCTGCGGGACAAAGGACTGGAAGAAGAGGGGGACACCCAGCGAATCAGCCAAATTAGGGACTCCAAAAATACAAACATTATTGCTACAACTGTGATCCTCCAGGTCCGTCCGCTTCTTCCTGGTGTTCAGAGGTCGTGGCTCCAGGTCATGGTCTACGCCACCTGTAGGTCAAGGTCATCAACCTTGTGTTCTGTAGTATCTATACGGTGTAACAATTGTGTCAAATTGCCTTCCAAGAGTTTGAGTTTCACATTTGTTTCCGTAATGGCAGATTCAAACATGGCAATGGAGGCCTGCATAGCTTTCAAGGTGCTCATGATAGACTCTAGGGTAACGTCCAAAGAGATCGGAGAAGAAGATTTGGGGGGCTGAGTAGCTTCCGTGAAGGTCAATTGACATGCTGCTTTTCCCGAAGCCATGGGTCCCCTGAGAGGGTGAGAGGCGAGAGAAGTGCTAGGATGCCAAAGCCCACAGGTATCCTCATTAAGATGCTTCACAGCTGGACTCCCGGGTGGTGGAAGTGCAGGAAAACCCCTGGAGGCAGCCTTCAGAAAACAGGAAAAAATGTTAAGAATAGGGGCTAGGTAAGTCCAGAGAAGAGGGGACCTGGAAGAGACACCCAAGGGCCGGCTTGCCATTGGTAAGCATACTGGCAGCACCAGCACCCATATTGGACTCTGAATCTGGGTTGTCGTAGGTAGCATCCTGAAGGCGACTGGCCGCAGCAGGAGAAGGGGTCCCAAGGAACAGAAGGGGGTTCAAAGATCCCAGTAGCTCAAGGAAATTGAGGCTCCAAAGATGCCAGGCAGCAGCTTACCGGGCATCACACCCCTCAGCACCTGTACTGCAGGGGTCAGATGTAGATTCTATAAGAGGCCTACATTGGAAGCTTGCCAGGCAGAAGCAGCATCACAGCAATAGAGGAGGTGAGAATGGAAGAGATGTGCCTGGGGCTGTGCAGCCTATATGAAAGTCACCAAATGGGCTGGCCAGGGTCGTGGGCACACAGATACAGGCCAAGGTCCTTATCGCCTCCAGAGGTCTCACCCCATCACCGCAGAAGGAGGCAGAAAGACGGTGGAAGACGCTTAGGAGTGGTGGTTTGTCAGATAGGAAATTCGGCAGCACCAGATTTGCTCCACCGAGGGCTAGATGGCAGTGCGATATTGCGCCTGGTTGGAGGCTTGCCAAGAGGAGTCATTTGGCAGCACCAGCACCACCGGGGCCGTCAGACGGTGAGAGGCATAGGTAGGAGGGCATGGTCTGTCACTTTGCAGGAGTGCGATGCGGCTTAGGCCCTGTATGCCGCATAGATCCCTCCACATCATGGAGGAGCCCTCAGGTGGCTGCGGAAATTAGGAGAGCGGGCGAACACACCAGAATTGGGAGGTAGGTAGGGACACCCTCCCCTGGGACAAGGTAGGTTGCCATGTGAATTGGGAGTCTCTTGAGCTTCACATAGGAGCTGCCATCTTCGCTCGCGGCACAGCTCCGCACCCCAAATGTCCCTTTTTGTTACATATTAAGCATACTTGTACCCATTCATCAACTCTTGGAGTAGATGATTTTTAACCCAACCTTGTTGCCACTGAAAAGAGGTGGAGTCTATTCTGGTGAAAACTATTTATTACACTGCACCAGAATCTGCACTGTACACTAAATACTGTGTACATTTCCCCTGTTAACGTCCGGCAGGTTTGATCGGCCGAAATTGAATGAAAGGTGAGGTATTTCCAGATACTGTAATTTCAACCCAAATTATAATTCAGACACCTGCACAAGTAAGGGTTTCTGCAGGAATCAGAAAACACCGACCCACTCACATTCAGAGACGTGCTGTTTGAGAAAGGGATACAGAACACCATGCATAAGAGTGAAAAACTTGGGCGTGCTTTTTGATAATAAGCTTACGTTTTTAAGCCATGCCAACGCGGTGGTGTCAGCCTCCTTCTTTACCCTGAGAATGGTGAAGAAACTGCTCCCTTTTCTTCCCCCAACCGCAGGTAAAACCTTAATGTCCTCCCTGGTGTTATCTAGGGTGGACTATTGCAATGGTCTACTGCTTAACGCACAAGAGCAAGTTCTGAGCAAATTACAGCTTGTCCAGAACGCTGCTGCAAGAATTCTCACGGGTATACCTAAGCACGCTTCTATCTCTCCCACAATTCGTGAGCTCCACTGGTTACCAATAAGAAGCCGGATAAAGTTTAAGGCCATGTGTATCATTCACAAGGCCTTAAACAATAATGGACCTGATTTCTTCAAAAGAGCATTCAAACTGTACAAACCCAGTCGAACACTACGCTCTTCTTCGGCCCAACAGCTCCAAATCCCATGCACAAAAAAAGTATCTTGGGGAGACAGACGTTTTGTAGTGGCAGCATCAAAACTATGGAATCAGATCCCCTCCTCTGTTAAAAATCAATCATCATTACTCTCATTTCGCAAACACCTCAAGACCTGGCTCTTTAACCAGTAAGACGTCAGTGGAACCCCTGCAATCTGCAAACTCCAGCGCCGAGACACCGAAAGGTATTTGCGCGCTTTAGAAATTTAAAAAATAAATAAATAAATAAGTATTGCACAGACCTTCCTGGCTCCACTCCTTATCTCAATTTCTATTCTACCCAACAGTATAAGTCTCCAACTCTTCTGCTCTGTTTCCTTCCTTTCTTAACCCCCCTCCCCCAGCCCCCAATCAAGCTGAAATATTTATTGTCATATATTTTGTTATTGTAAACTTTTTTTTAATTACTTTTGTAGAAACGAAAACACAGAAGGTGCAGGAAAGTTAACGCTTGATATAAAAGCCACGGAATGTTCAATCAAAACAAGCACAAATTACATCGATTGAGGAATTATCGTCTCTATAAAGAATGCACGTTTTAAATTTTACTTAGACCTAGTTATATTGGATATATTGTTTGTGGTGTTTTTATGTAGTATGTGACTCGTATCACCTCTTTACTCGATGCTACTTTTCAAATCCTTGTTTTAGTAACAAAGTAAGCCCATGAAACAACTGTCGTTTATTTTTTGCCCTCATCTTTACTTAGGTTTATTCTGGAAACATTCATCTTTGAGAAATATGTACGCTACACATTCACTATCTACCCAGTAGGAATTGTTGCTTTATTTGGAGTTTTGACGAGCAAAGACATCTCTCAGGGGCTAAGTACAACTGGAATACTAACAGGTAAGGTCTGTTGCATAGCATTATGCAAGGATGTTAAAATTGTAAGAATTCACATGCACAATATTTTTGCATTTGCTGCAATTTCTGCCGCTTTACCCGTAAAATGTGACATGCTAGAGGTGGTGTTGCTGCATTCTTTCACCTGCACCAGGTTATTTGGTTCCCCCTGTTTAATTGCTTTGTGGATGTCTGCTGAGCAACGACGCCCCTGTTTTCTACCTTGCCTGCTCATATGCATCAAATTGCTGTGCCGGTCAGAAGCCATAGCCATTTCCCCACCTACCATTGGCAGGGATGATCTTGGAAAATAATCTGTTGTTAACATAGATCATTTGTGGGTGGAGCTGTGAGGGACACTTACAAAAGTCTGTGATTGCAGATGTATGGATTCACAAAGGAAGTCCACCCAGACTTGGTGTGAACCTAACTGAAATTGTGACAGTAAAAGACAATGGCGGTCATCTAGGTCAAGACCAAATAATCGAGAGCTACCTTCTGGGAACATTCTTTCTGGAGCCCTGGACCTAGTGAGGCAAAAATCACTTGCAGAAATTAGCAGGAGAGCCAGAGAAGAGAATCCAAGCAAGTGGTGGCCCTGGCACTGTCAGATGGCGGAGGAAGACACACGATGGAAGCACAGTTGGGCAGATCTGGTGCCAGCTTGTAGTGTGAAGCTGGTGGCCATTTTCCAAGTGCCAGCTGCTTAATTTGAACAGACTGGAGCTGTGCTCCGAGAACACCCTCGGAGGGAGAAAGCTCTTTTCAGGACTGCTTTCTTATACCTGTCTTTTGTGTTATAAACAAGAGAAGAAACTTGGAGCGGCTTTTGGAAGAATTCAAGGGCATATTATCAACAACTAGTGATATTTATCGCTTAATGATATTTTTTTATCGCCGCACATCGCCGGATTTTATCGCAGAGATAATGTGCTATTAGCAACGTTTATCTCAAATGCAATAAAATATCCAGCGATAGCGGCTCAATGCGTGAATATCGATTTCCAGCGATATTCAGGCATTAACGCCAATAGGGTCTTATCCAACTCCCATTGGATACACAGGTTAAGAAGTGGTCTGAGCAGGCGTTAGTTTCTGGCGATATTCACGCTTAGCGTGAATTTTTTTATCACTGTGCCTGCGTTGATAATAGGCGATAGCGATGTTAGCGACTGCTTTCAGTTGCTAACAGGTTGGGTACGCCCACTTTGCATGTCATTAGCGATAAATATCGCTGACATGCAATGCGGGCCCCAAACTGCTCGCTATCTCCTACAGACGGTCACTAACTGCTGTTAGCGATGAAATTATCGCCGCTTTAGCGGGAAAAAGTCCCGCTAAAGCGGCGATAAGGCCCTTGATAATATGCCCCTTAGTGTGCTCTAGATCTAGCATTTGAGTTGGTGGGATTCTCATTGTGTCATAAGTTGGGTTGAAACACTCAATTCGACTCCTTCTATCTCTTGCCATGACATTTATATTCACCTAGCAAACCTAGCTGTGATCGCCAACACTCTGTATATTATGGATAAGAAGACATTACACGATTGTGCGGAATGACTGCTGAGATGGAAGCATCTTTGAATGCGTTCTGCAGTTCTTCACAGTGAATTGAAATTGCATTGACAAACTTTGGACCACCAATTTCCTGGAGCTGCGGCAGCCACTAGTGCAAAACCTGTTGCTGAGCACCCCCCCCCCTCTCCCCCCCTCCGAGTGAGCCGATCCCAAGACAGCTCCGGCTTTTATAAGCCCAACTAAAGTTGGAAGGCTACACCCTGCAACTGGCGAGCAACAGCAGCCACCTGGACTTTTGCCCCCCCTTCTCGCCCCCCCTCCCCCCGTGAGCAGCGAGATGAGCTGGAAGCCTTCTTCCATCATCTCAGCAGAGGAAGGGAGCTGTCACTCATTCTGCACACTCCACTGTCCTTGAAAAATTGAGTAACTCCACCTTCCCAGAACTCAGACAATTGATTTTTTCTCTAAAGCAGTTATTTCAAGAAGACAAAGACAGTGATCCTGAATTTATTAACTCTGAAGGTTTAACGTGTCTGATCAAGGTCAGAGCAGAAGCAGATCAGAACTATCAGAATTACATTTTGAGAGCTTTGTTTCCCTCAGTCCACTGTTAACTGCTGTTTTATTAAACACATTGTTGAAGACTGATAAGTGATGGGATCCTTCAGTTTTTAGACAAATTGAGGACCGGACTACATGCTCTAGACCTCCTTGCTGTATGGAGGTGGAGACACCCTTTCCTGTACCAAGTCGCTGCATTAAAATTGCTGCAGATTTCCATGGCATGGAATGCTTCACGGTATGGCCCCATTGGGGGCCCAGACTATCTGCCCCAGACCTCCTTGCTGTTTGGAAGTGGAGCAGTGCTTTAAATGAGCTGGTACTGTCCGGGACGGAGTTCCAGCACTTTTTTATTTTGAGAGGGAGAGTACAGGCACTTCTCAAACGAGACATAATACTTTTAATTACAGAGATTACTGGCACTTCTCAGAAACAAGCAGGTACTCTGGTGGAGAGTCCCTGCACTTCTATTTTTCCATTTCAAGCAATGAAGTGGAGACATTATTTCCTGCACTGAGTGGGTGCATTAAAATCACTGAAGATTCCCACGTGGCAGGAAATGCGCAGGCCACCTCTCTTGGTTCTGGCATCTTTGTGATAAGCTATATACAACTGGCTTTGAAATATGAGTAAAAGGAAGAAAAATGTACACTCGAATAGTCCAAGAGGTAATTTGTCAAATTCAATTACCACTTTTCTAACAAGCTGCATGGGTGTTATAGATAGGCAGATATGTAACACAGAGTAAAGACCGGTAAATGTTCATGAAACGATTAGTACGCGGGCCGGGGAGGCAAAGCTGGACCGGTGAGGGGCCCGCGACAAACCCCTACTGGGGGGAAGGACACTGAGTGGGCAGCCGGTAAGCCCGGAAAATCGCCAGGTGCTGATTGGGCAGCGTGGTTTAAATGGCCCAATAGGCAGGGGGCCCTCTGGGTGCACACCAGGATTGAAGGGCGTGGGAGACCCCACACCCTTGACATGTACCTTTGCCGTGGAATCTCTCCACTGCCTCTTCCACAGAATTTACCATTAAAACAGGTGGAGTTGGGAGGGGAAATCCTAAACCTGCTAAACCAAATCCATGTGTGTGCAATGATTCCTTTATAATTGGAGGTTTTACTTACAGCATTTTGGAGTCTACTCCACTGCCAAAAAGAAAAAGGAAAACAGCGACCAAAATCACAGATAAAGGTCCAAAAGTAATAAGAGACGGGGGCCTTATTGTCTGACAAGAACATGGCAACTTGTGCAGTTAGAAGGGATCTTATTTTCAGCTATAAATTGATTGGCACGATCCAGGTACAGGAGGTAGATCAACAGACAATTTAAAGGGACTGGAGCCATTACTTAAAAATGTACTAGATCCTATGTTAAACAGACTACAGCCAGTCAAAAGTATTGCGACCAACTGCCTTGAATTAAAGAAGGATGTAAAAAAATCAGCTTGCCGTTGGGCGGAAGAGGCTTATATTTCAAAAGACAAGTCTTTATCAAGAAACTTATTGTTAACATCTATGGACATCCTTTCGGATGTGAGGAGAAATTCTCTCACAGTTGGTGGTCCTAATACGGAACTCAATAGGCATAGTGGAGTAAGAAGAATCACTACTTATAAGTGTCTCTATTGTTCGACTCTAGGATAAGCAGCAACCCACAAGCCCTACAGGTCCTCAGCACAATTTGGAACACCATCTGCAGGCCACTTCTAATGTATTTGTATTAAAGCATGTTCCCCCTTAGTAGCAGGACAGACAGAGACATGGGAGACTCTTAACAACAAATCCATTCATTGGATAGGGCAAAACACAGGGCTAACCAGGTAGAACAAGTTGGGTGGGCAAGAGTCTCAAGGATGATCCTGGAGATTGTATTGTTATACATTTTAGGACACTTAAACTGGTAAGGACAATTCTGAATTGCACGAATGTGGTTAGTCCTTTGGCCTCCACAATTGCAGTTTGGCCACTGGGCTATTTCTTTAACCCTGAAGGATGTAAAGGATCAGTCCTGTTGGTTTTTGAGGGAGAGTGGAAAAGGTTGATTCATGAGTATAACATTCCTACCATGAATTGTTTCGCTCCACTGCAAACAATTGATGAGAATGATTGACAGGTGGCTTAGGATATTGATGGCAGACCAATAGTTTCATTGTCTATGGGGTAATGTTTTGGGTAATTCGGATCTTCTCAATATTAATTAATTCACTGCTTTAACAGGTCATTCATCAATGAATGAATGAGGGAGAGGTATTAAATGGCCAGTCTGTCAATTTAAGGCCTTCCAATTTTAGCTATCGGTAGATGTCTTTGGACATATTTATAAGTATAAACACAAATTCAATTTCCTGAGTAAATTATATAAAATCTAAAGCATAAGTCCATGCAGTATTTTTTTTTTCAAGTGTTTGTCCTTGATCTTTAATCTGTAACTTGTATCTTGGGAAGAATTTTTTTGATCTCAAAACACACTTCAGTTCTTCAATGATACAACCAACAGCCACAGTCCTTGCCAACATGTGTTTCGTCTAATGGTGATAGCCAAAGACTTCATCAGGGCGTGGACTGCTATATCAATTCAACACAACAGGTTTGGACTGCCTCTATCATGGACATCCTTAATCTGATATGATGCACAATGTAAATCCAGGTCACGTGCTTTCAGTCGCTAATATCGATATATAATCATCAATCTGTGTGCGGTCTCAGTAACAATAGCCGGTATCCTCTAAGTAAACAGCAAGATGCAATGGTGAGTAATGCCTCTACATTAGACGAAACACGTGTTGACAAGAACTGTGGCTGTTGGTTGTATCAGTGAAGAACTGAAGTGTGTTTTGAGATCAAAAAAGTCTTCCCAAGATACAAGTTACAGAATAAAGATCAAGGACGAACACTTGAATAATAACTACTGCATGGACTTATGCTTTGGATTTTATATAATTTTCTCAGGTAATTGAATTTGTGTTTAAATTATAAAAGTGTGTAGGCTTGAATACACTAATTGACAAAGTGGGGTGGTCATTGTTTCAATTTCCTTTGATGCTGTCTCAAATTAATTTATATTTCTGATAACATAGGGCTAGATGTAGGTAATGAAAATTTACCGATTCTAGAATACCAAATTTTACCGATTCGGTATTTTAGAATCGGTAAATGCAATGTAGATAAAAATTCGGTAAGTATTACCAAATCGATACGATTCGGTATTTACCGAATCGGTATTTACCGATTCGGTAATTCACATTCATTCCTATGGGCCTGGAGGCCCATAGGAATGAATGTGAATTACCGAATCGGTAAATACCGATTCTGTAAAATAGGGAAACATTCAAGGGTGGCAGGGTGTCACATTGACACCCTGTTGCACCCCTGAAAAGTGCTTGTGTGCACATGTGGCAGATATACATGCCCTAAGGGCATGTATGTCTGCCACATGGCACTGTTGAAAATGCACAGGTTTGCATTTTCAAAGGTATTCGTTATTTACCACCAACTAATAGTTGGTGGAAAATAACAAATCCTTAAATGTAAAAAGCACTCAATTGAGTGCTCTCTACATTAAGGATTCAGTAATTTACCGAATCGGTATGTTAAGATTTCGGTAATTTACCGATTCCTTAAATTACCCATTCGGTAAATTACCGAATCCTACTATTTGGCCACCTACATTTGAAAAGCCTAATTCCGGTCGGTAACGGCCGAAATTCGGAAATTTCGGCTGTTACCGACCTGAATTAGGCTTCCTACATCTGGCCCATAGTCACATAACCTGGCGCACTCTATACCCCACTGCCCTTCAGTAACATTCATGTTTATAAGTAAGATATCATTTTGGGAATGTTGCGGGGATAAATGGGAAGATTCAGAACCCACAGTGGTTTTCATTTGTGAATAAATTCCAGATTCTGTGTTTTCAGAAAACATGGGTAGCTGATTGTCCTCATAATAATGGCTGTATTACATTTCACACAACAGCTATTCCATCTGCTATGGGGGGAGCGGGCAAAGGCAGCTCAGCTATGTATGTTCCCATCACTATGTCAAGGAATGTATGTTTTCAAATAATTAATCTTTATAACAATGCTCCCAGTACAGAGAAATCTAATCTGAGTGAGTTTATAGGAAGAGAATTAGATGCCATTGGTCAGGTTGCAGGTATCGAAAATTATGTGATGGGGGAGGTGACTTTCTTATACACCTCTGCCAATTTCCAGCAAGAGAAGTTTGTGGGTTTGTTGATAGTGTAGACCAAGATGTAACCCATTTCAGCCATAATGGGTTTGGAGGAATGATGAACAATGTATTGTTTAAACATATTCTGGTTAGTGTACCATATGCCCCTTTTGAGCATTCGTTTGTGTGCAGAGAGACTAGTATGATGATTGATTTCGTATTAGTATAAACTGAGCTAGCTAATTGAACATTTTACAATCCTTGACTATTGAAATAAGTTGTCCAAATACTGAGATAAAAATCAGAAGGGTAAAGTATATGAACAATGTAAAGATTGCCAGCGCGAAGGGCTTACGTTTAAAACGGAGCACAATCAACCAAAAGTTTTTTCTTACCAACTGGATACTCAATACCCTTACCTCAGTGAATATTTGCCTTGATGAGAATGCTGGGGATTTGGAGATTAAGTTTACATTGTTGAGTATTGCCAGCAGACTTAAAAAGGGGTTGATGAGAAGTGTTTCACAATTTAGTTCAAAACACAGGGATTGGTTTGACTCCAATTGCAATAAGGCTCTTAAATCTTTGAAGAAGGCTTTAAATAGAAGCACACGAGATAGTAATGAAGTGATTGTCTGTAGGCGTGCAGATAAAGTAGCTCTCAACCCAGGCTACAGGAAATAAAAGATGAGGCAGGGTCAGCTTTGATTGCCGCCAGTTGTTAATACCCGTATTTTAGACAATCAATTGATTTCTCATTGAGGTGGCCATTCTACCAGATGATTGGGTCACGCATTTCTCTAAAATTGACTTCTCTCAGAATTCAGCTCACAGGAATGAGGAGGATTTTAAACAATGTGCTCTCAGAGAGAATGACCAAGGTAAAGCACATCTTGGGCGAGATGTATGACCTGCCAATTAGTGGGTCGCAAATTGCGTCACATTTGTGACTTGCAATTTGCAACTCGCTAATTGGGATACACAACAGGGTCTGAGACACTGTTCACAATTCCCAATGGGGTTGCAAATTGCATGCCTCATGCATATTAATGAGGCTGTCGCAATTTGCGACAACATTTGCAATGGCTGGCACTCCCAGGGATGGCGGCCTGCTGGGGTTAGCAGACCGTCATGTCTGGAACAGCTTTTAAATAAAGCAGTTTATTTTTTTTAAATGCCGCCCATTTTCCTAAAAAGAAAAACAGGATGCATTTGAAAAATAAATATGAAACTTTTCAGTTTCATTTTTTTAGGGCTGCCTGCCCTTAAAAAATATTTTCACACGCATTCACAAATTGGAATGGGTCCCCTGGGGACCCCTTCTCGTTTGTGAGTGTTTTACCACTCTTCTGAGAAGGTTGGTAAACTGCAAGTGTTTTGCGACCACAATTGCGGTCGCAAAACATTCTTACATAGCTTAAGGAGTCGCTATTAGTAAGGGATGCCCCTGGAACGCCTCTTCTTAATAGCGAGTCGGTAATCCTATTTTGCGAGTCGCAAATTGATTTGCGACTTGCAAAAAAGGATTAGTACATCGGCCACTGTTTTTGCATAAACTGGTCAAAAACCCATTTTCGCCTGATAAAACCTTTGTACATCAGGCCCCTTGTCTTTTTCTCAGAAGAGGTAATCACTGCATTACTGATAGTCTCAGTGGGAAGGACCTGGAACCTGATGGTCCGCCAACGGTTCTTTATAAAACTAATACGGATTAATGGAGTCCATTATTGACTTATGTTTTGGGAGCAGTTTGGAGGCCTGGAATGCTGAAGACTTGGTCTATATGCATAATAGTACACAAAAACAAGGAAAGGGCGTGGACAGCACACTATTGGTCACCTGCTAGGTATGTAAATATCAATGATATTAGTGGGGATATTTAAACCGCTTTAAATTAGGTATAAGGACAATAACAGCAGCTGTGGTCAAACATGGCATATAGTATTCTTTGAGTTTCTTTATTCCAAAAACACTTCAATAAATGTTCCCAGCACACGGCTTGCCGACACGTGGTTTGTCTTACAAAGACTTTTTCAAGGCAATGAGATATGTACATCTTAGTCATTCAGACGAAAAAAGAACATCAAATCCCGGTCTTCAATAGTTGTAGGAACTTCACAAGAGAATACCCTGGTAAGTACAGTCCAGAGTGCTCAGTAGCGAGTCATCAAACAAAAAAGACATTGAAGTCCAACAAGATCCTAAATGGTCCTAAAATCCTTCATACGTATCAAGGATAACGGAATTAACCAGAGTTGCACACTGGATAAAACAATGTACTAATATTGTGACATACTGTGAAACCACCACAGCTTCCAGTTGATAAAAAAATTCAGTAGGCCTTTGCCACAAAACAGAAAGCTATCATTTTAGGGTCTGTTTTTAGGATGCGTCATCCCAACCCCGCATTCTCTCTGAAGCGCTTTAAAAAAAAGTGGCATGTGGAGCAGAAGTAGCCCAGGGGTGTGAGTGGAGAAAGGTAGAGTACAATCCTGAAGTGAAGGTTCTTCTGTGAGGACTCCAAAAGAAGGAGCGATTAAACAATGGGGGTGGAGAGAGCTGGATTGAAAGCTAGAGAGAGGCCTCGTAGGAAGGAATGGACTCTATAGCGAACAGATGCTTGCTTAAAGCGCATTCTGTCTTTATGAATTTAAAAGGCATGGTAGGAAGGTCAGGTGAAGCTTACAGTGACTCGCCATGTGCCAACACGGCAATATCCATTCTGGATATTAACGTGAAAGCTGAGTGACACCCCAGTGCATTCTGGGATTAGTAGTCCTTGATTACACCATTAATGTGATCGGACTGCATTAACTGATGAAACTGATTATGACAAAAAGCCCATAACTTTCTGAATTAGTAGGCTATGTTTAAGCATCCTGAAAATTTGCTAGCTATGTGAGGCACAACTACAAAAGAGACAGCAATCCCGTACTCCCAAACAAACAGCCCCGCACACACTGATAGTAAAGAGATAGTGCAAACCCCATCTCTGTGGGCCAGAAGCAAGATTTATGGTGGAGGAGCTGCTTGGAGCTGTAAACAAGGAGGAAAGGGCCCAACTTGGCTGCTCTGCTCCACTTCCTACTTAAGGGGCATAGATAACATGCAGCTGTTTCAGAGTGGTTTGTTTTATCAAGCATAACATTTAAAACATTTGTAGTCGGAGGAGCAGGACCTGCAAGTGCGGTTTACAGTGAGGCGCCAAAACCCTTCTCTTTATAACCCAGCGGCAAGTGGGATCGAGGCGAGCTCACCTGCACTCGCCGAGGAGCAGAGCACCCCTGTTGCAGCAGCTCTGATCAAAGCACAACCGCTCTTAAGGAAATTAAAGAGGGCAGAGGTAAAAGTGAAGTGGAGCACAGGATTATTAAAGGGGCAGTCTTTGCATGAACAGCAAATGCAACGTGATAATAATTACAGCAGTTTATATAAAAGCTCAGATCAAGTGAAAACACAGCGCACTCGCTCTTAGACAAAGCATTGGCCATGAAAGTCATCGCGATCACGATCGCTGTGAAAGCGGAAGTGATTGTGATGACGCGCTAAAACATGCAAGGGATGCGCGCGCAAGCGCATGTGCTTGTGCGTGTTCTAGCAAGCTGGTCGCCGCTTTGGGAGCACTTCCCAAAGCCTACTAAATGTCTCTCCGAGCAGCGCATGCGCGCTGACTCAGTGAAGCCTAAAAAGGATATCATAAAGATCATAAAAGCCACCGCCTGATCTCACTTTTGGACTCTCTACTTAAGGTAGCAGGTAGAATACTACTTACCCTGATTGGAGAATTGGGCCGAGGAGAATGAAGTTCTTTTGGACTTCCAGTTCAACTTTAAAAAGAGCGTAGGATCAGTTTACAGTGCCTCATCTTAAGCCTTTATTATTGGTAAATACACTCTGGCTAAGAAAGGTCCTCTTACATGGTTAAAACTAGAACACTGTAACTCAATATTAAAATTGCTGTGATTAACATTTTCACAGCAAAATTGGGGAAGAGACCTATGAAAGGCAGATGCACAACATATAGAGCGCAGTGTGTTTCTCTGCTCATATACGGAGCGGGCGTCTGGGGCTATACAAATTTAGAAAAACTCCAGTTAACAGAACATTTCTGCTTGAGGACATTTTTGTAAGTACCACATATGCACTACATATGTTGGTCTTAAGGAATTGGGTCCTCCCTTTTTAGAAGAACTAATTTGAATTTGCCTTTTTTTGCTTTGGCAGGGAATATGGTCACAATTGGAGACTGGCTTAAGCAGGAAAATTATTTTCGACTGCTTAGTATGCTGACAAATACATTAAAACTTTTTGTATTTGATTAGGACAACCTGATTTACTTGATTGGGACAACCTGATCTACCTTGGATACTCTGCAAGGAGTATCCAATGTAGAAATTAAACTAATGCATATGAACTTGGTAGAAAAAGAGAGATTAGATAATGAATGTGGGAAGGCAAGTGTTTTATCTCACAAGACTTCTAACTACTGGAGGTATACAGTTTTATCAGGAGCACATGCACAATACACAATGTAGATTTGTATTATCTTGTTTCAGGTGCAATATAGTTCATTGTCTTGTGACCTTCCCCAACGAGAACGACTGGTCTCCTACACATGACAGATGCCTATGTGATGGAGTCTCTGTACAATTACATTGCACATTGCACTTTGTTCTTTTTTGTAAATTTTACGTGGAACCCCGAAAACAACTGTTAATACCTGTGCTGTGAAAATATAATTTTAGACAATGTGGACCAGCAATGATCTTCTTCCAACAGCTATGCACTTTGGAAATTTGCTGTGTCATGTCCAAGTTTTTATAGTCTGCCATACTGCTACGTAAACATTAGGCAGTCAGGAGGTCTGAATGATTTTGAAATGGCTGAACTTTATGTATTTTTGAATAGATTTAAATATTTTTATTGGTAATGCTGATTTTACGTCAGTTATTTAAAGATGAATTTACTATCATGTTTTATTTATGTAATGTTTTAAACTATGTCCTTTTATGGTTTTTTTCTTTGTAAAACCTAATAAAGCTTACTGATTGAATGTCAGCTAGTGAGAGATAGTTGGCCACTGAAAAATACCTCTAAGGTGCCCTGCTACCCAAAAAAGTACGAAAACGAAGCATGTCGAGTAAGGCAATGGAGACCTCAAGAACATTATGAGGGCGCTCAAAGCAACTGCTAATTTGTTTCTTGAAAATTACTGCTAAAACAATGACTAACAGAATTGTGAAATTTAATAATATATAGTATTTATGTGGATGCCTGGGGCTGTTTGCCTTCAATTAGTGAATACTTACCTTCAGCACAAGATGGTATAGAGCAAGATTTAAATAAAGGAATAAGCCATGTACGGCGAGCAAATAATGTTATTTTGCAAAACAAACATAAAGTAAAATTGTAAACTCCAAAGCCAGAATTGCAAAAATCATTACTCCCCACCTTGCTGTTCCATTTAGTCAAATACACATTAGTTGGGAGAGTACCAAGTCTTGATATATAAAGTTGGTTGTGCCTCAGGATATAGGCAGTCGAGGTAATTATCAAAGCCTATTAATAAAATAGCGAGATAGAAATTGCTATATGCCAATTGCATAGGATGTCCTACACAGGAATTAACTCCTCTGCCTTCTGAAAGCAGTGTTTATGTTAAAGAACACTTCTCAGTGATGCACAGAGGAAAGTGCGTTGTCAATAGAATCCTTTAACTATAGGAGATCCTTGTCATAAAAATGGCTGCAATGTCCTCAGGCACATTGTGAATAAGAAAGGTGTATGGCCGATAAAGAACGTGAATTCAAAGGTTTCCAATGCACATTTGTAGATGTAAAGAAGATGTTATGCATAAAATAATGTAGGTTTCAGTTAAAAAAACGTCTAGGCCTTTGGTCTACTTTCTTTTAATGATAAATATATATTTGATCTCTGACATGTGAATAAGAAATCAACCCACGGATACAGGGCTCTACTCATGGCTTTTTAGTTGTGATTTCAAGAGGATGTCTTGGTAGATTTTGTGTGAGTTGCTAGATTTGATTTAAATGCAATACAATGTATTTTAGTGAATTCTGCAGACACAAAGGGATACATAAGAGCGAAGTACATCTATAAATCATATAAATATGTCAGGTTATTTGGAAGGATGAACGTTAAAAATTAGAGAATTTAAATTATCCCACATTGTCCCTCAAGATGAGACTCATAACTTTAACACTAGTTTGAGAACCAGCTCTTGGCTATGTTAGTCATAGCACTGTTTCTATCTTTAATTAATAACAGGGTGGGGAGATCAATGTCAGATGCTCTTGTTAGGACTAAGTGGAGCTTTTTTAGCATGTTTTACACTGACTCAGTTGGTCTAAAAAATAATTGATCCCAAACGATACAAGATTTGTCAGGCAAAGGCCAGGCTTTTAGCAATGATTATGCCTTACAGAATGTATGTAATTGTTCTCGTACATGATGGTACTGAGTTTAAAAACAACCTACTGAATGACATGGCATGAAAACATAACACAGCCGACTTCCCAGTATCCGTATAACACGTAAGTTTTATTTAAAAAAAGCAAATCCCAATAGAGATCATCAAAACACTTATTGACTAAACACAGAAACTACCCTTACTAGTTTTTTTCTTATCTACTTTGCATTGATGAAAGAGAAATAGACCTACAAAATGAATACGGTAAGAGTTCAGTTTAACAAAAGCACTAATTTGATTCTGGGCTGTGTAGACAATATGAAATACAGCATGTCTAGAAGTCCATCATAAGTGATTTTAACATGATTTTGAGAAAAAATAAATGAGGACATCTCTTGAACATTAACTAACTGCTAGCTTTATGTTATGTCTCCTGCAGCCTTCCTTTTGAGTTTGACAATTGTCTTCTGCCTGGTTCACCTGATCCTGATATTCATCTGCCACAAAAGAAGACCTGTGTTTCCCAAGGACAGCTTGATGACTTTAAACAGTACTTTAACCCTTTCAGACCAATCTGCTCCAGGAGAAAAAAGCCAGATGACAATGATGACAAATGGAAATGACAAACACACACACCTTTGAGGCAAAGTGACTTCTGTATTGAAACTGAGCTGAGAACTCCACAGGCTCGCCACTCCCAGTGAACTGTGAGGCTATGCCTACAACTGTATCCTGAGCATTTGAGTGGCGGACGCCCCTTGCGGCTAATATCAATTTATACCCCATCACAATTGTTGAGTATTGGTGTCCCGACATTGCATTGCTCTGTACCTGCTTGCTTAATGAACAATCTGCATCCAAGTGCCCTTTAATACTACGTTGTTCTGGACACTCGTTTGTAAATTCTTTAACATCTGCCATCATGCTTTCCCCTAACTACGGTGCACATCATCTGCATGTCCTTCCTTAGGATCACTGAATTCTTGATATTCTCCAGTTACCCAAATCCAATATCGACACCCCTATGATAACAGGCTACTCACTTAGTATTCAAAACCACTCTGTGGTAGTTCTCTCAATTTCTGGGTGCTGCCCTGAGTGTGACACTATATGTATGCTATTAACCTTGCATATTATGTTCAGAAAGTACCTTTTTACCTGGATTGGGAAAAAAATAATTTTTTCCTGAGCATTTACTTCCCTTATAAATTCATCTATTACTCCCCCATTCAAAAATAAAAATATTTATTAGCAGTTTTAGGAAATACTGACTGTAGGTAAGTTTTCATTCCTTTTTTTGTTCATGTAACAAAGCACATTAAAAGGCAAAGTTGCACTGTTAGATGTCTATGCATTTTGTAAATGCACTCTATAGGCAGTTAATGTCTTAGTGTAAGAAAAAAAAGTAAAATGAGGAACAATAATGCACAATAACTGTCAAACTGAGGTGGTTCAGTTCATCTTCTATGGCTATGTGTTTGACATTGGTCATAACATATTGCAGCTAAAACAAATACTTTGGGCCCCTGAATGGTGTCTGGCATGAAGCCCCTCCTCATCTTAGAAAATATTTTAAAACTTGGTTGTGGGGTGGTGGTCATGCCGCAAATGGAGTGAGACATGAATCGCTGGGTCTCCTCACCGTAGCGGCATTCTAAAGCTAACTAGCCGACTGTCAGGCTTGCGACTGAGTCAGACAGGGGAATCGACTGGTTTCCTGGCATTGCTGCTCCCCGCGCCTGAGGGGGTATGGCTTGGAAGCCTGGCCTTCCGGGATGCTGCTGACTGGGGCAACCTTGACGGAGGCCCCCTGTGCTTGGGAGAGCCCTTGATATCACCTGTGTGTCTTCTACCTCCCCTCCCACCCCCTGCTGGGTTGCCCGGCTTCTAGATCACCTGGCGACCCGGGCGGACAGAAGGGGCCTGTGTAGAAAGAGGGGCCTGCAGCGAGTCCAGCAAGCTCTGCGCCACCTGAGGCTGGGCGAGAGGTAATTGGCATGCAGCGAGGTTTGAGTGGTGGGGGTCCCCAGCCATCTGAGTTACTGCTGTGGGCTCCCCCTGACCCTGCCTGGCACATGGACACTACCCCCCTCAAACTTCTTCAGGCACGGAAACTTTTGGACACACTCATACATAGTACAAAGTCAGCAGTCAGAATTAGCAAGGGAACTGCTGTACGTGCATAATACTGTCTATTTTTCCAAATTAACAAATTGTATGACTAATACAGATGTCTTGATAAATTCTCCTTTTTTAATGTGAATGAATTCCTATCAGGATCTATTGAATTTTTCATTGTTTCGAATTGAATATTGTTTATTTTTTTATCTCTGTTTGTGATTTTAAAATGTGATTACATTTGTACATAAGTGCCTTAAACATCCTGAGTGGAATAAAATCTGTGTGTAGTATGAATGCGGTTGCATAAATTGTGGATTCCAATATTACCTAGCGTGTCTCCAAAGGGTACATTGATTTTTGAACTTTGACGTCTAAATATACACAACATAATCAGATACCCTGAGGCACTGTCTGGTTATGCCTTCGCTACTGTGGAAGCATGGATAAATATATTTGTGAAATGGGACTCCCAGCCTCACCGTCGACTACTTCAACACCTGCCTCTATGATCAGCAGAGATGTATCTGTGGCTGGCGGCTCCTGCCGTGTTCTGAGCAGCGGGCTGCAGAAGTGGAGACTTGGATAAATACTTTCACCTGCCACTTCCCCCCACAACTACAGTGTCTAATAGAGGAGTGACTTCTTCAGAATGGCCCGTTCGGTAAACTATGGGCTATTCCTCCTAGACATTGAACTTTAGTGGCCCTGTTGGCTGTTTGCTGTTGATAATATTATCCTTATTCCTCCCTTTCTTCCCCGTCACTATTCTCTAGATGCTTCTTTAGAGTGGGGGACACAGCTTGATTTTTCTAACCTAGTATGTATCTTGAGGTACCCCTGTTATTTAAGCCACATAAAATACACTCTTACAGATTTCCCCACATCAGGCAGACCCCAAATATGCTCTAGTATTTGCATATGTGACCTTGCCAAACTTGCCTCGTAGATAGCCCAAACAGGATGACAACGATATCTCCCTTTAAGTTTCTTTTGCTTAATGTTAAATGACTTAACTCCCTTAACAAGAGACACCAGATTTGGTGCTACCTACTCCTACAGGACCCTGATTTATATTCCTCCAGGAAACTCACCTTATCTCTGCAGACACTCGCCTTATGACACACCCTAAATATCCAATGCAATGTTGGGCCTGTACCTCTTCTAAAACCGCTGAAGTGGCCATATTACTGAAGGCTGGGCTGGGTGGGAAAACCCCAGGTTGGTTCAGAACACAGAGGGTCACTATCATAAACTTCAAATACAATGGGGCACACAGTCTTTGACTCTTCTAAATCTGTATGCACCGAATCAAGCCCAGGACATGTTCCTTTGATCCCACCTAAAAGATCTACTAAACCCTTCAGAAGAAGCAACTATTCTCGGAGCGAATATAATCTGGTTTGGGACCCAGAATGCGACTGTAGCATGCAAGCATATCAGGGCACTGGTGCCATGTCGGTGTCCCTCAAGAATGTCATCTCTGACTTAGGTCTATTGGATGCATGGAGATACCTACACCCTAACATCAAGGACTACTCCTTCTTCTCCAATGTCCATCGTTCATACTCACAAATTGATGACTGCTTTTTCTTCCTCTCCCTGGTCCACCTTTTAACAGCTGCTGAGACGTCTAACATCTCAATCTCTGATCATGGGCATTTATCGATTTCTCTTCAGCCTCCCAACCTACAGCGTATTGCCCACCCTCAATGATGACACCGTCCCCATATCCTGCATGACCCAGTCCATATGGCAGATATGCGTTGGGAGATTGAGGCCTTCTTCATCACGAATGATACATCCGAAATTCCGAAATTGATCAGATTGGATGCTTTCAAGGCGACTATGAGGGAGGTATCTCCTCCATTGCTATAGCACGCTCCTGGGAGGCTTACCTTCTTGAATCGACTCTTTCTGCTGACATTAAGGGACTAGAACGTAAAGATCACCAACAACCCTCACTACAAAACAAAAATCATCTTGCTGCACTGCAGGGCCAGTTGCGCCTACACCGCACCAACAAAGCAGAACGCTACCTGCTAGCGCTTGATTTTTTTTTTACATGGGAGGGGATCACGTGGGCACGTGCCTTGCACTGCGCCTGCGGGCCCAAGCTACGCGAGCTCACATTTTTAATCTTAAGCGGGCGGATGGCTCCTGGGCCACATTGGAACTCGACAAAGGCCTAACTCTCTCAAACGTCTATAAAGATCTCTACTTAATTCCTGCCCCAGGGAATCTATTGGTTCCCATCATCCAGGCCGTTTAAATGAGCCAATATCACTGGAAGAGTTAGCGAAAGCACTAAAATAACTCTCGATAGGGAAAACTCCTAGGCCAGATGAACTTTTTGTTGTCTTCTATCGTACCTTTTTTTCCTCAGCTTCAGAACCACCTCCTACATCTTTTTTTGTAATTTTACTGATATTACAGGCCTCACCCCCACCATGTCAGAAGCAGAAGTAGTGCTCGTCCCAAAGCCAGGAAAAGACCCCTCTCTCTGCACATCTTATCTGCCCATTGCCCTCTTAAACACCTACACAAAGATTTATACAAAGAACCTTGCGAACTGTCTGGAGTCTTATTTACCCAGTATTATCGACCCGGGCCAAGTCGGATTTATTTGTCACCATCAGGGTGCAGACAATATACGCCGCATAGCCCATCTTATCGAAAAAGTACAGCATAGAGATATACCTGCCTGCCTGTCATCACTAGACGCAGAGAAGGCGTTTGATCAGGTGGCTTGGCGCTTTCTACGGGAGGTCCTACATCGAATAGGCTTAGGCACTACTATCATCTCCAGATTGATGGCCACTTACATGCGACTGACCACGAGTATCCGTGTCAATGGCCGTCTGACTCCCACAATCCTATACTCGGGGCACTTGGCAAGGGTGGTCTGCTATCCCCGCTCCTATTCGCAGTGGTGATGGAACCTCTAGCGATTGCAGTACGCCGATCACTCACCATCTCTGGTATTCCTTTTGGGGGGTACGAGCATAAGATCTCCTTATTTGCAGACGACCTTCTACTTTCTCTCACCACCCTGACCTCATCTCTTCCAGCACTAGCTTCACTTCTGCACTCTTTCAAAGAGGTCTCTGGTTTTAAAATCAACATAGCCAAATTCCACTACCTAAATCTTACCCTCCTACCCTCAGAGACTCACGAATTACAGAATCTGATCCCTTTGAGATGGTCTGAGAGTTTGATAAGATATTTAGGACTTCACCTGACTCCCTCCCTATCTTCCTGGACCCATACCAACTGCCCGAATTACAGATGCATCATACGGGAGGATATTCGTAGATTGAGATGTCTCTCCTCCTAAAAGTGCTATATTTATTTCAAACCCTACCTAGCCCAATCCCTCAGGCAGATATTCAATCTCTCCAACAAGATTTAACCACCTTCATATGGGGTAACGTCTGCGCTTTTCCAATAAAGTCCTGAGGCGGCCCCGCAGGATTAGCGTGCCATAATCTTCTTGAATACTATTGGTCTTGTCATCTCCGCCACATCTTGGAATGGGTGGTCTGTGAAAGCGAAAAACACTGGTTCCAAATGGACCGTGCAGTCTCATGTAGGCCCTCATGGGACTTAGCTTGGCTTCCCCGAGTGGCCCGCTCCCGTAGTGCATACATAGCCACCCCCACAAAAACGGTCCTGGACAAATGGGATAAACTTCTCATGGCTTGACCTCATTCCCATCCCACAATACCCCTATAGTAGATAATCCCATTTTTTCACCTGCACTGCAGCCTCACGCCTTTACGCCTTGGACAGGGGTTGTCTGTCGCGCAATCCACGACTTATTTCATGGGGACACATTCATTACTTTTGAACAGTGCAAAAAGTAATTTCAGGTCACAGACACTTCAAGGATTCAATACTATCAACTTTGGCACTGGCTGCTCTCCCCTCAGACATGCAGGGAGTGACTAGGTCGCTTACCCCCTTTGAGACCCTGGTCCGGGCTTTTGAGGGTTTGAGAGGTTTGATCTCTCACCCATATAAAGTGTTACAACACTTATAGCAGCTTCAACCCCACACATACCAAAACCAATGGAATATAGATACTGGCAGGGACGTTCCCCCGGAGAGCTGGGACGGGCTTTGGTGAGATATCTATCAAAGCATTTCCCAATGCGAGTCAGACTACAAACTCATGACGCAGTGGTACTTCACTCCCGCTCGTATCCAGAAAATGGTACCTGGCTTTATCCATATCTGGTGGTCCTGCCCAAACCTGACGCTCTTCTGGAAGGAGGTCCTTAGCCAGTTATAGATATGTTTTTATGGAGTTTTATGTAGCGCGACTTGACCTGAAGGTATTGGGTATCAGAGTGCTTTACATAGCACCAGTTGCGTTACATGAGGACACATTCATTTTTGTTAGGCATGGGGAGATTAAGTGATTTGCCCAGAGTCACAGGATGTTCAGTGTCATTGCAGAGACTCGAAACCCAGTTCACCAGATTTGAGGTTGACCGCCCAATCCGTTAGGCCAACTCCTCTCCCCAAAGTGGGATTCCTCATACCCAGCTCTCCAATAGGGACCCTGTTAGTCATTAGACCCTCACAATTAGCAGCCATGACTCACTCAGATTGGCTTTTAATTTCACAGATGCTAGAGGCAGCACCACAATCCATAGCCTCCTACTGGACTTCCACCTATCGCGACATGGTTTTTTCGCCAATGGCATATTCTGGCCCTGGAGTTACTCTCCGCCCGCCTCAATCATCATTGCAATGGGCACATGCCCGGACCCACCACTGGCACGCCAGACAGAGGTTCCGCAGCTCCGGCCCTCAGCTTTGATCAGTCCACCCCGGCTGCCATCTTGGGGGACCGCACGCCGAACGCCGCACCGGAAAAGTCTCAGTCTCGGCCAGAAAAACACCTCTGGACTCCCCACCAGGCACACCACAGCTTACTCACGCCTTCCAATCATCGGCACAGGTATGAAGAAGCAAGGAGGAACAGGATATTAGCAGGATTTGATTCGGAGCAAGAGGGTCCGCCATCTTGTTGATTCTTGTGCTTTCCTTTGGTCCCTTGGATTCCATCCTGCTGACCTTCAGACATTTCTCTTTTGCTGGACTGCCTTATCTCTTTCTACCCCTCAGGTCCCCCTCTCTCCTCTCACCAATCTCAGCCTCCAACTCTTCTCCCCCACCTACCGCTCTCTACCCCTTTTGATTTTCTTTTTTTTTTCCTTCTTTTTATTTCTCTTTTCACTCTGTAAATATGTGATAAATACTTGTCCAAGCCTAATCGCTGGTAAAATGTAATCCTGAGCAAATCTATTTGTATTTATATGTATATAGAGAAAACTCTAACCACTAGTATATGTAGTAGACCCTTGTACTCACTACCATTCCTATGTGATTCTTTGAGTTTATCCATTTGTATCTCTTCCTTGAGTGACTTTACAACTTGTACATTTGCAATTTTTTCTGTTTGTATCTCTTCCTTGTATGACTTTACAACTTGTACATTTGCAATTTTTTCCTGTTTCTATCTCTTCCCTGTGTGACTTTACAACTTGTACATTTGCAATTTCTCTTTTTGTACCTTTTATGTAACTCATGTAATCCTAAGTCCTTATGTATCGCAACTGGTTCTTATGTAAAGCGCTCTGACACCTTCCGGTAATGTTCGCGCTATAGAAAATCGCATTAAATAAATAAATAAAAATCATACAGACACCAAATTTACACCTGGCAGCCACTTATTCAACACCTAGCTCAGATAGAGAACTTTCGCTTTGCAGCCCCGTGCCCTCGAGTTCTGCAGCTCTTTGAGGACTCCCTCTTACCTTTGTCAAGAGGAATACGCCAACACTGTCCTTCATCACAACATTCTGATGGGACCTCCTACCCCTCCTAATATGCTTCAACAATTCCCCCCCATTGACACTCTGAGCGCATTTTCTTCTCCGTGACACCCCAACCTGGGTTTTTTCCCTCCCCCTCAATATCTGGTTGGGTTACGCGTTTATTAACATCAACTCCCATTAGCGACATCTCACAATTCCTAACACATATTAAACTTGCCACACTGGCATGCAAAATTGTTTTTACAAAACACATGCTACGGGTCTGCATATTCAAGATCCCCATGCATTTGGTCACCTGAAGTGAGCTTCTTCTAATAAAGATGTTTAATAGACCTTCCCCTTTTTTTGTACCCTTGTCCCTTCTTGGTTTTAGGTGCAAAGTGTAATATTAGCAAGCCCTTACCAGTGTATTAAGTTAATTGTGAAGTATGTTGCTATGTTTTTGTCATACCCCCATCCTTCCCTGGTTTTTGCTGTAAAGCATAATTTTCGCAAGTCCCCAACAGTGTAATGTGCTATTTGTGATGTATATTGCTTTATTTTCTCTCTGTTAAATTTATATTCAATAAACAGATTTTAACAAAAAAATACTTGGCTGTGAGCGGCTGTAAATGACAGATCAGAAGAAACTAAGAGCCATTTAAATTAAAACAAAAGCAAAGGTGCACCACAAAACAAGGAAAAGTATTCAATCTGTGTCCAAAATATATTCTTCAAAAATTCTTCTTTTATTTAAACAGAGTTCATTGTTTTAACTCTGTTTAAATAAAAGAAGAACTTTTGAAGAATATATTTTGGACTTGGATTGAATACTTTTCCTTGGTTTGTAGTGCACCTTTGCTTTTGTTTTAATTGTGATGTTCCAGTATTGGATCGCATTGTGGCAGTGGGTGCATTGAGAGTGTGCACACAGATCTCTGGGTATCCCCAATAGATAGACATATTACATTAGGGATAGTGGGTGAGGTGCTGCGTTCTATTGGGTTCCTCTGTCTAAGCTTTTTTTCTGTTGAAATAAGAGCCATTTTAACTCTGTTGGTCTGTGGATACCAGCATGTGGAGTTGCATGCGTATATAAATTCAGGGCGGTCTGATGTCCTCACTTGCCTGATATTTCAAAGACTGCAAAATCTCTTCACATTGGGGCTTTATGGGCAACTTTGCAAGGCCTTTTGCTTCCTCCCTGTGTAGCTCTGTACTATCTGCCTCAATCCATTGAAGAGCTGATGGCCTGCAGGTCAACAGTATCAGAAAGGCAGCAGCCTTATACTTCATAGTGAATGGTTCTTGTTGCAACAATCGGTGTTAGGTCTAGAAACTTGATTTTTTTCCCTATAAGCTCTGGGACTACTGCCAAGGCCATGTATTCAACTCAGCATGGTGTGTAGCTCAGCCCTTTCCATGATGGCAACCAAGTTATCCATAACCCCTGGCCAGTAGTCAGAAAAACAAGCAAAATCCCATAGCATATGTTTAATCTCTGGAATTACCGTATAGTCACTGGGGTTTTCAAGACTGCCGGCACTGGAAAATATTTTATTGCATTTACTAGGCATGAGATAGGCTGTGTGAAAGATGATAAATTGTATATACTTGAACCTAGCATTGTGCGGCACTCTGGGCATGTTTCATAGAGGTAAACTCACACTTTTGTGTAAGTTTACCATTTTTTATCTTTACGACTGCAGAATCTCCGGATTTGTGGTTGAGACTTTGCACATAGGCTGTACTTTCTTTTTACAGAGTCTCTGCCACTAGCATGGTTACTCCGCAGTAATAAATATTCTACTTGTACACGCAATTATACACCGCCCAAAACCCCTGAGTCGAATGCAGCTTTTTTAAGACTCTGCACCTCCCTTTACACTCTCATTGTCCACAGTGTCTTCAGCATCAGCTTACAGACACACCCCAATTCACTCTTTTTTTTTTTTTTAACGTTTTATTTTTGTTGTTGCCATCACATGGTATACAATAACAGTTAATCGCATTGTAGGGCAGCGTCAACATTCAGCTGCCCACGATCAATAGAGCAACTTTTAAGTTTTCCCCCCCCCAACATAAAGCTTGCTACTTCAGGGTTTGCATTATATGGTCGTGAACTGTAGGCTATAATAACAATGGTCCGCAGACAGGCGGTCAGCAATCCTAAAGACAGACTCTAGCAATGTCATCCTGTCTTCCCCTTGTGTTTCCCAAGTCCTGGGGCCATGCAGTGCACCTGGGCCTCCCGCTTCCCCCCTCTTATCACTCCAAATCCTCATCGTCCCCTGAGCTGTCCCCATCCTCCCCTTCGGGCAAAGGCTCACAAATGTCCCCCCTGTATGTATTCCACGGTGACCAAATCCTGTTCCATTTACGTGGATTTCGTCTCTGTTGATATACCGCCCTCTCCGTCACCATGAGTACGTCCATATTCCTGCACCATTGCGCCAGTGTCGGTGCTTCTAGTGCCCCCCAATTCTTCGCTATATCCCGCTTTGCCATCATTACACCAATGACCACCCAGCCCCTGGCATGCAATGACAAATCTGTTGGGCCCCATACATTCAGGAGACAAATTCTGGGGTCAGGCGTGAACGGGTTGTGAAGGGCCTGGCTGATCGTGCGCGTGACACGCCTCCAGTAGTCCTGTATGATAGGGCAGGCCCATATAGTGTGGAACAGTGTGCCCTCCTCCCCGCATTTCCTTAGGCAATATGGGTGTTCTGCCCTGTGTATTTTATATAGTGTGGTGCGAGTGTAGTAGACCCTATGTAGTACCTTGAGTTGGACCAGCCTGAATCGTGTGGAAATACCCGCCTCCCTGGGCGATGCCAGGGCTGCGTTCCAGTCCGCCTCATCGAGGTCTCCTACCTCATCTTCCCAGTACTCCTTCAACTTTCCAAGGGGATCCGGCAGGTTATTCATCAGTTTGCGGTAGGTGAGGGAGGTTGCACTGGACTCCATGTAGTCCGTAAGCAATCGGTCTTCTAACGGGGCCGATTCCGGCAGCGTAACACCTGGTTCTAACACCGACAAGAGTGCGTGCCTAATTTGTATGTATCTGTAAGTTTCGGTCACCTCTAGGTTATATTGCTCCCTCAGGGTCGCAAAGGAGAGCACGCCCTCT
The DNA here is from genome assembly GCF_964261635.1 of Lissotriton helveticus. Classification (NCBI taxonomy): domain Eukaryota; kingdom Metazoa; phylum Chordata; class Amphibia; order Caudata; family Salamandridae; genus Lissotriton; species Lissotriton helveticus. The sequence continues at coordinate 886,445,301 of NC_136063.1, read as the reverse complement.
CTTGTCCATAGGTCGCCCACCACGGAGATCCCAATGGTATCCCACTGTGTAAACCCTTTTGAGCTGCGCAGGTTGCCGAGTGCTTTTGTGTCCCATAGTGGCGTGAGATTAGTGATCACTCCCTCCCACGCCAGCCGCCTCTGCGCTTTGTGCCAGATGGCTACTGTGTGTTTGGTAGGTCCCTCAAGCTTCCTCACTATTCCTTTGTTGTAGAGTGGGGCCAGAAGGGTGGACGTGCCCAGCTGGTGCCTGTCAGCCTCGTATGCCGGGTCGTCCTGTGCCGCGTGGACCCATTGGTTGATCACCTTGAGGTGAGCGGCCCAGTAGTACAGTTCGAGGTCGGGGAGGGCTATCCCTCCACTGTACCAGTCCCTGGTCAACTTCAATCGCGCAACCCTAGCCGGTTTGTCACCCCACAGAAGGCCGGACAGCTGCGCCGCTACGTGGCGGAAAAATGATACGGGGACCATCGCTGGCGTGTTTTCCAGGACATAGAGGAAGCGAGGCAGCGCCATCATTTTGAAGAGCGCTGCTCTACCTAATAGTGTTAAGGGGAGATTCTTCCAGTGGCGTACGTCCGCCTTCAGCCTTTCCAGCTGGGGCTTAAGATTAAGTTCCATGAAGGTCGAATAATCCCTCGTGATCCATATCCCTAGGTACTTAAAGGAGATGCGTTCTATGATCAATTGGCAATCCTCAGGCAAGGCTGGAAGGTCGCCCTGTACCATGAAGATTATGGACTTGGACCAGTTTAGTTTGTAGCCCGAGGCTGTACCGTGGGTCTCGCACAGTGCCAATAGGACCGGGATGCTGTTCGTGAGGTCCATGAGGTAGACGAGCATGTCGTCGGCATATAGGGATACTCTATCTTCCCAACCACCTCCCCATTGTATGCCTTTCAGCAGCCGGGTGGTTCTGATAATTGTGGCTAGGGGTTCCAGCACTAGGGCGAACAGTAGTGGCGAGAGTGGGCACCCTTGTCTCGTGCCCCGTGCCAGCGGAAACTCTCTTGAGATGTGGCCGTTCGCGGTCACCCGCGCCACGGGTTCGGCATACAGTAGTCTGACCCATGAGATGAACGTCGGGCCAATGCCCATATGTTCCAGGACCGCAAAGAGATAGCGCCACTCCACCATGTCAAACGCCATTTTAGCATCTAGTGACAGTACCGCCGCTGGTTCCCCCAACCGCGTGGCTCGCGCCAGCACCCCGTGCAACCGTCTCAGGTTCAGCGCCGTACTCCGGTGCGGCATGAAGCCCGACTGATCCGGGTGTATCAAATGTGTCAGGTGAGGCAGGAGCCTGGTGGCCAGCAGTTTCGCCAGGATTTTACTCTCAGCGTTGAGGAGGGAAATCGGGCGGTACGAACCGCAGTCCTCAGGGGGTTTGCCGGGCTTGGGTATTGCAACGATCGTGGCCGTGCGTTGGTCAGGAGGCAGTCTCCCTTGTTCCCGACACTCTTGGAACATTTCCAGCAATGGTGTGGATAGTGTTTCGGACATAATTTTGTACCACTCTATCGGGACCCCGTTGGGGCCAAGCGCTTTCCCCGGGTGTAGTGCCGTTATGGCCATCTGTATTTCTTCCGCTGTCAGGTCGGAGTCAAGCTCGTCCCGTTGGTCGGGGGTGAGAGTGCGGGTCTGCACTCCCAAGAGCGAGCTTTCCGCCATCTCTCGTGTGACCTCATACTCAGGGGTGTACACTGAGTGAAAGTGGTCTGCCAGTAGTTCCACTATTCTTGCCGGACTGGTATGCATCTCGCCATTAGGGTCTTTCAACTGAAGTATGGCCCTCTGACCTCCCCGTGCTTTCTCCAACCATGCCAGGAGTTTCCCTGCTTTGTCGCCTATGTCGTACACCCGACTCGCAGTAGCTGACATATGTTCCCTCACTCTATGGCGCAGAAAGTCGGTGTGCCGCTGCTGGGCTATTCGGAGCGCGTGTTGTGTGTCCCCATTCGGGTTCCCTTCGTGGTCCTGCGTTGCCTTGTCAAGTTGTCCCTCTAGCCCTATCAGTTCCTGACGCTGCGTGTGCTTGTGCTGTGCGATCACTGAGATTGCCTGTCCGCGGAGGACCGCCTTGTAGGCCTCCCACAGGATCGTAGGCGACGCCACCGAACCCACATTTTCGGTGAGGTAAGATCGCGTGTTTCTTTTCAAGGTCTTGGCTTTGTCAGGCACCCCAAGGTATCCCGGATAGATAGGGAAGAGCCGCCTATTGGTCCGTTCCTGACTGGAGAGAGTCAGTGTTATCGGGGAGTGGTCTGAGACCCCTCGCGGTCTAATCTGAGAGTCAGTGAAAGTGAGGTGTCCCCCCTCCAACGTCAGGAAGTAGTCAATCCTCGACAGGCTGTCGTGAACTGTCGAATAGTATGTGTAGTTCCGGTCCACCGGGTGGAGCCGCCTCCATATGTCCACTAAGCCTTGTGCTTCTATGAAGTCGTGCAATTTGGAGTGTGCCGGTGTTTGTGTACGTATTGGGTATCGATCTAGGGAGTCATGAGCCACTGCATTAAAATCTCCGCCCAGTATAAGAGTCCCCTCTGGAAGGTCTAATATGAATTTACCTAGTTCCGAGAAGGCTATAGTGTGCAGTGCCGGCGGGACGTATACCGATACTATGTTGAGTGGTTTTCCCTCCCATTGTCCATGCACCGCTGCGAAGCGGCCCTGTGTATCCACTGCCACTGATTGGATGACAAACTTGGACGAGCGGTGAATTAGTATCCCGGTGCCTCGGGACCCTTTCGTGAACTCAGAGTGGGCCACCATGCTATAGCCCCTCCTGTCTAGGGCCCTTGTGGCCGTGCCTGTGAGGTGTGTTTCTTGTAGTAGGACCAGGGCGGGATTCACCCTTTTTATACTCTGCAGGACCAGCCCTCGTTTGATTTTGTCGCCCAGACCTCTCACATTCCATGACATGAGTCTCAATGGGGACGCCCGCCCTACTTCAGTGCCCTCCCCCATCCTGTTCGGGTATGCGGACTGAGAAGTTGTGTGCATGGAGGACCAGGAGGTCCGTGTGGCGACTCTGCGTACAGTGTCGTGACGGTAGCAGTTTGTGTTCATGTGCCCCTTCGTAGCAATCTTGACCCCTTGTAGAAACTAAGAACCAGAACCCCATCCTACCCCCAACTCCCCCCCTCCCTGCCCCCCTGCTCAACGGACTCCAAACTGCCCGCCCCCCCAACTCAGCAGAGTGCTTGATCCCCACCCATAACATAGTACTTGCTCGCTGGGGTGAAGGTTTCTCCGTGGTCGGCGGCCCCCTTCCTCAGCTGCGGAGGCCCTTCCGCCCAGTGTCCAAAGCGGCCCTGTCAGTCATCGTTTTCATCGGTTCATCCAGTCAGCAGCAGTGATTCACAGCCCCCCGTCCGCACTGTCCTCATGCTGATCAGGCAAAGGAGAATGTACCTCTGCGTCTTCGTCGTTGGTTTGCGAGTCCTGCCGAGAGCCAGCATTACGGTGTTTGTTCTGTCTGTTAGAGCGACGGGGGAGGCCCGTCGGTCTCCATCCCTCTAACCAGTCTTGCGCCACCTCCGGGGAATCGAAAAACCAAGTCTTGTTGTCAGCCACGACCCGAAGCTTGGCCGGGAAGATCATTGAGTATGGGATTTCCCTGGCCCTCAGTTCTTTTTTGACTTCAAAGAAGGTTCTTCTCCTCCGAGCCACCTCGGCTGTGTAGTCAGGAAAGAATGCCAGTGTCGCGTTTTGGATCTTAATGGGAGGTGAGTTCCTCGCCGCCTGTAGGATGGCATCTCGATCCCTGAAGTTGAAGAGTCTCGCTATTATTGGTCTGGGGTTAGCGCCCGTCTTATGGCGTCCTCCTGGTACCCGGTGCGCCCTTTCCACTGTGAAGAATGCTGAGAGGCCTTTGGGCTTCAGAGTCTCTTTAATCAGGTTCTCTACGTATAGGTCCATCGCCCTCGTGTCTTCCGATTCTGGCACACCTATTATACGGATGTTGTTCCGTCTTGAGCGCCCTTCCTGGTCATCGAGCTTTTCGCGCAGTTCCTTATTCTCTTTCGAGACGCGTTCCATGCTAACTTGCAGTTCAGACACGTCTTCAACCAAGGATTTGGTCACCACTTCCATGTTGTTCACCTTCTCTGCCATTTTATGAAAGTCAGCCCTTATGAGCGTAATCTCAGCTGAGATCGACCCCACCGTGGCTTGTACCTGCGTGAGGGCTCTCATGACGTCGTCAATTGTCGCCTTCTTGCCACTGGGCACGTCGGTCGTTTTGCCTGATTGTGGTTTGGCCTCCTGCGAGGGAGAGCCGGGCTTTTCATACGCGAACCGGTCCAGGCGTGACTGCGCCGCCACTTGTTTAGGTCCTTTGCCTGCCATTCCGGCGACTCTCGGGCCGACTCGGTGATGTCACTCCAAGCGCCACTGGGGCTGTGTCTCACCGACCTCCTCAGTTAGGTAGGAAGGGGCTGTCCCGGGGTCCACTCAGTGTGTAGGGGTGAGGTGCAGCCTTTGAGGGGCGTTCCAGGTGCTGTGTCCAGTAAAGGTGCCTAGTTGGACCGGGTCTCTATTGTGTGGTGGTGAGAGGCTATCAGCAGGGTCTCGGGCTGATGTGCGGGGTATACAGCTGATCGGTGTCGCCCTGAGGGAACTGCCACCGCTCTTCTTGAGTTCCACGCGTGCCCCCTTCTCTTCGCGGTCGTCGGGTCCCCTGCTCGGGACCTCTGATGCAGATGGGGGGTCCCAGGCCGTTGCCAGCCAGTTCCTGCCGGGGAAAGGATGGGTGCCCCGTGTGAATGTCTGTGAGTTCTCAGGGCCCAAGCCGGGCGGGGGTGTCTTTGTGGGTTTTCGCGGTATGTGGGCCTTTCGCCGCTCACTGCGCCCTTGGGGAGTTGCTGCGCGGTACAGTTTTCAGCGCGGACGCCGCCGTCCAAGATGGCGGTCACCGGCCCGGATTTCGCCGCTCCGTGTGTCACCCGTCGCCCGTGGTCGCTTCGCCCTCACCTCCAATGCGCCCCGCGCCAGGCCCCTCAGGCTCCCGATGTCCGGTGATGGCGGCCTGGTGCTCCGGTCAGTCTATCTCCGCCGCTCTCCGTGGCCGGGCACTTCCGGTGGTTCTGTGCCCGAGACGGGCCACTTCCTCCAGGCTCGCCGTCTACTGTGGTCCCCGGTCTGGACGCTGCGCACAGGCCCCACCTGGGCACTGCCAGAACCGTATTTCCCGACCTCGGATTGAGGTCCCGTTTGCACGGTTCGTCGCCGCTTGGTCCTAGGCTTCTGTGCCTTCCCGCCCGGGAAGTTTCAAGAACGGATAGATGCTCGGATTAATCCAGGGAGCCGCCTCAGTCACGGAGCTCTTCCTTCAGGCTGCCGCCATCGTCGGCTGCTAGCCACGCCCTCCAATTCACTCTTTTTAAACAGCTGCTGTTTGACCATTCAATCAACTACCAGCTCCCTACAAACTCATTCAAACCACTAGACATCATCCCTTGTCTCTACCTCTGCAGTCTTGGACCCTTACAATAAAATCCTCTTCCTCAAACCACTCACAAATCCACATATCAGTTCTCACGTACACATATACACACAAGACACATGCATATAGGGACCCTTAGACATACTTAAAAAAGCTCATGTTATAGGCCCTAACAAGTGTGACCTCATTTCTTCACTTACCTCCATTCACAATCCACATACCATGCTTCTAATGTCAGACTCCATACTAATATTGTAAAGAGAGAGCCCAAAGCTTTGAGGCGGGTAATCTCAGTACCCACAGCACCAATCACAACACCCAATACAGCGTTGGAAAGGGCAGTTGCAGCAGAAGGACATAGGCTATGCAGATGGGCACCATATATATATATTTTTTTGCAGAGTTTTATATAGCGTGAACTGAATCAGGTATATCGCTTTACATAGCACCAGTTACGTTACAGGACACACATTCATTTTTGTTAGGCACGGGGAGATTAAGTGATTTGCCCAGAATCACAGGATGTTTGGCGTCGTTACCAAGACTCGATCCCAGATCCCCAGGTCCGAGGTCGAGTGCCTTAGCCGTTAGGCCAACTCCTCTATACATTTAAAAGGTAAAAGTGTCAGGTTCCTCTTACTCCTCAGGATCAGGTAGATGCTATAAGGGTTCTGCTTCCAGATCGTTCCGAACTCAGAATGATAAACACAGAGTTCTGGTCAGATCAGGCAGGGGATAAAGGACGGGAGGGGACTGCTGGGACAAAGGATCTGGAATACACAAGCAGACAACATTAACATACCACATACATCTATATTCCTACTCTCATTTAGGTCTCACTAAACCCTAAATACCTTTAAATGCAGACCTTTGTGCCTGATAAACAAACAATAGACGTTATAAATTCCTCTCCAGCTTGAGGAAAACATCACAGTCTTTTCCAATGTCATAAACCAGAGCCACCATAAAAACACCCAATTCCGGTCTTCAGAAACACTGTTACCCGGTTTCAGGGGGTGGGGAGAAAAGCAAGGAAGTCTCGTAGTTAATTTTCACTACTATGCCAGAACACCCTTTCAGCGCTCCTCCTCACGGGGGATCAACACGCTGTCCCAGATAAATAATAGTAGGATACAATGCCCTCTCAGCGCTCCTCCTCACGGGGGGATCAACACGCTGTCCAAAATAAGGATTATCGAATCGCACCATGTACTTTGTGCTAGCGCGGCTTTCCTCCGTCCGGAGTACTCCGCGAAACCCACTTCCTTGGGGAGTGTAGCTAGTGGGAGGTTCCGTTGCACCACTGACGTTCCCTAGAGGTTCTCGGTACTAATTTCCAAAACAGAAATGCGGTAGACTCGAGAGACAGAGCCGCGGCTCTGCTTTTCTCTCCCTACCTTTCCGCAGGCAGAGCTCGCATGATGTCGCTCCCGCTTTGGGTGAATCCTCGCCCCAATAACAGAAACTACTCCACGCCGACTCGGGACGTCTTTATCCCTCTTCCTGCTTCAAACAAGATTCGATGGTGAATACGGAATTACGCACGCGTGGAAGTGCGTGTTGGTTCTTTTTAACCACGCCTCCACTGCTGAGCTTTCTGGGACTTGTAGTTCCGAATCCTCGGCAGGCGCATCAGCTAGTTCCTGACAAAAAGAACCGTGCCAGCAAAGTAGTCCCTTGTGGGCGTGTCTGCGTTGTGCTGTGGGCGTGGGCTGGGGGTGTGACTAACACTGGGGGTGTGTGGTACGGCCATCACATCGTGGGCTGTGGGCGTGTGCTGGGGGCGTGACAAATGCTGGGGGTGTGACAAACGCTGGGGGCGTGTGTCCGCCCTTCATGCCATGTGAGTCGTACATACAAGCGCCAATTACGTTGCTGGGGGCGTGAAAAAACGCTGGGGGCGTGTGTCCGCCCTTCATGCCATGTGAGTCGTACATACAAGCGCCAATTATGTTGCTGCGCAGCATCAAGGGGCACGCTGGGGGCATGAGAAATGCTGGGGGCGTGTGTCCGGCCTTCATGCCATGTGAACGCAATTGCGCCGCATCAAGGGGCACGCTGGGGGCGTGAGAAATGCTGGGGGCGTGTGCTAATTCCGCCCTTCATGCCATGTGGGTCGTACATTAATCAGAAGATCGTCTGCTGTGGCCGTGTGCTGGGGGCGTGACAAACGCGTTCACCTGGAGGCCTGGTAAGTAACGTTACTGCAGCCTCTCCTGCGCGCTGTTACTGAACTCTCTCATTCAGCGAAATGACACGCGCCTGCTACCATCAACCAGGGCTCTAGCCGGGCTCAGGCGGCAGATCAGTACACTAATTACATGCGCCTGATAACATCAACCAGGGCTGCAGCTGGGCCTCAAGCGGGGGAACACGTGCCTGCTAACATCAAACAGGCCTGCATCTGGGCCTCAAGCGGGGGAACACGCAAATGAGCGTGTCTGTGGGGACAATTACTGCAGCCTCTCCTACTTGATGTCACTCAACTCTCTCATTAAACGGATTTACCCGCGGCTGATAACTCTCTCATTCAACGACATTACATGTGCCTGCTAACATCAACCAGGGCTGAAGCCGGGCTCAGGCGGTGGATCACTACAGCAATTACACACGCCTGCTAACAATAACCAGGGCTGCAACTGGGCCTTCTCCGTCCCTATTCTAATGAAACAAAAAATGTTGTCTATCGCGAGATTTTAAAATAAATTGCCCTTGCAAAATACACACATTACACACATTCTATTTCATACCCGGACAACGTCGGGACGGGCTGCTAGTATATATATATATAGCAGGAACAGAACTTAAGCATTTCCCGCCATATCTTGATACCAACTCAGAGTATCAAATTCAGACTGTGACATCGCAGGGATTTGGATGGGGCATGGGGGACATGGGCCCCCATGTCTCCATGGAGGTCATGGAGGCATGGGGCCCTGCTAGGGCCCCCCAAAGTCACTTTGCGACAGGCTTTTCATGTTGGAAACTCAACATGAAAAGCCTGTTGGAAACCAACATCATATTCCTTGAGCCTGCTGGAAATCAGTCGGTCCGACTGGCCAATTTAAATTCCGACCTCCACATTGTAATTAGGCGGTCGGTCTTTAAACCAAGGATGTCGGTTGGAATCCCTCCAACTGGTGGTCGGAGGCTTTCCGACCGACATCCTAAGTGCCCTTAAGTGTTATACTTCCTCCATCTGTGCAAAATCAGCAGCTTTATGTACTTGCAAAGGGCAATCCCTAAGCAAACCACAACCCCCTAATAAGTCTGTTCCTGTTTTCAAATTATGTGAAGCAGATACCTGAACCCTATTATGAAATACAATAAATCTGCATACGTTTCAGGAGATTATTTTAAGAGTGTCATAATTACATCAGTTTTGTCTTACAGTGTCTGAGAGAGCATTGCTGCTGTAGCGGTCCAATAAGCCAGAAGTACGTGCTCCAGCTCACTACTTGTTCTTGTTACATTTATGGGTTCAGGTTTGCACGGAGAAATGTTTTACAGACTGATTTCTGATCATGCACAGCTGACAATTGACCTGGTGACCACTGCAGTATCTGAAAAACCAACAATACATTTGCTGGATCTTGTGCTTGTGGAGAGGTACATTCTGTGAATTTGCTGTTACTGAAGTTGACATTAAGAGTATACATACAAACGTAAAAGGGGGTGCTAGCTAGCTTCTTTGTACCCCACCTTGACATATTATCTTTACACATGCTGGAGTCTATTCTGTACTCCATCCGTAATCGTTTGAGAGAAAATCATAGGATATGTGAATACAGTGGTAAGAGTTTGGGAATTTGGTGATATTTGTCCTAGTGAAGTTAAACATAACTAAATGGAGAAGTAGCCAATGACCAAGCACCTACATGTTTCTCTGTGGAAGGATATGAAACTGGGAAAACATGTGTATCATTATTATATTATTATTATTATTATTATTATATGAAATTTATAATGCGCTCAGTTACCCAGGGGCATCCCGGCGCAGTACAGAACAAGAAGAAGCGCCAATTTATCACTACACTGGAAACAGATGGGTCTTCAGAAGTTTCCTAAAGAGTAGGATCTTAGGCTCTGAACGGATCTTAAAGGGAAGGGAGTTCCACAGTGCCGCCACTTGCACTGAGAAACGCCTCCCCCCAGAGCGAGCTCTCTTTACTCTAGTTGACTGCAGGAGATGACTTTGGTCCGAATGCAGTAAGCGTGTGGGCTTATAGGGGCGTACCATAGGGGCAAGGATCGGTGGGCCCTTACCATACAAAATTTTATGGGCCGTACACAACGCTTTAAATTTCACCCGTTCCCTGACGGGGAGCCAATGAAGCATTTTCAGGGCCGGGGCAGCTGAATGTCTTCTGGGAACATCCATCAACACTCTAGCAGCTGCATTTTGTACCTGTTGGAGGGTCTTCAAAGTCGCTTCGGGGGCGCCAAGAAACACCACGTTCCCATAATCAAGCCTCGACAAGATTAAGCCACGAATCAGAAGCTTCCTAGCTGGATCAGGGAGCAGTGGTAAAACCTTGCGAGCTGACCGAAGCAAACCGAAGCACACCCCTGCTGTCTTCCTGGCGTGGGTCCTAAGGGACAGATCTTCCTCCAGCCATACTCCCACGGTCTTGATCTCCTTCTTGGGAGATGGAGGATCACCCAGAGACCGAGGCCAGCAGCTAGCAATAATAGAGGGACTGGATTTTCCCAGGAGCATCAGCTCAGTTTTCTCCCCATTCAGCTTGAGGGCAGAGTGAGACATCCAACGATGGACATTGGCAAGGCAGTCATGAAGGACTTCAGGTTGTTCCACCAACTGGGTGAGCCCTACCACCAGCTGTGTATCATCAGCATAGCTGATGATCTTGACTCCTGAAGGGGCGACCACTCTTTCAAGCGGAGTCATATAAGTATTAAATAAGGTAGGGCTCAGAGATGAGCCTTGCGGGACTCCACATTGAAGAGGGAACAAGGCCGACTGCTCTACCTCTTCCCATACTTGATAACAACGATTAGAGAGGAAGGATTCGAGCCATTTCAAAGCCAGCCCTGTCACACCAACCTCTGACAGTCGCTGGAGGAGCACCTGATGACTTACGGTGTCAAAGGCAGCACTCAAGTCCAGGAGGATCACTGCCACTGACCCTCCTGAATCAAGAATGCTCCTAGCTTCCTCCACTACAGCCAGTAAAGCTGTGTCCGTTCCCTGACCAGGGCGGAAGCCCGTCTGGGAGTCTCCCAGCAGATGCTGGGACTCAAGATGGTAGGAAAGCTGCCGATTGACCAACTTTTCAGCGACTTTAGAAAAGCCGGGCAGAAGTGAAATCGGCCTAAAGTTGGCCAAGTTAGTAGAATCTAAACCTGGTTTCTTCAGTAATGCTTTTACCACCGCACTGTGCCCTGGGAAAGTGAAAGATTAATGAGGTCCGACAGCGGAGAGGACAAAGAGTCTGCCACTAGTTTAAGATATTTCATGGGCACTGGGTCACTAGGGGACCCACTCTTCATCCCCTTCAGAACGTTTGTGACCTCTTCCTCTGAAAAGGGGCCAAAGGAGGATAACTCAACGGGGCATATTACCGGGCTAAGGTCCAGCTAAGGGAGTTGAGAGGTCGTCGGCAACGAAAGTAGGATCTTCTCTATTTTCGAATGAAAGAAGCCCGCGAGTTCTTCACATTTTTCCTGAGGGTTGTTATGAACAACTGAGGGGACTGGGGCTTTCAGGAGTTCCTTAAAAATTTTAAAGGACTCCCCTGGAGAGTTGCTTGCTCTCTCGATCCTATCACTGAAGTAGCTCCTTTTGGCATCCTTCAGCGCATTTTTATATTTCCTCATCGCTCTCTTATAATCTAACCTACAGTCTTCCGTCCGCTTTCTCCTCCATGCACGTTCTAGTCTCTTGCATAGGGTTCTAAGACTCCTGAGTTCGGGAGTGTACCAGGGAGCAGAGCCCACTCTTCTTTCCCTAATAAGCCTTCTCTTTTTAGGAATTAGTGAATCCAAGGAATTTGTCAACCAGTTACCTATATGCTGGTCAGCAATAATGGGGTCTGTGGCAGGAGGAGGACAGGTTCTAGCTAACTCTGCCACCCAGCTATCCACTGGCAGCCTCGACCAGAGTCGTTCCACTGTATGCTGTCTAGAAACAGGGTCTCTCCACTTCCCCAGCTGCCATCTAAGAGGGACTAAATAATGGTCCGTCCAGGGAAGCGCCAGCGGCTGGAGGGCTTGCAAGTTCGCAGAATTAGCAAAAGCCACATCCAGCTGATGACCCCTCTGGTGGGTACTACCGACATTCACAAGATGAAGATCGAGTGCAGCCAGCGTACTTTGTAGGTCTCTCGCCACAATATCAGAGGGATCATCAAAATGTAAGTTGAGGTCCCCGAGGACAACAAAGTTGGAGGACGCGGCAGCCAATGGTATCACTGCCTCAATAAAAGAGTCTACGAAATTACCTAACGTTGCGGGAGGCCGGTACACAAGAAGGCCAGATAAAGAGATAGTAGAGGATATGCGTAGAGAAAACTGACAGCCTTCCGAGTTATTAATGCTGCAATCTTTCGCTTTGCATACATATTCATCTCTGTACATTATGGCCACTCCTCCCCCCCTCCCGTCCGGCCTATCCAGATGATACATAAGGTATCCCGAAGGAAGGGCTTTGACAATATCTGGATCCGAACAAGAATCTAGCCAAGTTTCCGTAAGGACCAAGGCATCCAGATTGTGGTCAGAAATCAGGGAGTTAATTTCCGTGGCATGGCAGGGTAAAGACCTACAATTAAGCAATGCCATAGAGAGCAAGGTCCAATCCATAGTAGAATTGCCAGCGGTACATACGGAGCATTGAGCAAACGGGGAACCTTCTACCCACTGATAGCTACAACTGTGTACCTGTGTGTGGCGTCCATATGGGCAACGGTATTGAGCAGAGTAGCATGCCCTGAGCCCGTCCGGGCCCGGACGGGCACAGACGGGCTTAACTCTGGCGAAACTCCGGCGACATTCCGGTGACGACGCTGCGTGGTGACGCTGCGCGTCAACATGGCTGACTTTATGTACGCCGAGCGCCTGGAAGCTATCGCGCTACATTCACTCACACATTGATAAGTGAAACCAAGGAGGAAAATATATAATTACAGAAAGTAGTTGAGAAAAGGATCAAGGACTGACCCTTGGTGATGCTAACTGGTTGGAATGCGGGTGGTGATAGTGAAGGTTACTAAGTGACTGAAAATAGGCAGTTGAAGAGGTAGGGGAGAATCAATCATGGGTTTTCTACATAAGTGCATGGGAGGTGTGGGCAAGAGGCATCATATAGTCGATAAAAATGCCAATACCAGCACAATAGTTGCACATAAAGAAGTGGAACTTACAGAAATCCAATTGCTGAGGACTAAGTATTTGAAAAGAACAAATACTAAGTCAGACTTATTCCGTGTATTTTTGCTGCCAAACCTGTCTGCCTGCACCTCGGGATGCCACACAAGCCTGGGAGGAACCTCGGGAGGAGCGAGGGGCACACCGCATTGCCTGCAGTACCGGCCACACTCTGGGGAGGACTGCAACCCCCAGAGTGCATCACCTGCCCTCACAGCTGCTCTGAGTGCCGCGAGCAAGTGGGAGGCGGTGTCATTGCGCTTATATCACTGCCTCTCCCAACGCAGCACAGGACAAGCGTGGGATGAAGCCCGGACCAAGGGTGGACCCGTCTGAGCCCGTCAGAGACTGGAGGAGACTGGGCTGGGCCACAGTATTGACATTTCTATTGTGAAAATTTGATCATATGTTATTGTTGAAATAGTGAATCCCACCTAGTGGTTAATTTCTATACTTTTTAGACACCTCCCTATAGGAACTTGGTCGAATCTGAGAATACACCTATAATCCCCTGGATAATATAACAAGGGGGTGAGGATGAGCAAGCAAAAATCCCTTATGGGGAAGGGGGTGGTTGGGACCCTCGATGCCTTTTTGCAAAGGGCCGTGTCGATCCTAATGCATGAAATGAATATAACTGAACACAGGTTATCACACGAGCCACAAGTTGGCCCTTTGCTCCCATTAATTCACCATTCAGAAGCACTTGATATCTCCATAGCAGGTCCCCAAAGCCCGCCTCGCCTAAAGAAGCTATACTTCCCACACTGCCCCCGGGGGAAGAAACCTCGTTGACGCCATCAGTCCCACCCTCAACTGCCCGTAAAGTACTTAGTCAGGTTACAACCAACAAACCCAATGTTCAGACGAGAGGCCAAAAAATGAATTTGAGTCAGGGCAAAAGGTCAGCGCCTCCATAAAAAAAAAGACGAGGTCAGGGACCAAATACCCACACAACACTGCATCAAAGGCATAACAACCGAGGGACTGAACAAGAAAATCTAAGGTCAGCCACATCAACAGTGGCCCATGAGTCCATGGGGGTCACTCTTGCAACGGGGGGGGAGGGGGTACTCCCGATGCAAACCAGTTAGATTTTTGTGAAAAAAATTGAGAGCATCCTTTCAACCCTTATCAGACCTCTACTAACTAAGATATCTGCTACAGAAGAAAGGCTACAGGGTCTAGAGGGGGCCGTTAAACGTTCACTGGAAGTTAGATATCCTCCTGAAAAGACACGCCGCGAAACAGAGCTTAAACATAACAACCCTCATGTCTGTTCTGCCCTGAATGCTGCACACAATACTTATGTAGCCAACAGCGCGCCAGCAGATAGGCCCACACATAATCTCGTGCCTGAAGTAGCACCAATGACCCCTGGCACGCTGTCCACCCCACAGCTCAACCAGTCCCTTATAGAGGTTGGTGGCGGGACTTGTAGCGAAGCAACCCGCCCTGCGTGTACCATGACCCAGACGAATCATGTAAATTTAATTAGACAACATGTCAGGGAGCAATTAAGGGAGGCCGATGGGAGACAGAAAGACAGTTATCCTTCTTAGCCAACTTTCCTGCACCTTCCACCAGAGGCTACACCTTATACATTTGTTCTGACAAATGTACCCCCATAAAACAGGGAGTCTTTGAGCATTGGTCCTCCCTGAAAAAAAACGGGCCACACTCACGAGCTATTCTCTGAGTTCAAGATGGCTTGCCGAGTCCCCTTGGTAGGCTCTACACCTAAATCACTGGCAGGAGACTGTGTCGTGGTCACTTTTAGATCACCGGATCAGAAGCATCCTAGAAGTGTCCAGGCGCCACATGTCTAGAAAAGAGGGAATGGGTGTAGTTCCGCTGGGCTTTTTTTCCAACCATTTTGGTTGCCTGAGAAAGTCCCGGGACTTGATAAGAACAGGGGTATCCCACAATATAGATTCGATGTTCCAACGTTTAACTCCTTTGAGCCCCTCTATAACTTGGATGGGGTTGACTGACTGGCACCACCTTCAGGTAACACTGAAGGAAAAAGGGAGCGTCAAGAAACTATCACCTTGGATATCACTCAGCACGTGGGTCTACCATGGAATGAGAAACAAACTAGGCCCTAAACCACAAGCACCTAGAGCGATGTATCAGTGGGAAGGCATCCTCGGGGGACTTAGTGTACTCCTCTGAACAGAATGTTGATCTATCAGAGTGTCAATAATATCCAATTCGGATCTCCCAACTGTAACATGGTCGATCAGCAACACATCCTCGACAACACCAGATCCTACAACGTGCTTAGTGGTGTCTTGGAATATTTCCGGGCTATGTGACAAGGTTATTAACCCAGTCTGGGAAGTTTTTGTGGGGACCGCATACATCCTATGCCTACAGGAGACATGGGGATTGAACCTATACACATTAATGGCTATAAAACATTTAGCACATCGGTAGTGAAAGGGCTGGGTGAAAGGCCAAAAGGTGGGATTTCCACATATATGTCTAATAAGCTGCCTTCAAGTAAGATCACATCCACCTGGGGGGGTATCTATTTTCATGTGGTTGAGTTGCATTACACTGCAACACACCGCATACTGTTGATTAATCTATATAATAATAATACCCATAATGATCTTGACTCAGCAGCGAAAGACATCCTGGCTACAGTCAATCACAAAAATATCCAATGGGAAAAGAATAGATAGCATGACTCTGCTGATGGGCTATTTTAATTGTGGCCTATGTAATCTTACAGATAACAGACTGTGTGGTATCCCTAATGATGCTGATATTTGTACTCACTTCAACCACTCTGAGGCGGGGGATATATTTAATGACCTCATCTCCAAACTAGACCTCGGGTTTGCAAATGAGATCCTGACCATCCCAGTTGGTTTTCTCCCCACCTTTAACGGGAGAGGCCTCGCCACGATCATTGATCATATATTGATCTCACTCGTACATGCGCATCTGGCCCTTTCTTTTGCGGTGGGCGATATCGCTATAAGCGACCATTGCCCCCTCCTTTTAAAGTTCAAGACTCACGCGTACTCTCCAAACAAGCCTGATCTGCATACTTGTATGCTGGGAACTGTAGAATTAAATAAAGTAAACAGATTCTCTTTAAAGTGGTCTAAGGTTGACGCAGATCAGTTAACTAAAAATGTTTTAGTAAAATGTAAACATGAGATAGAAAACTGTCTAAGTGAGGATGCTCTGGATGCAACGATAGTGAACTGTTCTGCAGACATTACAAGGGTGGTAAAAAATTTACTAATTGTCCAGTTTAGCAAACACCCTAAATCTACAGGATGGTTTGACAAAAAATGCTCCAGTGCATATGCCAATTTAAAAAGGGCACTACACACAAAGCCAAGATCCTAACCCGATGTCCGTCAAGCTAGATCAGATTATAGAAGGGTATTAAAAGAAAGAAAACAAACCCTTCGTAATGAAGCTTGTGACTCTCTACACACAGCTGCCGAGCAGAAAGATAGCACAGCTTTTTGGAAGGTCCTGAGAACCCCCTTCGTATCCCCAAGTATAGGCCCTTCTGTGGAGATAGCCATTACGGAAGAAGTATGGGTTACCCACTTCTCCAAGCTATATAATGACTGAGGGAATCCAGGGAGGCATCTGGATGAATATAATATTGATAACTGTGAACGTATTGATTTAGCAATCACCTTGGAAGAAGTGACTAGGGCCCTGGCAAAATTCACGGGCGGTAAAGCACCTGGACCCGACGGGGTACCAGTCGACCTGTACAAACACAATGTCTCTGTGGGGGCCCATACTCACACAGGTTATCAATGGCTGCGTAAGATCTACCCTCCCTCAGACATGGGCACACTCAATAATAATATCAATTTTTAAAAAGGGCAACCGTGAAGACCCAGGATGCTATAGACCGATTTCCCGCCTAGATTCTACGGTCAAAGTGCTAGGGAGGGTTTTATTGGAACGCTTAGCAGACTGGGCTGAGGAAAAACAGATTTTATCCGACCTGCAGTACGGGTTTTGTGACGGCTTTGGCACCATCGAACAGTCCTTGAATCTCACTATACTGATTGGCAAGTACACACAAGCGAAAAAAGGCAGTCTATACATGGCCTTTATTGACCACACCGCAGCCTTTGATCCGGTAAAGATTAATAGACTGTGGGAGGTTCTTGAGGGGGTGGGGTTGATGCACAAATTATTAAGCTCCTACCTCAACTGTATAGTGAAGCGTCAGCTAGTGTGCGTTTTGGCCAGAAGGGAGAATGCACGGAAGCCTTCCCAATTAGTCGGGGGGTCAGACAAGGTTGTGTGCTGGCCCCCTTCCTTTTTAACTTATATATAAATGGACTTGAAGAAGCACTGCTCCTCCAGGGCAAAGACTTTCCTCAAGCTGGTGGCCCGCCTAGCCCCGCACATCTTTATGTGAACGATGCCGTATTGATGGCCCGCACGCAAAATGGCCTCCAGTGAGCCCTGGATATTTTTAGCACATTTATGAGCGACCTCGGTCTCGAAACTAATATATCTAAGATGTATATTATGAGGTTTAAGCAAGGGGCACCGAAGACCCGTGAAATGTTTATAGACGGGAGAAAATTAGCCTCTACTAAAAATTTCTCTTACCTAGGTGTACTTTTTCATCATTACGATTCTTGGGCCCCTGCCATATCTGCTAAAAAATTAGCTTTTGCAAGATATACGGCCGCAATATCAACTTTTGCTAAAAAGCTAGGTAGGAAACCACCTACTGAACTGCTCCACATATATAAAGCAAAGTGTGTCACTATGAAAACCTATGGGGCGGGGATGTGGGGTTTTGTGGACACCTATCCCCTACAACTAATTGCTCCCCCTAGTACACCCACCTTTATTTCATGAGGGGCTAGCTTTACATCATATTACAGACCTGATAAAACTAGAGCCGATCCTTCTCTGGCATAGAATCTGGTGTAAGGATCAGACAGAGTTGAATAGAGTGATCTTAAAAGACACTTTAAGACTGGAATGGGCCCTTACAATCCCTTGGATTAAATTTGTACGACATTTTAAGAACAAATTGGGACACCCTGAATACTTCTTAGCCCCATCATTAATGATGGAAATTTCAAGAAAGGCTCTAAAGAATGAGAGCATCCAGTTCCTAGAACCTAAAATATTTAACGGGGAATCCGTAGCAAAAATAACTGTAAAACAACACCAATTGCTACGTACTACCATTGGGATGGAGCCCTATCTAACATTTGTGCCAGGAAGTTTTGATAGATTTCTTCTTACTAGGTTAAGATTGGGTATAATCCACAGATTGTTGACATTCCCCAATTTTTAAATCAACTGTACTATTTATATTGTGTAAATAATATGTTGTGTGTTTAATTTTACGTGCTTTTATAACTGTATTATATAGCAGCCGAATAAAGCTTTCCTTGACTTGACTTGAGTCAGCTAATTTAGCACTAGCTTTTCAATAGTTTTGCAGAAGTAAAATACTAAAAGGGCAAGATTTTCAGTTCAGGATATTTAAAACACTCCTGGTAAATTCTAGAGAAGGAGTGAATAAAGAACATAGTAAGGTAGGGAAAAAGAGTCGGCTAACTGTTTAATGTTTTAGGGAGATAGGGTCAAATGGTAAAAGTGAGTGCAATGTTGGTTTGTAGTGTAGAGTATTGGAATCACTTCAGAGGTAGATGTCAGGGTGGGAGCTGAGTCAGGTAATCTGCTACCCTTCTTTCAGCCAGAAGCATAGAATCTCAGCACTTCTGGGCCTAATTGATGCTGCACAGTGGTGGAAGAACCACTTCCAGACGATGCAAGAGTGCAGGGTTGACCGGCATAGTTCTCCATATCCAACACTTTGGATTAATGAGTCTGTATTGTTGTAAGGCAAGCATGAAATCCTTCTAAGTGTAATAACGCATTTGTATGTACAAAAGGATACTGACTGTGTTTACCCACATCTTTCAAAATTTTCTGTAATGTTGTGTCTCATTTAAACTATTATCGCTGCCTTTAGAAGCCTATTATCCTACTTGGCACGAAACGTTAAATATGTGACGTGGAGACCATATAATGGCAGGGAAAGCTTGCCAGTGACAAATAGTGGTGTTGCCCACCTTAAGCAATGAAAGAGACTGGGTCTATGGTGCACCATCTTCAAACTGCAAGAAGTGGTTTGTTATAAACCCTGTCCCTGTGTATAACAAGCATTAACCACGGTAAAGAGCACATAAGTATAGGTAAAGAAGCCAACCACAGATGCACTTTCTTAGCTTGACAGGAGAGTGAACGTACTCTGAGCAACATAGTGCCTTGGCAGTCTGGTCACTTATAAAGGACTCATCACCCTCATTATGCTGATCATGCAGGGCCCGTGCACACCTAAACAGTGTGTAGGCGTACAATATGTAACCAGTTATCACATGGCTTAGTGAAAGCTTTGTGGTCATTAGACATGCAATGCAGGCCGCTCACTGGTTTTCACAGTTACATTTATAAACAATGGACAGGCCAGGGAGGAGATGCAAGGATGCTGCCATTCTGTTGATGACTGTCGCTGATGGTCCAGGAGTGTACAGAAGAGTTGGTCTGCTAGTTCAATATTTGTATCTGGTTTTGGCCTTGAAGGGTGAGAAACCTCTAAATTTCCACCGACATCCGGTTCTAAAACTTCCTTTTTACCCCTGCCCCGGCTCTAAGGGCTCTGGGATGACAATAGACTGGTGTCAAGCTCTTTGTGAGTGCGCTGGAGGCAGCTTTTGAAATGTATGTGGGGCAAGGAACAGCTCCGTCCCTCCCATCCTGCCAGGATGGCCCTCCCTCAGCTGCATCCATGTCCTATCACTGTCTGAGACAAATATGCATTCTTAATGTATGGATCAGGCCCAGGTAGATGGAAACTTCAAGAAGGCATCAAAAAAGTTTAGGGCAGGAAAAAGGCCAACTTTCTAAAAGTGGCATGTTCAAAATTCTAATCTAAAATCCAACTTTACCATTAAAGAGGATGTTATACTATTCACGTGAGTCCAAATGTGATATTTCCACCTGCTCCCATTCTAAATGTAATGAGGCAACTCAATGTTATCCTTTGGGAGAGGTAGCCCCTACAGTACTGAAACACGAATTTAGGAGTTTTCCACTACTAGGACATGTTAACATTAAAAGCACATCTCCTACTTCTTAAATACAATGTACTCTGTCCTGTGAGCTGTTTAGGGCCTAACATAGGGGTAACTTACATGTATTGAAAAGGAATGTTTAGGCCTGGTAAAGTGTTTATTTTGCCAGGTCAAATTGCCACTTTAAAAGTGTATTTCAGCTGCAATGGAAGGCTTGGGGAATGTTTTAAAAGGTACTTTTAGTAGGTGACACAATGAGTGCTGCGCTGCGCTGCAAATCACTCTGTGAGGACTGCTTTTTTCGGGACGACGGGAGGGAAGCGCTGATCGCTGAGCTCACTGCCTGCCTGCCTGCTGTTGCCCCACTTGCCGCGGATTGGTTACTCTGGTTCTACTCTGGTGGGACTACATTTCCCAGAGGTCCCTGTGGCGCCACTTCACAGCGACTTCACCCTGCGCCAGGAGGCGCTTAAAATCGCGTGTGGCCCCACGCAGCGCGGGACGCTGCAAATCACTCTGTGAGGATTGCTTTTTTCGTGACGCTGCGAGGGAAGCGCTGATCGCCGAGCTCACTGCCTGCCTGCCTGCTGTTGCCTCACTTGCCGCGGATTGGTTACTCTGCTTCTACTCTGGTGGGACTACATTTCCCAGAGGTCCCTGTGGCGCCACTTCATCGCGTCATCAACCTGTGCCAGGAGGCGCTTAAAATCATGGGTGGCCTCACGCAGCACGGGACGCACGCGCACGTGCCCGGGCCAAGGGCGGGCCAATCCACGCCCTTCCGTGCCCGTCCGTAGCAAGGAGGAGACTGGGCTGGGCCACGTCTCTTTCATCTCCATCATCGACCGGAGTGGACTTGCGGACGGACTTGGTTAGTGACTTTATTACCTCTTGTGGTTGCATATATGTGGGACTATTATCCTTGTCATATAAAAAAAAAGGTCAAGTGATTTTCTTGTAGCTGGTGTTAGATAAGGCATGATCATGACCACAAAACGTAATCTGGCGGCCCAGAGGGCAGGAGGGGTGTTGCAGGCACATTGGATGCTTTTCTAATCAGGGCAGAATCAGTCTTACAGCATGAGATACTCCTTACTGAAAAAAAGACTTTCTTTAGGCCTCTATGCAGAGCAAAAACGATCCTCCTTGGGGGATATAAGATTGGCTAAATCTCCAACGGGAGGTATTCATTCACCTAGTCCTTTAAACTCAGAGCCTATTAAAAATCTCAGTGTAAATCCCCAAGGTTCTATGACGCATAGTCTGACCCTGGAGCAGGGGGGTGAACCTGATGTCCGTGTTGTGGCGGATATCAGCTACCCAAGACCATCCATACATGGTGACAAGCCCGTTGAGGAACCCAGTGATCCCCCGGTGCAAGCCCCACCGTGTGCTTATGCCCATTCCACTCACTCTACTGAGCGAGTGGCTGTCCAAGAAGACAGAGTTACTAGGCCCAAGAGACCAGCAAGGGAGAGCACTGGTATGGAGGGCGGGACAGGGGAACCACTGGCCAAACGAACGAGGGGTGGCTTAGCGATAAGAGACAAAAATAAGGACAAAGGGAAAACCAAGCATCACAAAGGAAAATCGCCCGACCTTATGAGCCCGGTATGTCTCCATCTATTCACCACAATGTGATTGATCTAGGGGATATAGTAGAAAATCAGGCTTATTGGGAACGTATGGAAACATTGATCTTAACCATACTAACTCCATTCTGGACGAAGTTAGGGGCCATAGAAGAAAAAGTTGCGCACATGGCAAAAAATCTCGAGGTAAGGAGCAACATAGATACACCGAATACAGCAGTGGAGGAGAACACATTAAGAGTAGGCGTGGGAAATTGCACACTTGGAGTCATACAAAACAAAGTTTTGCCCGGGTCAGGTGCAGAAAATGTGAGCGAACCAACGCATATTTTAAAATCTCCAAACACAAGATGCAGGTTTAAATTTTGGAGGGGAGTCTTTAAGACCTAACACAAATTCTCAGGGTAGAGAACGGCAAACTATCCCACCTTGCATAGGACCACACTTTATGCAAACCCCAAGGGAATTGTTAGGAGCATCAACTGCCCCACTAGCTGGGTCGGGGAGGTCAATTTACAGCAAGTGAGGGAACAAATAATGTGTTGTTTAAACCCGCGCTAGATGTCATTGATCTCCCACCTGCGGCATGTCCCTTTGTTGTAGTTTTGTCTGGCGTTCCCCCGTTGAGATCGGGTCAATCCGAATCCTGGGCGCAGTTAAAAAATAAAAGTGTGGACTGGTTGGCCAAACACAAAGGTTTTAGGTACTCTATGGCCAACAATATTTTGATGGTCCGCAGAGTTGCATGGCTAGGAAAAACACAAAAAAGGATAGGGGGGGATTGTGTTATCATTAATTTCCAAAGTCCCGCAGTGGCTCAAATGATTCTTAAAGGCCAATATAATCATTTCTCCCTGAATACCTCTATTGAGGCTCTCCCACTGGTATATTTCTATAGGCCACCGTTGAGACATCCAGAGGAGTTTATCCCTCCATTAGTAGTCTCCAATAGATTTAATGCACTGTCCGATCTAGATGACCAGGGATGACTGGAAACTAATAATGCCCCAATGGAGGTCCTGTCAGTGAAGGAGACTTTAGACGAAAATGAGACCCCATTTCTTATGCATACCTCCAGCTTGGCGGGATTACACCAGATCGTTGAGCCTAATCAAGCATTGCTGGCTGACAGTGAACCCACCACAATGGGGCAGACCGCACAATTGCCAGAGTTGAAAGTACTTTCATGGAATATTGCCGGCATTCTGTCTAAAAGGGGGGACACAAATTGGGAGTCTTTCCTCTCAATACACCATATTATCGCCTTGCAGGAAACCTGGGATTGTGAAAACACTTATTTTCTGGATGGGTATTGTTCCTTCAGCAAACATGCCATTCCGTCAACAATGGGCAGATCGAGGGGGGACTCCTATTATTGGTCAGCCTTAAAGTATTATACAAACCAAAGCTGATAGAAACAACCTCACCAAATATTATGGCAGTTAAACTAACGGGCAAAAATGTACCAGCCCTCGTGGTAGTACATTTTTATAACTCTTTTACAAGGTTGGACGATCTTGAGCACTTAAATGCTCTGGCTACCTTTTTAGACGACTATGAGGCCAACAAGTGGTCCAAAATACGGCGGCAAGACTGTTCCTGAATGCTCCCGCAAGAACCCCCTCCAAGCCCCTACTGAGAAAACTCCACTGGCTACCGATACGGCAACGTGTCAAGTTTAAAATCTGTTGCACTGTTCATAAATGCCTTTTTGGAGGTGGCCCCAAATACCTGGCCCAAAAATTCCAGCTCTATAAACCGGATCACCTCCTTCGATCAAGCAACCAACTGTTACTAAAATCTCCGTTCATTAAGAAGACCAGACAAGGTGGCCGTGCCCTCTCTCTTGTGGGGCCGACCTTGTGGAACAATCTGCCCCTCAGCCTCAGACAAAACACCAACCACATATCCTTCAGGAAAATGCTTAAAACAACTCTGTTCCTGGAAGACTAATGGCCTTTAGCTCATCCACATAGGTACGAACGTTTCCATCCTGGCATGCAAAGCGCGGAGATACCCCATTGGGGTCGATTCAGGCGCGATATAAGAAACTAAAATCAAATAAATGATGCGTCCTACCATCTACTGATCCTTGGTGATTTTAATATTCATGTTTGTTCCTCCAATTGTATGTCACGCTTAGAGGAGGAGCATGGCCCGCAGGGGCTAATCCATTTTGAGCACACAAAATCTGGGGTTTTTCAAGAGAGTTTTTTATGTGCCTATAATTTGTCATGCCCTGCACAGTCGGATACTCTCCCTCTCATTCCCACATACACCGGGCAGAGGCATCACAGCATTATTGAATTTATTTTAGTCTCAGTCCCTCTGATGGATCTCTTGGGTTCCTTTAGGGTAACGCAGACTTGCTTGAGTGACCACAACCCTTTAACCCTGGTAATAAACGTCCAGGTTTACGTTACTATTAAACCCTTGGCACTCATATCTAATTCCAATACTGCCACTAAAGATCAGGAACGGAGACTAAGATGGGAGGCAATTACTCCTGAAGGCTTCCTTGATAGTGTGTATAATAGTAATGTAGATGACTTTAGTGTCTGTTTAAGTAAGGAATCTGATCCATCACAAATCCTGAGCGCTTTTGACCGCATCACGAAACAGGTGTCGGCCAATCAGACGCTCCATTGTCAACTTAAACCTAGGAAATATAAAAATTGGTTTGACCAAGCATGTGCCTGTGCACATGCAGCACTCATGGAGGAGTTGAAGGAGACCCCAAGGGATCCATCTAGGTTCAAGCAGGTTAGGAAGGCATATAAAATCGCCGTCAAAAGACGAAAGGTAGAGCTAAGAGAAAGGGCTTGGGATGAACTGAGTCATGTGAACACCCTGTCTAGCAGCACTAGCTTCTGGAAAGTGGTCAATAGCCCAATGTTCGATGAGACAAATAATTCTGCCAAAGATTGTCTCATCTCTGCTGAAAGATAGGTTGAGCACTTTAGTGGTATGTATACTGACGGGAGTTTGGAGCCAATTAGCCAGCAGGGGTTCGATACTCACACCCTGAATATAGAGTTCGCAGAGGAGGAAGTAACTGAGGCAGTTATGTCTACCCTAAGGGGAAAGGCACCAGGCCCAGATGGCGTACTGGCTGATCTTTACAGGGATGACCCGGGTGTATGGGCGAAGATTTTAACTTTTGTTTTTAATGCAGCGACACAGGTCGGCTTTCCCCTGTCCTGGGCTAAAGCGGTGATAATCCCAATATTTAAAAAGGGCTCAAGAGAGGATCCGGCCTGTTACAGACCGATTTCACTCTTGGACTCTGCAGCCAAGATAATGGGGAAGGTCATGCTTGTCCGTTTAATGGACTGGCTAGATAAAAACTGCATCATTTCTGACCTCCAATATGGCTTTAGGCAGGGCAAGGGCACGACAGGTCAATGTCTTAATCTTCACCTAGTAATAGGGAAATACACGGTCGCTAAGCTTGGTGACGTCAACTTGGCGTTTATGGATTTATCCACTGCTTTCGATCTCGTAAACAGGCAAAAACTCTGGGCTTCCCTACATTGAATTGGCCTGGAACCGACCCTGATCTCTTTTCTGGCGGCCATCCACGAAAACACCTCGGCCACTGTTCGCTATAATGGGAACGGCAGCCTAACCAATGCATGGGCTGTAAGGCGAGGGGTACGACAGGGGTGCATTTTGGCTCCCCTGCTGGTTACTCTTTATATTAATAAATTGGGAGATGTTCTGACTGCTTCCTGTAAGGATATCCCTAGAGCAGGCACAAAAATGATACCTGCCCTACTATATGCTGACAATGCAGTTTTGATAGCAAGGACGTCGCGTGGTTTACAAACCCTTTTAGATTGATTTATTGATTTTATGGACTCACTAGATTTAATTACAAACCTCAAAAAGTCACACTCAATGTCAATTGGCACGGGCCGGGCAAAAAAGGTTAAATTTTATTGTAAGGGCTTGGAACTTACGAAAGTCCCCGCCTTTCCTTTTTGACGAAAGACGGTCGTGGGTGATGCAGCGTGCACATAAAAAGAACACCCTGGCAAGGGCGTCTGGGGCTATATTGGGGTTTGCACAGAGAATAAGATCCAAACCACTCCCTGCCCTAATGAAAATCTATAACGCCAAGTGCCTTCCAATGGTAACCTATGGGAGTGATGTATGGGGCTACACTGAGACTAGAGACATCCAGACAGTTGAAAATAATTTTTTTAGAAAGCTGTTGTCGCTCCCATCTTCCACCCCAATTTTTAACCTCCACGAAGATTTATGGGCCGATTTTATTTCAGATCGCGGTTGCCCCAATAATATGTTGG
Organism: Lissotriton helveticus; assembly: GCF_964261635.1. Classification (NCBI taxonomy): domain Eukaryota; kingdom Metazoa; phylum Chordata; class Amphibia; order Caudata; family Salamandridae; genus Lissotriton; species Lissotriton helveticus. The sequence continues at coordinate 886,419,468 of NC_136063.1, read as the reverse complement.
CTAAGAATCCTGTCTCAGCCGTCACCAAATCTGAACCAGCTTATCATCCAGGACTGTGTGTCTTTGGACATAGGCCTCGACATCCCGTGTATCCGTTATGTTAAGACAGAACTGGACTCATTGGGCTGTTCTGACCTATTTCTAACTCCTAGAGTTCTTGGTAAGGCGGCCATTAGAGGTCTGAAGCTCCAGTTTCTGAATAGATCAATGCTACTAATGGAGGAAGTTGAAGTAGCTAAACCATCAGTGAGGTGTTTTGTTATGTTAAGTTTAGGTAGGGAGATGCAGCCGTACCTAACATATATAAATAAACCCTATCATCTGTTTACCCTAATTAGATTTAAATAAATATGTTGCCATGGTTATTGGCGCATCCGAAAGGCTATTTTAAAGAGGGATCATTAGGCCCCTGCCCATGTGATAACGTTTCAGACCAGAACACCCTCCACATGGTATTTTTCTGCGATTTTTATGTTACGCTACGCGGTAAATTTATCTTGCCACTGCTAAGAGGAGGAAACTTTGTGCAAGTTAGACCTGCACTAGCCTACTTGCAAATGCTGGGCTCCCCGCTTGTATGTTTTGGGGTTGCAAGCTTTATCACAGGGGCAACTAGGCGACGTAAAAGTCTGTATTCGTAGTGCTGGCGTTCCTTTTTCCCTTTCCCTTAACAATTTTTCTCAAGGAAAAAATATAGCCCATTAACCAATGGATTGAGGCGTGTGACAAACATTTTATCTTATTTATTTATTTGAATACCAAGGGTTGTTTTGGTGGAAATTGTGTATCATGGGTTGGCCGATTTCTTTGCCTTTCAGGTATGTGACCTGAAATGAATTCTTTGTATTAGGTAGTATGCAATGTGATCTGTACTTTGATGGTTTTAAAACTTTAACCAAATAAAGTAATTTTTGACTTTGACTTTGAGTGCTGCGCTCACTAGAAGCATTACATTTATGGACTCTGGGTACCCCTGGTACTAAATAGGAGGGACTTAGCAGTAAATTAAATATACAAATCAGGTGTATACCAAATGTTCCATGTTTTAGGAGGAGAGCACAAGCATTTTAGCACCGGGTAGCAGTGGTAAAGTGCACAGAGGCCTGAAAGCTTGCAGAAATGGTTACAGAAAACAGGAGGAGTGAAGGAAAAAAGGTTTTGGGGGGTGACCTTGCATAGACTGCCAAATCCAGTACACCCCTGCTGTGCTAGGGATCCTAGGAGCCTACTTGCTCTCCTCATCACTTTTGTCTAGCCATGCAAGGCATATGTTTTCCTGGTCTCCTTCTTCACTATGGCTCCGTACTCCTCATGTTTTACCTCAAGCCATCTGTTTCTTGAGGGTGAAGCTCTATGGTTCTTCTCAAGGCCCCTTTTCTTGGCAACAGTCCTTTGAGCATCACTTTAAAATCCTAGAAAAGGTGTTGTTTTGCATTCTACTCATCCTATATTTGTCTTGAAGTAATAATTGGTGATCTCTGGGGGATGTTCTGGTACTGGACAATTTTGTGAGTCCCATGCCTTAAGTCTTCTGCCTTCCTAATGACATAAAGTGTGGAACTCATCTGGTGGAGATCCGGGGTGTACCCTTGAAGCAAGGTAGGGTTCATAAACCTGTCTATGTTTTTTTTTAGAGTGAAAATGTGGTCAAGGGGTGAGAGGAAGCCATGCATCCCTGAACAGAGACTAAACTGTTGGGCATCTCCATGTATAACCCTTCATAGGTGTGCCCAACCATACAAGTTGACAAATGCTCAGAGTTGCCATGCTCCTCTGTGTCATGCCTGTAATATGGAAGTCAGATGTTGCATTAATCAAGAGGATGACGTCTCCACCCAGCATCAGAAACACCACAGTACATTGAAGGAGAGTGGTACCTAATCAGTGCTTAATTTGTTAAAAATGAAGTGCCGGGGCTGAAAATGCTGCCAAGGGGGCTACAGCCCACTTCTACCTAGGGTGTGCCCAAATTTTAACACCCGCATAGTTTCTATCCTGTAACCATGCTCTGCTGTCTGTCCCCTAAGACATGCTTTTTACTTCTTTATCTAGACCGACAGATTAGTGCAAAAACAAAATGTACACGAAATGAAAATGCTTTTTTTGAACATGTTAATCAGTGCGGTGTGACTGGATTTGTTGCAGGTCAGGACGCTGCTTGAGCACAGCAGTTCATGTCACTGCTAGTGCTGCCTGTAATTAGTTTGGTCCAGTTATGATGACGGCATAGGCATCCACTGCTCAGCTTGCTGTGGCCCTGCCTGCTACAGCACAAGCACTGTCCCCTGCCGCAATGCTGCAAGGCCTGTGAGATGTGAGTATGGCTGTTGCGCCTACTGGGCTCAAGCACACTCAGCAATTAGCTTGCTTGGATGCAGCGCACGGAAACTGCAGGTGACTCCATAGCGCACAAAAGTTGTGGTGGTCCACAGCCACATCAAGTACGTTGAGGATAGTAGCAATGCAGGGCTGCAGGCCCTCACTACAATTATCCAATGGGAGGCTCAGGCTCAGGCAGTGGAAGGGTGCAGCAGACTGGGGGAATAGAAAGCAAGCCATTCGTTAATGATGACTTCTTGGATTCATGACAGGCGTGACGATATCAGTAAAATGATGATACACAATCATGCCTGCCTGAACAGATGTATGCCTGCCTATGAAAACATACCAGCCCGTCACCATGATAGGTATGTGGTTCTTTATTTTAAATTGGGCAATTAATATTGAGACCACAACCTGCAGGACCAGAAATTGTAGCCCCGACCCTGTGAAAGAAGTGCCGGTGCTGAGCACCTGAAAGCACCTGCTCAAATTAAGCACTGTACCTAATCTCTTGAGTATTGTATCTTTCGTGATTGAGGCACACAAATCTTACAGAACAGAGGTATTTTATTCATGGGTTACATTTCCAGCAGCAAATGGAAGAACAAAAACATTTCATTACTACACAGAAGATGAACCACCTGCGGAACATTGTCTGTATGAGGACATTGAAGTATCGCTCACATACCGGAAACACTTATACTGGTTTAAGGGTGCCCTACCCTATACAAGAAGTAGAGTAAGTCTCGGTACGCTCAGAAGAGAAGAAGCAACAATGCCAATATTAGCAGTCTTCTCACCACATCCTGACATCGAAACAATGCTAGGATGAGACTTACTCATATTTCACAAAGAATGAATAAACATTTACAGAAACATGACACATTTTGTCATTGAGGACACTTAAAGTCCAACCAGCAACTGTCACAACAAATACATCTCCGGTTCAAAATGCAGAAACTAAAATAACACCACAAACGTTACACGCAGTAATGGGTAAAATGGGTAGCTCCGAAAATAACACAGCTAAAAGCAGTATTTCAGAATACTAGCCCATATGAAGAACACAGAATGCTGACAATCTGCTTGCCCATGGGGCCAACACCACAGTTAGAGGATTCTACTTCGTGGTGACAGTTTTTGCTGCCATATATACCAGAAATCATGGTATCCCGTCATTAGCAGTAATACCAGATGTATTAAGACAAATACAAAATGAGTACGGCTTAGAGCCTGCTCTGAAGTTTGGAATGAAGTTACTAAGTAATTGTGCCCAGGTAGCAGCCATAATATTAGCAAATATTAAAGGGGAGGCAGCATCAGTGGCTATCCATCAAAGCCTAAGGGAGTTTAGTCCTTTACAAGAGGAGCACGAACTACCCAGTATTATTGAAACTGCATATGCAGAATTAGGCAGGGACAGTTTGGGTGGAAAAGCATTAAAATCACAAATGATGGGTAATCCCGAAATGGAAACCATCAATCAGACACCTGCTTCATCAAAAAAGAAGTGGGACAATAAGAAAAAAACAAAAGTTAAAGAAAACGGATCTCAATGCAGAGGTAGATCTCCTCCAAAGGAGCCCTCCGAAAGGAGGTATAACCTTAGGAATAGGGGCAATATTAAGAAACCTGACAGGTATCAGGATACTGATACACGTTCCTCTCATTCCTTTCAGGGGTCAATGAAAAACTCTGAGAAAGAAGGACAGTTAGACAGACAAGAGGAGTGTACAAAGTCCAGATACAAGCAGCACGCTCAAGAATATACTTCCCAAAAAAATAAACCAAAACAAAAGTCACAGTTCAAGAAGAAGAAGGTTGCAGGTCTAAAAATCAAACATGCCCAATATTCTGAGGACTCGAGTACTGAACGAGGAATGGGCTCTGACGATGGTAGGCAGTGCGGCAGAAGTAACAATAGCTTTCTAGAACTGATGGAATTTCTTTTAACAGTCTACTTGAATGAGTATATCTGGGTAGAAACAGCTTATACTAGGGTAAGTGTCCCGCATACGTTATATGAAATAACATTCCAAATAGAGGGGGACAAATGCAGGACAGTTAGAGGCCTCTTTTGGGAGAACCTAATGTTTGGCTATGACATTTTGTTAGCTGAACAAGAGTGGCCACCAGCATTCGGCATGGATTGCTCTAGTTTAGAGACAGTAATTTTGCCTGCATTCTCAGACCATATTCCCAAATACCTAAAATATACATATGCACGGCAGTGGGCGGTAGCCCAAGCCCCTGCATTATACAAAAACCATGTTGGGTGGGATGAGGATTCAACCCAACACATACTTCCATTAAAAATATGCCGACTGCACGAAAGCAAAATCCAATAAAGCAAGAAGCTGAAAAACAGGTAAGCGAGATCTTAGATCAACTTAAATACCAAAGGATGATTGAACTTGCGCCTCTCAAATAAATAACCTTTTGTTTTCCGTATCAAAACCAGACAATTAATATCGTTTAGCTTTGGATTACAGATATGTAAACACGTGCACAAAGACATGTGCAGTTCAAAATGCACACAGTGCTGCATTAATGAATAACATTGTGCGGAAAAATTACAAAACAACAATGGATATCTCAAATGGATTTTTCTGCCAGAATAGGGTGTCTGAGAGCAGGTATTTAACCTCATTTTCTGCATTAGTGTCCCAGGGACAATACTGTATACTCCTCCAAGGGTATAAGAACAGCCCAGGGTTACTTTCAGCTACACTAACTGAATTACTGATGAAGAGGCATTGTCCTATGTAGATGATTTTTATCTAACCGATGATGACCTGGATGAACACTTGATCAGAGTAAACACCATAAAATTGGGTTTTGCCTCTGAGGGTTACAAATTCAACTTAAAAAAATCGAAGATTGCCCATCTCAATGTCCTGTTTCTGGGATATGAGCTTTCAAGTGAAGGGAAAAGTCTAGCAGCTAACTTTTTGGGAAAATGTGTGCTTCTCCAACCTCTATAAACATTAATAAACTTACAATGAATCCTGGAATTCCTGAACTTTGGCAGAACATACATTTTGGATTACACAGAAAGAGTAAAACCTTTCTATGATTTAATAAACCTGACTATTCAGTTAGACAAATGGACACAGGAACACACTGATATCCTTTGTTTCATACAAGCTGATATGATAGCTTCCAAACACTTATATTCACACGTAAATGTACGCAACTTGTTGATCCGTATAGTTGTGGGTCAATCAGGGTACACCTACCTAACACACAATGAAGGTGAAACAGTATCAATAGCATACAAATCACATTTGTACAGAAATGCTGGGATGCGCTTTGCATCAACAGAAAAAATTCTAACAGCAGTACAGACTGCTGTTGTAAGAGAAAAAGCACTGGCTCAAGGGAAGCATATAATTGCCCTTACCCCAGTTCCAGCCTTAGAGGCTGTGACAAAGGCAAGCTTTCCTAATGCAAAAGCCTTACATCCTAGATGGATACAATGGGCTAATTCTCTCACTGCCACAGATGTAGAATTTAGGTATGACCCAAATCTAAAAACACAAGCATTCCTGCAATAAGAACAAGAATATCCTCTACCAAATGAAATAATGCCTCCAGATCAGTATGAATATATAATTTACACTGACGGTTCTGCTCAACCGGCCATAGGGATACAGCAATTAAGCATGGGCGAATTTTGCGGATCCACGATTCACGGATTTGCGTATTCACGGATCGTGGATCCGCAAAATCCGCAAAATCCGCGGATTTTGCGGATCTGCGGATTTGGGGCGGGGCTTCCATGCCAGGACCATCGTGCCAGAATGAACCCTGCCCTTCATATTTATTCAAGAAGACGCCACCGTTTTGTGCCATACCTCTACTCAACTGGAGTACTTTCTACTGGATAATCAGTAAGTGCTACCTCGTTGGGTAAATGTATAGTGCTTTTACTACACTACAGCTACCTAAAGTGCCAGAGAGTTGTCTACAGCGACCAGGTGTGTGTTACTATGCAATCGCGCCGAAGGGCGCAGGGGTCTCTTGAGTGAGCTATCATAGTGGGTAAATGGCGGGAAGACGGTGCACACCACGAGTGTGTGGGCGGGGCCAAAAGGACGGGGCTTCCATGCGAGTGCACATGCCTCTTGTGTGTATAAAAGGTCAGAGACCGATCAGAGCAGCAGATGAAGATACAGAAGCTCCTGGCCACAGGAACAGCACGAGGATTGCGCTCGTGAAAGTCAAGGATGCAAAGGCCTCTGTCCAGCATCACAGCTGATTTTCGATGGTATATTTGGGAAGAAGGCACATCTGCCCAGCCTTGACAACGCTCACGATTGTTTTTTGGGCCGATGAATGAGTCACTGAATTTAAGCTTCAACTAGGGCACATGCTTAATTGATATCTGTAAGTGCTTCCAGTTGAGGTTTAATTTTTGTGCCAGGACCGTCGTGCCAGAATGAACCCTGCCCTTCATATTTATTCAAGAAGACGCCACCGTTTTGTGCCTGTTGTAACTATTTTACGATGGCGCCGGCAAGCTGCCAGCGCCATCCTAAAATAGTTACTAAATTAGCTTCAACAGGAAGCTCTAATAGATAAAATAAAGCAGGCGCTCGAGCACCTGCTTGATTTTATCTATTAGAGCTTCCTGTTGAAGCTAATTTAGTAACTGTTTTAGGATGGCGCTGGCAGCTTGCCGGCGCCATCGTAAATTAGTTACAACAGGCCAGCAAGGCTTGAACTTTTGCCCCCGGAATCCGCCGCTCACGGATTTGCGAATTTGCGGTAAATTTGCGGGAGTTCGCGGATCGCGAATTTACCGAAAATTCGCAAAATCCGCGAGCGTAACGGATTTTGCGCTCATACTTAACAGCAATACAGCACCGTGTATGCTATTGTTAAGGGATGCATGCAGGATGGAAAGTTTTGTCCGAGTTGTATGAAAAAACAATCTCTAGGAAACCGCATGGCACAGCTGGCAGAATTAAAAGCACTATTACTGGCACTGGTAAATACGGATCGAGAATTCCCAACACTAATCAAGTGCGATTCCTTTTACTGTGTGTGGTCATACAATGAATATTTTCACATAATTCGGGACTGAATGGTTTAAAGATGCAAAAGGTAGCTCAATAAAGCAACAAACTCTATGGGAACAGGTAGTGGAATTGAAAAATGAACTACCAAGGGCTCACATAATTCATATGCTGAGTCATCAACGTGATGGCATTCACGTTGATGGGAATTTATTGGCTGACGAAGCCGCAAAGGGGGCTGTACGCACGGCTTCTGTAGCTTCAATCACTTGTTCAAAAACTAGACTAGACGTGAGATAATGGTTGCAATTATTGCCACATGCAATTACTCGGCAGTACCAAAAAGATTTACACTCAAGTACTCCTACAAGTTAGATGCAAACAATGTTCCATTTGCTCAAATTCCTGGAGAGGGTGATAGAGTAATACCAAATATGGATCGCATGTTAGGATTATTCTAGCACTCACAAGGGTATAGGCTCTGCACATGAAGGAGTTGCAGTGACTGTTTCTCTACTAAAACAGCCCTACTGTTGGCCTGGATTAACAAAGCAAACTAAAGACTTTAGGCCAGATGTAGGTGGGCCAATACCGGTTGGTAACGGCCGAAATGACAGAATTTCGGTCGTTACCGACCGGTATTCGGCATTTGGGATGTAGGTGGCTACATTTCAGATTCGTAATTTACCGAATCTGTGATTTAAGGAATCGGTAAATTACCGATTCCTTAAAATACTGAATCTGTAAATTACGGAATCTGAAATGTAGGGAGCACTCAAATTAGTGCATTGCACTGTTAAGGATTCGGTATTTACCACCAAATAAAGGTTGGTGGTAAATATCGAAAACCTTAATAAAAAGCAATTTTGTGCTTTTTTTACTGTGCCATGTGGCAGGTATGTGTGCCACATGTGCACCCATGCACTATTCAGAGGTACAACAGGGTGTCAATGTGACACCCTGCCACCCTGGAACATGGTCCCCCTATTACCGATTTGGTATTTACCAAATCGGTATTTACCGATTCAGTATATACCGAATCGGTAATTCCCAATCATTCCTATGGGCCTCCAGGCCCATAGCAATGAATGGGAATTACCGATTTGGTATTTACTGAATCGGTATTTACCGATTCTGAAATACCGAATCGGTAAAATTCGGTATTTTAGAATCAGTAAAATAGGATTATCTACATCTTGCCCTAAGTCTTGAAATGTGACATCTACAAGCATATGAAAGGCTCCACTGTAACATGTCCAGTACAGACACCATTACTAATATCAGACAAACCGCTCATGTGTGTTTATTTGGACTACTGCTGCCCCTCACAATCTGACGGGGCTTATAAGTGCATCATGGCTGCAGTGGATTCCTGCTCGAGATTCCTATGGGTGTGGCTCCAAAGCTCGGTTGACTCTCGAACTGTTAGAAAAGATTTACCAGTCTTTATAGGGACATATGCAATTGCCACATTAGATTCTGACCATGGCCCTGAGTTTAGCTCTAGGGCTTACAAGGAAACCATGGGAAGTTTGGGTGTAGCATTGCGGTACTCCTCTCCATACCATCCCAAGGGAAATTCGGTCATGGAGAGGAAAAACCTGGACTTAAAGCAGTCTTTAACCGCTACAGTATTAGGCTTGGGTTGAAGTTGGGTAAAACATCTGTATGGACTTCAAAGGGCATTAAATAGCCAGCCAAGAAGCTCTTTAGTAGGTATCACTCCTTATGAGGCCCTATTTTGGACGAGAATGTGGGTACCTGATCTTGATTGTGAAGGCACAGTGGGGGATGAAAAACTTTTTGACATCCATAAAAGTTTGGCTCTTCTACAGGTCCTAAATGAAACCAGGGCACTACAAAGTAACATCCAGGTAAAATAGACTGTCACTGGAGAAGTCAAGTCTGTCAAAGCAAGACCTGTCTGGATGTCAGGCAGTTGAAGGAACAAAAACAGTACTTCTGCTACCCCTTGCCGGTAAAAAGGAGAAGAGATTTTTCTCAACTGACTTAATCAAACCACACTATGTGGCCGATACTGAATGGTAGGCCATGTGGACTCCGGAGTAACAGACACTCTCCTCTCACAACTATGCAAAAAGTTCAAACAGAAAGACTCATCACGTTTGAAGAATCACCTCCACTGAATGATTGACTATGTAACAATGCGATGGAACTCATTCCTCTTGAAACTGAAGTTCAAAATCAGAACTCAAATGAAAGACAAATTTCAATTCGACCAAACACAAATAACTCGGTCAACATGCCCCAACAAGAGCAAGCTACAGTTTCCACAAGACCTGCGGATTTGCCCAAAATTTATCAAACTGCATTTGGCTATTTCATTGACTTTGATAAGTTTTCATTGGATCCAAGTGAACCTGAAACGGTGCCAGCCCCAAAAACTCGTCCAAAGCGATTTAAAGATTTTCTGAACTTTCTTCAAAAGACTTACCAGGTATCACCTTGGGTAGAACTCTGGGTAATTACCAGGATACTTTTCTTTCTTTTCAGGATAGGCTTAGTAAATGTCTTTAGTATGCCTATAAATTGAACTTATCTTCATGAGCTCTGCAGCACAACAAGTGAATGTGATTCTGAAACCACATCTATCATAACATCATGAGAACAGAGACCTATCATCAGTGAACATAACAACAGTTCCTATACCAGATGGTATAGTGTGGGACAAGGTTGATTACAATATATTTGGCCCGACTGAACTTTTAAAAATACCACATTTATTTAAAATTTCCGATGATTGGGTTTATGAAACTGTTAATAATATGTTGTCTGATTTAGAAAAATCTGCTGCTTTTTCTAATAATGAAATGTTGTAAAACACATCAGACTTTGAAACAACGCATTGCTAACAACCTTATGGTCATCACTTTCTGCATCAATCTGCAAACCCCAAAATATTTTCACATACCACCAATGGGAACATTACCCAACACCACTGAAATATCCATATTTTTCAGGGTTTAACATGTCGGACCTAGCCTCATTTTATTTTAAAGTTGCACCTACACCAGCACAGAAAAATATGTTGGCTAACACCAAACAGATTTATTCTCCTTCCCTTATTGCCCAGTTGTCTGAACAAGGTTTCGACTTGTGGAAAGACACCATGGACTTAAATTCAATTTGGGGTACTAGAGATTGGCAGGTCCAGAAAACAGAGGCACTATTTAGAGCATGCCTTATTCCTCAGAAAATAATGTTTTTAAATGAAACAATGCACCAAATGACCTGTTTTGGACTAAAGATCTAAAGACACCTCGGATGCCCACACCATCACACACTGAGGGTAACATAACATCACAGGAGAGGATTATGCTCAAACAGATCATGCAATACAATATATCAGACCCCGATTGGAAGGGATGACTGATTTGGCCCACAGACACCAATAGCTGTCAGGAAAGATTGATGGGTAAAACCAAAGGGTTTAATATCAACAGGCCAGATCCATGCTATGTACATAGACAACACACAGGAGTAGTGACATCATATAGTGTTGGGAAGTTATGGCTCAATTGACTAACGACCTCAACACTTACACAGGTGAAATAATTCTTATCCTTATTTACAGAGGATGTGGACCTATGGGATTTTTTATTAGGTCCTAGGAAGCCACATCATAAATGTTTCTATTATGCTGTCCATAATGAGATTTAGAAAATATCACAACAAGAGGCTGCGGAAAGATCACGAGAAATAGATCGTATAAACCAGAGAAAGCTCTAGCAGTGGTCGACAATGGGTTAATGACACTAACCTCCAGGATATATTCAATGAACAACATTGTATCTTCTGCTATTGATGTACTGGAACAGGACTTGTCCATATTACAACACGGGCAACCACAATTGTGTTCTATTATGTTGTTAAGCTGGCCGCTGCAATCTTTGATCGTAGGCTATGTGCCCTGGCATTTCATAAACAACACATCTCTGTTTCTTTGTATAATCGGACTGGAAAACGGCACAGAGGGGAGCAAAGTATACAAAGCAGCGTATTGAAAAACTGGACAGATTAGCATTTACTGTGGCAGAGTCACCGTCCACAGAATGGCTAATCCATGGCCACATTACTTTTCCGGTCACAACATTTCAATTCCGATATTGTCTTGAACAAATGTAGGCAGGCAGATATGAAGAAATGGGTGGGGAATTCATCAAAGAATCTTGGGAATTACGATACAGATTTGGATGCCGGAGTGGGGAACAAGAAGTATTTCTAAGCGGTACAAACTGCAAGAATACTTTAAGGGGATCACTCATATGCCAGGATATTATGCCTCATGGGGCCTGCTACGGTTCAGTAGCAAACTTATCCTGTCACTTAAGGGGTACCTCACCTGCCGTGATCACTTCGATGTTCAGGCTACTTTCGAATAGGCGTTACTTGATGCTAAATGATCAAGGTTACTGTGGGATGCTTCCGGGCATCGCACATCTGGTAACTGTGAGCTCCAGGGTTACTTGCTGTATGCAAGTATTGTTTCCACCAACACATAAAGTCAAGGAACGTGCCATTATGGTCTGCGCTAAATGTTTCATTAATACGGTTTGATGCTTTGAGCAGAATGAAAACCATTCGCAGAATCTCCTCAACTGCCGCTTTCAAACTGGAAGCCAAAAAAGTACGAATTAATACATTTTAACCATAATTGGGCTAGGTTTCTCTTGCTCGAAGCTAGTGATCCTACGTTCACTGTACAAACATTTGATGCTGTTCTTCCTTACCGCATAATGTGCCTTCCTGCATAGCCTGTTATATACCTGTTTATTGTATTACTCATCCTGTCTTATCTGCCTTTTTTTTTTAATTCTTACTCGACGTCGTCATTGCTCTTATGTCCTTCCTGCCATACTTTTTTTTAAAGAGCTCTGATATCCTTCGGGATCTTGTTCGCGCTATATAAAACTTTATAAATAAATAAAATAAATATATAAAATGCTTATACAGAAATCCATGCTTTTACCCTCGAGAGAGACGTTTGATCTTCAAGTAGCAAGGTCTTCGGCAGAGATACAGGCAATCATATGTACAAACTGCCCCTTCTATTTTGGAGAAGTGTGGCTCAGGGGTTAGAGGCAGCAGACCCGGAAGCTGAGATCGGTCCTGGACCAGGGTTCAATTCCCCGCCTCGGCGGGGTCTTGGGCTAAAAATTCCATGGACTCGATAATTCTCGCCCCGGTGCCTCCTCAACTCACGGGTTCACACTCTGCGACTCTGGGCAATAGCTTGCTTAATCTCCACAACGGCCCCTCGCGGCGGGATGCCTGACTTTCACCTTGTGAATACCCTGCTATCTCACAGGGGAATACCAGGAAGGGTTCCCTAAGCAAGCGCCGGGAAACCCACTGCGGGTAGCTGTGTGCTATATAAGCTCAACTACATTTACATTTTGCAGAAATGGTAAATCGTATTTTTAACATGTCTGATGCGACAGGTATTGTTCACCTATTTAAGAACATAGGTTCTGGACTATTAAGCAACTTTCAGATGGTCCTCGGAGTTATACCAAACTTTATACACTCCGTATTTGGAAGCATATTTGGAGGGCTGCCGCTGATCCTGCTTCTAATAGCAGGTATCCTGATTGTTATTTTTCTGCTATTCAGTGGACGTCCCGGTCACCAAGGAGATGGAAACAGTATTCCTGGAGCAAAAATACTGTGATCTGGTACAACATCTAAGCACAACTCACCTAAGAGAACTAAGTGCATCTTGGTTCTTGTCATTTAGACCTGTCTATATGGACTGCATCTTACCTGTCCTCTGATGCCTGTTTTGCGGAGAAGAATGCATGTTTGATCTCTGTCTGACACTCCCATCATGTGCGCAAACGGACATTGATGCGTTTCTGGATTCTGACATTCCTAGAGCACCACAGGTAGTATCAGCTCCTGTTGGTATGGACATCGGCTCCTCCTCTGACACCAAGGCCTTGGATGGCACACAGGCTGCCCCAGCATCGGTTGTGGACAGTACAAAATATCATCTGTGCTCAATTGACCTAATCTGTGAGGTGTTACAGGGACCGGCATTAGCAGAGGCAGGCAACGAGAATGTTGCGTCTACCAGCCAGGACCCATAAACATTTGACTCATTTGGCCCGTCGTGTGCTGGGAGAAATTAGATTGTGAGAAACAAACTGAAAATTGGAACTCCATAACAAGATTGACATTCTTTTGAGCATGCATGGCTTTCAAATGCTTATAGTAGTTCAAAATATACCTACGGACACTTTAGAGCTATGGCTTGAGTGCTAATTTCCATTTGAAACTTTTTAAAGATTTTTTAGAACTTTTTAAACATTGTTTTTAGCACAACTTGAAACTAATGTTTCTTTCAAAACTATTTTGGCGTACAAGTATCTATTAAGCCAAGTAGTATGTTTGGACTTTAACCATGTTGTCCATTTGGAAGAGGAGTGGGTGTTATATTCCATAAAGGTATCATAATATAGGCCTGTTAACTTCATTACTCTTCACCTATATTGTTCCCTACATTACACTTGTCACGATTTACAGGGACTAACCTTTTACCTAGATACAACACTGCATTCAGAACACAGGTTTTCCCTAGTTCGAGACCTTATACATTATGGATGAGGATTCTTGGCAGCACAGCAGGACGACCATCTCCTGTATAATATCTATGTATAAAGTTCATGCCCAACGTCATCATTAGGCTGACACAGTATTACAGCGAGGTAGGACCCTTGGGGAGACCTATGGGTATATATACAGCACATCTGGCTAAGATAGACTAGAGGAGACCAAGACTTCCCGGCCGACACAATGACCAGCGACGCTGAGGTTCCTGCATGCTGACACTCCAGCTCAAAGTGATCTAACATTCCTCGCGGTGTGTCCAAATCTAGACCAGGACGGGGTCCCATAGTCTCTTACTTCAGGTAATAGGGTAGACTAAATCCTAGAGGGATTCTTCGCTTAACACATACACACATGCTAGGTACATTTAGGTACATCTAGATAGGGAAGCATCATAGGTTCATGCAACTTTTCTCATGTGTTTTGTATACTCGTATATATTCATGACTTTTGTAAGATGATAGAGCTATACCATCCGTTAACTTTCCTAATACTGCTAATCATTTATATCTTATACTGCCTAACGGTTGTTACAGCTCATCTATTCTACACCAGAATAACAACTGTTCAATAAATACTTATTGAGAACTCCCAGCCTGTTTATTCTGTGTATTTCTCTGAGAAAAACTAAGTAAGCACGAGTGACTGAACGAAAGGTAGTATATTGTTTCCACGGTCCTGAGGGATCAGGGTTGCCATGTTCGATGATTGCCAAGAACTATTCTCTCCGTGGTAAGAGGAGATTCTAGTGGCACTGTGAGCTAGTTGGTAAAAAAAGCCAACATACCCTGTGGGGGTGTCCTGAATCAGTCAGTTACCAATCCTACAGTGTATCTTGTCTAAACACGCAGATCCTGTATACTTTTTACATGAGCTACACAACAATACCCCTGTTCAGGTGCTTGCCACCAGTAGAGGTTGAAAGATTTGACCCCATCCTAAAGGCATTGGATCTCTCGGGAGACATATCCCACACTTTGTGATGATCTTGGGATCATCATTATCATCATCATCAATCACCTATAATTTCTGGGGTGTCGCATTGATTCCCTTCAGTTGGTTTTGCATGTTATGGCCTTCTTTGTTGTTATGCTCCTTTCCCCACTTGGATGTCTGTGTCTCAACTATCACCTAACGGTGCTTCTTTGTTTCTCGGTCCTTTTCTGTATTGTTCCTTTTCCTTCATTAGCATTAGCCATAGTAGGCAACTACCAGCTATACTACTAGGGTATCCATAACTTCCTCCACAAGGGACCACCCAACAAGCTGGTGGTGTGTTAAACTCCTCAAGGCTGCCTCTCAGTATTGCACTGGGGAGCAGCCATCTTGTTTTACTGCTCTGGCTGTGACCATTTGGTTAGTGTGTTGTCTTCCTCCAGGGGGGGCACGAGGGGGGCTGCTCCACTTGCTTTCCTGCCATACCACAACCACAGGTGTGCCGCTGCCGGCACCTGCACCGCAACGTGCACCTGTCCACAGCCTCCTTTTTTCTCCACTGCGGATGGGCCCAGCTCAATCAGGCTGCATCCTGTAGCCAGGCACAGTGCCCCAGGCCGAATTCAGGATGGTGAGAGTTGTGGTGGGGTGCTTCCCAAGCAGTAACTCCCCATTCTTTGGCATATCTGGAGGGTGCCTTGCAGATTTGATGAGTGCAGGCCCAAGATTACTGTAGGATAAGTAAGGATTTTTAGGGCCAGGTCAGGAACTTAGGGGCATATTATCAAGAACGGGCGTTACATTATCGCCGCTTTTATCAGCAGGAAACTGCCGATAAAGCGGCTATAATGTGCTTGATAATATGCTCTATGAATTCCAATCGAAGCCCATGTTAGATGTCTTCCCATATAACATGGGCTTCGATTGGAATTCATAGAGCATATTATCAAGCACATTATCGCCGCTTTATCGGCAGTTTCCTGCCGATAAAAGCGACGATAATGTAACGCCCGTTCGTGATAATATGCCCCTTAGTTATTTTGCGGCAATCCTGGTCTGCTCCCAGCCACAGTCGCACTCCATTTTTTGGCAATCTAAAATCTCTTGTGTGAGGGCAACCATCACTTTTCCATGTATATCAGTCGCTTAATTGTTTGCATCCAAGAAAACACATCTTTCCCTTCTGGAATACTCTGTTAAAAACATTCAAGACAGAACAACTGCTGAAAAGTTGAGCTTCTGTGAACCTCGGTAAACACCATGAAATGCACATGGCGTTAATGTTTAAACTTAAATTGTATTGATTTTTAGTTGAATAAAAATAACATGAAGTTACACTGCAGGGCAATGCCTAAATGCAATGAATACCATTTCTTCAACCACTGCTATATGAGCTTGTTTCTGTGGTTATTATTGGTGACATCCTTATATCAAACCTTGAGGTCCTGAATTTACCTCATTGTGCCTTCCGAAACTGCCTCTTACAGTTCTTAATCCATTTGCGCATTTCCCAGTTCTTTAATAAGCCTTGCACTCTTTTATTTGCTAGCCATATAATATTTTCTACCTCTACAAAATACAGAAAATGTTCTTTATTTCGAGATTTATGTGTCCCTACTATAGTTTTCGGTGTGGTTTCCTCTAATCTGCTGCTCCTGAACTTGCACCTATGTTCTCTCAATGTATACACATTTCTCTGCAAGATTTTAAGCAGAGGCTTCAGTTTTTAGCTGTTCTTTTATGTCTCTTCTAAGTACCAGAATATCTTGACAGATCTTCACTCCAGTGGCATCAATAACTCCAAAGGCAAACTCTGACTTCTGAAAGAAAGTGTACTTCAGGCTAAATGTAAACTTAAACATTGTAAGGCTCTACTAGGAAGGATTAATGTTTACCCAAAACGGCCTTTCTCAATGTAATGAGGTTATTAATTTCTGACATTAATAGCAAGTGGAATAAAACCTGTTCATAAGAGCCTTCTCCTCACTTCTTGAATTCTGTAAGAAACTAGGCTTTCCGAGTAGTCCCTCTAGACCCTAGGTTGGCTAGACTTATCCCTACTCATCACCAGGATACCCTCCCTGGTGACAGCGCGATCTACAGATCTGTACTATCTGAAATAACAATCCTATGAATTTTAGGCAAGCAAGAGTGCTCATGAATACCTCATAAAATAATCTTTTCTCTGACCTGCCTTCATCTTTTGCACTACAACTCATAACCTTATAACCATTTAGGTCATTATTGTTAATTTAAATATTCATCTGATGTGGTGGCACAATAGATTCCCCTTTCACTGACACACGAACTTCCCTGATCTATATATTCCTTCGGTGCACTAGCATCAAACATCCTCTTCTATTCAAAAGCCATTCTTTCAATACCATCATGGTGGATCCCCTGGTGGATCTGTAAGCAATCAACATTTCTCAACAATGAACACACTGTTATTGGTGATCAGTGTCACTATCTGCAACATTAGTACAACAACATTGCTCTTCAGTATTAACACAGCAGCAACATAGATCTGGTTCAGAGATGGCCCCGACTTTCATGCATGCCCTTGACCCGCCCACCCTGACTTCTAGAAATGTGCATCGTTTGTCCACTCTTCAGTTTTGTTATGTCCAGAAATTAATGCAGTAGCACAAGAGTATAAGTGTTCGTCCCCTCTGTGCCAAATGTGCATCTTCATGGTTCCCACTCGATGTTTGTTTAATGTTTACAAGCACACTCCGTTCACAGGACAGCCTAGTATCTGGAGGATGTAACTGTAACATCACACTCCAATCTGCTATATTTTCTTCCAATTATTCATCGATTCTCGCTGATTTAATCTGTCCTTCCTCCACTATTGCCCATTCAGTCATATCTCTCATCAAAGCCTGTGTCTGCAGCCGCTAAGGTCATAACCAACAAATCACTATAGATCATCTACCTGGGTCACTTCCTTTGCTACATGTTTATGATTTCATGTTTCTCCCCTTGGGTTATGGCACCATCCGGAGCAAATACTTTGAGCATAGTTATGCTACCCATAATATGCTGGAATCTAGCATTCAACCACATCCAGAACCCTTATGCCATCGACAAGAACAAACCATATGGGGACAGCCTGTCTCCACAGCCCCATATTTTAGGCATAATGAAAGTCTCCTTGTAAAAATGTTGCTAATATTTATAGGGTTAGATAGGTCATGTGCAATTAATTGATTCATTAATTAATAAAAAAAAATAAACTGCAACAATTTGAACCTAATATTGCATGAGATTTTAAGGGTCTGGCATCCAGAAAGCTTTAGCTCTTTCCCTAGTCTCATGTTTTCTAAATAATTGATAATGAAACATATAAATGTACATACACATACTGGGGCATTCAGTAAGTTCTCTTCATCCATTGGTCTGTTCAAGCACATTTACATTTTTCTTCCACCCACCACAGGGGACTGAATTAGGATTTGGACTTGATGCACTGTAAGTGGCGGCATTTGGCTTGTGTGTTTGTGCACATCTACCTAAAATGTAGCCCAGTCTGCGTCCTGACTGTTGGATAAAGATTAAGAGGAGCTTGAAAAAAGAGCACATGCCTGAATTGTTATCTATAGTTATTCGCAGTTGAAGAAAGCGAAATACCTGGCTTGCACTTACCTTCACCACTTGAACCTAAAACTGCTGCAGTGTTGTTTGGGCCGTCCACACTCACTAGCGAAACAACCAGCATGGCTGCGTACTGGTGACACAGATTGTCGCTTCTGTAGCTCAAGTACAGAAAATCTTTTGTGTCTTACCTGTATTTGTCCTGACATGCCTACAGACAAGACGCGCCTTCTCAATCCCTTATTACAAAGCAAAGGGATCCACACATGCAGGCAGGCTGTCAAATCCCGTCTAGAGCCTGGCGACCCTATACCGAACTGCTGCTTTGTGAAATTTCTAAATAAATTTGAACAAAAGATAAATAAACAAGTACATGAGTGCAGTGAGGCACAGTGACAACTAGGTATAAAAAAAGAACTCTCCTAGTCCTCTGTACCAGGCTGCTAGCTTGGAAATTGACACTTAACATCAAAGCTCTGGGCTGTCGTGGTACTCTTTGACAAAGCGGTGTGCCTTTGGGTATGCTGTGTTTAATTTTGTATACCTGCTCTTTAAAACAGCCCTGAGGGGCGTGGCCAGGATGGCGGCGGAGTAGGACGTGCATTTCAGTCCTTCCGGCGCCGTCCGACATCAAGCTTTGAAAATCACCCCTGCTAGTGCCCATCTCCACAAGTGCAGACGTGCGACGGTGTCCCCCAGCTGCCCTGACATCTCTGGGGCGGCTATTTTGTGGTGAGAAGCGGATGCCGAGCATCACAGTCCAGTGAGGCCCTGACCGGCTCGGGGCTGGGCGACCCACGTGGCAGGTGGAGGGGGCCGCAGCCTGCCCCTAGCGGATCGGCGCTGCGGTGAGCAGAGGTGCGGAGTACGGCGCTGCAGCTGGGGTTGTGGAATCGACAGGCGGCCGTAGCAAAGTCAGGAACGGTCCCGCTGAGATTGAGCAGCAACGCTTTGGCCGGGAAGAGAGCATATGGCCTGGAAGTCTGGGGCGGCTGCAGCGGTTGAGAACCCTGTGGGGTGGGCGAGCGCTCCCACGTGGCGCCGCGGCCCGGACAGAGTCAGGGGAGGCGGGTACCCATGAACTACAGACCCGGACGGCACTTGGGGCAGCATCCACCCCGGGCGAGGTGAGGAGAGCAGGGGTAGCCCCGGGGAGGCTGGGGGTACGGTCCGCAGGACGGCGGACGGAGAGTTTCTAGAGCGAGAGCACGAAGCGCTAAGGGCCCGGTGTTAGGCCTAGAGTTACCACAAGCTCTCCGTCTCAGCGCCTGGTGGGCTGGAGAGGCCGGAGTCCTGTGAGCTACAAACAGACCCGAGTTATTGTTTCCTTCCCTCTGGGCGCCTGGACACATACATCTCCGGGCAGCCTGGGTGCAGCGATCTTGTTCTTTGCCGTTCTGCCCGCAAATCGGCGGGGAGGTCTGGCAGCGCGGTAACGGAGGGAAAGGCCGCCTGGCTGCGTGGGTTGGTGTGAACCCTGGAGGCCCCAATAGCGTGGTCAGAGGGGTGGCAGTGATTCTAAGGGTCTGCAGAGGAGAGGCCCTCGTCCTCTAGACTTCAGTACAGCCAGCTTCTCACACGCAGCCCACCTCTAAGGCCCAGCACAGCAAGCTTCCCACACGCGGCCTGCCTCTAGACGCCAGCACAGCAAGCTTTCCACACGCAGCCCACCTATGGACTCCGGCGCAGCAAGCTTCCCCCACGCAGCCCACCTCTAGACTCCGATGCAGCAAGCTTCCCACACGCAGCCCACCTCTCAACAACAGCACAGTAAAGTGGCGGCTTGTTGAGCTGAGACTGGGACCTGCCTGTACACGGGCCCTGGCGGGAGTGTGCCTCTCGCCCAAGTGTCGAGTCCGAGGAGCTACATCCACAGGAGGTGGGGCGAATGTCCGCTGCCAGCTTCTGCCTCTGGGCAGGAGGTTTGGTTTGATCTGCCCTTGACTGTGCTGGCCCTCTCCTGGTTGCAGAAGTCCGTGACGAGCAACGCGGGCTGCTGGGTTGAGGTGGCGCCGCCCGTCCCTTCGAGCGCGAAGTAGGCCGGCCCTCTCCCGCACCCTATGCTTTTAAGATCTCGGCGGGGCTGGCCTTGTGTCTGAGCAGGGAAGTTGAGGCCCGGCTGGGGCCCGGCCCGGTGGCGGCGCTTCTTGCACAGTCCTACCTGCTTAGTCACAGATTCCATCCAGGGGCATGATGGCAGTGGCCAGAAATAGGAAAGACAAGCCCCCGAAAGATGTGCCTCAGAAAATAGCTGGACAGTCCGCCTCGCTGGCTGCTGATAAGTCCCCGCGGCCTGATGATAATGATGCACTAGCCACCAAAGCCTTCATGGTGGAGTTGTTTTCTGCCATCAAGGAAGATATCTCAGAGTTGCGCTCTCAGCTCGCGTCTGATCTGCGGGAGGTGAGGCGCGATGTGGACGCGGTGGGGGAGCGGGTGGCATCAACTCCAGCAAGGATGTACATCAACTCCAGCAAGATGTGGTTCGCCTGATGGAGCAGAATTTGGACCTCCAGGCACATGCCGAGGACTTAGAGAACAGATCTCGCAGAAATAATATCTGGATTCGGGCTATTCCGTGGAAAGGAGAGGGGGTGGATGTTCGCGAGTACGTGGGAGCTCTTTTTCGTCAGATTCTGGACGAGGAGGACCTGCAAGATATTCAACTGGACCGGGTCCACCGGGTAGGTCTGCCACGGGGATCCAAAGCCCCTCCCCCTGACATATTGGTGTGCGTGCATGACTTTCAGCTCAAAGAACGGATTCTAAGGAAAGCACGTGACCTCAACCCCCTCCAATTCCGCGAGCACCACCCTACGGTTTTTCAAGACCTAGCGGCCTACATGCTTGTCAAACAAAGGGAATTCAAACCCGTCACTAACTATCGGAGGGAGCAGGGCATTCCCTAATCATGGGGGCACCCGTTCAGGCTTATTTTTAAATTTAATGGAAATCCGATTCAATGTGGCTCCATGGAGTCGGCGCTCGGCATCTTGGGACTGGAACGGACCGCTCCCTTGTCTGGAGAAGTTAAGTCTCCCGGCAGACAGCGTCGGCGCTCCGCAGAGTGGCAACGGGTCGGTAAGCCTGCATCCGTCGCTAAGCCTTACCTATCAACGAGCCTGCTTGAGAGAGGAGCTGCGGTCGCTTCGGTGGCCCTGTTAACGGACACGGCTGGGGGTCCCTGAGGTGTGGGGTCTTAGCTTGGCACTAACTGGGCCGGTAGCTGGCGCCGGGAGAGACTGTTTACTTGGTACAGATTGTTGACACTCTTATATCCTTGGATGGAGATGAGTCCTGTATCAGCATTTGGGTGAGTGGGAGGTTGGCGCCATGTTCCCCTGCTATTGGGGCCTGTTTAACAGACTGTTGTTTGCTCTTTTCTACTGTGAATGTTGACTCTTGTGTTGTTGGGGCTTATTTGTGTGGGGGAGGAGGTGGGGAAAGGGAGTTGGGGTGTCCGGGGTTGTTTTGGGGGCTCCGCATCAGCTTGGGGGGAACTAGGCGAGGATCCAGGGGACGGTCGGGCAATGTGGTCCCATAGGAGCTTCAGAATATGAATGTGCATAGAGGATCTGTCCCAGGTATTGACATGCTGGGTAAGGAGCTAAAGGTAGTGAGTCTCAATGTGAGGCCTCAATATCCCAGTGAAGCGCGCGGCTATTATATCCTTACTGGAAAGTGCGGAGGGTAGTGTGTGCCTGTTGCAGGAGACCCATCTCCTCTCTACAGATACATGGCGCATGGCACATAAGCGCTTCCCGCTCCAGCTGTGGTCCTCGTGGCCTAATAAAAAGAACGGGATGGCCATTCTTTTTAGTGTGCGCGCACATTGCAAAATTATCTCCCAAGTGGTAGATTTTTGGCTGTACGAGTGCAATGGGCTGAGACATAGCTCACTGTTGGGTTCATTTGTGCTCCAATTGCTAACCAGGAGTCCTTCTTGCAAGCAGCGCTATCGCAGGTACTGGCGTCACCGGATGCTCTGATTCTGGTGGGTGGTGATTTGAACATTGTAATGGAGGCAGGGATTGACAGGTCGGAGCAGCGGTCACACCAGACAGGGGCAATGTCACAGGGGGGTAAGCAGTGGCTGTTAGAGGGAGGGTTGCATGATGTATGGCGCGTTTAGCATCCCCAGGAGCGCGACTACACCTACTATCCGGCGGCCCATAAGACTTATGCGCGCTTAGATCACTTATTGGCCACGTCCTACCTTATACCTCATTTGTCAGCAGCAGACATTGTGCCGCATTCCTTATCGGACCATGCGCTTATTTCTGTAGTCCTTACTTCTAGCGGTGCTAGGCCGCTGTCGGCGGGCTGGCGCCTTCGCGACTCCCTGCTCCACTCAGACTCGGTGGTGGCGAAGATCCGAGAGACCATCATTCATTACCTTGCCACAAACGAGGTGGGGGAAACGTCTCTCATATCGGTCTGGGAGGCCCTGAAATTGGTAGTAAGGGGCACCTTTATAGTGATTTCAGCGACATACTCCCGTTTGCGCAAGGAGAAACGAGCGGAGTTGGAGGGGGAGGTTAGTGGCCTGGAGGCGATTCATAAGAGGACTGGGACACCGAGGGTTTGGCGGGAATTGGAGGCAAAGCGGCGCATGTTGAAACACCTCGACATGGATAGAGCTATGCATGCCTTACTGCGCCTATGACACAAGTTCTATCTCTGTGGAGATAAAGCGGGGCAGTTGCTTGCACACAGGCTGCGGGCGCGCACTCAGTTGACCACTATACATTCTGAAAGGGGCCCCCAAGCGACATAGCACACCACAGATGCTGCCATTGTAGAAACCTTTCACCAAGTTTATCAGACCCTATATCAGAAAGAGGGAGTGTCCTCTAAGGGAGTGGTGGACTATCTCGAATCGTGCGGAGTTACGCCCCTCCTTCGGGAATCGGCGGAGGCTCTAGATTCGGCGATCCGCATTGAGGAGGTCATCTCGGCCATTGCAAAACTGAAGGTGGCGAAATCGCCTGGGCCAGATGGCTTTTCTGCTATCTTTTACAAAACCTTCTGTAGGGAGCTGGCTCTGCTCTTGACCCGCCTTTTTGATTCTTTCCTGACACGTGAGCGGTGGCTCCGTCGATGGCAGAGGCGGCCATCACGGTCATTCTCAAACCCGGGAAAGACCCTAAAGAGTGCGGATCGTATAGGCCGATTTCGCTGCTCAACATTGACGCCAATGCGGGGGTGCTGGCAGCTAGGCTTAGCCCCTTGATGGACGGAATCATTGAGCCCCCGATCAAGCGGGATTTATTCCTACACGGCAAGGAGGAGACAACACTAAACGGTTGCTCCAACTCATGGACTTAGTCCATCGTTCCCGGACGCAGGCTTTGCTGCTCTCCATAGATGCGGAGAAAGCCTTCGACCGTGTATATTGGGACTACTTGTTCACTGTGTTGAGGGCATTTGGGGTGCGGGATAACTTCATACGGTGGATTCGGTGCCTCTATGCAGCCCCCAATGCGGCTGTGCGTGTCAATGGCTGCAGATCTGCTCTTTTCCCCATTACGAGGGGAACGCAACTGGGGTGCCTCCAATCCCCGTTGCTTTTCGCGCTCTATATGGAGCCCTTTGCTCAGCACGTTCGGGCTAACGTGGATATCACCGGAATCAAATTTGGGGCTGATACGCATAAGATCAGTCTGTATGCGGATGATGTCATTCTCGCACTCACCCACCCTCACTCCTCCTTGCAGGGCCTCTCGAAGGAGCTGGCGGAGTTTCAGAAAGTGGCGGGTTTCAAGGTTAACTTCACCAATTCGCAAATCCTCAACCTTTCCATCACTGAGGCAGACGTCCTGGACCTGAGGCAGGACTTTGAGTTCCAGTGGGCACAATCCGACATCCCGTATTTGGGTGTCCGATTGGCCCCTTCGATTGCTAAAATGGTGTCCCTGAACTATTAAAATGCTGGTTGAACAGCTTACCAAAGCTCTCTCGGACTGGTCCCGTCTTAAGCTGGCCTTGTACGGGAGACTAGCGGCTCTGAAAATGACTGTACTCCCCCGCATACTGTACCTTTTTCAAATGCTGCCGCTGGCTCCTCCGCAGGGCACCCTACGGAAGCTACAGGGGCTCCTCAATAGGTTCTTATGGGACAATAAACATCCGCGGCAGGCATTGTCCATGGCGGTCACCCCAAATCAGCCGAAGGACTGGGCTTCCCTCTGTTGTCAGCCTACTTTCAGGCATCCAGCCTGAGGTATATAGTCGAATGGAATAGGCCCATGTCTAGTAAACATTGGAACTTTATGGACCAGACTGTGGCGGGTTGCAATATCTGGCGAGAGTTTTGGTTGCCGCGCAAGCACAGAGCCTGGGGCCTCTACTCTTCCCCGGTAACGTCCCCAACTCTCAAGGCATGGGATAAACTAGCGCAACACAAAGGGTGGACTACGTTCCCCTGCCCGATGACCCCTATCGTCGACAACCCGGACTTCCCACCGGGCCGCGCGGCCCTGGTCTTCCATCGCTGGAGAGAGGAAGGCTGTAAGAGGGTGGGTTCCCTCTTTGACTTAGATGGCTTGATTCCGTTCCCCCAGCTACGCACGGAGTTTTTCCAATTGCCGTTGGCGGATGCTTTTCACTACTCGCAAGTGACACATTGGGTCACCCAACCAGCCAACGTTGCCTCCATGTCCCGGCCGTTGACGGCGTTTGAAAAATGGTTGATCTGCAAGAAAGACGACCGGAGACTCATCTCTGAGATATATGCGATGATTTTGAGTCAACCCAGGGGACAGCATACACCTGCGCAGGTCCGATTGGAAACAGAGCTGGGACGTCCGTTGACAAAAAAGGAGTAGGAGCATGTTTTTTACCGCGCACAGCACACGGCCTCTAATACTGCGGGCACCGAATCGGACTACAAAGTAGCGGCATATTGGTACTACACCTCGGCACGCGTTAGAGCATGGGATGCCTCCAAGTTGGGCCTCTGCTGGCGGGGGTGTGGGCTGTCAGGGACACTGGCGCATTTGTTATGGCACTGCCCGAAGCTGGGGAGGTATTGGGCCAGGATTTTGGATGAGCTGGATGATGCGTTTCAGATTACATTCCCTCGGCTGCCGGAGAATACTCTGTTGGGGCTTCCCCATCCTAAGTTCTTTTCCCTGCACTTGCTGAAGGGTAGGCAGATTGCGCTGGCTCTGTTAGCTGCGAGGCAGGTGCTCCTTGCGCACTGGGGCTCCCAGACTGTACCTGACCCCCAAGATTGGTTTCAAAGACTCTGGCACATTTTAGTGATGGAAAGACGCTCGAAGGGAAAGGATGGGAAGGGTTTGGAATATACTAAACTTTGGGGCCCGTTCTTAAAGCTCTTATCCAAAGACCTTCGAGAAGTAACTTGCCCGAAGTATTTACAGATCCTACAACTCATTCCTTTAGAGCCCGAGGGGGTTAAGCCTGTGGATTGAATTTTCCCTTGTAGAACTGGTGGATCCCTGGAAGTAAGCTGCACAGATGGAAGCTGATGCGGGGCGGAGTCGGACTGGGAGGGGGGCTGTTTTGGGGAGGGGGGTGGGCGGGGGCGTTCTGACTTTTTCTTTTTTGTTCGTTATTTGAAATAAGGCGGAGGTCACAGCACAGGTGGGGCTGCTTCTCAAGTTCATAGTAATACGCGGGGTCGTCATCTGGGATGTAGGCCCAGACGCTGTGTCATTGCACTGAGTTTACGCCATGCCGGCAAGTCAATGTAGGCAGCTGGGCTGTGTACCATACTACATTCCCACATAATAAAAATGATTGACTCTAAAGCAGCCCTGAGACTTCATGATTTAAGGAGATTGTCTGTTAAATTTGTTGGCTATGTTTATGATGTAGCTAATCTGTACATCTGCACTTTAAAACACGTTTTGAATCTACCTGGGGTGACTCTAGGACCTTATGAGCCCAAAGTCATGTGCAAATGCTGAGGCTGCATAAATCTTGTACACCTGTACATTAAAACAACCTTGTGACTTTATGAGTTTGCCTAATAAAGTTGTGTACCATGTTTGCACTGCTTTTAACCTGAATATCTGCACTTTAAAACACCTTTTGATTTACCTTGGGTCTATATCCATTCAATGGTACAATTGCTTGGTGTTTCTCTTTCCTCGGTTTGCTTTAGAAACTATAATTATTATTTTCTCTTGCTTGCAAGAATTTTAAGTAATTGATGGAAATAAAGTTTACTTACTTACTTGCCTGATCAATCTAGCCAACCTAGTTGAACTCCTCTTTCTACAATATTGCCTTCGTCTGAAAATCTCAGCTGTAAGGTTTCTAAAACTGTAATATAGAGGGAGGTACTTGAACACCCAAATACCTACCTCCTCAACAGTATCTGCTATGTGCACAGTAGTCTCAACTAAACATGTTGTTGGACACATGCAAAGCAATCAGTAGTACAGTGCACATAAGATCCTGGGCCGAAAAGTTGCAGAAAGGACATTGTTTGTCAAAAACGTATTGGATTTGAGTTACATGTCACATAGCCAGCTTTTATAATCGACCTGCTTTTTACCCACTTCTCGCTGTACATGCAAACGAATTTGAAGCATTCAATAGATCCAGGTTTTCTCTCAGGTCCACTTGCAACAGTCAGATATGGACTGATTATGATAAGCAACAAGAGGTGTAAATGTGTGAGGAGGTTGCACTTACTGTTACGAATCAGTGGTACACGAATATGCCAACCTACGTACACCACTCTTGAGATCATGTTTTGTCAGACTAGGTATCTGTACCGTTGAAAATGCAATAACCTCAACTTTTCAAGGTCCTGCTTGCCAACCTATCTACCATCTGGTCAAAAACATGGGCGCAGAATTTAAGAATTTTGATAAAAGTGACAGTAAATTGCACTCTGCAAACTACTTAAAATTGAGTAATAATTGAATCTGGGGGAATCAGGATGATGTGATGTGACAAATGTAGGAAATAGAAAAAGTACTCTATGTTATGATAGGGCAAACCATCACCCTGACCCTGCTCATAACTCTCCTAGGTCATGTTGCAGGGGTAGAACAAGGACACTGAAAATATGTGGCACTGAGCCTATTATTAGCTAAACACAAGGTCACCTATCGATGGGGACGAGTCAGGGTTCCTAAATTTAAAGGCTGGATGAATGATCTAGTTTATTGTCAGGACCAAAGGACCACATATGCTGAACTGTTTCCCCCGAGATCATGCCCCAGAGACATATAAGACCCACTACAGACCTACCTACTAGCTCAAATATGAGATACTACAAATGAGGATGAGAATATAAGATCACAGCATACTACAAAGCCCAGTTAATAGACTCACCAGTATCAACGATCCTGGCCTTGCGCACATTAACGCATGACTCCCTTGTAAACTCTGCGACTGTGAGCTGAGGATGATCGATGATTATACGCATCTCGGTTCATATAAAGCTATAGAGTGATGTGGGATAGGACATCTGTACCTGCATATCCTCTTGCTTATATGAGTTTGATTATATATGATTTTATATTACAACTAACTGCTAATAGATGTAAAATGGATGCTGGCATGATATGCTGCATATGTCTACAAACCAGATAGTGCACAGTTGAGTATATATTTGCTTTGTTTTTTATTGTTACATATATGTCTTTATATATGAAAATCTCTATGAAGAAATTTAACAAAAAAAAGATTATTACCTATTTCCATCTCAAATGGACTGTCCACCTTTAAGAGGGACGCAAATCAGGGGTATACTACCTCTGCATAATGTTATCTTATGTTAATACCTGTTATAAAGCACGGCGATTGCCCAAAGGTGTCATGGCACTAACATATCTATCCTGAGGCAAGTAGGAACTGAGATTATTCAGCAAAAAGCCAGGTCTCCAAGCCCTTCCTAAAGTCTAACTGATCAGTAGCGTTTCTTAGGCGAAACGGAAGGTCATTCCAGGCTTTCGCCTTGCAAACAGCAAACCTTCGCCCCCCCCCCCTCACCACGAAGCTTTCCTCCTGGGCGGAACAGAAACCAGCTTAGCCCCTAACTAGCGAAGTGCTCTTTTCGGAATGTACCACTGGAACAGCGGGTTCAAGTAGTCTGGACCCTTGCCATGCAGAGCTTTGAAGACCATGCAAAGTGATTTGAAATGTACTCGACTCCTTACTGGGAGCCAGTGCAGCTTCCTTATTGCCTTGGAGACGGAGGAGAATTTGGATGTACCGGTCAGAAGTCTTACTGCGCAATTTTGCGGCAGCTGAAGTTTATTCAGACTTTTTTGTTGAATATTCAAATACAGGCTGTTACAGAAGTCCAGCTTCAACAGCACCAGAGCTGTGACCACTGTTTGGCGACTACCTAGGGGTAGGAATAACATTACTTTCTTTTCCTAATGTGAAATGTTTTAATTAAGCAATGCTTTCTTTTATTTTTTTGACTAAATGAACCATGTGCTTTTATAAGTATTTAATGAGTATTATATTCCGAATGTTTCTTTTTGTTTTTAATGAGACAAACATGCAGCAGTGCAGAATGAATTTTTTTATTGATTTTTATAAATCAAAGAAAATAGATACAATTCTATTAGCACAATCGCTACTGTCATTTAAAAAAAAATAATCATTTTTGCATGCCTTTTTTTGCCAACTTGTGTCTGCATGCCACCTTTAGCTGGTGTGTTAGAAATATTTATTAGTTTTAAACTTGTTATTCATTATTCCATGTTGGATTAAAACTGTTTGAAAGCTGCTCTTTCTGAAGATCAATTTAGTGCTGCACTATTGAAACAGTTACAAGTAACGTTCTATGAATAATCAATCATCACTGTAGTAAACAAACCAGTAGCATAAAAAGACTAGTGATTATAAGCTAGAAAAGAGTTGCACTGAGATCCATCTTAATTTGAATGACGCTCTGCCCTCGCAATCTGGTCAATCTTCCTTTCTCTTTTGATGATCTTATGAGTGGCATTTGAATGATGAAATAGTTCTGCAATACTACATACAACTGATTCGCTGACTATACAGTTTCCTTTGCCATGTCCGAGCAGTCCTGCTTGACTGAAACCTGCTCACCACAAACCCCTTTGTGAAGTGTTGTAGGATTCCTGCCTGGATCAATTCCTCACAGTGTAAATAAAAAACTGATCTCCCAGACTCTAGCATCTCCGCATCTGCTATGCGCACTATTGCTCCCCTGTTTCCACTCTTCTGCCTGCTCTATTGCACCAACACGAAGCTGCTGTGCCTCCGCAACTCATCCGTTACAGCATGCATCCCCTCCTTGCTGAATGAGCTGTCTCCAGCTCATTCTGTGGTAGTTGGCAGACCTCCCCCTATTGGATCCCTCAATTGTGTGGTGCTGCATTGAGATCAAATGTGCTTTGGATGCTCTAACCTTAATCACACTGAGCAGACTACCAATCTACGAAGACAATGTTTTATTTACAAGGAGAGTGTTTTCTTGCACTTGGTGGAGCTATTCTGCCAACATACTGACCTTTCTTTTTGCTGGATTTGCAATGATCTGCTCGCTGACATCCAAAGAAATGTGCCTTGGATTGTTGTGCCATTTGACAAAGAGGAGTAATCTGATCTATTCACAAGGTAGCTTACAAGTGTGAGTAATTTACTCATGTCAGTTACTCTAACACTTTTCAGTAACTTACTACGTTTGGCTATTCACAAAATCTGAGTGTAAAGTTACTCAAAAGTATAGACTTACAGATCTTGCTGACGGAAAAAGGGGTTGGAGTCCAATTTACAACTGGCACAGAAGACACAGTCATAATTCCAGCACCACACAAGACCAACCACTAATACTGCACCACCCTCCATGGAAATAATGGAGGTAGGAAAATAAAATGCCATACAAAATAATATCAATGTAAATTAAATTATTTAAGGTAGCGAAAAATGTAAACAAATGTAATGTAATGTCAAAAATATCTAAAAATAGTTCACATTTATTATTACATTCTAAAATATTTTAATAATCTTTTTTAATTTGACTAGAAGTAACATTATTTTGTATTAAAATATAATGCAACTACTTTTAATCAATGTAATAAATTACTTTAAATAAATATTAATGCATGACAAAAATATGTTTTCATTTTGGTGGGACTTTTTTTATTTAAACATCAAAAAAAGAATTTTAATATATTGAAAGTAATAGAATTAAAATAAATATTTAATTAAAATGAAAGTTAATAGTGCTGTAACGTTTTTATTGTGTTGTGTTCTGCATTTAAAATAAATATTTATTTAATATTTAACATAAAATATTTTTACTACCTTTTGTCAAGTTGGATATTTTACGTTTCCCTATATTTGACCATACAGAGATCCCTCTGGAGTCTCCATTTGGTAAAGTAAAGAGAAAAGTTTATTTAACAAAAAAAAAATGTACAGATATTTTGGGTGGGTGTGATGGGTAGCTCTGCAGCCCATTGCTCAGAGTGTTAAAGGCCTTTTAAAATAATCCAATTAAAATATTTGTTCCACAATTATTTGAAATCATTGCAACAAGATATCAGTAAAATATCTTCATAACTAAGCTATATGTCAAAAATTACTTAACCTTGTTAAAAACAGCTATTAGCTGTTCACTGAGACTCAGATAAATCAATCATACTTGAGACAATGTCCAAAAATTCAAAAACAACCAGTTAGTTGAGTAGCAGCTCCACATAGGCATGCCTTTCACTGCTTCAGTTCTATTCCTGAGGTTTAATTTGAAAAAGGGCAGACTGAATTTTTTTTGCCTCAGAACAACCAACTTATTTCAGATACAAATATTGTGGGCTATTAGAAGAGGTCCTCCTTTCGTCTTAGTTTCTCATCATTATCAGTGTGCCTGATGATGGCCAGATGCAAAATGATCACACCTCTTTGTGCATCTCTTGTTGTGTATGCTCCCCGCTATGTGACTGTGCGAAGAGCATCACTCAAGAAAGGCTGAGTCTGGAAGACAGCCTAAAAGGGAGACATAAAAAGACAGCTGACCCTAGTTGGTTCTCAATGTGCAAAGAGAAACTACACATCTCCAGCCTGCTCTACCTGTATATGAGTGGAAGATGCAGACACACTGTGAGAAGGTGGCCTGGTATATGCTGTCCACTAATTAAAGTGGGCACCCTGTACCAGTCCACACGTCCCTTATGATGTATGAGGTCAAAGATAACCTTATTGAAAGCTATCTTAGTGGTAGCTATGGAAAGCAGCCTTCAGGCTTAATCTTGAAGGAATGTAAAGAAGCTTGTTTTACCAGATAATCACCTCCTAAATGACTAAATGAAAGGAGAACCACACAGTGTATATAAAAATATTTATTTATTAATATACCATTCTCTACTAGTCTCTACGTGAGACTAGGGCACAAAGTACACAATACTGAATCAATAGAGCATTTGTAAGTAGCAAAATACACAGCGTGCTCCAGGGGGAGACTAAACCATATACTAAAAAAATGGTATAACAACAACGATTTGACTAGACTCAGTGCCTAGAGTACGTAGAATCACTGGGACCCCAAGGAACCACCCTGAGGAGTGACACAGGGATCCCACGGAAGACGGGTGCTGTGAGGAAACACGGATGCGTGCTCCGTACAACTCAATGAGAAAGTCACGGCTGCAAATTTACAAATTAAGGACACTTCTAAGAGGACTTCGAGCAAACCCTTTGGAACATGGAGGTTCTAAGGCCAACCCACCAGTGAGTACTGAGGTACCCATGTTACCTATACCAGATAAGCTGGGTGCTTAGGGGTCAACTGGTGTCGGAAACCTTTGTTGTTTTCAATGGAGAGCTGAAAAGAAGTACTGCTGTCAGGAGGGCAAAGAGTGTCCTGTGGAATCCAAGCCTGGATTCGAGGTGAGAGGAACATGAAAGCAGGGGGGACAGAGTCTGGGTCACTTCAGGTGACCAGGGGCTCGGTAGTCAAATGCCCACCGGTGTCGGGTGCTTCAGGTGTGATGAAGGCTTGCTTGACTTTGCAGCCATGGGGACCAGGAGATGTCGAGGACAACTAGGATCCGGAGGTGAGCTGTCCCACAAAGGATGTCAAGTGCTGAGGGGTCGATGCCCAGCTGGAGCACCAACAAGCCTTGGCAAATGCAACCCACTCCATCAGAGGAAACAGGTTACGGTGTGGACCAGCAAGGTCTAGTGGACTCTGCAAGCAAGGGAGAGTCAGGGCACAACTGGAGCAACCAGGTCAGCCCAGGAACAAACAAGGTGACCCTCACCAGGACCCACAGGCCAACAGACCAGGGATTGTGAGGAGACCTCAAGCAAGTTTGCAAAGTACCAGCCCACAGGACACTCAGTGAATGGAGGCCGGACATCTTCAGTGCAAATACTGCTCGGGGTCAGGATTACACAGAGTCCAATGCACACGCTTGGGAAACTTCACTAAGCATATTCAACTGCAAATGTATGCAGTGCACAGGGGTTTGGGTTGCACGGTCCCCAATAGGGATACTGGTCTCAAATTCGCTGAGAGGGCAGATCGACCTCAGGGACCTTCGGGAACACACCTCCTGTGTTGCTGAAATTTACAGAGTCCTCAGGAGCTAGGGAGAAGCAAACCAGTCAGATGCAAATATGGTGCCTGCTTTTGCAGGGGAGTAACTCCTTTACCTCAAGGAAGATTCTTCAGTCGTCCAGCGTCGTGCAGGCAGTTGAAGTACTTGGTTTCTTCTTAGCAGAACCTTGTCCAGATAAAACCTAAAGCCCTGTAGCCAGGTAACCCACTTTATGCCCATGGGAAGGGGTTGGATGGATTTTTCGGACCCTCTTAGGGGAGGGGCAGGACAAAGGGGTAGCTACACCCATGTCCTTTGTTCACTTTCACGCCAGAGCAGGAGCCAATGGCTCCCAGAACTGGTTTCAGCTGGACTATGCTGAGGGACACCAAATGTGCCCCCAGTGCAGAGTTTCTGGCATTCTCAGAGTGCACCCACCCAGCCCCAATATACTAAACCCTGTCTGGGAGGTGGTGACACCTCCCTGTGACAGGATGCCTATTGTCATGCCTTCTTCTGCTCGAGCTTGGCTCAGCAGCAGGAGAGCAGAATCATGTATGTGGCTGGCAGCATCCATTTTGTGCTGCCCAGGTCATGAAAGCTGGTACCGGGTAGACTGGTTACCTACTGTAGTGGTTCTATAAGGGTGGAATCATACCTCCCACACCAGTTACTGGTGTGGAGGTATGATTCATAGATATTTGACACCAAACACAATATGTTTCTAAGCAGCCGTTTTAAAGTTAAAGCATTTACCGCGAGGTTATAATGCACTTAAACATATATGTCTGGCTGCATCACAGACAACCCCAGAGAATGGTCTCCGAGGCAGAAGAGAGGGGCTCTGCTCATGCAGGGGCACCCTCTCACAAAAAAAACAGCACCCTGCCTTCAGGATTGATAAGGCCTGCCATAAGGGTAACTGATAGTTTTTTAAGTGTAGTGATTTAGATAGATATAGTTAACCTATATCTTAAGTAAGTGGTGCAAGCACCTGCCTACACAGTCTGCTGTAGCAGGCTTGTCATGTCAATTTAAATGGCCTCTCATGGGTGGCATAATACTTGTTTCAGCCCATGGGAGGCCTCTAGGGTACCTATGCCCTGGGTACGTGGTGTACCATATACTAGGGACTGATAAGGGTACCATAGTATCCAAACTGGAGTGTACCTACAGTACATACAAGCAATTTAAAGGAGAAAGCAGATAGACTGGGGTCCTGGATAGCAGGATCCCAGTCAGACTAGGCCAAAAACATTGATACATCAGCAAAAAGTGCGGGTAAACATAAGAAGCAGATACTACTTTCCTACACACACATGTTCCATTTCCAACTTCTCTCTGACCAAGTATGGGTGCTCCACAGAATACCAAGAAGATTACTGCGCTACCACAGCTGGTGTCTGCCTGACAGCCAGCTTCTCTGAGGTGAGAAGACATCACATAGAGTCTGATCTGGTGGAAGAACTGTGTCCCTGTCCTGGAATGCCTTGAAATACCCTCTCTGGAGGAAGAGGTAAAAGGTCTACCACCCTTGCAGTAGGAGTGACAACCAGTGTGGATGAGACCAGATAACCAAAAAGAGTCACACCTTCTAAACAAGAAAGGTAGATGTAACCTCTTTGTAGGACTGGGAAAAATTATTTTTCTTTTAAATAATCATCACCCACCAGGGTTGCTCCAAGGTGGCATGCTTCATCATATGGTTCATCCCTGCCCTTCTATGGACAGGGGCATGCTGCTACCTGCGGTGACACTGAGCACTTTATAAATGGATGTTCCTATACACCTATGTTGGTTGGAACTATGGAGTGGGTTTCTTATGTGAAAAGGAGTAGAAATATCAAACTAGTGGGAAAAATAACTTTATCCCCTCCCCTTGTCGATATGCTAAAATCTGGGGATGTTAGGAAACACTTCAGGTAAATGACCCATCGTTTCCTGGTTGACTAGTTTTAGCCCTACCCCAAGGCTTTTCTTCAGGACCAAAAGTGAGAAAATGCTCCCACTCCTAAAGTTATATTAATTCCTTGTTAACAAAAAGTTTAAAAAATAAAAGTTTTACAGCACCTAATTGATCTGTTTAAATGTTAAAAGTCCTAAAGAAGTTTGGAGAGAAAGAAATAAAATAGTTAGAAAATGTACGGCCCTCTGGCCTTCTCAATGTTAAAAATTATTATTGATTGTGACTTTATGGGAATAGTGATAAAAATAGTCAAAATATGTGCGCACGCTGTGCGTAGTATCGTGATGTATAATACATAAAACAGACAACCATGAAGTGACAGACAAACACACAATAACATATAACCAACACTATGTTGTTACATACATGTTAGAGACCATGAATGAGCCTCATGAGTCCAGCAGGGAAGAAGGGACGCATGTAGTCAAACCCTGTGGGTTTGTGAGAAGATAAACCCCAGGGAAGTTAAAAGCAGCCCCAAAAGGCAAAATACGCTTGCATGTGCTGGGAGAGTGCGAGAGTGCATTCACTTAATTCTTCAGGGCTACTCCCTCGCTGTAAACCTGACTCGTTCACCTGAGACTTCAGTAATGCGGTAGGGGCATGGCGGGTCCTCTTTATATGCCCGTGTATTCTTGTTGGCATCCTTGTGGTTGCCAGAGTGCTAGAACTCCCATACCAGCTTCCCAGATACTCAATTCCTGAGGGGCCGGGCAACTGGTGGTTGTCCCAACCCACTTGGGAATGGTACCGGAGCAGTCTATCTGCCTCTTGAAATTATCAATAAAGGCTCTAGGTAGAGAGCAATAAAAAAAGGGAGGGAGGTGTGTATACACATAAAATCTGATTCGAGGAGTCCCACGGCCCTACGTGAATTTCCGGACCCGTGCCTCATTGGGGCCTGTTAATCAAAAACTGTAGATACACATTAAAGGTTTAATGAAATTATGTCAAATTGTTAAATAAATGAAAACAGCCCTTGCAACATGATCGGCCAGTGTCTAATGATGTAAAGCCTCATATTAGAAGCCGGTAAATCCTGTCCTTGAGCTAATACTCTATAAAGTGTTTAGTAGAGAAAGAAAATGACGAAATGAGAGTGAGAGGAAAAAAGGAGGACCTCCTGGAAAGAGTGTAAGGGGATGTGGTATATTATCAACGGAATACCTCAGATGTTCCCTAAGTTACGTAGGCAGTTATGAGTTATGTACCATAGTCACCATGGGATACCATAAGTATTTGTGTTTACTTTGAGACCAAATGGTTATGTTCTTCACAAAAGGTTTATATGAAAATAGACCATGTCCAGTTTGGAGAATTTGTGTGTTGGGGAGGAAGGCACCATAATTAAAAGTGATTGCTATATAATCAGTTCCCAGTGGGCATTCTAATAACAGGCACAAGTCACTGTGGGTGTTCTCTTAGGGTTACTTCATATGAATTGGCCCCAAGGAATATTTTAATTCAACCCAACCTCATGTGCAGGAACTGAGATGCATGCACATGGGGGGCACATGTTGCATCCCCATGTGGAGGTACAGGGGGGCCATGCAGTTTTTGTTTACTCTCTGCCACAGTGTTTATGGAGTAGGAACCTCCATGACACCGCCAGTGGAGAGGAAACTGATAATATGGTCGGCGGGCCACTGTGGTCCCAGCAAGCATATTGCGGCCCCTTGACAGCTGCAAACAGGCAGGGAACGGTGGTTCCCTGGTAGCTGTGGTGGTCTGACTGCCCAAATTGTAATAAGGCAGTCAGGGGCCTAAGTCTGTTCTCAACCGGCGGAAGCTTTAAAAATGCCCCCACCAGCTGGGAATAGACTTGTGTTCTTTTTCCCTGCCTGCTGAAGGTGTAGGAAATGGGACCATGCTGCCACCCTCCCCTTTTTATTGGAACTGGCCCTAGGGAATAGGGTCCCCTTCCCTTAGTATGTATGTGTTTTGGTCCCAGGGGATGGAGTCACATGGGACGGAAAGCCAACCCTACACTGAGCATACCAAAGGCTGTGGGCAGTGTGGGGTTGGCAGCCTGTTGGGGACTTAGCCACAGGGCCTGGTGGCAGTCCAAGTCCTGGCCAACTCCCTGCTGCACATTCCAATGGCTGTGTGTAGTGTGGGGTTGGTTAGCTGCGGGGAGTTGGAAGCAGGGCCTAGCTGTAAGACAGGCTCTGCGGCTAACCCCATGCAGCCATGACCAAAGGCCATGTGCAGCATGGAGTTGGCTGCTTCTGGGTGGCTGCCTACAGGGAGTTGAATAAAGGGCCTGGCTGCAAGCTAGGCCCTGTGGCCAACCCCACACCACACATGATGAAAGCCTGTGCGCATCATAGCGTTCACTGCCTGGGGAGATTTGCTGCAGGGTCTTTTTGCAGGCCAGCCCTGCAGCAAACCCCCCACCACGCACAGTCGAAGGTGAAACTAAAATTGATTTTAAACTCTTCATCTTCCGTGAAGATAATTGGGATAATAATAACCAGAAGTCCCACAGGAGTGATATTCGAGTTGAGAAACTTGGTTCGAAATTTAGCATGAAGTTCAGTTTGTGTTTCTATTTTAATCTCTCCAGATAAGTCAAATCTGTATCTTGATGTGGAAGAGAACCCAAATAATAAAGGTCTGCTAGCAATTGTAATAATATATTCGCCATAAGACATGAACCCCGTCACCCTATATTCATTTCCTGATATCAGCAAGGATTCCCTTAAGGACCTGCTGATTAAAGTAAAACCAGGCTCTCCAAACAATTTCTGCCCCCCTAAAATGCTAAAATCAGTATTTTCCAACATCTTGGACCCAAACCTTCTCACTCCTTAACCTCTCCATCAGCCTAGGGAATGCACCTAGCATATTCAGGGAGCCATTGTTGTGCCCCCACTAGAAGAAAGTAGGAGAAGAAGTACTGACATTGGAAAACCATCGATCCGTATCCCTATTACCTTTTTTGGCTAAGGTACTAGAAGCGCATGTGACATGAAACCACTGTGCCTTCTTAGAAAAGATCAAATTCTTGGATCCATGTCAGGCACATTTCCATCCTGCCCACTCCACAGAAGCAGTCATCCTCGCTGTAATAGATGACATGCCCGAAGACTGCTATAAATGAGTCACACAGGTTCTGGTCCTCCTTGACCTGTCGGCAGCCTTCGACACAGTGGATCACAATCTCCTAGTGGACCGTGTCGAGGCTGCTGTTCTTCAGCGCTTGACTGGATCATCTCTCTTCTAAAGACCATTCCCAATCGGTCTGCCTGACTCCATACAATTCTTCTAAGGTCCCCCAAGTCTGTGGCATCCCACTGGGTTTGCCCCTTTTCAAGTTTTAACCCCTCTTGAGACTTTACATCCACCCACAAGACCACTCTCACAAAAATAGAAACTGCACAATCTGTAATTATGTGGAAAATATGCAATTACAATTGCCAACTCCCACGAATCTAAGAAGAACTTTCAAACCACAATGCTGTTCATCCGCGACTGGATGAACAAGAGGTCGCCGATGCCCTGCATTTCTAAAAGGCACTGTTTGCCGGTCTTCCCGACACCGTAGCTGTCCCGCGACGCCGCGGTCAGCTAGAACTGTTTGGATTTGTTTTCTCACAACGCCATGATAGCCCCAGATGGAGCTATCGACATCAAGGAACTGTTGTTCAAGCATATTTTGATAACTGAAAATTGTTAAGTACTGTATTGTGGATTTATATCGTTTTTGGTCTTGTCTTAAGTATATAAAAACATTGGATAATTTTCTAAACTGGTGTGGTGTCCTTTTGTAGTGCTTACACTGTATTACTGTTGGTTATGTGCAAATGCTTTACACACTGCCTCTAAGATAAGCCTGACTGCTCATGCCAAGCTACCAAGGGGGTGAGCAGGGGTTATTTTAGGAGTGTAACTCCCTCATCCTGACTACAAAGAAGGGTCCCTCTTTGGACAAATGTACCCAACTCTGCCAACTGGAGACCCCATTTCTAACAGTTATTATTATTATTATTATTATTATTATTATTAAAGGCTTTTATATCGCGCTCTATTACTAAAAAAATAGTATCCTGGCGCGTTGAAGGCAGAACAGTAGGGAGAGAACCAATGACTAATAACTGAACATAAGAAAAACAGTTTAAACTATTGTATTAAAAAGGTGGGTTTTTAGTCCTTTCTTAAAAACATTGAGGGTCGAGGCAGTTTTTAGGTGAAGGGGAAGGGTGTTCCAGGATTTTGCTGCTCTTACCGAAATAGATTGGCCGCCAAGTCTGCAGTATTTGAATTTGGGAACGGACATTTGGCACAGGTTGGCCGATCGCAGGGGGCGATTAGGGACATACAAGCGGAACCTTTTCCACAAGTAGATAGGGCCATTTTGATGAATAGCTCGGTAGGCCATCACCAAGATTTTGAACTGAATCCTGAGGGCAACAGGAAGCCAATGGAGAGCACGCAGCAAAGGGTGTGCACTAGAACGCCTAGGAACATTGAATAGGAGCCTGGCTCCTATTCAATGGAGCCAGTTTATTATCAATTAATCCTTTATATTTGTACCTTCCCAGTAGTACCTATGCCCTTTCATTACATTCAACTACGTAGTGCTAAAAGTGACATATTGTAAACATTCCCCTACAAAAGTGGACCCATCAACTTATCTATATATTAAATTACCAATTTGTTTTAATATTAATTAATCCTTCACATGTACACCTTCCCAACAATGCCTATGTCCATTCATTACATCAAATTCTTAGTTTTAAAGTGACATATAAATAAAAAAATTCCCCTGCACAGGGGAATCCGTTATGTATATTGCTCAAGGATTAATTTGCCCACACACACGCAACTATACATTAACTGTGCACTGAAGCAATTCCTCGTAATGCAATAACACATTTTTACATATATCTGCTTGACGGAGCTTACAGCACTATGTAATGGCAGCATAGGAAAGTGGATTTTGCTTATTTCCAAGATGAATGCCACCATACAAGTGATGGTGCACCCATTTTGAATGCATGGAAGCTGGAACAATGCCTTTTCACTTAGTGCTACAGGAGTGGTCTATCAGGCCATCCTGTAATAAAAATGTGTGCCCTGTGCGGTGTGATTGATGGATGTTCATTATGCAAACCAGCTCTAAATGTACAAATACTGTCACAGTTGTTGATGGGTAATGCCAATTTTAAAGTCATCACTAGAAGTTCTGAGTGTGGCTGCTTAAGAGTCCCAAGATAACAATGCAAACCACTACAGGTGAGAATCGATGAGTAGTGTGACTGCAGCATAGTGTTACATACCTTGGCCCTTGCTTATGAAGGCTTGTGTCAATATTATGCCGCCATTGTGGCACGTTTTGTGACGCAGCGTTTATAATGCTCCACGTTGCACCATATTTACAAAAGGACATATCTAAGCAGATGCTCCACTGTGTAAATGCATGAGCTACATTATACCTGCGTCATAATGTATGCAGGGTGGGCGTTCCCACGTGAAAAAGAAGGGGCGTGGTGAAATCTATCAGATTTCACTGCGCCACTTCTAGGACACTATTGCATCACAACCTTACGTCTGCCTCACAGCAGGCAAAAAGGTGAGGCAGTGCAATGGGAATAGGCCTCCCCATGCATTGCTGGAGTAGTGGTAGGCTTACAACACAACTCCAGCAATGCATGGGTTTTGCACTGACAGATACGTCAGTATTCCTCACGTATCTGTCATTCCTTGTGGTATGGTGCACTATACAATAAATACAGCACATCCATCGTGGCGCAAGGAGGGCGCACTGAAAAGTGTTGCATCGCTGCTTTCATGCAGTGCTGCAACACGGATCACTGACATAATATCGACCTCACAAATATCGAGATACAAAAATATCGAGTCAAAAATATCGATTGACAAAATATCGACTCCCTATATTCAAACAGGTAAGTACCAAAATATCGACTCCAAAATATCGACTTACAAAAATATAGACTGTCAAAATATCGATTTTTTTAAATGCCTTAAAATTAAGTTAAAACTAATATAGTAATAAATATATTTAATATAAACTTAGAAATAATTATTAAAAAAATGTAATTTTAATAAATAATTTATATAATTAAAAAAATTATATCACCAAAAATAATACATATATATATATATATATATACATATATATATATATATATGTTTCCAACAAAGTTCCATTTACCGGGGGCTATGACACCTGCAGGGCGGGCTCCAAGGCAGAAATGGAGAATCTGCCGCTGAGTTGCTCCCAAGAAAATAACAGAGCCCAAACTTCGCCTTACACCTGAAAACAGACTTTATTCGTCTCGAGCACAGCAGGTAATGACACAATTTAAATAGTCTCTGACGCGTTACGGCGGGTCTCCGCCTTAATCATAGTCTGGTGTGTCAATAATTTCCAAGTGGACTCAAACCCGCAGTTTGCTGAACTGCGAGTCCCAGCATGCACCTGATGGATATTCAAAAGTCTGTGCTTTATGCCAGTTCAAAGGTGCAGCGAAAATGCTGTTGTAAAATTACTTGTCAAATGCTGATTGCCAAGTGCTTAAGCTTACACTGCGATGCTCACCAAAATATACGTTCAGGCAGCGAAGTTTGCAGGACAGAGGCAACCCCCTTCTCCTCTCCCTTTCTTGTACTCGTGAACCAAATAGCCCTGGAAGTCCATACTGGCTGGCCACGGTGTAAGCGGGTCCTCCCCCTCCATCATATGTTTCCAACAAAGTTCCATTTACCGGGGGCTATGACACCTGCAGGGCGGGCTCCAAGGCAGAAATGGAGAATCTGCCGCTGAGTTGCTCCCAAGAAAATAACAGAGCCCAAACTTCGCCTTACACCTGAAAACAGACTTTATTCGTCTCGAGCACAGCAGGTAATGACACAATTTAAATAGTCTCTGACGCAATTCGGCGGGTCTCCGCCTTAATCATAGTCTGGTGTGTCAATAATTTCCAAGTGGACTCAAACCCGCAGTTTGCTGAACTGCGAGTCCCAGCATGCACCTGATGGATATTCAAAAGTCTGTGCTTTATGCCAGTTCAAAGGTGCAGCGAAAATGCTGTTGTAAAATTACTTGTCAAATGCTGATTGCCAAGTGCTTAAGCTTACACTGCGATGCTCACCAAAATATACGTTCAGGCAGCGAAGTTTGCAGGACAGAGGCAACCCCCTTCTCCTCTCCCTTTCTTGTACTCGTGAACCAAATAGCCCTGGAAGTCCATACTGGCTGGCCACGGTGTAAGCGGGTCCTCCCCCTCCATCATATGTTTCCAACAAAGTTCCATTTACGGGGGGCTATGACACCTGCAGGGCGGGCTCCAAGGCAGAAATGGAGAATCTGCCGCTGAGTTGCTCCCAAGAAAATAACAGAGCCCAAACTTCGCCTTACACCTGAAAACAGACTTTATTCGTCTCGAGCACAGCAGGTAATGACACAATTTAAATAGTCTCTGACGCGTTTCGGCGGGTCTCCGCCTTTATCATAGTCTGGTGTGTCAATAATTTCCAAGTGGACTCAAACCCGCAGTTTGCTGAACTGCGAGTCCCAGCATGCACCTGATGGATATTCAAAAGTCTGTGCTTTATGCCAGTTCAAAGGTGCAGCGAAAATGCTGTTGTAAAATTACTTGTCAAATGCTGATTGCCAAGTGCTTAAGCTTACACTGCGATGCTCACCAAAATATACGTTCAGGCAGCGAAGTTTGCAGGACAGAGGCAACCCCCTTCTCCTCTCCCTTTCTTGTACTCGTGAACCAAATAGCCCTGGAAGTCCATACTGGCTGGCCACGGTGTAAGCGGGTCCTCCCCCTCCATCATATGTTTCCAACAAAGTTCCATTTACCGGGGGCTATGACACCTGCAGGGCGGGCTCCAAGGCAGAAATGGAGAATCTGCCGCTGAGTTGCTCCCAAGAAAATAACAGAGCCCAAACTTCGCCTTACACCTGAAAACAGACTTTATTCGTCTCGAGTACAGCAGGTAATGACACAATTTAAATAGTCTCTGACGCGTTTCGGCGGGTCTCCGCCTTAATCATAGTCTGGTGTGTCAATAATTTCCAAGTGGACTCAAACCCGCAGTTTGCTGAACTGCGAGTCCCAGCATGCACCTGATGGATATTCAAAAGTCTGTGCTTTATGCCAGTTCAAAGGTGCAGCGAAAATGCTGTTGTAAAATTACTTGTCAAATGCTGATTGCCAAGTGCTTAAGCTTACACTGCGATGCTCACCAAAATATACGTTCAGGCAGCGAAGTTTGCAGGACAGAGGCAACCCCCTTCTCCTCTCCCTTTCTTGTACTCGTGAACCAAATAGCCCTGGAAGTCCATACTGGCTGGCCACGGTGTAAGCGGGTCCTCCCCCTCCATCATATGTTTCCAACAAAGTTCCATTTACCGGGGGCTATGACACCTGCAGGGCGGGCTCCAAGGCAGAAATGGAGAATCTGCCGCTGAGTTGCTCCCAAGAAAATAACAGAGCCCAAACTTCGCCTTACACCTGAAAACAGACTTTATTCGTCTCGAGCACAGCAGGTAATGACACAATTTAAATAGTCTCTGACGCGTTTCGGCGGGTCTCCGCCTTAATCATAGTCTGGTGTGTCAATAATTTCCAAGTGGACTCAAACCCGCAGTTTGCTGAACTGCGAGTCCCAGCATGCACCTGATGGATATTCAAAAGTCTGTGCTTTATGCCAGTTCAAAGGTGCAGCGAAAATGCTGTTGTAAAATTACTTGTCAAATGCTGATTGCCAAGTGCTTAAGCTTACACTGCGATGCTCACCAAAATATACGTTCAGGCAGCGAAGTTTGCAGGACAGAGGCAACCCCCTTCTCCTCTCCCTTTCTTGTACTCGTGAACCAAATAGCCCTGGAAGTCCATACTGGCTGGCCACGGTGTAAGCGGGTCCTCCCCCTCCATCATATGTTTCCAACAAAGTTCCATTTACCGGGGGCTATGACACCTGCAGGGCGGGCTCCAAGGCAGAAATGGAGAATCTGCCGCTGAGTTGCTCCCAAGAAAATAACAGAGCCCAAACTTCGCCTTACACCTGAAAACAGACTTTATTCGTCTCGAGCACAGCAGGTAATGACACAATTTAAATAGTCTCTGACGCGTTTCGGCGGGTCTCCGCCTTAATCATAGTCTGGTGTGTCAATAATTTCCAAGTGGACTCAAACCCGCAGTTTGCTGAACTGCGAGTCCCAGCATGCACCTGATGGATATTCAAAAGTCTGTGCTTTATGCCAGTTCAAAGGTGCAGTGAAAATGCTGTTGTAAAATTACTTGTCAAATGCTGATTGCCAAGTGCTTAAGCTTACACTGCGATGCTCACCAAAATATACGTTCAGGCAGCGAAGTTTGCAGGACATAGGCAACCCCCTTCTCCTCTCCCTTTCTTGTACTCGTGAACCAAATATATATAAATATATATAAAAAACATATTATTAAATAAACATATATAACATTTTTAGCGTAGCATAGAAAATGGTTAAAATTTATTGTTACAACTATAGTGAGTTCAACATTAGCAAAAGTGTTGGATAGCGTAGAGGTAAAATTTACTATTCCCACTCCAGTGGGTGCAACAGTAGGGAAAGCGCTGGATAGCGTAGGGGTTAAAATTACTA
Source organism: Lissotriton helveticus (assembly GCF_964261635.1). Classification (NCBI taxonomy): domain Eukaryota; kingdom Metazoa; phylum Chordata; class Amphibia; order Caudata; family Salamandridae; genus Lissotriton; species Lissotriton helveticus. The sequence continues at coordinate 886,374,867 of NC_136063.1, read as the reverse complement.
TTCCCACTCCAGGGATGTATGACGTTACAACGCATACTTTTACAACGCCTACCATTCCAACAAAACTTTTACAACGCAAAAACTTTTACAACGCATACATTTACAACGCAAGATTTTACAACGCATATACCTTTACAACGCATACCATTACAACGTAAGTATTGGTAAGTATATAATAATTTTTTGAATATAAATTAATTAAAAATATTATAATATAATTTAATTTTATTTAATTTTATTTAATACATTTAATTTAAATGTAATTTTATTTTATTTTTACAAAGTACCCCTGTACCCCAAAAACCCAAAACTGACCCTGAACCCTAAAAATACCCCTTTACCCAAAAACTGAAAACTGACCCTGAACCCTAAAAATACCCCTTTACCCAAAAACTGAAAACTGACCCTGAACCCTAAAAATACTCCTTTACCCCAAAAAACTGAAAACTGACCCTGAACCCTAAAAATACCCCTTTACCCAAAAACTGAAAACTGACCCTGAACCCTAAAAATACCCCTTTACCCAAAAACTGAAAACTGACCCTGAACCCTAAAAATACCCCTCTACCCCAAAAACTGAAAACTGACCCTGAACCCTAAAAATACCCCTTTACCCCAAAAACTGAAAACTGACCCTGAACCCTAAAAATACCCCTTTACCCAAAAACTGAAAACTGACCCTGAACCCTAAAAATACCCCTTTACCCAAAAACTGAAAACTGACCCTGAACCCTAAAAATACCCCTTTACCCCAGAAACTGAAAACTGACCCTGAACCCTAAAAATACCCCTTCACCCAAAAACTGAAAACTGACCCTGAACCCTAAAAATACCCCTTTACCCAAAAACCCAAACATATAACATTTTAAAAATAATTATATACTTACCAATACTTACGTTGTAATGGTATGCGTTGTAAAGGTATCTGCGTTGTAAAAACATGCTTTGTAAATGTATGCGTTGTAAAAGTTTTTGCGTTGTAAAAGTTTCGTTGTAATGGTAGTGCATAGTAAAAGTTGCGTTGTAAACGTTGCATACCCACTCCAGTGGGTGCAACAGTAGGGAAAGTGTTGGATAGCGGTGGGGGATAAAATTACTATTCCAACTTCAGGGAGTGCAATAGTAGGGAAAGTAAATACTTCACAAATAGATATAAATAACATAAATAGTAATACCAATTACAAATAATTAAAATATTTTACAAGTGTATAAAATATATTAAATATTTATTTATAAATACAAAATAAAATTATTTAATTATAAAAATTGCCTACTCATACTAATTAATTACCTATTAACAATACATTAATGTACAATTTAAAAATTAATCAATTAATTTTAATTAAAAATTATATTTTAATTTATTTCCTATTAATAATTAATTAACAATTAATTCAAAATAAATACCAATAAATTAAATGACATATTTAATTAATCAGAAATAAATTACTTCCCACCCTATTCCCCTATAAACCAACAACCCGCTACAGAAAATAAATTAATGAAATTAATATATTTATCAAGTAATCAATTAAAATTATTTACCAATTATATTTTAATTAATTACCAATTATTATTTAAGTAACAATTAATTCTAAATAATTAACAATGAATTAATTAACATATTTAATTAATTATAATTAAATTACTTCCCACCCTATTCCCCTATAAACCCACCACCCGCTACAGAGAATAAATTACCAAAATTAAAATATTTATCAATTAATCAATTTTAATTAATTACCAATTATATTTTAATTAATTACCAATTAATAATTATTTAACAATTAATTCTAAATAAATATCAATACATAAATTAACATATTTAATTAATTATAATTAAATTACTTCCCACCCTATTCCCCTATAAACCCACAACCCGCTACAGAAAATAAATTACCAAAATTAAAATATTTATCAATTAATCAATTTTAATTAATTACCAATTATATTTTAATTAATTACCAATTAATAATTATTTAACAATTAATTCTAAATAAATATCAATACATAAATTAACATATTTAATTAATTATAATTAAATTACTTCCCACCCTATTCCCCTATAAACCCACAACCCGCTACAGAATAATATTACACAAAAAATTAAAAATATTATTAACTTACCTTAAATTCGATATTTTTGTTGTCTATATTATGTCTAGTCGATATTATGTCCATTCTATATTTTTGATTCGATATTATGTTCATTCTATTCGATATACATTTTTTTTAGTCGATATTTTTGTTGTCTATATTATGTCTAGTCGATATTTTGTCCATTCTATATTCTTTACTCGATATTCTGTCCAGTCGAAATAAAAAACTCGATATTATGACTGCACACCCTGCAACACTTTATAAATGAGGCCCTTTATTTCAAGGGAAAAGGAATATAATATGTTAAGCATAGCTACATGGTAAAATTCATCAGCAAAAGTATTCGTTCAAGAATTGGGTCTGCCAATTACTTTTTTATTTTAAAGATGCTGGCTGGTATTGCTTCAGTAAGTGGCTATTACATTCGTTATGGCAGACGTCCTTTGGAACTTCTGAAGCTGTTGTCGAAAGCAGTATCGCAGCAAAATATTGTTTTCCTTGTCTTTCTTCCCGTGTTGCAGTCAGACATTCCTGTAAGAAATGCATTTAGTAGAAGGTTGTGAATTTCTTTGGCAGATCAATTGTATACAGAATCAATACATTGATAATTTCAAAACTTCTGATTCATATTTACAAGTTTGTGGGAGGTAAAAACTACAATTAACTAGGAACTACTCTGATATATTTACACTATGTCAAATATCCTAGGCGCTATGTATCAGTTTAACTGGTTAACACAATCACCAATGTTCCATTATAACAGCCTGATTCACAAAGGTCTTGTAGGGAAAGTTGAACATTTGCTTTGGATTTCCATGAGTTCAGACATGTAAAATGTGAGCTTGCGGAATTTCAAACAGATAGAAATTCTGCATTTTTACATTTAACTCAAATTTGTATTTAAACATTCATTTTGTCTCCTCTCTTGGTTGGGATTATTTGTTCTAGTGCAGGAGCTACTTTCTCTTCATTCCCCCCCCCCATTGAATATGGGGTTATTTTCTTTCCTATTCGTGCTGGAAATCACATTTACTGGAGTACATTTATATGCCTTTCAGGATGGAATACATCCTACAAGTTGCGGGTATTGACCTGGAATTGCACATCAATCCACTCTAGAAAATCCATAATCCACCTATAAGCTTACATTTTCAATTGAGGAAATTCCATGACTCTATAGGAATTTCCATATTTTCAAATGCTGTTTGGTAAGGCACAGACAAATACAGGTTAAAGAATGATTGTGTGCCCATTATATGTAATTGTATTTGCTATGTGTTACAGTTATGCCTTAACCAAGCAATACGGTAAACCCACCCCACGAAATGGCCTTATTATGATGGCAGTAGGAGCGCCATCTTCAGGCCATCGGTGGCGGTCCCACCCCCATCCAGCCCATTGGCCTTACCGCTGCATTAGGATGCAGGCGGTCAGAGCTTGGCTGTTGGAGGGGAAAGACTGCTGCATCCGACAGGATCAAGGATCTCATCAGTGCGGGGGTTGGACTTTCAGTCCCTGCAATGCGGGTGGTGCCTGCTCAGGCACTGTCATAGGGATTACAATGTCCCTTTCCACCTGCCCTTTCATGGCAGTTCACCCGCCATGAACAGGCAGGCAGAAAGTGACTTTGGGGCCCCTAGCAGGGCTCCCTACCCCCCTGGCCCTCTGCTATGGGGCCTGGGGGGCACCTATGGTGCCCCTTAAACATCCCTGTACCATGTAGCAGGCACTGCATGGTGCCTGCTACATGGTACAAGGATGTTTTAAATGTGTATATTTTGTATTGTGGCGTGTGCTGCAGCCCGCAGCACACACTGCAATACAAAATATGCACATTGTGACTGCCATGAAGGCAGTTGAATCGTAATGCGAGCAGCAGGACTGCACACTTCTAGTCTGGCAGTCCTGCTTCAACCACGGTGCCGGTCAGACGAGAGCCTGACTGGCATCTTAATCAGGCCCTAAGATCTTTGGGGGCATCTGCCCGTCCAGGTACAAAGAACAAACTAAGAGGCCGATTAGGATTGCGGTGAATCCACATCCCCTCGGCCGGCGGAAGCCACCACCGGCCCGGAGGATGCGGATTCACCGCTGCGGTGCCTACAAAGACCCCTGCCAGATTAGGATGGCTGGAGGGTCATCGGCGGACGGGAAGACCGTCCGCCGCTTTTCCACCGTGGTCGCCTTCTGACCGTGGCGGAAAAGCTCTAATATGGTGGCGGTGTCTATCAGACACCGCCAGCCATATTAGGATGGGGCAGAAAACATGCTTTTCCGCTGGGGCTTTTCCACAGTGGAAAAGCATGTGGTCTTTGGTGTTTGGGGGCCCGTTGCGGGCCCCCAGGGTGTCGAGGGGTGGGGGGTGCACATGGGGGGTCCTATGGTACCCCCCAGCATTTACATGCACAAAGCGGCAGGCACCACGCGGTGCCTGCCGCTTTGTGCATGTAAATGTGAAGCATGCATTTTTAACCTTGCGGCGGTTGCTGCTTCAAGCAGCACCCGCCGCAAGGTTAAAGATACGGGATGTGACCGCCAGGGTGGCGGTCACATCCTAATTGCACCGGAGGCACCGCGGCTGCCCCTGCGGACGGTCCCTCCACCTCGGGGGTGGCGGGCGGACGCAGGTCCGTCCGCCATCCTAATAGGCCCCTAAGTGCCCAGAATCCAGCACACGTGTATGAAACATCCAAAGCATTGTACATCAGGGGGCACTTGCAGACTCACAGAAAGGCAGGAAAATGGAACAGAGGCAAAGCACAGGCCGATATGCAACACATTAGAAAGAGTACAGTTCTATCAATTCTGGTTCTATGTCCGGACTGGAGATTTACCCCCTCAAAATATTGTTTTGTGCGTTTAAGTTGAACATAGTGACGCAACAAGCTTTGAGAATATAAATGTCTTACCACCCTTTAGGGCCATCTGCCAGACAACCCTAATAAAAGAGGCAGAGGGCAATGTTAGAAATGTTAATTAAATACCTACTTAAATAAGTAGGAATGCAATTAAGTATCAGACTTTCCAAAAGGTCTGAGGCTGGTTCAGAGAATATACAATCTCACCCCTCAACAAGCTTGTATTAAGAAGATATTTTGCGTCATTTTGGGTCAAGGTTCTGTTACTGGGGTGGATCAACGCAAGCGCCCTTAGGTTTTGATTCAAAACCAAATCTACCAAGATAGTCAGACAGAACTTTACATCAAAAGTTAATGCCTACTTGAAGTAGGTGCAAAGAGAGGGAACTGTGTTAATTTCTCAATAATTAATACTCTGCATTTGTGCTGCAGTGCACAACACACGTCCAATGTGTGGGAACATTCTCAATTTGTTTCTGCAAAGGCATTTGTACTGGAAGGGTATGCCTAAAGTACAAGTCCTATGTTGGACAGGTCACGCTGAACTCTGCACCATGGTGTGAGGCGGTGGGTCACAAAACACAGCCTGTTTGCGTATCAGTGCAAGGAATGACATCAGCAGTAGACTGTACTTTGTTGTGTTTTCTCAACTGAACAACACAGTGCAGCAAATTTGGATGCTGCCCTGCATTGTATAAAAATGTAATAATTCTGGACCACAGTGTTTTCCTCCTGGAGATTTCACCTGCTCCAAGTGCGCATGGGAGAAAATTAGGAATTTCTCTAGGAGTCAGATGTGCAATCCATATTTTGAGTGATTCCTCATTTCTAGGGGATCTTCCAAGGCCCACTTGTAACACCTGGTAGCTTCACCCACCTGAGCTACCAATGACCTTGATCTTGATAACTATGGGGATTGCATTTATCAGTCATTACTCCAGGGCACTCATAATGTGTCTATATTTTCCCCAATCTTTTTTATTGACATGCTCAGCTTTCAGCAATTTGCTTAGGTTACATTGCAGCACATCACACGTTACATGTCTTCGTTTTCCAGATATATAATAAACGTCCATTTAGACAAATGACATTAGTGCCCGCCCACACCCCCAGCTGTCCCTATTACATGTGCCAGTCATCACCTGCCTCGGTATGCACGCCATGGTTCCTATATTCTTTCCCATTTCTTCGGGCACCCCCTGCTCAGATACACTGTGTGCTTTGCTTGTTGACACCAGTCAAGGTCTGCAATCCATTGTGACACCCCTGGTGGGGCCACTGCCCACAGTGCTTAGCAATATTCTGTTTCACAATTACTGCCTCAACAACAATTGTAACCTAGACCACCGGCACGTTTTTCTCATCTATTTTTTAAGGCTATTAACCTTATTGTAATCAATTCCAACATCCTCCCCTCTTTTAATGATTATGGGGTAGGGGTTATATATCACTCTAGTGCTAAACTTAAAAAGAGCCCGTCCCTTGGAAAATTACAGCTGTGTGACAAACAACCAACAGTGAAAAAATGTGTGAGAGCGAGATGGCACCTCACGGGCGCACCACCAGGGGGAAACCTGGCAGGTACTCACCAGGATAGCCCTGTTCTCATCATTGGTGCCATCAAGCTCAAAGAAAGAGTGAAAGTGTCCAAGTGAAAGCAAAGTGTTTGCAAAGAAAGAGTGCAGTGGAACAACGAACAGGACAAACAATTAATGTCACATAAAAATGCACACCAACACAAATACACAAATTTTATTCTTATTTATTGTGCTGATTGCATAGATAAAAATAGTGAATATGCCTGCTATTTATGCAGCCATACTCTACTTGCCGACATGTTTCATTGCCATAGTATTCATCAGGCAATTTCTTCAGGGCATATAATTTTTAGCCACTGCTTTGGACATCAGGAAAAACACAGCTGTATGAATACATAAAAAACACCCAATCTTTAGGTTACTCCCTGCCACGTGGGTATTTAAAGCCACCAAACTGCGCAGACCTACTATGGGACTCATTGTCAATATTGACCCTCTCCAAGCCACAGTCTCTCCTACCAGCCGAGAGGCGCTATAAAGTTGTATAGACTAACTCCTTCTGTGAGTTGTCAGACATCACCCCCGTAGTTTTCACTGAAAACAAAAGAGAGTTTAAAAAGGTTGGACCTTACTTTCCAGATTTCGTTAGCAGCTGTATTCCAAAGGCCCCTCTCTTCCGTCCAACCTAACACCTTACCGGTAGATAGATGTCTTCCGGCTTTACCTCGACCGTAGTACTTGCGGTCGATAGCGTTTCTTTTGACTCATTGCGCGGGACAGAAGGACCGTGATTGGCTACTCTGCTCTCGCGCTGCAAGCGGCCATCTTGGATTGGGTTATTCTCATACGAAATACATGGAGGTGCCTTTTTTTACGTTTCTTATCGCGGGATTACGCTTTTTGCATTCTCTCTTCGAATAACTTTATTGGAGCCTATATGCACAATCTCCAATCCCAGATTTTATTTCTAAAAAAGACGAAGTTATGTGTCTGTTCACATGCCCCAAACGATTGGTATGATCTGGCTTATTTAAAGGACAAGGAATTGTGTATATCTCCTCTCCTACCCCAAATTACGTTATTCGGAATGCCTCATTTAACCAGAGCCTTCCAACATCACAAACCTTTCAAAGGAATTATCTCTTTTTTTCTTTTTTTCTCAAGACCTTTGGCCTGATTTTATAAGAGATGATTTTATTTTCTAAAAGGGTTGTATGTATAAAACCCATTCGATGTGGTGCACTATGTAGTACTCTCAAGATACTGATGTTATATTAATCAGAGAGTCAACAAATAAAAATTATTTAAAAAAAGGGACCTCAAAATGGAAAGACACAGGTTATTTTAACCCCAGTCATGGACTCACAATTAGATTAGGTACAAGAACCTTTTCAATGAAGTACTCTCAAGATATTGATATTATATTAATCAGAGAGTCAACAAACAACAATTATTTAGAAATAGGGACCTCAAGTTGGAAAAGCACAAGTTATTTTGGCCCCTGTCATGGACTCACAATTAGTGGGTGTTAAAGCATGTACGTGATTTTCAGAAGAATGTGTTTCTTCATTTGTCTTCACATTCACACACGCAGAAGAACAAGTACTTAAAAGTAACCAACCATGCCCATAAGGCTATCTAAATCCTAGTGTAGTTTATTCCACTCCAAGAGTTCATTCAACCCTCTCTGTTCGCTTCTTTCCTGATATATCCATCTTGCCTCTTTAGTGGCCAGTAGCCTGGAATGGAATGGAATGGATGTGGATTTATAAAGCGCGAATTGCTGCCCGAAGGCGTCCAAGCGCTAGAATAACCAAGAACCTGCGAGGGAGGCTAGCTGGGATTAGCGGGGCAGATTAAAAAGAAAAGTTTTCAGCTGTTTACGGAAGGTGGGGAGATTGCAATTGGCTCTCAGGTGCAGGGGGAGATTGTTCCATGCCAAGGATGCGTTGTAGGCAAACGTCCTGCCGCCAGATCTAGATCTTTTTATTCTTGGTGTCGTGGCCAAGAAAGTCTGGCTGGAGCGGAGGTTTCTGCTGGGGAGGTAGTGAGTAATTAGGTCCTGGGCAATCCCGGGGCCCGTATCCCAGAAGGCCTGATGTGCAATGCACATGGCCTTAAACAGAATCCTCTGACGCACTGGTAGCCAATGAAGGCTAACCAGCCCGGCCCTCACCGATTGTCTGCGCGGGATCTTGAGCAGCAGGCGTGCTGCGCAATTCTGCACTATCTGGAGTCTGCGTATGGTATATTCTGGGGCACCGAGATAGAGCACGTTGTTAAAGTCCAGGCGTGATTGTATTAGGCCCTGTACAGCCACCTGTTTTGCCTCCACGGGAAGGAGAGGGAAGATCTTATTTAACATTCTCATGAGTCCAAAACAGGCGGCTGAGAGTTTTGTGGCCTGAGTACTAAATGATAAGGATCTATCCAACCAAACCCCAAGGCTCTTGATGTTGTTTTTAGGGGTTGGAGGAAGGCCTAGACAGGGGGTCCACAAGGTGTTAGGGAAGTAGGGATCCGGGGAACCTAGGAGCATCAGCTCCGTTTTGTCCCCATTCAATTTGAGAAATGAAGAGGACATCCAGCCCTTGACCTTCTCTAGGCATTCTTTGAGACCGCCTGACGCAGGCGTATTGGCCTCCTGCGCCAGTGAGACCACCAGCTGCGTGTCGTCCGCATAAGAGATGATCTTAATCCCAAAAGGGCGGACGACCTCAGCCAGTGGTCTCATATATATGCTGAACAATGCGGGACTCAAAGAGGAGCCCTGAGGAACCCCGCACTTTAAAGGTCTACGGGTGGACTTAGACTCACCCTCAAAAACTCGGAAGTATCTATCCTCTAAGAAGGATTTGAACCACAGCCAGCCTTTGTCCCTGATCCCGGCGTTGGATATACGGTGCAGCAAGATGTCATGGCTGACCGTGTCAAACGCCGCGCTGAGGTCAAGGAGGATCACTGCCACTGATCCTCCTTGGTCCAGGATCTTTCTGGACTCCTCTGTGACCATAAGAAGGGCGGTCTCAGTCCCATGTTTAGGTCTAAAGCCCGTCTGGGTGGGGTCTAATAATTGTTGTTCCTCTAGAAAGTTTACCAGTTGGAGATTTATAAATTTTTCTAGAAGCTTACTCACCCATGGGAGCAGGGAGATTGGACGGTAATTACCAAGGTCAGTCGGATCCAAATTGGATTTCTTCAATAAAGATCTGACCATGGCCTGCTTCCAAGCGGGCGGGACAATGCCGGTGGTGATAGATGCATTTAAGACATCTCTAATGGTCGGCAGAATGAATTGTGAGGCCGCCATGATGATGTCTGGAGGGGCTGGGTCGTCAGGGGATCCGGACTTGACTTTTCGGGCTATGGATTCAAGGGTTGCAAGGTCTAGAGACGGGAAATGGGTCAAGGTGGATGGCGATTGTGGTGGAAAAGAGATTAAGGTTTCATTGGGTTGGGCTGAAGGAGTGATGCTCCTAGGGGGGAAAGCTGAGTAGATTTTATTCACTTTTTGATGAAAGAACTCAGCAATGTTATTACAATGGGTGGAAGATTTAGTGATAGGTAAATCGGGTGGGGGTTTTGATAATTGTTTTATAATTTGAAAAATTTCTTTAGGCTTTGATTTAGCACTCAAAATCTTGTTCGAGTAGTAGGCAGCCTGAGCAATTTTAACTTCTGTTTTATAATTGCTAAGTGACTCTTGGTAGAGGGTTTTATTCTCCGTCGAGTAGTCCAGGCGCCAGCGTCTTTCCGATTTTCTGCACTGACGCTCCATCTCCCTGAGAGTTTCCGTATACCAGGGAGCAGTTTTGTGAGAGCGTTTTAGCGTGACTTTCTTTTTTGGTAATATGACATCCAGGGTTTGAGAAATCCAGTCTGCATACCTTTGGTAGGCTACGCTAGGGTCTTCATTATAAGGGGGGTGGCTGCTGGCAAGTTTGATGGACCAGTCATCAATTGCGAGGCGAGACCAAGCTCGCATGACCCTCGTGGTGGGTCCAGTCGGGAGGGGCTTGAGTGAGGTCCACTCGAAGGGGACCAGTGAGTGGTCTGTCCACGGTAGTGGAATTGGTGGGCCGGCTACAAGGTCAATACAATTGCTAAAAATCGGGTCTAGCAGGTGGCCCTTGACATGTGTAGGGGTCTTCACATGCTGGGTGAGTTGCAGGGCTGCCAAGTCGTCAACCAGGGTAGTGGCTATGTGGTCTGCAGAGGAATCAAAATGAAGATTAAAATCACCTAACAGGGTAAAATTAGACGAGGTGCTAGCCCGTTCTGCCAGGCTCGTAGGTAGGCACTCATGGAACTGCTTAGACGGGCCCGGCGGGCGTTAAATAAGAGTGCCTGAAAAGCACCTGTTAGGAGAGAGATCGATGTCAAAGGAGAGGCTCTCACAGTCTGGGATGGTTTCAGAGGTGACACGACATTGAAACCGTTCCTTGTAAATAATGGCTAGACCTCCTCCCCTGCCTTTCGGTCGATCTTGCCGCGTGATTTGAAAGCCTGGAGGGAGGGCGACGACTAAGGCGGGGTCGGACTCCGAGGTAAGCCAGGTTTCTGTCAGAAACAGTATGTCTGGCATATGCTCCTCTATCAAGAGTGCAATTTCCGCCGTATGTTTCGGCAAAGAACGACAGTTCAGTAGGAACATATGGAAGTCATGGGTGAAATCGACTGGAAGTTTAGGTTTGAGGGAGCACTTACATTTAGGACAGGTTTGTGGTGAAAGATCAACGCAGTAGGGATGTTGCGTACAAGCGGTGACAGGGGGTATAAGGCTATACAGGGTTTCCGCACTATAGTGCCTGAGCTCTGGTATCTGTAATGCAGGGGTTATGGCCCTAGGCACGGGCTCGGCGCGGACAAGCGCAGACGAGCTTGCCTTATGCGCGCCTTCGGCGCGCAATCGTCGCGCCCGCTGCGCTCGTCCGCTGCGCTTCCGGTAGAAGCACATGTTTATAGTGAAGAGGTGAGTACAGGGGGCGTGGCCTCGAGGTGGGCGTGTCCCAAACTCGGCGTGGGCAATGGCGGGTGACTAGGATTGCCAATTCTGCCCTTTCCAGCGCTCGTTTTCCATTCAGAAAGGTGCCTGCACACTGTAATCGTGTGTCAGGTTGGGGAGGTGAGTGGTTTAAAAAAACGAAAATTTTCAGGTTTAAAAGCAGTGAAATGCGCTAATGCAGTCTACTCCCGGCTGTGCCTCAGGAGGTTCCAGGGTTAATCTATCGCGCTAGTAATTCAGCGCGCTTTTGTAGAGCTATGCAGGGGGCGTGGCCTCGAGGTGGGCGTGTCCAAACTCGGCGTGGGCAATGGCGGGTGACTAGGATTGCCAATTCTGCCCTTTCCAGCGCTCGTTTTCCACCCAGAAAGGTGCCTGCACACTGTAATCGTGTGTCAGGTTGGGGAGGTGAGTGGTTTAAAAAAACGAAAATTTTCAGGTTTAAAAGCAGTGAAATGCGCTGATGCAGTCTACTCCCAGCTGTGCCTCAGGAGGTTCCAGGGTTAATCTATCGCGCTAGTGATTCAGCGCGCTTTTGTAGAGCTATGCAGGGGGCGTGGCCTCGAGGTGGGCGTGTCCCAAACTCGGCGTGGGCAATGGCAGGTGACTAGGATTGCCAATTCTGCCCTTTCCAGCGCTCGTTTTCCACCCAGAAAGGTGCCTGCACACTGTAATCGTGTGTCAGGTTGGGGAGGTGAGTGGTTTAAAAAAACGAACATTTTCAGGTTTAAAAGCAGTGAAATGCGCTAATGCAGTCTACTCCCGGCTGTGCCTCAGGAGGTTCCAGGGTTAATCTATCGCGCTAGTAATTCAGCGCGCTTTTGTAGAGCTATGCAGGGGGCGTGGCCTCGAGGTGGGCGTGTCCAAACTTGGCGTGGGCAATGGCGGGTGACTAGGATTGCCAATTCTGCCCTTTCCAGCGCTCGTTTTCCACCCAGAAAGGTGCCTGCACACTGTAATCGTGTGTCAGGTTGGGGAGGTGAGTGGTTTAAAAAAACGAAAATTTTCAGGTTTAAAATCAGTGAAATGCGCTAATGCAGTCTACTCCCGGCTGTGCCTCAGGAGGTTCCAGGGTTAATCCTGTCGATCGTGTGGGGGTCCTCTGTCACTTTCTCCAGTACCACCCAAGTGAAAGCATGTTTATTTCTGTGGCAGTGTTCAACCAATTTCGTAGTAATTTTGCCAGCTCTTATCGTGCTAAGATGTTCTTGGATTCTTAACTTCACCTTACGTGTAGTCAGGCCGATGTATTGAAGCCCACACTCGCATTGAAGTCTATACACCACATTAGTGGTGTTACAATTGCTGAATTGTCCTAAACACCATTCTCTTCCAGATTGTAAAGTCACAGTCGAGGTTTTGATGGTTAGCGGGCACACCGAGCAACTCCAACATGGAAAATGCCCGTTGGGGATGGTGTTATTTTCTTTTAATGGTTTTACCCTTGTGTGTACCAACATATCTTTTAAGTTGCACGATCTTCTGAATGAAAAACGAGGCGGTGGCATCTTGAATTCATTGTTTGACAACATATGCCAGTGCTTCCTAATTGCCTGTCGTATTTTTGTGGCTAAGGGGTCATATGTCATAATGACTGGGATGCATTCATCCTTCTTTTTCTCTTTGGTTTCCAAGAGCACACTCCGTGGAGTATTTAGCGCTCTTTTTTTGGCATGTTTGATAACTCGCGTGGGGTAATTTCTGTCTTTAAGCTTTTTACTGAGGACCATGGACTGTTCATTGCAGCCAGAAGAAGAAGGGCAGATTCTCCTATAATGGAGCAACTGCCCCACCGGCAGATTGTCTCTTAATGCCCTCGGGTGGTATGACTCATATGAGAGCAACGAGTTTCTGTCGGTGGGTTTTTGATGGACGCTGGTTCTAAGTCCACTCTCACTGGTCTCAATGTCCAAATCTAGATACACAGCTGTGTTCCTGCTGTAAGACCATTTGAATCAAAGGCTTTGATCTTGCTCATTTAACCAATTGAGAAAATCCAACAAAGTGGTTTCCTCTCCAGACCAGACGCAGAGCACGTCATCTATATATCTCCTCCAAAGGCGGACATGTCCCTTGAAGGGATTGGTGGTAGGGTAGATGACGTGCTCCTCGAACTGGCCGACATAAATGCATGCCAAGCTCGGTGCCATGGTTGCGCCCATTGAAGTTCCGGTGGTTTGGAGGAACAGATCGTTTTTATAGCCAAAGAAATTTCGTGTTAATGCTAGTTCTATGCATTGTAGGACAAAGCTTTGGGAGGCATCATAGAACCATTCCTGTGTCGCCAATGCTCGCGCTGCTGACACCAGCGCGGCATCTTGGGGAATACAGGAATATAAAGATTCAATATCAATGGTGACCAAAATTTCGTTTGAGGGGTCAAATGTCATTTCACTCAATATATTAAGAATATCCATTGTATCCTTTACAAAGGATTTTTGAGTGACCACGGATTCACGTAGGAAATAGTCGGCAAACTGCGATAGCGGCTCCAGAACTGACTGGATGCCCGATACAATCGGCCGACCCGGTGGGGGCCGGGTCGGCTTATGTATTTTGGGTAAGATGTAAAAGGCGGGGGTCCTGGGATTGGTGTTTACCAGGAACTCCGCCTCTTTGGAGGTTATCCACTTTTTTTCTTTAGCATTGCCAACCAATCCTTTTATAATTTCCAGTAGTTCCGGCGTGGGATCTTTTTTCAAAGGTTGGTAATTAGCTCGAACATTTAACAACCGATAAATTTCGGCCTCATAATCGCAGGTATTTAAAAGGACTATGGCCCCACCCTTGTCAGCACTTTTTATAGTGATTTCAGAGTTATTTTGTAAGGACTTAACTGCATCCCAGTCTAATTTAGGCATGTTTTTAAAAATCCTCTTTTTATTATTAGATTCAATCAGTTCGATATCCTGTAAGACTTTTGATTCGAACACAGTCACTTCTGGTCCTACTGCTCCACTAGGGGGGCAGAATGTAGAGGGCCTTCTTAGGTTGGTATTAAATCCCCCTTTCTCCTCATACGGTTGTTTGGCAAAGAATTTTTTCAATTTAATTCTGCGAACTGTTTCGTGAAACTCTACTCGACATTTAAAAGCATCATGAATTGGAGTCGGGACGAATCCCAGCCCTTTGTTAAGGACTTTGTCTTCATTCTCAGACAGGTGGTAACTTGACAAGTTGACTACAATGCTATTTACAGTTGTTTCCTCCCCCTGCTCCGGGTTTGTCGCAGGGAGAATGCCTGCCATTGTGGGGGTTGACGGTTGCACCACCCTCTTCCCCTCCCTTGACCTGTTCCCCTGTTCGCCCCTTGTCCCTGTCCTAAAAAAGACCGTAAGAGAACTCCAAGGTCAGTGTTATTAGGGTCTTGTTGTTGAAACCTGACTCTATTTGTTTGAGGTCCTTGTTCTACTTCTTCCTCGCTCGACGTGTTATCGAATGTCCAGTTAGAAGGGGTATGTCTCTGCTGATGTTGTTTGCCCCCCCGCCCTCTACGTGGACCACCTAGGTTCTGTTGTTCAGATCCCGACTGATAATGAGAGTCGCTTATATACGGAAATGCCCTCTCGTGTGTATATCTCTGCAAATTGCGTTGGAGCCCCTTGATCGTTTGGGTTACCATATAATTTTTATATTCGTCCAGATCTTCTTGGACTCTACTGAGATGTTCTTTTACGTCTGTGAAGGTTTTATCACGCTTAATACTTTCTTCTAGTTCGCAAATTTCTTTGAGTAGTTCTTCGCTTAATCGTTGGGCTGTGCTTATAATGAGAATCAACCAGTCTCTCATACACTTGTTAGCTATATAGCTCCAGTCTAATCTGAACTTTTTATCGTCCAAGAAAATTCTGGGTTCTATTCTAACAAGTAAACTGGCAGGGGAGGCTCCTGCTCTATAGTATTCTGACATCAATGCCCCATGTAGGGCAATCCTAACGTGTTTCTTTTTTAAGTTACTTAATTTGTCCCATTCCTCTCTCACTGAACTACTCCCCAACAGGGGATTGTCTGGAAAGAGTGAGGGTCCAGCTAGAATTGCAGCAATCTGTTCGTCTGTGAAAGCCAGACAATTTTTGTACATTATATATAATATAAGCATTTCAATAGTGGTATGCGCAGCAGGGAATACACTACACAGCAGGGCAGTAAAAAGTTAAAACAAGGGAAAACAAGGGCTCGAAAAAGCTCTCACGGCTGAGCCGCCGTACATTTAACCAACAACAATGAGGAGCCAAGAGGGTTTTATGGGACCTAGGTTGCCCTCCACTCATCAAGTCTCAACAACAATTGTAACCTAGACCACCGGCACGTTTTTCTCATCTATTTTTTAAGGATATTAACCTTATTGTAATCAATTCCAACATCTCCCCTCTTTTAATGATTATGGGGTAGGGGTTAAATATCACTCTAGTGCCAAACTTAAAAAGAGCCCGTCCCTTGGAAAATTACAGCTGTGTGACAAACAACCAACAGTGAAAAAATGTGTGAGAGCGAGATGGCACCTCACGGGCGCACCACCAGGGGGAAACCTGGCAGGTACTCACCAGGATAGCCCTGTTCTCATCATTGGTGCCATCAAGCTCAAAGAAAGAGTGAAAGTGTCCAAGTGAAAGCAAAGTGTTTGCAAAGAAAGAGTGCAGTGGAACAACGAACAGGACAAACACTTATTGTTCACATAAAAATGCACACAAATACACAAATTTTATTCTTATTTATTGTGCTGATTGCATAGATAAAAATAGTGAATATGCCTGCTATTTATGCAGCCATACTCTACTTGCCGACATGTTTCATTGCCATAGTATTCATCAGGCAATTTCTTCAGGGCATATAATTTTTTGCCACTGCTTTGGACATCAGGAAAAACACAGCTGTATGAATACATAAAAAACACCCAATCTTTAGGTTACTCCCTGCCACGTGGGTATTTAAAGCCACCAAACTGCGCAGACCTACTATGGGACTCATTGTCAATATTTACCCTCTCCAAGCCACAGTCTCTCCTACCAGCCGAGAGGCGCTATAAAGTTGTATAGACTAACTCTTACTGTGAGTTGTCAGACATCACCCCCGTAGTTTTCACTGAAAACAAAAGAGAGTTTAAAAAGGTTGGACCTTACTTTCCAGATTTCGTTAGCAGCTGTATTCCAAAAGCCCCTCTCTTCCGTCCAACCTAACACCTTACCGGTAGATAGATGTCTTCCGGCTTTACCTCGACCGTAGTACTTGCGGTCGATAGCGTTTCTTTTGACTCATTGCGCGGGACAGAAGGACCGTGATTGGCTACTCTGCTCTCGCGCTGCAAGCGGCCATCTTGGATTGGGTTATTTTCATACGAAATACATGGAGGTGCCTTTTTTTACGTTTCTTATCGCGGGATTACGCTTTTTGCATTCTCTCTTCGAATAACTTTATTGGAGCCTATATGCACAATCTCCAATCCCAGATTTTATTTCTAAAA
Source organism: Lissotriton helveticus (assembly GCF_964261635.1). Lineage (NCBI taxonomy): Eukaryota > Metazoa > Chordata > Amphibia > Caudata > Salamandridae > Lissotriton > Lissotriton helveticus. The sequence continues at coordinate 886,357,908 of NC_136063.1, read as the reverse complement.
AAGACGAAGTTATGTGTCTGTTCACATGCCCCAAACGATCGGTATGATCTGGCTTATTTAAAGGACAAGGAATTGTGTATATCTCCTCTCCTACCCCAAATTACGTTATTCGGAATGCCTCATTTAACCAGAGCCTTCCAACATCACAGACCTTTCAAAGGAATTATTTCTTTTTTTCTTTTTTTCTCAAGACCTTTGGCCTGATTTTATAAGAGATGATTTTATTTTCTAAAAGGGTTGTATGTATAAAACCCATTCGATGTGGTGCACTATGTAGTACTCTCAAGATACTGATGTTATATTAATCAGAGAGTCAACAAATAAAAATGATTTAAAAAAAGGGACCTCAAAATGGAAAGACACAGGTTATTTTAACCCCAGTCATGGACTCACAATTAGGTTAGGTACAAGAACCTTTTCAATGAAGTACTCTCAAGATATTGATATTATATTAATCAGAGAGTCAACAAACAACAATTATTTAGAAATAGGGACCTCAAGGTGGAAAAGCACAAGTTATTTTGGCCCCTGTCATGGACTCACAATTAGTGAGTGTTAAAGCATGTACGTGATTTTCAGAAGAATGTGTTTCTTCATTTGTCTTCACATTCACACACGCAGAAGAACAAGTACTTAAAAGTAACCAACCATGCCCATAAGGCTATCTAAATCCTAGTGTAGTTTATTCCACTCCAAGAGTTAATTCAACCCTCTCTGTTCGCTTCTTTCCTGATATATCCATCTTGCCTCTTTTGTGGCCAGTAGCCTGTCGATCGTGTGGGGGTCCTCTGTCACTTTCTCCAGTACCACCCAAGTGAAAGCATGTTTATTTCTGTGGCAGTGTTCAACCAATTTCGAGGTAATTTTGCCAGCTCTTATCGTGCTAAGATGTTCTTGGATTCTTAACTTCACCTTACGTGTAGTCAGGCCGATGTATTGAAGCCACACTCGCATTGAAGTCTATACACCACATTAGTGGTGTTACAATTACTTAATTGTCCTAAACACCATTCTCTTCCAGATTGTAAAGTCACAGTCGAGGTTTTGATGGTTAGCGGGAACACTAAGCAACTCCCACATGGAAAATGCCCGTTGGGGATGGTGTTATTTTCTTTCAATGGTTTTACCCTTGTGTGTAACAACATATCTTTTAAGTTGCATGATCTTCTGAATGAAAAACGAGGCGGTGGCATCTTGAGTTCATTGTTTGACAACATATGCCAGTGCTTCCTAATTGCCTGTCGTATTTTTGTGGCTGAGGGGTCATATGTCATAATGACTGGGATGCATTCATCCTTCTTTTTCTCTTTGGTTTCCAAGAGCACACTCCGTGGAGTATTTAGCGTTCTTTTTTTGGCATGTTTGATAACTCGCGTGGGGTAATTTCTGTCTTTAAGCTTTTTACTGAGGACCATGGACTGTTCATTGCAGCCAGAAGAAGAAGAGCAGATTCTCCTATAATGGAGGAACTGCCCCACCGCCAGATTGTCTCTTATTGCCCTCGGGTGGTATGACTCATATGAGAGCAACGAGTTTCTGTCGGTGGGTTTTTGATGGACGCTGGTTCTAAGACCACTCTCACTGGTCTCAATGTCCAAATCTAGATACACAGCTGTGTTCCTGCTGTAAGACCATGTGAATCGAAGGCTTTGATCTTGCTCATTTAACCAATTGAGAAAATCCAACAAAGTGGTTTTCTCTCCAGACCAGACGCAGAGCACCTCATCTATATATCTCCTCCAAAGGCGGACATGTCCCTTGAAGGGATTGGTGGTAGGGTAGATGACGTGCTCCTCAAGCTGACCGACATAAATGCATGCCAAGCTCGGTGCCATGGTTGCGCCCATTGAAGTTCCGGTGGTCTGGAGGAACAGATCGTTTTTATAGCCAAAGAAATTTTGTGCTAATGCTAGTTCTATGCATTGTAGGACAAAGCTTTGGGGGGCATCATAGAACCATTCCTGTGTCGCCAATGCTCGCGCTGCTGCCACCAGCGCGGCATCTTGGAGAATACAGGAATATAAAGATTCAATATCAATGGTGACCAAAATTTCGTTTGAGGGGTCAAATGTCATTTCACTCAATATATTAAGAATATCCATTGTATCCTTTACAAAGGATTTTTGAGTGACCACGGATTCACGTAGGAAATAGTCGGCAAACTGCGATAGCGGCTCCAGAACTGACTGGATGCACGATACAATCGGCCGACCCGGTGGGGGCCGGGTCGGCTTATGTATTTTGGGTAAGATGTAAAAGGCGGGGGTCCTGGGATTGGTGTTTACCAGGAACTCCGCCTCTTTGCAGGTTATCCACTTTTTTTCTTTTGCATTGCCAACCAATCCTTTTATAATTTCCAGTAGTTCCGGCGTGGGATCTTTTTTCAAAGGTTGGTAATTAGCTCGAACATTTAACAACCGATAAATTTCGGCCTCATAATCGCAGGTGTTTAAAACGACTATGGCCCCACCCTTGTCGGCACTTTTTATAGTGATTTCAGAGTTATTTTGTAAGGACTTCACTGCATCCCAGTCTAATTTAGACATGTTTTTAAAAATCCTCTTTTTATTATTAGATTCAATCAGTTCAATATCCTGTAAGACTTTTGATTCGAACACAGTCACTTCTGGTCCTACTGCTCCACTAGGGGGGCAGAAGGTAGAGGGCCTTCTTAGGTTGGTATTAAATCCCCCTTTCTCCTCATACGGTTGTTTGGCAAAGAATTTTTTCAATTTAATTCTGCGAACTGTTTCGTGAAACTCTACTCGACATTTAAAAGCATCATGAATTGGAGTCGGGACGAATCCCAGCCCTTTGTTAAGGACTTTGTCTTCATTCTCAGACAGGTGGTAACTTGACAAGTTGACTACAATGCTATTTAAAGTTGTTTCCTCCCCCTGCTCCGGGTTTGTCGCGGGGAGAATGCCTGCCATTGTGGGGGTTGACGGTTGCCCCACCCTCTTCCCCTCCCTTGACCTGTTCCCCTGTTCGCCCCTTGTCCCTGTCCTAAAAAAGACCGTAAGAGAACTCCAAGGTCAGTGTTATTAGGGTCTTGTTGTTGAAACCTGACTCTATTTGTTTGAGGTCCTTGTTCTACTTCTTCCTCGCTCGACGTGTTATCGAATGTCCAGTTAGAAGGGGTATGTCTCTGCTGATGTTTGCCCCCCCGCCCTCTACGTGGACCACCTAGGTTCTGTTGTTCAGATCCCGACTGATAATGAGAGTCGCTTATATACGGAAATGCCCACTCGTGTGTATATCTCTGCAAATTGCGGTGGAGCCCCTTGGTCGTCTGGGTTACCATATAATTTTTATATTCGTCCAGATCTTCTTGGACTCTACTGAGATGTTCTTTTACGTCTGTGAAGGTGTTATCACGCTTAATACTTTCTTCTAGTTCGCAAATTTCTTTGAGTAGTTCTTCGCTTAATCGTTGGGCTGTGCTTATAATGAGAATCAACCAGTCTCTCGTACACTTGTTAGCTATATAGCTCCAGTCTAATCTGAACTTTTTATCGTCCAAGAAAATTCTGGGTTCTATTCTAACAAGTAAACTGGCAGGGGAGGCTCCTGCTCTATAGTATTCTGACATCAATGCCCCATGTAGGGCAATCATAACGTGTTTCTTTTTTAAGTTACTTAATTTGTCCCATTCCTCTCTCACTGAACTATTCCCCAACAGGGGATTGTCTGGAAAGAGTGAGGGTCCAGCTAGAATTGCAGCAATCTGTTCGTCTGTGAAAGCCAGACAATTTTTGTCCATTATATATTATATAAGCCTTTCAATAGTGGTATGCACAGCAGGGAATACACTACACACAGCAGGGCTGTAAAAAGTTAAAACAAGGGAAAACAAGGGCTAGAAAAAGCTCTCACGGCTGAGCCGCCGTACATTTAACCAACAACAATAAGGAGCCAAGAGGGTTTTATGGGACCTAGGTTGCCCTCCACTCATCAAGTCTCAACAACAATTGTAACCTAGACCACCGGCACGTTTTTCTCATCTATTTTTTAAGGATATTAACCTTATTGTAATCAATTCCAACATCCTCTCCTCTTTTAATGATTATGGGGTAGGGGTTATATATCACTCTAGTGCCAAACTTAAAAAGAGCCCGTCCCTTGGAAAATTACAGCTGTGTGACAAACAACCAACAGTGAAAAAATGTGTGAGAGCGAGATGGCACCTCACGGGCGCACCACCAGGGGGAAACCTGGCAGGTACTCACCAGGATAGCCCTGTTCTCATCATTGGTGCCATCAAGCTCAAAGAAAGAGTGAAAGTGTCCAAGTGAAAGCAAAGTGTTTGCAAAGAAAGAGTGCAGTGGAACAACGAACAGGACAAACAATTAATGTCACATAAAAATGCACACCAACACAAATACACACATTTTATTCTTATTTATTGTGCTGATTGCATAGATAAAAATAGTGAATATGCCTGCTATTTATGCAGCCATACTCTACTTGCCGACATGTTTCATTGCCATAGTATTCATCAGGCAATTTCTTCAGGGCATATAATTTTTTGCCACTGCTTTGGACATCAGGAAAAACACAGCTGTATGAATACATAAAAAACACCCAATCTTTAGGTTACTCCCTGCCACGTGGGTATTTAAAGCCACCAAACTGCGCAGACCTACTATGGGACTCATTGTCAATATTTACCCTCTCCAAGCCACAGTCTCTCCTACCAGCCGAGAGGCGCTATAAAGTTGTATAGACTAACTCCTTCTGTGAGTTGTCAGACATCACCCCCGTAGTTTTCACTGAAAACAAAAGAGAGTTTAAAAAGGTTGGACCTTACTTTCCAGATTTCATTAGCAGCTGTATTCCAAAGGCCCCTCTCTTCCGTCCAACCTAACACCTTACCGGTAGATAGATGTCTTCCGGCTTTACCTCGACCGTAGTACTTGCGGTCGATAGCGTTTCTTTTGACTCATTGCGCGGGACAGAAGGACCGTGATTGGCTACTCTGCTCTCGCGCTGCAAGCGGCCATCTTGGATTGGGTTATTCTCATACGAAATACATGGAGGTGCCTTTTTTTACGTTTCTTATCGCGGGATTACGCTTTTTGCATTCTCTCTTCGAATAACTTTATTGGAGCCTATATGCACAATCTCCAATCCCAGATTTTATTTCTAAAAAATACGAAGTTATGTGTCTGTTCACATGCCCCAAACGATTGGTATGATCTGGCTTATTTAAAGGACAAGGAATTGTGTATATCTCCTCTCCTACCCCAAATTACGTTATTCGGAATGCCTCATTTAACCAGAGCCTTCCAACATCACAAACCTTTCAAAGGAATTATCTCTTTTTTTCTTTTTTTCTCAAGACCTTTGGCCTGATTTTATAAGAGATGATTTTATTTTCTAAAAGGGTTGTATGTATAAAACCCATTCGATGTGGTGCACTATGTAGTACTCTCAAGATACTGATGTTATATTAATCAGAGAGTCAACAAATAAAAATTATTTAAAAAAGGGACCTCAAAATGGAAAGACACAGGTTATTTTAACCCCAGTCATGGACTCACAATTAGATTAGGTACAAGAACCTTTTCAATGAAGTACTCTCAAGATATTGATATTATATTAATCAGAGAGTCAACAAACAACAATTATTTAGAAATAGGGACCTCAAGTTGGAAAAGCACAAGTTATTTTGGCCCCTGTCATGGACTCACAATTAGTGGGTGTTAAAGCATGTACGTGATTTTCAGAAGAACGTGTTTCTTCATTTGTCTTCACATTCACACACGCAGAAGAACAAGTACTTAAAAGTAACCAACCATGCCCATAAGGCTATCTAAATCCTAGTGTAGTTTATTCCACTCCAAGAGTTCATTCAACCCTCTCTGTTCGCTTCTTTCCTGATATATCCATCTTGCCTCTTTTGTGGCCAGTAGCCTGTCGATCGTGTGGGGGTCCTCTGTCACTTTCTCCAGTACCACCCAAGTGAAAGCATGTTTATTTCTGTGGCAGTGTTCAACCAATTTCGTAGTAATTTTGCCAGCTCTTATCGTGCTAAGATGTTCTTGGATTCTTAACTTCACCTTACGTGTAGTCAGGCCGATGTATTGAAGCCCATACTCGCATTGAAGTCTATACACCACATTAGTGGTGTTACAATTACTGAATTGTCCTAAACACCATTCTCTTCCAGATTGTAAAGTCACAGTCGAGGTTTTGATGGTTAGCAGGCACACCGAGCAACTCCCACATGGAAAATGCCCGTTGGGGATGGTGTTATTTTCTTTCAATGGTTTTACCCTTGTGTGTACCAACATATCTTTTAAGTTGCACGATCTTCTGAATGAAAAACGAGGCGGTGGCATCTTGAATTCATTGTTTGACAACATATGCCAGTGCTTCCTAATTGCCTGTCGTATTTTTGTGGCTAAGGGGTCATATGTCATAATGACTGGGATGCATTCATCCTTCTTTTTCTCTTTGGTTTCCAAGATCACACTCCGTGGAGTATTTAGCGCTCTTTTTTTGGCATGTTTGATAACTCGCGTGGGGTAATTTCTGTCTTTAAGCTTTTTACTGAGGACCAGTTACTGTTCATTGCAGCCAGAAGAAGAAGAGCAGATCCTCCTATAATGGAGGAACTGCCCACCGGCAGATTGTCTCTTAATGCCCTCGGGTGGTATGACTCATATGAGAGCAACGAGTTTCTGTCGGTGTGTTTTTGATGGACGCTGGTTCTAAGACCACTCTCACTGGTCTCAATGTCCAAATCTAGATACACAGCTGTGTTCCTGCTGTAAGACCATGTGAATCGAAGGCTTTGATCTTGCTCATTTAACCAATTGAGAAAATCCAACAAAGTGGTTTCCTCTCCAGACCAGACGCAGAGCACGTCATCTATATATCTCCTCCAAAGGCGGACATGTCCCTTGAAGGGATCGGTGGTAGGGTAGATGACGTGCTCCTCGAACTGGCCGACATAAATGCATGCCAAGCTCGGTGCCATGGTTGCGCCCATTGAAGTTCCGGTGGTCTGGAGGAACAGATCGTTTTTATAGCCAAAGAAATTTCGTGTTAATGCTAGTTCTATGCATTGTAGGACAAAGCTTTGGGGGGCATCATAGAACCATTCCTGTGTTGCCAATGCTCGCGCTGCTGCCACCAGCGCGGCATCTTGGGGAATACAGGAATATAAAGATTCAATATCAATGGTGACCAAAATTTCGTTTGAGGGGTCAAATGTCATTTCACTCAATATAGTAAGAATATCCATTGTATCCTTTACAAAGGATTTTTGAGTGACCACGGATTCACGTAGGAAATAGTCGGCAAACTGCGATAGCGGCTCCAGAACTGACTGGATGCCCGATACAATCGGCCGACCCGGTGGGGGCCGAGTCAGCTTATGTATTTTGGGTAAGATGTAAAAGGGGGGGGGTCCTGGGATTGGTGTTTACCAGGAACTCCGCCTCTTTGGAGGTTATCCACTTTTTTTCTTTAGCATTGCCAACCAATCCTTTTATAATTTCCAGTAGTTCCGGCGTGGGATCTTTTTTCAAAGGTTGGTAATTAGCTCGAACATTTAACAACCGATAAATTTCGGCCTCATAATCGCAGGTGTTTAAAACGACTATGGCCCCACCCTTGTCAACACTTTTTATAGTGATTTCAGAGTTATTTTGTAAGGACTTCACTGCATCCCAGTCTAATTTAGACATGTTTTTAAAAATCCTCTTTTTATTATTAGATTCAATCAGTTCGATATCCTGTAAGACTTTTGATTCGAACACAGTCACTTCTGGTCCTACTGCTCCACTAGGGGGGCAGAATGTAGAGGGCCTTCTTAGGTTGGTATTAAATCCCCCTTTCTCCTCATACGGTTGTTTGGCAAAGAATTTTTTCAATTTAATTCTGCAAACTGTTTCGTGAAACTCTACTCGACATTTAAAAGCATCATGAATTGGAGTCCGGACGAATCCCAGCCCTTTGTTAAGGACTTTGTCTTCATTCTCAGACAGGTGGTAACTTGACAAGTTGACTACAATGCTATTTACAGTTGTTTCCTCCCCCTGCTCTGGGTTTGTCGCGGGGAGAATGCCTGCCATTGTGGGGGTTGACGGTTGCCCCACCCTCTTCCCCTCCCTTGACCTGTTCCCCTGTTCGCCCCTTGTCCCTGTCCTAAAAAAGACCGTAAGAGAACTCCAAGGTCAGTGTTATTAGGGTCTTGTTGTTGAAACCTGACCCTATTTGTTTGAGGTCCTTGTTCTACTTCTTCCTCGCTCGACGTGTTATTGAATGTCCAGTTAGAAGGGGTATGTCTCTGCTGATGTTGTTTGCCCCCTCGCCCTCTACGTGGACCACCTAGGTTCTGTTGTTCAGATCCCGACTGATAATGAGAGTCGCTTATATACGGAAATGCCCACTCGTGTGTATATCTCCGCAAATTGCGTTGGAGCCCCTTGATCGTTTGGGTTACCATATAATTTTTATATTCGTCCAGATCTTCTTGGACTCTACTGAGATGTTCTTTTACGTCTGTGAAGGTGTTATCACGCTTAATACTTTCTTCTAGTACGCAAATTTCTTTGAGTAGTTCTTCGCTTAATCGTTGGGCTGTGCTTATAATGCGAATCAACCAGTCTCTCGTACACTTGTTAGCTATATAGCTCCAGTCTAATCTGAACTTTTTATCATCCAAGAAAATTCTGGGTTCTATTCTAACAAGTAAACTGGCAGGGGAGGCTCCTGCTCTATAGTATTCTGACATCAATGCCCCATGTAGGGCAATCCTAACGTGTTTCTTTTTTAAGTTACTTAATTTGTCCCATTCCTCTCTCACTGAACTACTCCCCAACAGGGGATTGTCTGGAAAGAGTGAGGGTCCAGCAAGAATTGCAGCAATCTGTTCGTCTGTGAAAGCCAGACAATTTTTGTCCATTATATATTATATAAGCCTTTCAATAGTGGTATGCGCAGCAGGGAATACACTACACACAGCAGGGCAGTAAAAAGTTAAAACAAGGGAAAACAAGGGCTAGAAAAAGCTCTCACGGCTGAGCCGCCGTACATTTAACCAACAACAATAAGGAGCCAAGAGGGTTTTATGGGACCTAGGTTGCCCTCCACTCATCAAGTCTCAACAACAATTGTAACCTAGACCACCTGCACGTTTTTCTCGTCTATTTTTTAAGGATATTAACCTTATTGTAATCAATTCCAACATCCTCCCGTCTTTTAATGATTATGGGGTAGGGGTTATATATCACTCTAGTGCCAAACTTAAAAAGAGCCCGTCCCTTGGAAAATTACAGCTGTGTGACCAACAACCAACAGTGAAAAAATGTGTGAGAGCGAGATGGCACCTCACAGGCGCACCACCAGCGGGAAACCTGGCAGGTACTCACCAGGATAGCCCTGTTCTCATCATTGGTGCCATCAAGCTCAAAGAAAGAGTGAAAGTGTCCAAGTGAAAGCAAAGTGTTTGCAAAGAAAGAGTGCAGTGGAACAACGAACAGGACAAACAATTAATGTCACATAAAAATGCACACCAACACAAAAACACACATTTTATTCTTATTTATTGTGCTGATTGCAAAGATAAAAATAGTGAATATGCCTGCTATTTATGCAGCCATACTCTGCTTGCCGACATGTTTCATTGCCATAGTATTCATCAGGCAATTTCTTCAGGGCATATAATTTTTTGCCACTGCTTTGGACATCAGGAAAAACTCAGCTGTATGAATACATAAAAAACACCCAATCTTTAGGTTACTCCCTGCCACATGGGTATTTAAAGCCACCAAACTGCGCAGACCTACTATGGGACTCATTGTCAATATTTACCCTCTCCAAGCCACAGTCTCTCCTACCAGCCGAGAGGCGCTATAAAGTTGTATAGACTAACTCCTTCTGTGAGTTGTCAGACATCACCCCCGTAGTTTTCACTGAAAACAAAAGAGAGTTTAAAAAGGTTGGACCTTACTTTCCAGATTTCGTTAGCAGCTGTATTCCAAAGGCCCCTCTCTTCCGTCCAACCAAACACCATACCGGTAGATAGATATCTTCCGGTTTTACCTCGACCGTAGTACTTGCGGTCGATAGCGTTTCTTTTGACTCATTGCGCGTGACAGAAGGACCGTGATTGGCTACTCTGCTCTCGCGCTACAAGCGGCCATCTTGGATTGGGTTATTCTCATACGAAATACATGGAGGTGCCTTTGTTGGATTTTCTCAATTGGTTGAATGAGCAAGATCAAAGCCTTCGATTCACATGGTCTTACAGCAGGAGCACAGCTGTGTATCTAGATTTGGAAATTGAGACCAGTGAGAGTGGTCTTAGAACCAGCGTCCATCAAAAACCCACCGACAGAAACTCGTTGCCCTCATATGAGTCATACCACCCGAGGGCATTAAGAGACAATCTGCCGGTGGGGCAGTTCTTCCGTTATAGGAGAAACTGCTCTTCTACTTCTGGCAACAATGAACAGTCCATGGTCCTCAGTAAAAAGCTTGAAGACAGAAATTACCCCAGGCGAGTTATCAAACATGCCAAAAAAAGAGCGCTAAATACTCCAAGGAGTGTGCTCTTGGAAACCAAAGAGAAAAAGAAGGATGAATGCATCCCAGTCATTATGACATATGACCCCTTAGCCACAAAAATACGACAGGCAATTAGGAAGCACTGGCATATGTTGTCAAACAATGAATTCAAGATGCCACCGCCTCGTTTTTCATTCAGAAGATCGTGCAACTTAAAAGATAAGTTGGTATACACAAGGGTAAAACCATTGAAAGAAAATAACACCTTCCCCAACGGGCATTTCCCATGTGGGAGTTGCTCGGTGTGCCCTCTAACCATCAAAACCTCGACTGTGACTTTACAATCTGGAAGAGAATGGTGTTTAGGACAATTCAGTAATTGTAACACCACTAATGTGGTGTATAGACTTCAATGCGTGTGTGGGCTTCAATACATCGGCCTGACTACACGTAAGGTGAAGTTAAGAATCCAAGAACATCTTAGCACGATAAGAGCTGGCAAGATTACTACGAAATTGGTTGAAATAAACATGCTTTCACTTGGGTGGTACTGGAGAAAGTGACAGGGGACCCCCACACGATCGACAGGCTACTGGCCACAAAAGAGGCAAGATGGATATATCAGGAAAGAAGCGAACAGAGAGGGTTGAATGAACTCTTGGAGTGGAATAAACTACACTAGAATTTAGATAGCCTTATGGGCATGGTTGGTTACTTTTAAGTACTTGTTCTTCTGCGTGTGTGAATGTGAAGACAAATGAAGAAACACGTTCTTCTGAAAATCACGTACATGCTTTAACACCCACTAATTGTGAGTCCATGACAGGGGCCAAAATAACTTGTGCTTTTCCAACTTGAGGTCCCTATTTCTAAATAATTGTTGTTTGTTGACTCTCTGATTAATATAATATCAATATCTTGAGAGTACTTCATTGAAAAGGTTCTTGTACCTAATCTAATTGTGAGTCCATGACTGGGGTTAAAATAACCTGTGTCTTTCCATTTTGAGGTCCCTTTTTTTAAATAATTGTTATTTGTTGATTCTCTGATTAATATAACATCAGTATCTTGAGAGTACTACATAGTGCACCACATCGAATGGGTTTTATACATACAACCCTTTTAGAAAATAAAATCATCTCTTATAAAATCAGGCCAAAGGTCTTGAGAAAAAAAGAAAAAAAGAGATAATTCCTTTGAAAGGTTTGTGATGTTGGAAGGCTCTGGTTAAATGAGGCATTCCGAATAAACGTAATTTGGGGTAGGAGAGGAGATATACACAATTCCTTGTCCTTTAAATAGGCCAGATCATACCGATCGTTTGGGGCATGTGAACAGACACATAACTTCGTCTTTTTTAGAAATAAAATCTGGGATTGGAGATTGTGCATATAGGCTCCAATAAAGTTATTCAAAGAGAGAATGCACAAAGCGTAATCCCGCGATAAGAAACGTAAAAAAAGGCACCTCCATGTATTTCGTATGAGAATAACCCAATCCAAGATGGCCGCTTGTAGCACGAGAGCAGAGTAGCCAATCACGGTCCTTCTGTCCCGCGCAATGAGTCAAAAGAAACGCTATCGACCGCAAGTACTACGGTCGAGGTAAAGCCGGAAGACATCTATCTACCAGTAAGGTGTTTGGTTGGAAGGAAGAGAGGGGCCTTTGGAATACAGCTGCTAACGAAATCTGGAAAGTAAGGTCCAACCTTTTTAAACTCTCTTTTGTTTTCATTGAAAACTACGGGGGTGATGTCTGACAACTTACAGAAGGAGTTATTCTATACAACTTTATAGCGCCTCTCGGCTGGTAGGAGAGACTGTGGCTTGGAGAGGGTAAATATTGACAATGAGTCCCATAGTAGGTCTGCGCAGTTTGGTGGCTTTAAATACCCACGGGGCATGGGGGTAACCTAAAGATTGGGTGTTTTTTATGTATTCATACAGCTGTGTTTTTCCTGATGTCCAAAGCAGTGGCAAAAAATGATATGCCCTGAAGAAATTGCCTGATGAATACTATGGCAATGAAACATGTCGGCAAGTAGAGTATGGTTGCATAAATAGCAGGCATATTCACTATTTTTATCTTTGCAATCAGCACAATAAATAAGAATAAAATTTGTGTATTTGTGTTGGTGTGCATGTTTATGTGACATTAATTGTTTGTCCTGTTCGTTGTTCCACTGCACTCTTTCTTTGAAAACACTTTGCTTTCACTTGGACACTTTCACTCTTTCTTTGAGCTTGATGGCACCAATGATGAGAACAGGGCTATCCTGGTGAGTACCTGCCAGGTTTCCCCCTGGTGGTGCGCCCGTGAGGTGCCATCTCGCTCTCACACATTTTTTCACTGTTGGTTGTTGGTCACACAGCTGTAATTTTCCAAGGGACGGGCTCTTTTTAAGTTTGGCACTAGAGTGATTTATAACCCCTACCCCATAATCATTAAAAGAGGGGAGGATGTTGGAATTGATTACAATAAGGTTAATATCCTTAAAAAATAGATGAGAAAAACGTGCCGGTGGTCTAGGTTACAATTGTTGTTGAGACTTGATGAGTGGAGGGCAACCTAGGTCCCATAAAACCCTCTTGGCTCCTTATTGTTGTTGGTTCACAATTACTGCCGCCAATCTTAACCATTTTTCTGTGCAGCTGGGCCACGACTGTTCATTCGAAATAAGCAGCAGGAACCATATTGGGTCTAATAAGACCTCCGACCCCACCACTTCTGTCATTATGTCCTCCACTCTCTTCCAATACATTTGTAGCACTGGGCAATCCCACAACATGTGAAACAAGCATTAAAAATGCAATAGGTCTTGCCTTTCAATAAGTTAAAGCCATTTGCTTTGCTATACAATACCATTAGCAAAGCAAATGGCTTGAACTTAATCAAAGGCGAGACCTATTGCATTTTCAGTGCTTGTTTAGGCTTGAGGGGGATCATGGTTGAGAGGCAAGCCTTGATGAAGGATTGGTTTTCTCTGTGCTGCATTATGGGGTAGTTTTTTTTTTTGGGCTACAGGGGCATCCTAGTGTTCAGTGGCTGGTGAGTGGTACATTTTGCATTTCCGACCCAGCCGCATTTTAGAGGGCACAGTTTATTTGTGCGGAGTTTGTAGGGCACTGTTTGGTCTTCTGTGGGTCCAGAGAGGCCGGTATGGTGCAGACGGACACAAAGCGCACGTGCATGGAAGTGCTTTTGGAAGCTATGATGCGCAGGATGGATGCTATGAATGAGAACCTTGCAGCATTAAAGGACTGCCCTCCTGCGGAGATACAGAGGGCATCAGAGGCTTCAGAGGAGAGGCCTAGGTGAGTGGGAGTGGCCCTAAGGCAGAATTCCCCCATCCCGATTTGAGCTATAGGGCAGTCTAAATAGAATAGGGTAGAGTCACTCTCAGGTGCGCCCTGTGGAAGAGATAGCTGGTCACTCTGGGCAGAGAAAGGGGGTGCCGTGGTGGCGATTCCGAGGGACTTGCCCTCGGGGCTGGGTGCCCCGGGCCAGGTGTTGGCACGAGGTAGTGTGTCAGCCATGATGGTCTAGCTTCTGAGAACTCCCCACATGATGATCTACCGCTTCTGTGACTGCCAAATCGAGCCATTGAGGACATGTTTTGGGCACTCCGGAGCCAACAGGACAAGTTTCAATATGAACCCCACAGAGTGGTGACTCTGCATTATCATGCCTACACTCTCCTGCACCAATGCGAATCTTGTTTATCCTTTAATGGCCCAACTCTCCTGTTGGTTCAATCCTACACCATCTTCCCAGCATACCGTCAAGAGCTGGTGGTTCAACTCTGTTGTGGGAGTGCAGCAACAATTGACACTGTAGTCACTTCAACTACTCTACAGTGCAGTGTTGAATTCATACAACTAGCTGGTGCCAGACATCCTCGATCCTGAACTCAATAAGAAGACCATGACCAAATGATCCAATTGTAGGCCCATCCTAGACAAGCCTACACATATTTTCCTGGAGGTTAGCGTGATTTCTCCCACCATCTAAAAGCAAGGACATGCTGAAACTGGTCTTGTGCAACCCGTGGGCCTTCATGCACTCCAATATTAAACACTTTCAGTACGTAACGTAGGCACTGCTGCTATCCATGGTGCTGAACGATCATTGGTGTGCATTACAGCCAATCAGGAGAGCGTGACGAAACAGACTGCAGAATGAACCCAAACCAGCCCGCGGACCAACGAAGGGGAGACTCCTCCCCACAAACCATTCTCTTCAATATCTATTAGACTGTTAATGTACAGACCAGGGACTGCCTTAGGCATGTGGAAGCTGTGCGCCTGCACAGGGCCACCAAACCCCAGGGGCCACAACGCCATTATATACCTTTAATATAATAATCCTCTGAAGATAGATACATATTTGCGTGGGGGCCCCTGGCAGGGATTTGGTGGCCTCTGGCTCTGTTCCACATCCAAACACCCTGACCCCCCCTCTTCACTGGCCTCCGCGCTCCATCCCCCCCAGACCCCCTCTTCCGGGGCCCCCTACCTACGCTCCCTGCTCAGGGCCGGCTTGAGCCTAGAACCGCCCCTGTACAGGCTTTACACTTTTGTAGTACTTCATTTGTGATGTACTTTCATTCGAATGCGCTTATTTTATTTTTTTTTAAATTCTTTTTATTAAAGAAATACAAAAAAACAATAGGCAGATGCCTTACATTACGGAGTAATCAGCACTTATACAGACCAACAGTGGGTAATGTATGGAAATTCCACAAGGTGAAAGCTAAATATCAAGCTGCCATGGCATGCGATTGTTAAAACACAGTGAATATCGTTCGGACCAGTTCGACACGTTTCGTAAGTCCACCACCCTTAGAAACAGGATTTTTAAGGAGAAAAAGAATCAGAAAGTTCGCGTGGCAGGCAGGCTTAATAGAATTGAACCACAACAAAACAACAATCGCTCCCCGTTTGTAGCACTTGAAGGCAATACGTTATAAAGGATCTCTTGCACTTCGCCACCCCTAGGACTCGTCCACCCACCAATCAATACAACCCCTCAGGAAGGCATCTAATAACAGAAGAGGAACAGGATAATAAAGGTAAAAAAACAAAAAGCAAGACAATACAACAAACCCCTACCCCCCACTCTGCACCCCTGCATAAGGCTCCCGCCCAACCCCAACTAGCAGTATGCCTGTTGCCCCAACTAACTGTGTACTAAACGTAGAAAAGAAAAGTGGGGGAGGAAATCGACATACAGGCTCCCGCTCCCCCCTCCCCCCCCGCCAGAAACAACGACCCCTGAAAGCATAACCAAAAAATCAGGATATTCAATCAGAGATAACAGGGGAGGTTATAAACACCGCCCAACCCTCCGCAAGAATAGTGGTAGCAAACCCATGTCCATTGAAGCCACGATATAAGCCCCTTACAGTCAATCTCAACCTTGGCCCTTACGGTATCCAATACGAACTACCACACGTGGAACCACTCCCTAAACAGGATAAACAAGATGGAAAAAGAGGGGAAAAAGTCCAGATAAAGTCAATAGTAGTAGTCCATCACAGATCCCAGTCTCACATAAGCGCCCCCTCTCCGACAGCAAGTCCCAATACTGTGTCCTCCGAGAACATGATGAAGCTGCCAGGGGGGAAGAAAATGTTGTTGCGGTTCGAGAGTGATTGAAGAGATGCTCCGGGAGGGTCGAGTGGCTCCACCTTGGTCGGAAGAACTATTAGATGTGGCAATGCATTCACGATACCAGGGTTACATTCAGGTAGTCGGTTACCAACTAAGGGCTCCAACACTGCATCTAGCACGAGGCCTTCATCCACCGGCAAGGCATTTACCGTGGGAGGCCCCGCACGTTTGGGCTCTTGCAATGGAGCAGAGTCCGGTCTCAGGCGCTCAGTCCCAGCTACACAAGCGGACATCTTGTGGATCAAAACCTCCACACGAGAGTGTAGAGCCCCGATGGCCATCAGGACGGTCATCAGCGATGGTTCGCACTCCGTCCGGCCCATCTCCGTTGGGTAAATTGCTGGCAAGATCTTTGTCCCCAGAGCTCCGGTTCTCCGGGGGAGCAGGCAAGAACGGAGCGGACGATCACGGAGGGCGGTTGATCGTGTACCGCACAGAAGTCTATTCTCCGCTACCGCGAGCGAGGACCCCGGCCCCTCGAACCCGAGGAGAGGGTGCACCCGGTCTCCGGGACAGGAGACTCCAGCCCACGGCCACAGGAGCGTCGCGGTACCTCTTCGTCGGTGTTAAGCAGACCGAGCGACCGCCATCAGAATCGGGCAAAATGACCTCCGCAGCGAGAGACCAGACCCAACCTGTGTCCCACGGCCGATGTTGTTCAATTGTGACCCGGC
Organism: Lissotriton helveticus; assembly: GCF_964261635.1. NCBI lineage: Eukaryota > Metazoa > Chordata > Amphibia > Caudata > Salamandridae > Lissotriton > Lissotriton helveticus. The sequence continues at coordinate 886,341,041 of NC_136063.1, read as the reverse complement.
CGGGCCAGTACTCGAGGCCCCGGCTCACCAGCCGGGTGAGGCCAAGAATTGCAACACGGTGTAACTTCGTCGATCAAGTCCGCAAAATGATCTGGATTGCACCACCGGGGTCAGCAACTATTCATCCACCTGGAGGTCGGGTGTAAGATCAGGATACATAACAGGATAATCCGACGGGAGACGGAGGTCGGCGGAGCCGGGAGCCTAAGCGGCCATCTTATTCGCGAGCGTAGCTCCTCCCCCTCGAATGCGCTTATTAGAGTGTTATACTTGTGTAATTATTTTTAATGAGTGTGTGTTAACCATGCGTGCTACAACATAAACACAAGATAGCAGCGATTGGAGCTGAGAAAGCGTAAATGAGATGAGTGAATTGTTAAGAGGAAGAAATAAAGAGAATAAGAAGGTTGCAAAGAGAGAAGCAAGTGAGAGAATCAGAGACCGGAAGAGTAACCATGGAAAACACAGCATGAGTTACGGGAGAGATAATACGAAACAGGAGGAAAGAGAAGAATAGGTGAATACTGCCGAGATGACCAAAGAAAGAAAACGAGCGAAAGAGAGAGAGGATAAGAAGATGGAAGGAAGACAATATGAACAGAAAAAATGGAATTGATAGAACGGAAGGAAGAAAGAGCACGGGCGGTGGCAGATGGAAAGGAGTAAGAGAGAGCGGTCACAGGTAATTGAGAGAATGAAAACCAGAAGAAAAAGAGATAATATGAAATAGACAGCATTTGCAATGCAATAGGTCTCGCATTTGTTGGAGATGGAGCTACTGGCATTTTAAATGACAATGTTTTTTATCTATGTTTTTTTGTTTGCAGTGGAGTGAATATATATTTACTTTTTAAAGTGGATACTGTACCATATTCTAACCTTTTATAGCAACTTTACAGTAAAGCACTGGCTATTCTAAGGTAGAGGGGTGTGATGGATGAATACAAATACAAAAAATGGGTCTTATAATGTATGATGGAATGTATAGCAGGTGACAGGGACTACCGATCGCAACACATGTACTTGAAGTGATTCTGGGCATCATATTCAATGAAAAACATCGTTAGTATGGTGTGTCAATCAGTCAATCAATCAGAGTAAAGGGCGCTACTCACCCGTGAAGGTCTCAAGGCACTGAGGGGAGGGGGGTGCCGCTACTGCTCGAAGAGCCAGGTCTTGAGGAGTTCTCTGAAGGCGAGCATGTCTTGGGTCTGCCGTAGGTGGGTAGGGAGGGTGTTCCAGGTCTTGGCGGCGAGGTAGGAGAAGGATCTGCCACTGGAGGTCGTTTGTTGGATGCGGGGGACAGTGGCGAGGGCGAGGCTGGCGGAGTGGAGCTGGCGGGTAGGGGTGTAGAAGCTGAGTCTGTTGTTCAGGTAGGCTGGTCCGGCGTTGTGGAGTGCTTTGTGTGCATGGGTGAGGATCTTCAAGGTGATCCTCTTGTCGACGGGGAGCCAGTGTAGGTCTCTCAGGGAGGGGGTGATGTGGCTGCGGCAGGGGACGTTGACGATCAGTTGGGCGGTGGCGTTTTGGATGCATTGTAGTCATCGTAGGTGTTTGGCTGGGATTTCTACAAAGAGAGCGTTGCCGTAGTCCAGTCTGCTGCTGACGAGGGCCTGTGTCACCGTTCTTCTTGTTTCGGTCAGGATCCACTTGTAGATCCTGCGGAGCGTGCAGATGGTGTTGTAGCAGGAGGAGGAGACAGCGTTGACCTGCTTAGACATGGAGAGGGAAGAGTCGAGGATAAATCCTAGGTTGCGTGCATGGTCGGTGGGTGTCGGTGCTGTTCCCAGTGTGGTCGGTCACCAGGAGTCGTCCTAGGCTGAGGGGGTGGGTCCGAGGATGAGGACCTCCGTCTTGTCCGAGTTCAGTTTCAGACGGCTGCTCCTCATCCAGTCAGCGACGGCCTTCACTCCCTCGTTGAGGGTTGTTTTGGCAGTGTGTGGGTCCTTGGTGAGGGAGAGGATGAGCTTGGTGTCATCGGCGTAGGGGATGATGTTGAGGTCGTGGTGGCAGGCCACTTGTGCAAGGGGGGCCATGTAGACATTGAACAGCGTCGGGCTGAGGGATGAGCACTGGGGGACGCCGCAGATGATGTCGGTGGCTTTGGATCGGAAGGGTGGGAGGCGGACGCTCTGGGCTCTGCCGGAGAGGAAGGATGTGGTCCTGTCAAGGGCCTTCTCTTGTATTCCGGCTTCTTGGAGGCATGTCGTTAGAGTGCGATGGCAGACCATGTCGAAGGCGGCTGATAGGTCCAGGAGGTCTAGTTGGCGCCTGATGTTGTCTGTGTCGGCGATGAGAGCTGTCTCGGTGCTGTGATTTTGTCTGAATCCGGACTGGGACGGGTCCAAGATGTTGTTGTCTTTGTGGCGGCGGGCCAATTGCATGTTGACGATTTTCTCGATGACCTTCGCCGGGAGCAGGGAGATGGGCCGGAAGTTCTTGGGGTCCACCTTGGGCTTCTTGAGGAGGGCGTTGATTTTGGCGTGCTTCCAGCTTTCCAGGAATGTCGCTGTTTTGAAGGAGATGTTGATGACCTTCCGTAGTTGGGGTGCGATGGATGCGTCTGCTTTGTTGAATACGTGGTGTGGGCACTGGTCTGACGGAGATCCTGAGAGGATGGAGTTCATGACCTTGCATGTCTCATTGTCGTTGACGTTGGACCAGGAGATCAGGGGGTTGGCGCTGGTAGTGTTCGCAGGGGAGTTGGAGTCTGGCCTAGTCGGGCAGTCGTGGTGTTGAAGCTGTCGTGGATGTCAGTGATCTTGTGGTGGATGAAGATGGCCAGTGAGTCACACAGTTTTTGTGAGGGCGGGATGTCATTGGCATTGGCGCTGGGGTTGAGAGTTCTTTACGATGCTGAAGAGCTTTTTGCTGTCGTGTGCATTGTTATCCAGGCGGTCTTTGAAGGAGGATCTCTTGGCTAATCTGATGAGGTGGTGATGTCTGCGGGTTGCATACTTGTGTGCTGCGTGGTTGTCCAGTGTGAGTTCGTGGAGCCATTTCTTCTCCAGTTTCTGGCATGCGCGTTTGGAGGTCTGGAGCTCGTCCATGAACCAGGTGGCTCTCTTGCTGGCATTGCTGTTGGAGGGTTTCTTGAGAGGGGCAAGGGTGTTGACGCAGTCATTGATTCACTGTCTGAGGTTGCGGGCTGCGGTTTTTGAGTTGGTGGGGTCAGTGGGTGGGTTCTGGACGAGGGTGGTGATCAGCTGGTCTTCAGTGACTTTGCTTCAGCAGCGGCGAGGCAGCTGTTGGGTGCGGGTGCGGTGGTGCGTGGTTGGTTTCTTAAAGGTGAAATGGATGCAGCGGTGGTCGGTCCAGTGGAGTTCGGTTGTGTGGTCGAAGGCGACGTGGGTGCTTGTGGAGAAGATGGGGTCCAGCGTGTGGCCGGCGGCGTGGGTGGGTGCGGTGACGAGTTGTCTGAGGCCGAGGTTGGCGAGGTTGGCGGTCAGCGTGGCGGAGTTGGCGTCGTCATTGTTCTTGAGGTGGAAGTTCAGGTCCCCGAGGAGAATGTAGTCTGTGGAGGCGAGTGCGTGGGTGCTAGCGAGGTCGGCGATGGAGTCGCTGAACTGAGCCCGGGGTCCGGGGGGTCTGTAGACGAGTGTTCCTCTGAGGGTGGAGTTGGGGTCGGTGTGGATCCAGAAGTGCAGGTATTCGGCGGTGTTGAGAGTGTCGTCTGCGTGGGTGGCGACCTTGAGGGTGGCTTGTGGACGATGGCTATTCCTCCTCCGATTCCGTTGGCGCGATCCCTGTGGGTGATCTTGTAGCTGTCTGGGATGGCTATGGTTATGTCGGGCACCGAGGAGTCGTTCCACCAGGTCTCGGTTAGGAAGGCCATGTCTGGGGCGGAGGTGTCGAGCAGATCCCAGAGCTCGAAGGCGTGTTTGCGTGCAAAGCGGGTGTTGAGGAGTATGGAGCGGAGGTGGTTGGGTCCAGTCCTTGGAGGTTTGGTGGCTCTGTCGCAGGTGAAGCCTGGAAGCAGGTGTGGTTTCGGCCAGCGTTGAGTGCGTGGAGGGTGCTGGCGTCGTAGCGGAGTCTGGTGTTGCGGCGTTCGCGGGGTTCAGGGGTTCTGGCGCTGGGCGCGGTCCAGGCGCGGAAGGGTGCAGACGGGCTTGCCTTAGGCGCCCGCGCAGCGTCTGGCATATATGGGGAGGTGGGAGGGAGGAGCAGCTTGGAGATGGGAGGGAGGAGCAGCTGGGAGGCAGGAGGCAGGAGCAGCGAGCAGCGAGTGGGCAGGGGGCGGGGAAACAGTGGGACAGAAATCAGAATGGGGCGCAAAGAGGGGGAAAACAGTGGCACAGAGGTCAAAAACGGGGAACAACAGAGGGGAAAAACGAGTGGCACAGAATCAAAAACGGGGCACACAGAGAGGGAGAAACAGTGGCACAGAAAGTGAAAACGGGGCACACAGAGGGGAAAAACAGTGGCACAGAGGTCAAAAATGGGGCACAACAGAGGGGAAAAACGAGTGGCACAGAAGCAAAAACGGAGCACACAGAGGGGGAAAAACAGTGGCACAGAGGGCACAAACGGGGCACTGAAGCGGGGGTAGAGCACACTTACCAGCGGGTACTCGGCAGCCGCAGCAGGGGCACACAGGTGGAGCTGTGTGGAGGGGGAGCGACCTACCAGGAGGCAAGCCCGTCTGCGCCCATCCACCCCTGGACTGCGCCCAGCGCCAGAACCCCTGGACCCCGCGAACGCCGCAACACCAGACTCCGCTACGATGCTAGCACCCTCCACGCACTCAAAGCCGGCCGAAACCACACCTGCTTCCAGGCCGCCCGGAAACGGACCCACGGACCCTTCTCCTGCCGCACCTGCAGCTTCACCTGCGACAGAGCCACCAAACCTCCAAGGACTGGACCCAACCACCTCCGCTGCATACTCCTCAACACCCGCTCCGCACGCTAACACGCCGTGGAGCTCTGGGATCTGCTCGACACCTCCGCCCCAGATATGGCCTTCTTAATGACACTTGTGCAAATCATTTTCAGCTGGTGAAGTGGTTAGCTCCGTTTGCAGATGCAAAGTGGTGAACGGTGAAGGATTCAGTTCTGTTTGCAGGCACAAAGGGATGAATAGTGAAGTGGTCACACTCTTCAGCGGTGAACATGTTATTTACTGCTACTCATGGGCATCGAAAGAATCTGCCAAGTCTGAGACATTTCAGAAACCTTATGTGATGGCTGGGGTTTCTGCTACATAATGTGATTTTTCTCCAAAATGTTTTTTTCAGTTTTACTTTTTGGTTTCCGGGATGCTCTGCCATAAGATTCACAGTTCCACTGTGATTCATTTTGTACAGTAATAAAACATAATAACTAGAAATACTCGCAAACTACCATTTTTACAGAGACGCGTTTTTCTGTGTAACAGACAAACAGCCGACCATGGACCCAGCAGGGGCACGTGCCACCTAATCGTAAGCAGAATTGAGACACTTCTCTGACAGGAACTGTGCCAACCCACCTGCAGCCAAAGCCATGGGTCGCGAGAAAATAGAATGGAGAGAAAATGGGGGGCGGGGAGAGAGAGAAAAGGGGGACAGGGAGTGAGAGAAAAGGGGACAGGAAGAGAGAAAGGGAAGACAGGGAGAGAGAAATGGGGGCAGAGAGAGAAATGGGGACAGGGAGAGAATGGGGAAGAGACGCGGGAAGGGTAACAAGGACCACGCACAGCACGATGACATCACCGAATCAGGCAGAGCTACCCTCTGATTGGCTGAACAGGGAGAAAGATTTAAGGCAGCAGCACAGACAGCATCTTATGAGGATGGGATCAAAGATACCATGGACCATTCAGTTGTGGTGCAGTCTGCAAACTGGTTGACTTGCCTTTTTATGGTCGTTTCAGCGGCAGATAGGTATTTTACCAGACAACAGCTTACTTGGACATCCTCGCCAGAAAAGCACGCTAACACTGCTTGTCTGCATGTTTGAACGTGTTTCTTGTCGAAGAGTGGTCTTAGCAAGATCCATCGTTCCCATATCAAGGCCTTGCATATAGTTAGCAGATGTGCTATATTCTCTTCCCCCTTCCTGCAGAGTCAGCGGATTGCTGGCTTTAGGGGGTGTAGCCAGGGCGGCATGTGGTATGCAGATGGTAGTATGCCTAGGCGGAGTTTCAGGAATTTCTGTTTTGTTGCTCTGTAAAAGCTGGTGTGAAGATAGGCTTGGTGATGCCTTGCTGTAGGACTGCAAGGTGAACCAGCCATGAGCATGCTCTATCAGGGCAGCTTTGTAATATATAAGTGATTTCTTTTAAACCACGTTACTTACTATTTTTTTAAAGCTAACAAAGGTCCCTGTTAGCTCCCAAAGTTCCTGCATCCCAAATGGTTAAGTGAGTTATCGAAATAACGTCGGGCTGGGCATGCCTCCTTGGTGTTCAGTTCTTTCCACAGATGAGTGTTTAGTGAATCAGGTGGACCCCTTTTATTTTAAAACCAACTTTTTATGAATGCCCCTTTGCGGGCGAGCTCTTGCTTTTGAATCCCAAAATCCAGCCTTAATTGTGCAGGAGATGTATATCCTGGTAGCCAAAAAATCATTTGTATTGCTCTTGCTATTATACGATCCAGGTTTTTGGCATCTCTGTCTCTCATGGCTTCACTTCCTTAGCAGTTTGATGGGATGAGTTTTGCCTGGATCACTCTGGTTAAGGGGAGAATATTTGGTACAGAGATGTTATTCTTGAGGTTTCTTTGTGCCACAGCGGTCATTATTCCCCTTTTTTATGGCCTTGAGTTGAGCAGTGTAATTTCCTTTGTCATCAATGATGACTCCCAGGTACTTGTAGTTTTGTACAGCTTCCAGTTTGCATGACGCCAAGTGCCAGTGAGGTCTTGACTTTTTTTGCGCAGATTCAGGCAAAGAATTTAGTTTTTTTCCCTATTGATGCTGAGTTTATTCTCCTCTGAGTACAGAGATGTGATGTCAAGCAGGCGCTGTAAACCCACTGGCGTCTGGCTTATGAGTCATCCGCATAAAATAGGTTAGACAGCTGAAGGCCACCTATTTTGGGAGCGTGCAAATTGCTTCCATTGAGGGAAATCAAAAGCTCAGCCATAAAAAGATTAAAAAGTAACGGGGCGAGCACGCAGCCTTGTTTTAATCCAGTGGTGGTTGGGATCTTCTTTGTAAGTGGTCTCCTGTGTCCAATTTTACTTGCACCCAGCTGTTACTGTGCAAGAGGACTAGCGGTTTTAGAAGTGGCGGTAAAATATTCAGCCTTTTTAGTTTTTGCCACAGTAAGTTCCTATTTATGTTGTCGAACGCTGAGCTATTGACAATGAAACACAGGTACAGGGGCTGTTTTATGACAAGTGCAGAGTCTATCTATGTACATTGGTAATATTCACCATCATATTCCATATGGTTATATTCTCAGCATTAAACACTTTGAGATTAATCTCCGATAATTCATCCGGAAGTCATTACTTTCAGAGCCTTATTTTTTTTTAAAAATGTTTCTTTACATTTTCTGCATCATTTTATTTAAGAATTCAGAATTTAATCTCATGAGCAAAAAGACCCTTTCCATTTTTTTCTATCTCGCAAAGCCCGTTTCCATTGTGTGGTCTGCAGATGGCAGTGCTGCACCATTGTTGGACATTGTTGTTAATGAATCTATTGAAAACGAAAGGAGTACTCTGAACCACTTCTCCCTTCAACTTACACCATGAATTATTTAATTCCTATAACCTTTTTATTTTTTAATCAATTATACCCTTACCTTTTTCACAATGTGTATTTATTAATTTAATGAAAGGAGGAAGTACTCGAGTACTTCCATTTTTAAACATTTCGGGGCATATTCTCAAGAACGTGTGATAACCATAGCAAAAGTAACTTAATGCAACTTCCAACATCTCAGCCTATCGCGGCAAAATTACGCTGTGTTAACCAAGCATTCTCAACACGGCGGTACCATGCGATAGTCTCCAGATAACGCGTCAAATATCTGCGTTAAAATAAAAGCCATGCCACAAAAATGCGAAACGCGAGCGCGAAAATTCTTGCGATTAGGCCAATCGCAGTACAAAAAGCACTGAAAACCAGCAACTGGCCTGCAAATCCCACGCATCTGGTAGGAAAATGTATAATAAAAGCAGAGTAAATAAACGGTGAAATGACAATGTGCTAGCACAACCCCCACAGCTGTGACACAGAACAAATGACCATTGTCCAAATCAGATAGGCAATTCCCCACAAACAGCCACAATGTACATCGACATGCATTCAGTATGTAACTACACTATTTGTAATATTAGCACGCCATCTAGCGCAAGTCGCTGTAAAGACTTGCGTTGTAATGGCATAGTGTGGTAACATCGCAGACGTTGAAATGACCGTGATGTAACAGCATTGCGGTGTACTGCCTGCGATGTTAACAATGTTTCCCACTCACTGGTTCATTGGTGTGTGTTATGTGTGACCTAGTGATTCCTGAATGACATGTACTGTGTGTTGCGCATGAGCTGCATCACTGTGAACTACGGAGGCTCACTGCTGCACCCCCCTTCCCGAGCACATTCACTAGTGTGCGCAGCGTGATTGCATCACACGCACCTCCACGGCACAGCATTGACATGCTGGTCTGCGCATGACTACAAACCTGAGTAGGACACAGTGATGATGCTGCGCAGAATGTGGCCGTCCACATGTGTGTAGGCCCATTGCAAGGACAGGTCTAACTAGATATAGAGCACCTGCCTGGCTGCACTCGACATGCAGTTGAGGGTACATCTTTGGCTCATGCTGCGCCAATAGCAACACACACAACTGTTGGCATGTGTGATCCCTGACCCTGAATGTGCATGCCCTCCCCCATGTACCCCTTTGGCCGACCACACATACCGGGGGCATGCCACATAGCAACATTGTCCATTGCAGGATGGGTGGCGCAGACACTACAAGAGAGACACACGCATCAGCCACATCACTGGCAAGGCCAATGCTGAACCACACACCCCTACACTGTACTGTTTTACGCCTGTCCACCCCGCTTACACACACATGAAGATATGACACAGTTACATGTCCCAGGTATACACCACTGCCTGCAGTGACATGGTTGCGCACGCTGTACACAGCACAATGTAATGTATAATGACCCCGGTCCCACATGCATACATAATGACCACACAGACACACTGAGTGACTTTGTGGGACTGGCTACGGGCATGTGCGCCCAGCCCCTTTTATTGCCAGGATCGCATCTCCAGTGACGCCTGTGCTGGATGGGTGTTGGGTAGTGTAAACCACCACTCAGGGGTTGGGTGGTGCTGGCAAAAATCATAACAGTGAGCAGACAATCAGCAGTACAAGGTACGGACATCATGTGTCCCTGACTTGAGCAGCACAGAGTTTGTGGCCCCGGATGCACAGCTGCCGGCACAGGCACACCGCCATGGGACGGCGACTTGTGGTGCACTGAGGTAGGGCCACATGAGCTGAGCATGTACTGGTCAATGTCCAAGGGGAATGTCGCGGAGCGTTGCGGAGGACAGGGCATGATGAGGAGGGCAGAAGCAAGCAGGAACAGGCAAATGGTGGAGTTGAATGCTACAGACTCCACTTTTCCACCTTGTCAGTATCAGCTACATGTAGAGGAAGACTACCTCCATCCCATGGGCCCAGACACCATGGACGTACAAACAGAGATCGACCATGAATGTCAGGGCACACACTCAGGGGCACCAGAGCTGGAAGGGGATGCAGTCTACAATGAGGCCTGTATGATGACATTGACTCTGCCTTGTAGAGGGCAAGACTCAGTTTAAAATGTGTGACCTATTCCACCACAGTGTGTGCCGGAGCCAGCGGTCATTAAGGGCCCACAGCCATGTGTGGTAGGCATGCGCTGCACAGAGTCAGTGGCACCAGTGCAGATGTTGGTAGTGTTCCATCACCTCTGTAAAGGTGAGCCTTTTCTCCTCCAGACTGAAGCGCATCTTCCCCTTACTCATCTCCTTGCATACTGTGACATATACACTGCCATGTAGATATCAAGACTCAGTTCCAAAAATGCGACCTAGTTGGCCGCAGTGTCGAATGGAGGATGCGTTCAGTTGCGGTTAACTGGTCCAGCCATCTCCTCCTGGATCTCTAACACATGACGTTGAAATAGCATTTGCATTAGATTTGTGGGTGACATAGGTAGTGGCACCAGAGCTGAGCGTGTGTTTTGCCAATGACAATGCTGTGTCCTGCTGGTGACGGACTGCATTGGATTGGTTTGAGGCCTGCAGGACCGCAGTGTAGGCTACAGTCAGCAAGTGCCCACACACGTTTGGTGCGAGTCATATGCACAGCATTGGTGGTACCACATTGAAGGGAGTATAGTGACATAACCTCAGCCTTAAAAAATGTTCTCTGCTATGGTGTAATCAAGAATCAGTTCCAAATGTGTGTCCTACTTGTCCGCTGTGTATGCAGGTGGAGTATGTCAATGAGAATGGAGTTCTGCAGGCCTGTGTCGCGGAGGCCGTGATGGTCCGAGGAGGCTGCCAAGGTCGTGGGCCTCAGGCCTGGAGCTTGCACAGGCATATGGTGGGCCCTCTTAGACACATGCTGATGTTGGCAGTTGGGCATTAAGGCCTGGGTGCGCAGGGGCAGGCAAGATGGGATTGGAGATCAGCGGCCCGGGGTGCAGCAGGCGCACAGGATCACAGGCCACACCGATCATGGCAATGGGCTCGTGGCAGGGTGCGAGGCGCCGCGCTGGCAGAGACGGTGGGCATTCCGGAAGAGAATCACGCCCAGAGTGATGTGCTTTTTATTCACACTCCTACACTGGCCTGGTGTACACCGGGCCAGCCCACTCCGCTCTCGCTTATAGGGGGGACGTAACAAGCTACATTTCTGCAATCTTCCCCACTGGCTGGTGTGACATGGTTGCGTCCACTATACTCCAAACACCAGCGGTGTATGTCGACATGGATATGTGTGTGGTCTGCATACTGCAGTATGGCCAGCACATCCACGCCACGCTTGGCATTCTGTACATGCTTATTCATGGGTCACTTGCCTCCTTCGCACATGTCTGGTTTCCACCTCTCCCCACATTCTGCTATTGTGTGGCTGAGGTGCAATGCCATTGATGGCTTGTGTACATGGCTAGCCCAGGTTCCCACAGTAAGTTGTGCTGTCATGTCTGGTTGTTGGGCATGTTGTTTGGCATGTTGTATGTGAGTTTGTAACATGTGCATTCCCAGAGATGTAAGTTGCATGATTGTGAAATTGAGGTGTGTGGTGTGTTCATTTGGTACTTACCAACGAGCACTGCTGTTCTGTAGGTGCCATCTTGGAAGCGCCGGTTGATGGTGGACTGACTGAAGATGACGGAATCATGCATCCTGCCTGGGTAGTTGGCGACGACATTGGTGAAGAGTCCCCGGTGGTTCACTATTGCCTGCACATTGATTGAATGTGTGTGCTTTCTGTTGCAGTAATTGTGTGCAGCATCAGCAGGGGACACAAGTAGGACATGTGTACAGTCTATTGCCCCCAAAACATGCGGGAATCCAGCTATGGCGTAGAAGCCTTGCTTGGTCTCCAGCTGCTCCTGCGTGGTGTGGGGGAAGTATAGATACTGGGGTACCAAGCTGATGATGGCATCCAGGACAGTTTTGAGGAACTTTGATAGGGCTTGCTGTGTGACACCCCCCCCCCGACTCTGGCGCTTGTTGGTTGGAAGGTACCAGAGGCCAACAGATGTAGCACAGCCAGCAGCTTTATCTGCGGAGGGATGTTGGTTGTCCGCTTTGTTGGTACCGTCAGCCTGAGAGCAATGATGTTCAGGATGTGGAGGATGGTTGTCCTTTTGAGCCCGTAGTGGGCAATGACATACTCTGGTGTCATGTTTGTGAGGCTGGTGCATTTTCTGAAGGTCCGCAGTCTGTGTCTGTGCTGCCTCTGTGGTGGTCCGGGGGGGGGGGGGGTTGTGTGAGGGGGGTCCGCTTCGGAGTCGGGCCTGGGGGTGGTGGTGTCGGGTGTTTTGGGCCTGTTGGGGCTCCGAGCTGCATGATCAGTAGCTCCATGGCATCAGTTGTTCTTCAGGTGTGGCTGTGGGCTGGGCTCCCTTTTTGTGGTGCAGGCTGCCATCCACCTTTGCACCTTATCGCATGTTTTTTGGTCATATCGCTGATCTGGCTTTTCTTTGAGTAGGTGACGGAGTGGTGTTGTCGCTGCTTTTTGCACGGGAACGCCAACTCTGCATCTTAGTAGCGATAGTTGCCTGGGTCGTCTGTGGCGATGTTTTCTGTGGCTGCTATTGCGGGTAAACTGGTGCTATGGGCTGTTAGCACCAGCTTGTGAATAGGGTGATAACTTTATCGCATCTTTGGCTGCGATGAAGTGCCATTACCTTGGCGATAGCTCCTTGAGAATATGCCCCGTCCTTGTTTTAATTTATACCAAATTAATTACCTCCAAACTTTTAATACTGTTTAGGCCGTGCTCGCCCCGATTTTTGTTTGCTTTGTTTTATAGTCCCTGTAATTGACTCGATATTTTAAGATCTGCCATTAGCCAGTCAATGTTGCCATATGACAAGAAACCCTTCTCTCCTACGCATGCATTCACACACACAGACATATAGCTTACTTATATACGGTGACCAGCCACTGACTGTATTAGAGTGCGCATTTACTATTCTAACTCCATGCCTTCATACCAGTGAAGGTTCAACAGCGGACCAAAGCGAATATAACTGTGCTTGTAGTTTTTTAATGCGCTTGTTCAAAGTACTCAGCCACACTACGGTGACCGATGCCCCATAGTGTAAAGGTGCTACCAGAGATGAAGTTTTGCTTGTTTTCTCATGCAGGGCTTACTAAGCATGCATGTGAGGACCAGCCCAGTCCTCACAGTGTTGGCTTAAGAAAAACACCATACACGTACGGATTTGCGCATGCATGCATGCATGAACGCCCACTTCCCCTTCCCTTTGTTGGGAGCATATTTGCTTCCTTTAATGACATGTAGGCCAAGTAACACAATTTTTAATTTTAATTTTATTTTTTATTTAATGTTATTTTATATTGCACAAACATTACCCGAAGGTGTCAGAGAGCTTTGCAAAAGAACCAGTTGAGTTACATAAGGACTTTGGATTACATGAGTTACATAAGAGATACAAACAGAAAAAATTGCAAATGTACAAGTTGTAAAGTGATTCAAGGAAGAGATACAAACAGATAAACTCTAAAATCACATAGGAATGGTAGTAAGTACAAAGGTCTACTACATATACTAGTGGTTAGAGTTATATATATATATATACAAATTGTAAATTCACTCAGGATAAAAGTTTAGCAGCGATTAGGCTTGGACAATTATATATTACATATTTACAGGTCAGGAAATTCGTGCCACTGTTCAGCCAGGTGTTTAGGTAGTGTTGCACTCAAGGGTGATGGTCTTGGGTATGGAGCGATCCCCGATCTGGAGATGTCCATAGGGGTATAAGGCCTGAAGGTGATAAGGGAAGCGGCATGCTGGAGGTCAGGCGGCATACCCAGGGCACTTTCCTTGGACTCGTTCTCCACAAGCAGTGTTTGGCTGACAGTCGCAGCGCAGCCGCCATGTCAGGGTCAGGCGCAATGGTGAGGCAGTTCATCTCTAGCTTGCGGCAGCACACTTAAGTCCCAAATTCACTAAAACGTTAACAGACTGTGGCAAAGCTAGGGTTTCCTTAACTGGGCCCCACTAAGTAATGATCACGGAAACTGGATACGTTTAACACGCTCAGATCTCCGGGTCCAGGCCTCAATCCGTCCACTAACTCCTTACTGTCTGGGGTGCGCCAGCTATACGCCTGCGTTTACTCTCCTCTTCCCCCACGGCCCCTCAGAACTCGGCAGCACACTATGTTGAGGTTAGGGAGAAAGACCACATGGAGCTGGCACTGAGCCTGCCTAGATGCTAAAAAGACAGAGCTACCACTCACAGGGGCATGTTCACAAGCCCCTATCACCACCACAACGTCACTGTCGAGGCGCTAGGGGGCCTCGCCTTATTCACAAGGCAGCTTTAAACCACTTAAGGTGGCTTATAGCTGACTTGTGAATAGGCCCCCTTTCACGCTGTGTTTAGCGTGAAAGGGGCATGCAGTGGGTGTTGTGGTGGGCGTTCCACCACAACACCCATTGATATTTACGCTCCCCCCTATTTACAAGGGCAAATAGGTAAATAGGAGCTAAAGCCAAACTTAAGACCAGAAAAACCCTGGTTTTAAGTTGGAGATATGAAGAGGAATGCTTTATTTCTCCTCGGTTTTGCATTTTCCATGTGTGCTGCCTTGTGCAGCACACATGGAAAATGCAAAATGCCATGGTTTGTTTATGTGCAGGAAGGTGTCCCTTCCTGTACATAAACAAACCTTTTTTCCAAAATGCTGTTTTGTAACTTACATGTGTGCTGCATGAAGAAGCACACATGTAAGTTACAAACTGGCATTTTAGGTTTGTTTACGTGCAGGAAGGGACACCTTCCTGTACATAAACAAACCTCCATGCTTGCAGAGACCCTTGCACTCTGGTGCAAGGGTGCCTGCATTGTCGCTAAGTTGTGAAACAGCCCTATCGCAGGGGGAAAAGCAAGGCTGCACCATGTCCTTGTGAATATGGTGCAGCCTTGCTTTTCCCGAAGGACTCACTGGACTCCCAGCTAGAGACTCACAAAGAAGCTCTGACAATGTAACTCAGTCATCACCTATAGCACCACTTGCTTTCCTAGCAGTGTACCCAAAGGCGAGATCTGCTAATGTTCCTCAATCCCATCCAATAGACAGAAATCTAAATGCTCTTTCATTGATCCAATATCAATATTTACGAGAATGTAAGGACAGGACCGTTTATCAGCTATGATGTTCGGTGTTGTGGTGTTAAAAGTTGTACATTATGCTACAGTGCTGTATAAAATCCAGATTGAGGGGTAATCAGAATTTACTGGGTCCCAACTCTTTCAATTTACAGTAGTGTTCTTGGCCCTCCAAAGAGCAGATTTTTAAACGGGGAAGAATAAGAGCCAGAGGGGCAGATTTACAAGACCCTTGTGCCCCTATTGCATAATTTTTCCCATGTTACAAATGATGCAAATGTGACGCAAGGGCTTGTAAATCTGCCCCAGATTTATTTTACAAGGCAGCGTAGCCTCCAAAGGGGCGGGAGAGTGCCATATCTTCAGAAATATGTCTCTCTCCTCCCTTCCCCTAGCGCAGGCACTGATTTCAGCTGACTTACGCCACGCACACACTTTAGCGCCATTGCGCTAAGGTGCGTGTGCAAGTCTAGCATAGGTTTTGTACAGGAAGGGTACCCTTCCTGTACAACATACTATGCCTAGACTAGTTTCAAAGCTGTTCCCACTGTGTATGTGTGCTGCCCAGGTTAGCACCTCCGTTGAAGTGGTGTTAACTTTTGGCGCATAACCCTGTCTACAATTCTTTAGAGATGCAGTTTTGCATCAAAAGCCATGGGTGGCTGCATGGGAACACCCATGTACCCCATGTAATGCCCACTCGGCGCAAAGTAATGCATAGCAGTGCTTCGTGCTGCTTTGCGCTACTTTTAGGGTGCTCTCCAGCGCAAAAACACATTTTGCACTGGAAAGTAAATTAAAAAAACATTTTTTGCTGGTTAGCATTACTTTAGTGATGCTAACCGAGCGAATAATGTTTGAAAATATTCCCCTTACTCTCTTAGCACCCATCCCTCTAGTAGCGAGGCAGAGCACTCGCTGGCTGACTCTGGGGGGTGCTGTGAATTAGAACTTCACAAACCAGCAACACTCAACAATAACACTTAAAATCATTATTGAGCTAGTGTTTCTACTTCAAAGAGGAAGAGTACTTTATTGCACACTTATCTAAACTTAACTGAACATTAAGCACAAAAGCACAATATGTGGAACATTATAGGGGAAGCAACTGTTTGAAAGAAGCCTTCTAAATGAACTTCCAGGCATATTTAGGGTACAAGTCACTAACTAACTCCCACAAAGCACTCTCCTTCTATTATCTGCAAGTTTCCATCCAGCGCTATATGTTCCTGCAGGCCTATTGCTATAACACCAGCTCCTCACTATTAAAAGTTACTGAGCTACAGGCTTTGTCAGGGTATTCAAAATGTAGACAAAAGGTCCACTTCTTTCACAATACACCTCCCAAGCAACAAAACAAGCACTGGTGTGAACATCAAAACGAGGCTCTATCTGGAAGTAGTTTGATAAACATCAAGGCAGAGGGAACGCAAAGTCTCATTCTAGAGATACAACCAAAAACAAGTATTGTACTACTGAATGTCGACCTCCAGAATATTGTGGTACAAGAATATCGAGGGACAAAATCTTGATCAGTAAGTGCATATAGGAAAGTATAGAGTTACTATTCCTAGCTCCACATCTACATGCCTTGAACATATCTCTACCCGGTAGGCATATATGTGGAGTTAGGTATAGAAAATCTAGACTTACTTACCTGTCTCTATTTTGTCTTTATATTTTGTCCTCAATAGTTGTTCCCATCGATATCCTGGGGTAAATATCCAGGGTGCACACTCCTCCTTGGAGAGGTCTTCAAAACATTGGCCAGATTCCATTTTTCTTTGCAGTTCACAGGCTCCAACACATATTCTTGTTATCTGTGTGATGCTGGTTTCCAAGCAACACGGGGGATGTGATCTCAAGATTATTTTCCTATTTTTCTACTCTGAAGACAATCACACCTGCACCTGTAGTCGCCTACAATCTTTCCCTGGTGCACCTGTGCAACATAGGCTTCTGTGTTTAGCGTCACTGTCCACGAGAGTGACGTCCCTTCAATGCACTCCTGGGTTTATTTTCACTGAATGATTACAAATACAAAAATTCCAGTCAGTTTGATTCAAAGTTTATTTGATACTCTTATAGTTTTTCTCTTTGGTGAATCTTTGATCTGTACATTATTCCGTCATAATGTTATTGAAACATCAACTTATATTTCAGCCCAATGCATTTCGGGCGTTAGCCCTTCATCAGGGAACTTGGTCCTGTAAACAAATCCAATATAACACATTTTTAATCCGTGTGTTTTACTACAGGAATAATCTAATTTTACTTAAATTTTAATCCAGTGAAGGTGGGGAAAAAGTGACGCAATGAGATTCAGCAGGAAATCAGTGGATAAGTGAGACTGTCTTTAAAGAGGTGAAAACCGTGAAGGTGCATCAACAAGAAAGGGTGAACACGGGTTGTGAAGAAATGGGTAGAAAACCGCAGTGCCGAAAAAGTGAGCTGACAGACTTCACCATCAGTGAAAAAGAACAAACGTTACGAAGGAAGGTCTATGAGATGTGCAGGTAATAAATCTGGTGACCAACGTGTGGAGTTTAGTGTAAAAGAAGTGGTATTACAAAAAGTGCATCAGATGAACTGACCGTCGCGAATACCGGCATCACTCGCGAATCTACCTGCACGCCGAAATTCGGTAAGATTTAACAACACAGTCACCGGCAGCGTTTAAGTCGTGCACCGCGCGCACACCTCACCAGGTATTTATCATTTTTCCGATTTTATTTTAAGGTTGTGCATCTCGACCAACCAAGTGAAAATTCATATCTTCACGTCATAAAACGTCATAAAAGGTCAGTTCATCTGACGCACTTTTCGTGATACCGCTTCTTTTACACTAAACTCCACACATTGGTCACCAGATTTATTACCTGTACATCTCATAGACCTTCCTTCGTAACGTTTGTTCTTTTTCACTGATGGTGAAGTCTGTCAGCTCACTTTTTCGGCACTGCGGTTTTCTACCCATTTCTTCACAACCCCTGTTCACCCTTTCTTGTTGATGCACCTTCACGGTTTTAACCTCTTTAAAGACAGTCTCACTTATCCACTGATTTCCTGCTGAATCTCATTGTGTCACTTTTTCCCCTCCTTCACTGGATTAAAATTTAAGTAAAATGAGATTATTCCTGTAGAAAAACACACAGATTAAAAATGTGTTATATTGGATTTGTTTACAGGACCAAGTCCCCTGATGAAGGGCTAACGCCCGGAATGCATTGGGCTTAAATATAAGTTGATGTTTCAATAACATTATGACGGAATAATGTACAGATCAAAGATTCACCAAAAAGAAAAACTATAAGAGTATCAAATAAACTTTGAATCAAACTGACTGGAATTTTTGTATTTGAAATCATTCAGTGAAAATAAACCCAGGAGTGCATTGAAGGGACGTCACTCTCGTGGACAGTGACGCTAAACGCATTTTCCACCCCGGGCCCAGGGGGTAAACTTCAATTGCACCACCCACATTGTAAACTATTGAAGCCTTACTTCAACAACAGAGTGCGATCTCCACACTCCGTGTATCGGATTTACTTACCAACATAGGCTTCTGGCATAATTATAATTTAGGAACCTCACAGCTACTCCCTCTGAGCAGTGCAGACGAAATCAGACTTCTCCACCCACCCCGCATGATCCCTTCAGCCAGTCTCCAGAGTTTTGTGATGACACTCAGGCCTTCCTGTCATCTGCCAAACTTGTGTGAAGAGGGTTCAGGAAAGATGAACATTGCTCCCGGAAGAACCCAAGTGTAGGTACCACTACCACATGGTGAGACTCAAGGGCTCTCTCAGGCAGGGAACCACATCCGTCTGCTCTTTTGAGTCACAGTAGAGCACGTACAGAATCTCCCCCTTCACAAAGGGGAAGAATAAAGCATTGCTGAATCAAGCTGTTAGGAATTTGAAAGTGGCCAACTTCAAATGGCCAGATCTCTGTATTGCCAAAAGGTGATAAGGACGTTTTTGTTGTTGGCAGCTAGTCATCGCTTCATGCACCCCTGGAAAGGAACAAAATAGAGCACACATGTGGCATATTTAACTTATGATAACTCAGACCCCCTTTTACTGATTTTAGTGGAATTTTGAGCGTTCTGCTCAAGAGCAAGTCCCCCTGCCACCAGCAGCCAGGCGTTTTCCTGGCTGGGAAGTTCTTCAGCCATCCATGGCCTCTGCATCACTTCTTCCATCTCTTGGCAAAAACTGGTTTGTTGTAACAGCTCTGGCTGTGATTCCAGCCCAGCCCTGATGAATTCCAAACTAGTGGCATTGCAGTTTCTCAGAAGCAGCCAGGGCCGGACCGAGTACTGGGCCTTTTTGAATTCTGCCGAGCTGGGGGCTGATTTCACTGTGGTGGGGGCTGATTTCATTCATGGAGACCTGCGTGTACTTCGAAATAATTAAAGAAAAACGAATTTCGTTCAGTACATGCAGGTCCCCATCGACTAAATCAGCCCCCAGCTCAGCAGCATTCCATAATGCCCGGTAGCCAGTCCGGCCCTGGCGGCAGCCCACAGGTCTTCCACAGGAGACCACACTCACCACCTGCCCTCCCCTGTCACCCAGTCCCTCGCCCTGTTGCAAAGAAATCGTACCACCAGTGCCCACTTCTCTAGATAATAGAGCAGATTCAGTCTCAATGGGAGTCCTCAGTGCCCCCTCATTCTGGGCAATATAGCAGGTCACTTCCTTGAAGTCCTGTGTAAGAATCAGGATGCTGGTGGCACCAGCCCTGGAGAGGGGATGTAGGAGACAATACAGTGGCAGGTGTGTATTCCAAAGAACAGCATTGCCCTTTCCTCCTTCCTATCCAGGTTTTGCCTCAGGTCTTCCTGCTAGTACAGGAAATGTAAAAAGTGAGGCGAAGTGTACTGAAACTGGTGAGGGACCCACAGCACCGAATATTCTACCTTTGCACAGCATATTTGGAAAAATCCAAAATGGTAGCTCCCTTCAAAGTCAGCACATTTCTCTGGGCCTTCCTCCACCCATTTTTCCATCCATGCAGGCCTGGCTTCTTCCCTTCGAAATTTCCAAGGGGCCTATTTCCGGACAGCTGAGAATCATGTCTACAGTCTCCCTGGAATTAAGACTGTGAGAATCCCCCACCTTAATTAACAGAGAGTTGCTGCTAACAACCAGGGGCATTTACAACACTGCCCCCTTCCTCCAGCAAGAGAATATTATTCTCCCTAGAATGAGACTACTGTTCAGTGGAACCATTAATCTGCAAGTTGGTAGATGCAGTCATTTAACCCACTCTGTCAGACAGTTAAAAGGTGGATTTCTCAAGTGACTGGCTGTGAGAATTATGTCCAAACATAAATGTATTAAAAAAGTCATGATAAAAATAAACCTGAGTTCCTAGTGGAGAGTGAATGTTGCAATTGTATGATACCACGCATGCCCTAAAAATGCGGTCTGAACCACAACTGCGTCTTTACCACAAAGACCTTTTACAACAAATGTAGTAAAGGCATGATTGGTAAAGGCATATGCGTGGTACAGATCATACCCCCGCCCCCCGGAGCCCTAAAACCTGATATCCCAGCCCTGCAATCCACCCCACCCCAGCCCTAAAAATGACCCGACTCCCCACTGTAGGCCCTAAAACCTCCCCCCTGTCCAATCTACCTGACCCCAACCCCCCTGCGCTGACCCCTATAACTGACCATCAACCCTGAAAACCGCCTCTCCCCGCTCTCATCCGTAAAACCAGGCCTCCAGCCCTAAAAACTAACCCCCTTATAACCCGGCCCCAGCCCTACTTACCAAGCCGCATCCCGGCCCTTCCCCTCCCAGTCTTTTCTGCTCCTCTCTAACCCTGGGCGAAGCACTACGCTACGCTCGCGTAGTTTGCGAAGTTTGCACAACTTCGCACTACACGAGCTGCACGTAGCACAGTGCGAACACGCGTAGCGCAGCGTAGCGTAGTGCGTGGTCATTTTTTGCTTGTTCGCGGTCCTCAACGTCATTTTCGCGACTGCGAGCAAGCAAAATGACATCCCTGCGAGACTCTCAACGCGGGGAGGTCAGGTTTCTCATTGCGAGTGGTCGCGATGAGAAACTACCAGTTCGCGTTGAGAAAGCCGCCGCTCGAGTAAAAATCTACTCGAGCAGCAGAAAACTACAGCTCGCACTGTGCAAGATGCCGTTTTCAATGATTGCACAGTGCCGGATGCTTGTTCGCACCGTGCAATCATTGAAAATGCATCTTGCACAGTGCGAACATGCTACTACGCAGCTCGCGTAGTGCTACGTGAAGTTCGCGTAGTGCACTTCGCGTAGCTTCGTGTAGCGCTACTTCGCGAACTACGCCCACTCTTACTCCTCTCCCCACCCATACGCACTGCATCCAGACCGCTGACTGCCTTAACCCGGCATGTGTGTAGTTAAGGCATATGACGGTTATGGCATGTGCATGGTTCAGGCAAGCATTGGTCTGCATGCATTGAGGGAATTTCAGTGACAGAAACGCCGAACCTAAACCACCTGCAGCGCTAGCGCTAGGGGAATTGACAGCACTGTTTACTGGTTGCTTGGGGGAATTGTAACACTCGTGTTTTTAAAATTCACTGCGTCTTTATTTTAACTGTGCTTCTCCTCTTGCCTTGTTCACTCCTCTCTGCTCCAAGGCTGGTCTCCGGTCCGTCTCGTCGTGTGCAGGTTGAACGGAGGAACGGGAATCCAGAGCACTCTCTCCTCCCTTTTGGTTGGCCAGCGTCACAAAGCTGACCCGCCCTCCCCCCACTAAATAGCCCTTTCCAGAGCAGACGCGCTCAGAGAATTTCAGTGACAGAAACGCCGAAACTGAACCAACTGCAGCGCTAGTGCTAGGGGTATTGACAGCAATGTTTACTGGCTGCTTGGGGGAATTGTAACACTCATGTTTTTAAAATTCACTGCGTCTTTATTTTAACTGTGCTTCTCCACTTGCCTTGTTCACTCCTCTCTGCTCCAAGGCTGGTCCCCGGTCCGTCACGGCGTCTGCCGGTTGAACGGAGGGACTGGAAGCCAGAGCACTCTCTCCTCCCTTTTGGTTGGCCAGCATAACGAAGCTGACCCACCCTCCCCCCACTTAATAGCCCTCCCCAGCGTGAACGCGCTCATGGAATTTCAGTGACAGAAATGCCGAACCTGAACCAACTGCAGCGCTAGTGCTAGAGGGATTGACATCAATGTTTACTGGCTGCTTGGGGGAATTGTAACACTTGTGTTTTTAAAATTCACTGCGTCTTTATTTTAACTGTGCTTCTCCACTTGCCTTGTTCACTCCTCTCTGCTCCAAGGCCTGTCCCCGGTCCGTCACGGCATGTGCCGGTTGAACGGAGGGACAGGAAGTCAGAGCACTCTCTCCTTCCTTTTGGTTGGCCAGCGTCACGCAGCTGACCCGCCCCCCCCCCCACTTAATAGCCCTCCCCAGCGCGGACAGGGAAGGCCAAAGGCAAGCCCGTCTGCGCCCGTCCGCACCAGGATGCCGCCCGCTGCCCGGTCCCCTGCCGTCGCCTCCAATTATGCCAGGTGAGCGGTACAGCCACGCAATGTTAACCTATACTAGTAACGAGCTGAAGCTCCTAAACTCCGCAAAACCTTCTAGCACTGGAATAACTGCTCATATCCTCCAGCCATCAGACTATTGTCAGACAACCCCTCCGTGTGAGCTCACAAAACATCTCTCCGCTACTACCCCTAATTACTACAATCAGATAACAGCGCCCATGTGTGAATCTACTACAGCGCTGGGCATCAAACCAACAAGTAACGCTAAGACACTCACTGCGCTTTATCTTAACACACGATCAGGCCTCCCCGGACATAGCAACTGCATTCCCTGAGGAGTACCATCTCACCAGAGTGGACAGGGTCGGGAGTAGAGGCGGAGGCATTGCAATTGCAGCTAAAGCTCCCTTAGAGATTAAACTGCTAGAATCATTTTTCAACTCCTCCACCGAAATCATGATCGCTAACATCAACGTTTCTTGTGCGCAAACATGCCGAGCTGCCCTAGTCTATAGGCCCCCTGGCTCCAAATCTAACTTTGTTAACTCTCTCTTAGAATTAATTGTCTCCCATGTTCTAGCAATGGAACATTTTTTCCGACTTGGAGACTTTAACTATCATGCCGAACTTTCGTCAAACCCAGAAACAATCCATTTAATTAGCACAATGTAAACCTTAGGCCTTACCCAACGGGTTAACGACCCTACCCACCGAGCGGGACACACACTTGATTTAATTTTTACCAACTCACCTAAACTTAGAAATGGGGCCCCGCTTCCTATGCTATGGACCGATCATCACCTCCTAAAGTTTAGCATCCTTGCTCCCCTCGAGCTCGTGTCCAACAATAAGAAAAGAGTCCCTATCCGTACCTGGCGTAAATTGACGCCGGAAATCTTCCAAGCACATTTTAAATTGCAAAAGTCATACTCGGAAACCCCTGTGGCACAAATGGCAATCAATTTAGACTCCGCCATTTTAAAAGTCTTAGACGAGGTCATCCCAAGGACCAATGTCAAAATGAAATTTATTGCATTTCCATGGTTCACTGCCACTTTAAAAGCAGATAAACAATCTTGCCGAGCGGCTGAACGCCAATGGCGTAAATCTAAAACTGAGGAGGACATACAGAGCTATAAGCTACTGCATACGGTTTATTTAAAAAACATCAAAATGGCCAAAAAGACTTTCCTTACACTACGGGTAAATAACGCAGCCCGCTCTAGCAAAGAACTCTATAAAATAGTAAAAGAATTTACCTCGCCTCGGGCCGAACAATCTTACTTCGTGCCCAACCAAGAATGGGTGGACTCTATGTCTGTCTTTTTTTAAAACAAAATTAAAACAATGTATTCCTCTTTTCCGAGCTTGGATTCTGGCCAACTCCATCTTAGCAATAAAATGTGGGTCAATCCCTCCGCGGATGCACACATGGCCACTCCATGCTTAACCCAATTTGATCCAATAACAAACGCAGATGTACTGGAGGCCCTACACAAAGTAAAATCTGGCTCCCCTACGGATCCCCTCCCTCCCCATTCTTGCATCAAAATCTTACCACAACTAGCAGATCCACTCATGAATATTTTTACCTCTTCATTAGATCAAGCTAGGGTACCTACAACGTGGAAACATGCCCTAGTCAGGCCTATTCTAACAAAAACTTCCAATGACCCTATGCAATTGGTTAACTATCAGCCCATTTCCCTATTACCTTACTCAGGGAAAGTTCTGGAATACTTAGTGAACAAACGGCTCACTACATTCGTGGAGGCACACAGGATTTTAGATCCGTCCCAATCAGGCTTCCGTGCTGCTCATGGCACTGAGACTGCAGTCTTAGCGATTGTGGATAATATCAGGCTAACACTGGACAAAGGGGAGTCAGCAATTTTGGTCCTTTTGGACCTATTGGCAGCTTTTGATACCATCTCCCACAGCATTTTGAAACATCAGTTGTGGGAGATGGGTATCAGAGGTAAAGCCCTTGATTGGCTGGGTAACTATCTGATGGACCGCTTTACAACAGTTCAAGCTGACTCCCTGAACTCCAGCAGCCACCCAGTTACCGTGGGGGTACTCCAGGGATCCATCCTAAGCCCCATGCTGTTTAATCTATATTTGACTCCGCTGGCCAACGTTATTAAGTCTCACGGCTTCGAAACTGGATCATACGCTGACGATACCCAGCTGCTTATCACATGCGGCCCAGACTACTCTGACACTCGCTGCGGCTTCAAAAACTGCATGATTGATATAAGTAACTGGATGAGCAGCAACAAACTCCAACTAAACAGTAGCAAAATGGATATTATTCTGTTTGGCAAGGCTGAGGAATTCTGGTCACATGAGTGGTGGCCGTCGGAACTGGGCTCTTGTGCCCTCCCTAATCCTGCAATCCGCAACTTAGGGATAACAATAGATCACTCCCTGTCCATGAAGAATCATGTCAGCCAGGTCATTGGCACCTGCTATGGGATCAAGCGTAATCTCTGGAAGATTTTCAAATGGCTTCCCATTGAAACTAGGAAGCCTCTGGTCCAGGGCTTGGTCATCAGCCGGCTTGATTACGGCATTGGCCTGTTCTTCGGACTCAACGAAAACCTGCTTTCCAAACTACAGACCCTGCAGAATGCGGCTGCCAGACTGACTCTTGAACTTCCACCCAAAACCCCTTCCTCCCCCACGCTGAAAAAACTCCATTGGCTTCCCATCCCCCAAAGAAGCCACTTTAAGATTCTGAGTCTCACGCACGCTATCCTGTATAAATCTGGTCCCAACTACCTACAAAAGAAGCTTAATTGGTATGCACCAATAAGATCACTCAGATCCAGCAACAAATCTTTCCTGATCCAGCCTCATGTCCGTACCTCCCGCAATGGCTATCGTTCTTTTTCCTATCTTGCCCCCCAGCTGTGGAATTAACTGCCCCCTCACCTCTTATCCATCTCTGAACACAAACTCGTCCGCGACAGTCTTAAAACCTGGCTGTTCCCGAAATGAGGCCCGCCTCCACCTGAATCATCTCTTCGGCACTGTTCTATTTGTTTTTCTCTACTAGAAGCGCCTTGAGACCTTGCGGTGATAAGTTGTGCTCTACGAAAACTTTTGATCTGACCTGACCTGACCATGGCACGAGTTGGTTCAGCCCACGTTGTAAATGCAGTTTCCAGAATATTGCATTAGACCATGCTTTACTAGCAGAGGGTGAATTTTGCGTAGGAGTCTTCTTCCGGTTGTTATCTAATGACAATTGGTTGGTAGGTACTTTTATTGAGTAAAATGTTTCAAAAATCAATAAAATAGATAAATCCACATAAACAGACATTGTGCTATATTTAAATATGAGCTCTGGTCTTAAGTTGGCGAAATGAGGAGAAATGGATTATTTCTCCTGTTTTTGCTTTTTCCATGTGTGCTGCCTTATGCAGCCTTATTAGCGCCATTGCAGGGGGAAACGCAAGGCTGCACCACATTCTTGTAAATATGGTGCAGACTTGCGTTTCAGAAGTACCGGAGCGTGTCGTTAAGCCAAGGCGGCTAACGACAGGCTCAGCCACTTCCTTGTACATATCCCCCTTAGGGGCATATTTTCAAGCCCCAGCGATAATTATCACTGAGCGCGCTTAGCGTGCTCTTAATTATCGCTGGCTGTTGCTGTAATATATTGCCAGGCTAGCGCTGTATTATCAACGCTTAGAGCTATGGCGATAAATATTCCAGCGATAGCGGGGTTTTCCATGGAACATCCCTGGTTTCACAGCAATGTTTCATGGAAAACGGCGATAAGCTTGATGATAGGCCCTGTGGCCTTAGCCCCACAATCCACCTCCCATATTCGGTATGCCTTAGTCAGGAATTTAACAGACGTTAAATTCTTGAGTTAAGGCAGAGTTAGCACGATTTAAATTATCGCTATGCCTCGTTGTTAATATCGCGAAGCTGCCTTCCTGATATCTTCCCATGTTGTTTTCACAGCCACGCCTACTTTGCATCTCATTATTGATGCGAGGCGAGGCGTGTGAAAAACGGGAGCTAAGTCAAGGAAACACACGCTAGCATGTCCTTGTAAATACTGCAATATAATTATCGCCGCTTTGCGCCCGACAAACAGACGCTAAAGCGGCGATAATTGTATCGCCGGCCCTTGGCAATATGCCCTCAAGTTTCCCAATGTGTGTGTTCTCCTCTAGAAAGAATCAAACTCTGTTAGCTTCCTTCTAATGAAGGTTGGTACATCATGATTGAGGATTGTCACAGATTTTGGTTTAATTGATGAGCTGGACGGCTGCTTATGTACTTGTTGTCACTATAACTAATGGTATTTTGTACAAATCAAATAAAAGAAAGATAAGTGATGGAATAAATGTGATCATTCAACCAAATGGACAGGAACAAAAGTTCTTTAATTAAATGGTGAACTGATGAGTCAAAGATAAGACGACTATATATACAAGAGCTCTGAAGAAGTGACAGAACACCACGAAACACGCGTCCGCTCAAATCCACATCGATTTGGTTCTGATTACGATCAGAAGTGGTTTCACTGTTTGATTTACTTATTGCATCATCAATGGTTCTGGAATACTTGAACAATATTAATTTGGGCTTAAATCCACAAATATTTGGTTATGAGTATGATTAAGATCAGAAGTGGTTTCACCAATTGATTTAATTATTGGATCAACACCAATTCTTTGATATTTGACCAAGATTCATTTAAAAAGGACTAGAAATATTTATTATATAGGGATAGCCAAAATTTGACTGATAGAAATGTAATAAACTATAAAATAATTTGATGTAACTATTGAAAGGTTTTTTTTCTTGCATATATATGGACCCATGTGATTTTATATATATTTATTCATATAATACCAGATACAAACGTTTATAAAAACCCGCTTTAATAATTTCTCATTGCTTTTTTTCATGTGGGGTGGACCTATACGTATGAAATTTAGAAAACTGATTGCTTTCTTTTTCTTGACTAAGGGCCAGATGTAGGTAATTCCTATTTACCGACTCTTAAATACCGAATCATACCGATTCGTTATTTAAGAGTAGGTAAATAGGAAGGAGGCATATGTAGGTACATCTCATTTCGAATTTACCGATTCTGTAACAGTCGGTATTTACCGATTCTGTAAATACCGAATCAGTATTTCACATTGATTCCTATGGGCCTTGAAGCCCATAGGAATCAATGTGAAACACCGATTCGGTATTTACAGAATCGGTAAATACCGAATCCTGCAAGGGTGCAGGGGGTGTCAGTTTGACGCCCTCTAGCACCCCAAGTACAGGCTTGTGTGACATGTGGCACACATACATGCCCTAAGGGCATGTCTGTGTGTCACATTGCACAGGTGTGCATGCACAGATGTGCATGTACACCTGAATTCGGTATTTTACCACCCAATAAGATTGAGTGGTAAAATACCGACTCTTAAGGGCCTGTGGCACTCTTAGGAGTGTGAGCTACATATGGATTTACAGAATCGGTATGTTTACCGATTCGGTAAAATACCGAAGTGGTAAATTTACCGATTCGGTAAATATACCGATTCTGTAAATAACTACCCACCTACATCTCAAAAGCCAAATACCGGTCGGTAACGGCCGAAATCGGCCGTTACCAACCGGTATTTGGCTACCTACATCTGGCCCTAAGTAACTACTTAGTAGATCAGAAAGGTTACTGTCTTAAAGGGATTGATCGGTGCTTGGCCAATTCATCTAAATAACCTTTTGTTTGTAAATGTAATTAGCAGGGAGTTGCTGTTAACAGTCATGAAAAAGTACAACTTTGTAGCCGTCCTCCATCAAGAAAATATTAATCACTCTGGAAAGGCAGTTCAAGGGTGAATTTCACAAGTGGCTGGCTCGAGAATTATGCACTTACACACATTTATTAAATAGGGCATGATGAAAATAAACTTAGATATGGATTCCGGACCCAGGTAAACATATGCATGTGCACGACTCGGGACCTTGCCGTATGTGCCAACTCAAAACTACAATTTTAATACGATTTAAATAAAGATTGCACACAACAAAAAGAATTACATATCATGCAGTTAATTTCCGTACCCAATTGAATTATAACAATTTTGAGAAGGTCCCATTGGCCACAGAGTTATCTCTTTGCCAGTGCCAGGCTGAGTCAGATAGCAGTCTTTCTTGGTGAGCCTGCAAAATGCATGTGTGTTAACATAAGTCACATGCACTCTGTCCAGTGATCTTTACCCCAGCTGGCCACCACTAATCTTCCATTCAAAGGTGGGTGCAGGAGTTTGGGGCTCATTTGGGAGTCTCATGTCATAGCAAAGAACAGAAGCCATATGTCGAAATTGAATAAACTAGTTGTTTTTGCAAATAAAACTGACATTTCTTACAAGTACCTACTGTTTTTGACATATACAGTTTTTGGATCATTGGTAAAGCAACAACGTTGTAAAAAGACTCAGTTAAAGTGTTGGAAAAACGATTCTGAAAAGAGAGCCTGCAGGAGTGATCAAGATTAACTCTCCGGCTATTTTCGGATCTGTAAAGCACCAGCATGGGAGAGGGGGGAAATCATTGCAGGGAGTGAAGGAAAGAGTGCAATTGTGGCAGACACCAATTTAAGGGTTTCATACATTTTCATTCAGCACTGTATATTATATTTATAAAAACGATATAATATGTAACATTTAGGGGTATATGTACAAGAACTGCAGCTAACTAGTGTTAGCGTTAGATAGAAGCAGTTCCCTTAACGCGGCCTATCACCAAAAACTATTGCCCCGTTAGCAATGTTTTTACAATACGTCGCTACATGGGGATAGTTTCAGGTAGCCGTGGTGAAAACAGCGTTAAGACGATACAAATTCTGAGGTTAGTGGGCGAAAACTGAAGAAAGGCCATTTGGCGGGCAAAAAACTCATGTTATTCAGCAGAACTTCACCTTTTTTGCCTCTACAGGCAAAAATAGCAAATAAGATCATCTCAGATTAAAAAAAGAATAGAAACACAATGGAATGCACAATGTAGCAGGTAGGGACAAGCGCACCACCGATCAATAACCTCCCGAAACCTGCCAACAGCCAGGATGACCAGCCAGAGTCCCAGGGGAAGAGAACATGCAGACCCAGGGCTACATATATGAAAAGAGGTGCATCGCTGTGGAAAACCTGTGATGCATCACTTTTTATGGCGCCCTCCTTGCAACACTATGGCAGCCAAAACCTTGAAAGCGCGGACAGTCCCTGGGGCCGGGGCCTCGCTCTCCCTGCGTCTGGGAACCAGAGTGGGATGCGGAGGTGCTGTGGAGTTGTTGGGCTTTGGCAATAGACATTGTGGCGATTGTGATCGCCGTTACCTGGTAGTGAAGTTTGCCGGGTCAAATGGAGACACGTTGCTGACCCATGTGAGAAGACCGCCTGGTGCCCCTGAGTGAATCGAGAGGCGCTCCTGCGCACCAAATTAGGGAGATTTCCGTCACATAACACGCACCACCACTACATAGGGGTGCATGGAGGATATTTAACAATGGTGGGCCATGCATCTCTACATCACAGGCCGGAGGATGTTACGCTGGCCAGATGCTGTGGAGGGTGAGGCCCCTGAGCTGCGCCGAAATTGTGTTGGGGAGCGCTGCAACTTCACACATTAGGGGGCCCTGTTGCATCACCTGCATCGGGTGGTTCCCCAGCGGACTTGGTGGCAACTTGTGTACCCAGGCTTGTGTAATCCCACCTGGCTGAGGCTCCTGCTGGCTAAGTCACAGATTCAGAGAGAGTGCATCGGATTGCACCACAGTGTCAATGTCCAGGTGAGGAGAAGGTGGGATGAGGAGCAAAGGAGGCCCGGGGGTCGAGTCGGGTCCAGGCTTGGCATCTGTGGGCGACGCACCCCCAGTGGCAGCTCCTCCACTATGGTGGAATAGCGTCGCCCCACTGCTTTCAAGCAGTACAAGAAGAGGAAACATAACATGATGATAACTTTCTGATATTCTCATGCTATGTTTCCTATGAAGAGGGGGGGTGGGGCTGCTCTACTCACGGAGCAGGGCGGGGGCGGAGTGGTGTGCCCACTCAAGTGCGCAATAACTGTTTTGTCGGCCTTCTCAGGCTGCCCAAAGCAGACATGCGCACTTCCCTGTTTGCAATGCAGGCAGCATTACAGCCAGAATGCAGAACATGCCCACACCTTCAGCCCCTGGCTGAACGCCTTGTCACGGCTCTCAAGAACAATCACAATGCCACATTGCTGCGTTGTGATTGGCTTAGGGGAGGGAAATTGGCTGCCTGCATCCTCTTCCTGGAAGCAGACTCAGGAGAGCAGGAGGACAGAAGAAGCGGGACCAAGCCTCGAGGTAAGATTTTAATACATATACAATAACAACCCCGCTCCCCTCCCTCCAATGTCCTTTCCGTGTCTCCCGCCTCATAGCAGCTGTCCAGTCTCCCCACAGAACTCCTTAATGGCAGCCGCTGTGCAGCCATGCGCAGCAGGCGTACCACTGGTGCGCCAAAGGCAACCCAAAGGCAAGCCTGTCAGAGTCCATCCACCCCTGGACCGCAGCCAGCACCAAAGACCCTTCCTCTCGGACACTCCACCGCTACGACGCCAGCACCATCCACGCCATCAGCCCTGGATGCCACACCACCTGCCATCTAGCATCACTGTAGAATCCCTTTGTACTATGAGCCTGCGGAAACTGCAAACGCACCGTCTGCCACATCATCACACCAGCGCCTCCTGCTGCCTGGCCAACAACCAGCTCAGCAGACCGGCTCAATTGCATCCTCCTCAACATTCAGACACTGCAATGTTCACAGAAACCTGAACCAACCTCTGCCGCGGACCGGACATCGCCATCACCATCACCATCCACACTGGCTACAAATTCACCCGCATGGACCACCTCGAGCGCCCAGGTGGAGGCATTGCCATTGTCTATAAAAGCACACTCCGACAGACCACAAACTCCGTCGCACCCTCATCTACAGGCCCCCAAGCCCATGAACCCCAATTCACTGATGCCATTGTAGACCTCATCACACCCCAGGCTCTGCCATCCACTGACTACATCCTACTCAGACACCTCAATTTCCCCCTGGACAACCCCAGTGACCAGAACACCACCACCCTCTTGGCGAACCTCGCTGACATAGGACTCAAGCAGCTTGTCAACGTAACAGCCCACATAGCCGGACACACACTCGACCCAGCCTTCTCTGCCAGTGGGAAATTCAACTACAGCCACAACGCCAAACTCTCCTGGACCAACCATCATAGTATACATCACGCCTTCACCAGGCCCACCGTACACCACCGCCATCATCGCCCTCCAAGCTCCAGCTGGATCAAGGCCATCAAAGACATTTTCGGCAACTCCCTCAGCACCACCACTCTGCCAGCGCTTACAGGTGCCAACACCATAGCGTGCAAACTCCACCGATGGAGCTATAACTGGGCCAACTTCGTGGCAGCTCCTCCGTGTCAGTGGACCGAGCATCTGGGGTAGCTGGCTGTCGAGAAGGTGACAGAAGACATCCTGGACGTCAAAGTAGACTCTGTACAAAGTGATGCATCTAAGCATATGGGTGACCTTGTGAACCCCTATTCCACATTATACCTGTATCAGGTAGGATGTATACAGGGCATTCCCATGCAACTAAGCCTTGTAGGAGTGGCACAGTGAAATCTATTAGATTTCACTGCGACAATTTTAGGGCGCCACTGTGTCAAAACCTTACACCTAGCTCATGGCAGGCATAAGGGTGACATAGTGACATAGGGATTGGCCTGCCCCATGGATTTCTGGAGTTGCGTCATGCTTGTGACAAAATTGCAACAAAGCGTGACTTTAGCGCCATCAGGTACGTCAGGAATACTGACATATCTGTAAATCCTTCCAAATGGAGTGCTGTACAGTACGGCGCATACATGGTGTTGCAACTCTGTTTTGTTGCAGCGATGCAACCCTTTTCATGAATGAGGCCCAGGACTGCACACTATCTTATTGTGGGGCGCATTCCTGAGCTTTTGTTTTGGCGTAGCGCAGCAATATTTTTTGCTGCGCTGTCCAGCACCAAAACCTCTGAAATGAGGCCCCAAGTGTTAGCACCAATTTTAAGACCAGCTATTTTCTGGTCTTAAAAAACTGCCTTTAACTTAACTTATAGGCAGTTTTTTGGGTTTAGCCCCATACAAGGAATTCCTTGTAAATTTCGCAAAGTCTGGTTAGTGGCAGTTTGTGCACGGGAACGCCCACCTTGCATCTCATTTTCGTTAACTCTCGCTAACAGAAGTGGCGATCTTTAAAATTCACGTTTTCGCTGGAAAAGTGCCACTAACTTCAGTTAGCGGCAACTTGTAAATAAGTCGATGAAAAATAGCCGCTGTAATGTCAAAAAATGTATGCTACACAGCATTAAGTCCTTGTACATATGCCCCTTAGGTGGGTAATTGTAACATCTGTCTCATTACATATTAAATGCACAAAATGTACAAAGTACTTAAAAACATGTCTTCATTATTGTGATTACCTTGCAGCATCATTGATAGAGTGTAGCGAAAAAAGTCAATCTATACATTGCAGACCTGGGACAGAGAATGCAAAACTAAGGAAAATAATATTTAATACGATATAAGCAATGAGAAAGATAATTTTGTGACTGAAAAGGGCCAATGTAAAGATGAAAAAAATTCTTGACCATCCATGTAGTTGTTTCATCTCAATTTTCTTTTTCTTGGACGTTCTCCTCAATTTTAGCTTTTCAACTCCATTTGAGGGGACCTTAGTCAGACTCAAGTTCATAGACCCAGATCTAATGCTTCTTATGGATACCTTTTGACCTGGGGTGCCTAAGATTGAGGATTGGTCTGCCCACTCAACAGTTTAAAGGTTTAGTTGAACGCAACCCCTTTGCCCAGGCCCTGGCTTGTGGGAGCAATAAGTATGTGGACTGGTGTGGAGTGGCTTCACAGGATACAGCATAATTTTTTTTATTTGAGAGCGTGTTGTAACTTAATGATGTTGTGCTCTTACCTCCTGTTATTTATTGCCATAAACATTACAGTACTTTTGCAACTCCGGAACGTCACTTTTTGATGTTCTGGTGGCACAATGTGCCCCAACATATTTACAAGATCACATAAAGCCACTTTACGTGGCTTTTCAAGGACTTTTCAAGGACTTGCAGATATGTCTCCTTTCATGCAGCACACTGCCTGAAAGGGGCATTCCATGGGTGTTGCTGTGGGTGTTCCAACGCATCACCCATTGAATCTAAAGCATTCCCAGATTTATGAAACATCGTAAACCTGGAAATGTGTCAGAAATAATCTAACACGACTACAGGGGTGATGTTAGTGAGGTGCAACAAGGAGAAATATTTTCATTTCTCCTCATTTTTTTCATTTTTCTATGTGTGCTGCATTGTGCATCATACTAGAAAGAGGAAATCACCTGAATTGATTGATCTTGTGCAGAAAAGTGTTCCTTCCTGCACAAAATCCATCAGTCCTGCAACGTAGGCACCCTTGCACCATAGTACAAAGGTGCCTGCGGTGGCGCATGGCAGCCCATTGTGCGCCAGCGCAGGTAAAAAAAAGGCAGGAATGCGATGTATCTCATAGATACAGCGCTTTCCTGCCCTTTTCTTTTGATGCAGGGTAGCACCGCAAGATTCCTTGGGACGCTGCCCTGCACTAAAATCTCATAAATGAGGCCCTAGATTTGAAACACTTCTGATTTGCTCAGCTGACCTAAGGCAAAGCTAAAATGTAACAGCAAGTACACTGTTGCTATCACCAGCATATAGGCCCAATCATGACTTAGATACACAAAACAATTATTATGTTTTGGGTTTGTGCGTATCGAGCTGCGAGTATTTTTTATTAAAACTTTTGCAAAAGGCACTAGAAAAATGTGTAACATTGACAGCGTTGCAAAGGTTTTCACTTCACCGTATCTGTGTGAAAACAAGATTTTTGCAATAAATTAAACTGCATATATCCTTATTTAACACTGTTTATGTGTAAGGTATATGTCACAAAAAACAGTTAGGCCTCATTCTATGTATGACGAAACACTGATTTAGGCAGTTACAAGGACGTCTGCCTGAATTCTGGTATACGTAGCACAAAGGTACCTTTCAGGTTTCAGAGGATACATTTCACCAGGTAAAACCTTGCAGAAAATATCCCTGGGAAAATCCTAAAATCTGGTAATAACTTGTGGAAATAAAAGCAGAAATACAGATTCCCACAATAACGGCCCTTGGTGGGAGTGCTGCCGGGCACTGACGTGGGACGAGGGAGGGTCAAGGTTGGGGGGTAGTAAACTACGGATTACAGCCGAATAGAGGTGTGTAAACATATAAATAAATAAAACAAATTTCGTTGCGCACGCTGCATCGTATTTGGAGATGCAGCGGCCAGTCGTGTCGGAATGACTGCCCGCTTTCCTTTCTGACTCCCTCCATCGTAATGAGGTGGTTGGACAGGAAACCGAACGGCCCATTACGATGTGGCTGAAAAGGCCCCGAAATTGTTGGAGCCTTTACACGCCGCATCGTAATCAGCCCCTTTGCATTTAAAAGACCTCTGCAAGAAATAGCTTTATGAATACATTTTCCCGCTCAACTTGGTTTGACTTGAGTGGAAACTCTCTCGCTATATTGGTTAACGAATCTGGCAAAATATAGAAAATCCTTCCATGGGCTCATAGTGAAAGTCAAGACCTTTTTTAAACTTTGCAAGTAGAAATAAATCCACCTCCCATCTTGTGATTAATTCATTCTCCTAGGTTTCCTCAAAGTTTCACTTATAACACACAGGTATTGATATAAAATGCCATTACCTCAAACTTACCATCCTTGTACATTTTCCCTTCTGAACCTTTTAAGCTCATCACCAACACAAAATCAGGGAGCTTGACAGCACACAGTTTGCAGATATTTTCACCTGGGATTTGTGGCAGAAAAATCCTTGTGCAAATTGCAGGTGCAAATCACACAAGTTGGCATTTTGTGCATCCTATAGTGGGTGGAATCATGCACAAATTGCTTGTGAGTTCCAATTCCTGGGTGTGCGAACCATACCTATGCACAAATTGTGTACTTTCTAACCTTTTATTAATACAAATTAGAAGCGTACAATTTGCATCTTCAAACTACAGTCACATCATTAATGATCCCTTCGTCTTTTATTAGCTCATGTATACAATTAGAATCATGACAGCCTGTATTTTTATTAATAGTTAAAATAGAAAATCATAATATAGTTTTATCTCAAAGAATGCCCCTTTTGTGAGTATCTTGGAGCTTTAGGGATTGCACTAGAGAAAAGGTAGAAACACTAGCTGTCAGACTACCTTTCTTACATCTTAAACTGGACTTTTGCACAAACTGTCTTCATCTCTTATAAATGATGACCATTGGTGACTCATTAAAAAGAAACTAAAGGCACACCTTTTTAGATTCTAACTCTAACCTCTTATCACACTATCATCCTAAAATTCACCATTTTCTCTTATTTCAAGCAAGTGCCCCTAGAAATCCTGAGATATATCAACATACTATATAATTATATAATAGTGATATTTACAAAGTGATCGAGATATCAGAAGTGGTTGCTCGATTTACAACAAGACGCGCAGTGAAAAAGCGTCTACTCTTCCTTCTCCGCTTTGTTCGCCAGGAATGATTTCCAGTCAGGAGGGGTCAAAGGAAGCATGATTTGAAAGTGATTCCAGAACCTGCAGAAACAAAACACTCTTTACTTTGTGGATGAGAGGCAGGAAAAATGTAACAAACAATATGTTGACTATACTTTTATCAAACTATAAAGGCCCTCATTTTCACATCCTTGAACCACTATGGGGCTTATTTAAAGAAGAGGGGTAACCATGCATCGGCTATGTAATAACAGATTTACCACTGCACCCTGCTGTACCACCACTTTGAGGTCAGTATATGTTGAATATTCATTTGGTGATAATCGCTCCTCCTTTGCCATTACCTCCACCCCCATGCCTCCTTTGAGATATAAATCCACCAACCATGGTTTGCTTGACCTAAAGTAACTGATCTTCCTAGTTCTTTTGAAATGACATTTTGAATGCCTAAGACACTGCGGTAAGACCTTGACTATGGTCATAGGCCTGCACTCTCCCCAACAGCTTCTGCTTTTCGTCGCTGCCGCTGTGCCCCCTGCTCTGGGTGTTCGAGGCTGCTGCCTCTGAGTATTGTATTGTGATTGGGTTTTTGTGGTTAATTGTGTTCTTTGCTTAAATGGGTTTTGTTTTGCCACACTTCATCTGTCTTTACTTTCTGTCATCTTTAATCGATCATTTTCCTTTCAGTATTGTGCTTGCCCCTTGCGCTTTCCCGTTCCTGCCAATGCTGTCCTGGCCCCACCCCTCTACCAGCGCCCATTTTCCCACCTCCCAGCTGAACCTCCCTCCCCTCCCCTCCTCTATTTAATGCAGACCGATGTGCGGTCGCGCCGCTGTCGCACCAAAGGCGCGCCTAAGGTAAGCCCATCTGCGTCCGTCCGACCCCTGGTTCTCCGAGGCCTCACTGCTACGGCTCAACCACCCTCCACGCACTCAACTCAGGAGGACACACCGACTGCGTAAGATCCTCTCCAAACACCACCCAAGGACAGTTCTTGTGCAGAGCCTGCCGCAGCGCCTTCACCTTCGACATGACCCCCACCACCGCTGAAGGCCCGCTAGACGCACACACCACCGACGCCCTGACGTGCATCCTCATCAACGTGCGCTCCCTCCACCGACACGCCGTAGAGATCTGGGACCTGATATACACAATCTTGCCCGACCTCGCCTTCTTCATCGAAACCTGGACCAACTCCACCTCCGGCCCAGATATCGTGACTGCCATCCTCGACGGCTACAAGATCCAGAGAAAGGACTGCCCCCACCGCCCAGGAGGAGAACTCACCATTGCTGAAAAGACCCTCCTCCTCCTCTACACTTCAAGCATTGAGCGACCCCCACTCCAACACAGATCACCTCAACTCCCAGATCCAGACCAGCCCCAGGACCACGCTACGGGGCACCCTCATTTACAGACCTCGCACGCAGTCCACAACCACCATAGCCGAGCTTGCCGCACCCCAGGCAATCACCTCCATGGACTACATTCTACTCGGGAACCTGAATTTCCACCTCGACAACTGCAACTACCCCGACATTACCGCTCTCCTCGACAACCTCACCAATTTCGGACTGAAGCAGCTGGTCAACATGCCCAAGCACAGAGCTGGACACACTCTCGTTCCTATCTTCACGTGGGGAACAAACATCCGGTTCATCCACACCACCCAACCTCCCTGGACTGACCACGACTGCGTCCATTTCACCTTCAACACCACCACCGCACCTAAGCCCCGCCGCGACCGCCACGAAGAAACTGGAGCAAAGTCACAGAAAAACTCCTCCTCAGCTTCCTCCTCCAAGACCCTTCCAGCATCATTATCGACACCAACTCCACAGCCACAGAACTTCCCCGCTCGATCTCCCGCTGCGCAAACAAACTCACACGGCTCTGACACCCCGCCAAACAACGCCCGCAGAAGGCCGCCTGGTTCACCACGGAGCTACAGGAAGCCAAACGCACTTGGAGATGCCTAGAGAAATCCTGGCGAAACCAGAAAACAACGGAAGCACGGAAAAACCACAGGAGCTCCCTGGAGGAATATCACCAGCGCATAAGGAACACCCAACGGACCTTCATAAGAGACAAAGTGCAGACCAATGCTACCAACGCCAAGGAACTGTTCAACGTCACACGGCAGTTCACGAAACCCCCCCAGTGAAGCCTCGGATGTCACACCTTCCCAGCAACTCTGCGACAAACTCAGCTCTTACTTCCACCTGAAGATCAAGACCCTTTACTACAACTTCAACAAACCTACGCCTGACAACACGTCTCCCCCCAATGCTGCCAATAGGCCAACCATCATGACCTGGAATCCCGCTACCGTCGAACAAACCACTACCACCATGCAGAAAACCCACTCAGAAGCCCCCACGGACCACTGCCCACCGCACATATTACACAGATCCACTGCCGCCATCGCACCTGAACTGGGACGGACCATCAATGCCTCCCTCATGTCCGGCATCTTACCAGATGACTGGAAATGGGCAGAGTTTAAACCTCTCCTTAAAAAACTGACAGCCGACCCAATAGACCTGAAAAACTACCGGCCCATCTCTCTCCTCGCTTTGGCGGTGAAAATCACAGAGCGACTCGTGAACGCCCAGCCGACCACCTTCATAGAAGATAACTCCATCCTAGATGTCTCCCAGTCTGGATTCCGCAGCAACCATAGCACAGAGACCGCTCTCCTTGCAGCCACTGATGACATCCACTTGCTACTCGACCAGGGAAACATAACGGCCCTCATCCTCCTAGACCTCTCCACAGCCTTCGACACCGTGTCTCATCGCATCCTTGCAGCCAGACTTCATGATGCAGGGATACAAGGAACCGCCCTCTACTGGATCCAATCCTTTCTCTCCGGCTGAATGCAGAGGATCAGACTCCCTCCCTTCTTCTCCGAACCCACCGATATCAACTGCGGAGTACCCCAAGGCACTTCTCTCAGCCCCACACTCTTCAACGTCTACATTGCCCTCCTCGCCGCCATCGTCAGACAGCATAGACTCAGCATTGTATTCTACGCCGACGACACCCAGCTCATTCTCTCACTTACGAAGAATCCCAAAGACACCAGACTCTGCTTCCAGGAAGGAATGAAGAACGTGGCAGCCTGGATGAAAGACAGCTGTCTGAAACTCAACTCATAAAAGACCGAGGTCCTCATCCTCGGACCCTGCACCTCCGCTTGGAACAACACCTGGTGGCCTACTGCCCTCGGAAATCCACCCACTCCCACCGACCACGCACGCAACCTCGTCATCATCCTCGACTCTTCCCTCTCCATGAACCGCCAGATCAATGCAGTCGCCTCCACCAGCTTCAACTGCCTGCGCATCCTCCGCAAAACCTCCGCAAAACCTTCAAGTGGATCCCCCCTGACTGCAGAAAGACCATCACCCACCCACTCATAACCAGCAGACTGGACTACGGCAATGCCCTGTATGCCAGAAACAACCAAACCCTACTACACAAACTCCAGACCATCCAGAACGCCGATGCCAGACACGTCTTCAGAACGAGAGAGTATCTTTCCACGTACCCAAGTGGAACCTCTGCTCCGCCGACCTCGCACTGGCAGAGGTCCCCCGCATCTGCAGAAACAGAACGGGCAGGCAAGACCCGGAACGAGCTCCCCATGAACATCAGACGCTCGCCAACCCTGCACACCCTTCAGGAAGGACCTCAAGAACTGGCTCTTCGACTGATCCGCAGCTGCCCCCCTAGCGCCTTGAGACCCTCACGGGTGAGTAGTGTGCTTTATAAACCCCTGATTGATTGATTGATTGATTGAAGACAGCAAGGGTGAAAGACTGTTACAGAGAGATAATTGTGGTGTCCTAAACATGCTGAGACGAACCACTGAACATATTAAGGATGCTGCAACAACAGGTACTAGAAATGTAACCCCTCTTTAGAAGGACATTTACAATTCATGCATTTACTGACAGATATTCCACTATCAAAGACAGACGTTCATGGATTTTATTCAGATATTTCTTGGCCCCTGGCTTAAAAACGAAAACAATAAGAATAATAATCATCATCACTGTCAAGGGGGGTCATCCCTGCTTCCGCTGTTTAAGCACTGGCAATGGTCAATGACATGGCCTGGTGCTTGACAACAGAGAAGGTGGTGCATGAGAGACCGGGATCTCCCCATAAATCTGACAAGGTGTGGGCCCGTGCAAAAGCTACAGGGGATATTCCTAACTCCTTAAAATGTATAACTTGCCTCTTGGCCCACTAAATTGAAAATGATTTATACTGATAACAATCAAACTATTTTGAGATGTTGGTTGGTCTACTCTGTACTGTGTGCTTTAAAATTGTGGGTCAATAACAGAAATGTGTGATTTTCAATGCACCATGGTGTGTTTTATGATATGTATCCATTCTAAAAATATTAAAAAGTCATAACAAAATAATCAGAATTATTATCATGATCAGAATTATACACATATTCATAATGTTGATGAATATAAACTGCAACAACACGTATTAGTAATAATATTAATAATAACAAACATACATGCCATTAATTATGACGAAAACATATCATTGATGGCACCTTTTCTTCTTTTTCTTTTTCTTCTTCTTCCTATACTAATATTAATTATCATTATTATTGTAATATTATTATTGTTGTTGTTGTTGTTGTTATTATTATTATTATTATTATTATTATTATTATTATACACATATAGGTTTAACATTGTTTCTCCAGTGCGTAAACATAGTGATACACACACCAGGTTTTAAGTAGGCACATACCTACATATTTAATCTCTAGTCTCTTTTCTGGGAATACTAAATTATGCACACAATTATACCTGAGCACAGAACTTGGAGATACATAGACTGGTTTAACTGTGTGTCATATGTTAGAGTCTGTGGGGGTCAAATAAGTGCAGCACAGCGAACATCTTTGTTGATGCACTGTTGCAGGGTAAAGGAGCAAGGCATTATGAGAATTTGCCAGATTAGAACAAAGAAATGCACAAGAGTGAAATAAAATTGAGACACATATGATAAAGCTAGACCTGCATAGTTTGCCTATAGTAAAAAAATGTATATAGGTATAATTTGCTATGAGGGCACAAAGCGATGGTCAAAGCGATGGTCAATCAGTAAAATAACTTGTGCCTGAATTACAAATTAGTTTCATCATGCACATTTGGAAGAGACCAATTTATACCAGAGTGTAAAAGAGTTATATCTTAAATATGAAGGCCAGAGAGTCACATGGTGAATGATATATAGTATCCAGCAGTCATGGTCGTGTGAAAACTCTGTGGTAAGGAGGGACAGTTCAATAAATGTTGAATGAACAATAGAAAGTGAAATGAGTCTGGGAAGTTCAAGAGGAGTGGTATGGGAATCTCTGATAGGTGAACAACAGTAAAGTGAACAGCCTGATTGATATTTTAGATTAATCATTATTTCTAGGGAAACATTTGAAAGTTGCTAAATGGAAAAGATAGCCTGAAAATATTGGATTTTACATGTGAGTGTCATGCTGGGAACCCTATTAGAATGAAATAAAAATTATTGCAAGGTATTGAGTTTAAAAAAAGATACGTTGTTGGAAAGGTGTATGTTTCTCTCAAAGGTAACAGCATCTTATGTTGGCCTCATCCAAAAGTGTGGTGGGTGAAACTTGACCCAAATACTGATTCACAACTACAAGCCAATGAAATATAAATTAGATGTCTATTTTGAATTTGAATGATGGATGCTTGCCCTTGTTATGGTTACAAGGAAACCACATAGTGATATACATCTTTGCATGGATCTGAGATAAACTATTAAGTGTCTGATAGTGGATACATTTCCAATACTTCACATTAGTGAGAGGTTGGCATTGTTAAGGGGAGTGAGGATATATTCTATACTTGATCCTGTTTCTGCTTATCATCAAATCACAATGCATGAAGATTTCTATGATTGCACTGCATGTAGAACACAATCGAGTATATAACATTCTGCTCATGTCTTCTTCCACTGTACCAGTTCCCTCTGCTATTTAGATGGATATGACCAGAATGTCAGGAGGCCTAGGCCTCAATGGCAAGTTCTGCATAATTGGTATGTTATTTAACAGACCAATAAATAATGATCTCATGGGGTTTGTTATTTATTGGGTGTGATAAAAGGACACCAATAACTGGTTTTTGAAAATGGGGCATAGCATGCAGATATTGGTGGTTACCGGACTATAATCCACATGCTCCTATATTCTCCAGACTATTTTACTCTGACAAAATCAGAATCAGAAATAAAATCTGACTTTCTGTACAGCTACAAATTCATAATTTCAATTCCTGTGCAAGCAGTGGTTTGCACTGGTCTGGTACTGTTACAATACTTTCACAACATATTATTACCACTTGCTCAGAGTAGGCGGTCAATGTATATGAGGGTTAGTGCATGGGGCATTGAGTGGCAGGAGTCAAGTAGGGAAGAGGAAGGTTTTTTGGCAGT
Source organism: Lissotriton helveticus (assembly GCF_964261635.1). Classification (NCBI taxonomy): domain Eukaryota; kingdom Metazoa; phylum Chordata; class Amphibia; order Caudata; family Salamandridae; genus Lissotriton; species Lissotriton helveticus. The sequence goes on along the minus strand of NC_136063.1, from coordinate 886,298,534 downwards.
GATTTTTTTCATTATATTCTTCCCCCTGGCAGCAGTCACAATCTCATGAAATTTTTCTAGCCATTTTCTTCCCACTGGAATAATCGGGTCAGGGTATTCCACACCAAGTAAATTAAGGTATGGAAAACTGCAACCACTAATAATCAGAAAGAGTGAAATTATTGCATGCACTCATGTACGACTATATGTGATTACCTTATTAAAGAAGCATGCTGAATTTATTTGGATGCAGAATATGAGGAACATTTTGAAAGTATAAATAGGGGTTTAAGTAATTTGACAGGTATTTTAATGTCAGTTTAGCGCTGTTTATCATTACTGATGTTAGCAAAAAACGGTTAAGGGGAGCTTTGAAGCAGAGAGTCACTGGATCTGAAAAAACAGTTGTGTTCGTGTCTTGATCATATAGGGATGCAAAAAGAAATATGCAGGAATTGGGAAGGAAGCACTTCAGGTAGTTTGGGTAATTGACAAATTCAACATTTTAATATGGTAAATGTGCTTAAGGATTAGAATGAATCACAAACGCCTCCAATAAAATATACTGAAGAAATGGCTGGATGGGTTGTCTTGAGAATTTGTAAATGACTATTTGGATTATAAAACCATAGACTTAAAGGGCAGTATATCCCTGAGGCAATTGATTATTGAGAATGGCTGAAGACAAAAGAGAGACTACTTGAGTAGATTTCACAGTTAGATTGTGGTATATATCTTGGTGTGTGATAAGATTATTTCTATTTCTTGTTTATGAAAATTATACTAGGACACAACAGTCTAAATACTTAATACTAGCCATGCTATGTCTACCACTAATGATGTTTGATGGAATATTGCTGCCAAAACTGGATAACTGAGGCTGGATGTCTATTATATCACTATCCCATTTAACCAGATTAGATTCAGGAAGTGTATGTATGGTGTGAAGGCTCTGACTACTGTGGCAACAGGAGGTATGGTCTGAGGAGCAACAGTATTAATATCTGAATGTTGGATAACTCAATAGTCTTTGATAAAGAGGACAGGCAAAACTGATGATAAAAATCAGCGTTCAATTAAATTACCTAACAAATACAGACAAGGGTGTAGGCACATTTATTTTGGTGACGGGGAACAATCAAATCTCTCATATTCAAACGGGGACATGAAATTGGGATGCAATAGTGGTGTACGACAAAGTTATGCTTTTGCTATTGCACCCCTGTCATTTATTTAGTATATCAGGGCTCCAAATAGAGTTCTTTTAGTTGCAAACCCTTTGACTCTACCCCTTTGTGTCATATTGGCTATGCTGATTATATCTCTTCAATAGCACCCCATTAGAATGCAAATTGCATTGAATGTTGTGTATTGCAAAAACCAGTGTAATACCTTATTGGTCATACCTTTCCTGGACTTCAATACTGTGTTTTGGAACTTTAAACAAACATTGCACTACTCCTAAATATGGCTGCCTACACCCCCCCCCTCTGAGTTGCCTGAGTGATGGCAACACTGAAGTCGCCAACCCAGGTACCTGTGAGAAGTTGGCCTGATATATGATGTTTCCAATTCTGGAACCACCTTGTATCAGTCCAAACTATCCCTTATGGTGTCTGGTTGTAAGTCAACCTTGTAGACAAGCTATCTTAATGGTAGCACAGAATAAGCAGCCTTAAAGGCTAAACTAAAGAGGTCGTGTTAAGCGAGCTGTTTTACCAATCACAGTCCTGTAATATCAAATGAAAGGACACCACACAAGTATATATCATAAAAATATGTGTTTATTTCTAAAAATAATCCCCAGTACTCTTTATGAGCAAAGGGGCACAAGCGTTAAATCAAAAGCACAGTATAACATACAAAGTTGCACAATTATGGATGAGGGCGGGTGGCCACTCAGACCATATATTAAGAAAGTGGTATAAGAGATACCAATCGAACAGTGGTTAGGCCTAGGGCCTAGGGAATCGCTGGGAGCAGTCGGGACAAGCAATGCTGAAGTCGGGAAAAGCCAGCGGGATTCGGGTGCAGTGCTTAAAGCACACGCATGCAAAAATGTTAAGTCAATGGTGCGTAAAAGTTACACAAATAGAGTTTTAGGATACTTCCGATGAACCTAGATGGACAAAACTTTAGACACAGACCCTAGAGGTGTGTACCAGTGTGGGAAAACCGGCGTTGCAATGTTACCTCACCCACAGGAAGCGGGTGCATAGGGTCGAAGTGGCGTCGGGTTTCGTCACGCAGGTTCTGGGTGCTTGAAGCTGAAGATGCTGCAGGCGATGTGAAGGAGAAGTGTCCGGTGTGATCCAAGGGTGGATCAGAGTAGAAAAGTACCTGAAAGCAGAGGGGACAGAGTCTGGGTCACTCAGCAGTGACCAGGGTGGAACCAGGATGGAACCAGGCAATGTCGGGCGCAATCAGGTGGTTGTCGAGGAGCTTCTCTCCGCTGCCACGTGGGCTCTGGGGCTTCTGCGATGTCCAGGAGCGGGTCACGAGCTGTCCCACATAGGCTCTCACCGTCGGCGCTGTCCGCTTCAAGATCGGAGCAAACAACACTTGGCAAAAGCAATCCACGCGGAACTGGAAGATTGCTTCTCACTCGGACCAGGAGGGTCAGAGCGGGTGCTCCTTTTCAGAGGAGCGGGTGCAAATCTGGAGCAACCAGAATCACAAGTCGTATTTAGGTTTTCGCCGGCACAGGGGCCACAAGCCAGCTGGCAAGTGACCGGGCCAACGCATTGAGCCAAAGAAAGCAGAAGGGCCCCACGCAGCACTCGTCGAGTGTAGAGGGGTGAGCTTTGGTGCAAGAGTGGCTCAGGGTTGGGGCTTCTCAAACCCCGGTGTACAGCTTCAAGGGTCACTCGTGGGCTGCACGGTCAGCGTCTCGTGGTCTTTTCAAGATGGCATGCTCACGCTTACGGTCGCCTCCATGGGTCTCAGCTCTGCAGGGACTGTGGATCGGGCTGTAAGAAGGCAGGCAAGCTTGATCTCGTTGATCTCTGTCGCTCGAGTACCGACGGGAACTGCAACAAAGCAGACGTCGAGGGCTGGATGGTGCCTGTTTGCACAGGGTGGTCACTCCTTGACCACAAGGGAGATTCTTCAGTCTTCTACGTCGAGTAGGATGTTGAAGGGTCCAGAGTTTCGTTTCTTATGTTTCATCAGGATAATCTGAAGTGCATTGGCACTGCTCCCACTCTTATTCGAATCTGGGGGCTGGATTACCTGCTAGGTCCCCTCCTATGGGTGGGACCCAGGAAGGGGGTGGATACACCGCTTTCCTTTGATCCAGGCCGCGCTGGGACAGGGTCTGGTGTGCCCCAGAACCGGTTTGGCCGGATTATGCAAGGGGCAGCCTTGTGCTCCCCAGGCAGTGTCTGGTTTCTTTCAAACCTCCCTGCTACAATCCACTATCTCCTGTCTGGGGTGGTGTGACACCTCCCTGCAACGGGAAAGCCTTTGTCCAGGCCTCCTCTGCTGAGTTTCGGTCAGCAGCAGGAGGTCAGACTCGTGTCTGTGGCAGAAGCATCCATTTTGTGGATCTGAGGCTCTTTTAAAAATCAACCGCGTTTCAGTAAAGTAACATGTCTTCTCCCTCTAGAGGGGTGGAATGCTATCCCCATCAACAGGACTGTCGAGGGGATAGTATTCCAAATCGTATGACACCTTACACGACATGTTTTGATAAAGCCAAACCAAAGTTGCTATATAACAGCGAGGATTATAATGCATTTAATAGTATATGGTATGGCATTATCCCGGAACAGCTTAGGGAGTTGTTCCCGACAGCTGCAGACAGTCTCAGCTCATGCTAGAGCTCCATCTCACATTAAACCACGCACTCTGCCTCCAGGATTGATAAGGCCTTCCATAGGAGTGGCTCACAGGTTTATATGTGTCCAGATAAGGGTTTAGATATAGGTATACTATATCTAAGCAAGAGGTGATTACACCAACTTGCCCCAGCTGAGTGATCAGCCAGTTGTGTCAATTTAAGATCCAGCCAGGGGTGGCAAAATATATTCTGCAGCCCCTGGTAGGCCTTGGTGGCACCTATGCCCTGAGCACCTATAGTGCATGGTACAGGGGCTGACAAGGAGTCCATTTCCAATTGTGGTATGTACCTATAGCACATGTATTATGAATTTAGAGAGAGAACAGCAGGCTGGGGGTCTGATTAGCAGGCCCACAGCCTCAGTAAGTCGAAAACCAGTGAAGCAAAAAGCAAAAATTGGGGTGACCATAGGATAGCAGACCCTACTCTCCTACACAACCCCCCCCCCCCAAACGCAGGGACATTAAACTTAACCTTGACCAGATAAGTCTTCATGTTCTAAGTGGAAGTACCTGGAGAGACCATCTGCATTACCATGGTCAGTCCCTGGGCGGTGCTCCACTGTAAAGTCCATCCCCTGTAGGGAAATGGACCACCTGAGCAGGTTGGGATTTTCACCCATCATCTGATTTAGCCATAAGAGGGGCTTATGGTCTGTCTGAATTAGGAAGTGAGTTCCAAACAAGTATAGCCTCAACTTCTTCAGGGCCCAAACCACAGCAAAGGCCTCCCTCTCAATAGCTGACCAACGTTTCTCCCTGGGGGTCAGCCTTCTGCTAATAAAAGCAATGGGCTGGTCTTGACCATCTGGATTCAGTTGTGAAAGCACAGCTCCCACCCCCAACTCAGAAGCATCTGTCTGTACAATGAACTGTTTGGAGTAGTCAGGGCTCTTCAGGATAGGTGCAGAGCACATGGCCTTCTTCAGGTCATCAAATGCCTTTTGACAGCTAACTGTCCACTGAACCTTTTTTGGCATCTTCTTGGATGTCAAGTCATTTAATGGTGTCACAATGGACCCATAGTTTTTCACAAACTTTCTGTAATACCCAGTCAGGCCCAAGAAGGCTCTGACTTGTGTCTGGGTAGTTGGAGGAGCCCAGTCCTGTATGGTCTGGATCTTGCTCTCCAGTGGTTGAACCTGACCCCCACCTACTAGGTGGCCCAGGTACACAACCTTGCTCTGCCCTATCTGACACTTGGTAGCCTTGATAGTCAGGCCTGCCTTTTGCAGGGCCTCCAGAACCTTCTTCAGGTGGATCAGGTCATCCTCCCAGGTGGAGATAAAGACAGCAATATCATCTAGATATGCTGCACAAAAGTCATCCAGCCCAGCAAGGACTTGATTCACCAACCTTTTAAAGGTGGCAGGTGCATTCTTCAAACCAAAGGGCATTACCACAAACTGATAATGTCCACTAGGGGTAGAGAATGCTGTCTTGGCTTTTGACTCTTCAGCTAGTCTGATCTGCCAGTAGCCAGCTGTCAAATCAAATGTGCTCAGAAACTTGGCAGAAGCCAATTTATCAATGAGCTCATCTGCTCTTGGAATGGGATGTGCATCTGTCCTGGTGACAGCATTGAGAGCTCTGTAGTCCACACAAAACCTCATTTCTCTCTTTCCATCCTGGGTATGAGGTTTTGGCACAAGTACCACTGGGCTAGCCCATGGGCTCTCTGATGGCTCAATCACTCCAAGCTCCAACATCTTTTGCACCTCAGCCTTTATACAATCCCTGACATGGTCAGGTTGCCTTTCGATCTTATTCTTCACAGGCAGACTGTCACCAGTGTCCACCTCATGGGTGCACCAGTTAGTTTGACTGGGTGTGAGTGAAAACAAGTGTCTGTGGGCTTGCAAAACCTGTCTGCAGTCCTTCTGTTGCTGCTCAGTGAGGCTGCCTGCCAAGGCTACTCCATCAACTGAACCATCATCAGGGTTCTGGGAAAGCAGGTCTGGGAGAGGGTCACTCTCTTCCTCCTGTTCCCCATCTGTGGCCATGAGCAAGCTCATGTCCTCCATGTCCACAAATGCTTTCAAACGATTTACATGGAGCACCCTGTGGGGGCTCCTAGGGGTTCCAAAGTCAACCAGATAGGTGACTTCTCCCTTTTTCTCAATAATAGGGTAGGGTCCAGTCCACTTGTCCTGGAGTGCTGCTGGGGCCACTGGCTCCAACACCCACACCTTCTGCCCTGGCTGGAACTCAACCAGAACAGCCTTTTGGTCATGCCAAGCTTTCTGTAATTCTTGACTGGCCTCCAGGTTTTTGGATGCTCCCTCCATATACTCAGCCATCCTGGAGCGGTGACCAAGTACATAGTCCACAACATCTAGCTTAGGCTTTTTGAGAGGTAACTCCCATCCTTCCTTCACCAAACATAGTGGACCCCTCACAGGGTGGCCAAACAAAAGTTCAAAAGGGCTGTAGCCAACCCCCTTCTGTGGGACCTCTCTGTAAGCAAAGAGCAAGCAGGGTAAAAGGATGTCCCATTTCCGCCTAAGCTTCTCTGGTAATCCTTTTATCATTCCCTTGAGGGTCCTGTTGAATCTCTCTACAAGCCCATTGCACTGTGGGTGATAGGGTTTGGTAAACTTGTAGTTCACTCCACACTCCTTCCACATTGCTTTTAAGTATCCAGACATGAAGTTGGTACCTCTGTCTGAAAGAACCTCCTTTGGAAAGCCCACTCTTGAGAAAACTGTAATGAGGGCTTTTGCCACCACAGGTGCTGTGGTGGTCCTCAGGGGAATTGCTTCTGGGTACCTGGTGGCATGATCCACTACCACCAGTATGAATCTGTGCCCAGATGCTGTTTGAGGATCCATGGGACCCACAATGTCTATTCCAACTCTTTCAAAGGGTACCCCCACCAAAGGTAGTGGTATCAGGGGGGCCTTTGTTGTGCCACCTGACTTACCACTGGCTTGGCAAGTGACACAGGAGCGACAAAACTCCTTGACATTTTCTGACATGTGAGGCCAGTGAAAGTGAGGGACAAGCCTGTCCCAAGTCTTGTTCTGGCCTAAGTGTCCTGCAAGGGGAATATCATGGGCCAAGGTGAGAAGGAAACCCCTAAACTTCAAAGGTATAACCAACCTCCTGGTGGTACCAGGCTTGGGGTCTCTAGCCTCTGAGTAAAGGAGTCCATCATCCCAATATACTTTATGGGCACCTTGAGCATTCCCTGCAGCCTCAGCAGCAGCTTGCTGTCTGAGGGGTTCAAGTGAAGGGCGATCTAATTGGGCCTGCCCCAGGTCTGCCCTTGAGGGTCCCCCTGTCCCCAGAAACTCAACCTGGTCAGGCTCAAGTTCCTCGGAGACAGTCTCCTCTTGGACTGCAGAATCAGTTTCCTGTGAAATCTGATCCTCAACCTGGGGCAAGGGGGAAGGCACAGACTTAACCCTTTTGCTCCTTCTCTTGGGTTGTGGTTGGTCTATTGTTCCAAGATCCACCACTGGTTCAGGAAGGCACTTCTTAGCCTGAGTCCTTGTCACTGCAAGGACATGTGCTGAAATCAATAGCATTTCTGCATGAGTCCTGTACTCCACTTCTGACCAAACTGAGCTTTCAAGATCATTGCCTAACAGACAGTCTACTGGGAGGTCTGCACTCACAGCAACTTTCTTTAGGCCTTCTACCCCTCCCCAGGATAAGTTCACAACAGCCACACTATGTGTAGTAGTGGAGTTGCTTGCATTGGTCACTAGGTAACTCTCACCTAGTACAATCTGTCCAGGGTCCACAAAGTCAGGTGTCACCATAGTGACACTGGCACATGTGTCCCTGTAGGCCTGAGCCAGTCTCTCATTTATCAAAGGCGTCCGCCTATATTTGCCCAGGTTACTGGGACTCACTGTAGTGGACAAAGATAAGTCCACATCATATAGGAGAACTGCCTGAGTAGGGACTCTGACTAGGCCAGATTCCATCTCAGTACCCAAGGTTAACCCTACTATACTCTTTGGTTGTGTACCACCACTGCTAACTGTACTAGGGGGTGCAGGTGCTTTAGGAGCTGCAGTGGTGGGGACTGGATTTTTCTTGGTGCATTCACTGCCCCAGTGTGAAACTGATTTGCAGGTATTACACCAAGGTTTCTTTGGGCCATTGTTGTTCTTTTTCTTGTTTCCATTTTGGGAACCACCCTCCTTATTACTAGTTTGGGGGCCTGAAGACTTCTGGTCCTTCTCTTTATGTTTCTGATTCCCACCCTTCTGGTCTGTTTTCTTCTGGTCACCACCTTGGTTCTGGGGTTTCTGCTTAATCCTTGTTCTGACCCATTTGTCTGCCTTCTTTCCCAATTCTTGGGGAGAGGTCAGATCAGAGTCAATAAGGTATTGATGCAACAGCTGGTTCTGACAGTTATTAAGGATCTGCTCTCTCATTATAAGATTGTACAATCCTGTAAAGTCTGAGACTTTACTTCCCTGCAGCCAACCCTCCAGAGCCTTAGTGGCACAATCAACAAAATCAGTCCAATCCTGAGTCTGTGCTTTTTGGGTGTCTCTGAACAACAACCTGTATTGCTCAGTGGTTAGGCCAAACCCTTCAATAACAGCACTCTTCAGGACAGAGTAGTTTTTGGCATCCTCAGGTCTAACTATGAGGAGCCTATCTCTCCCTTTCTCAGAAAAGGAGTACCATTAAATTGCAGCCCACTGATCCTGAGGAACCTGCTGTACCATGCAGGCTCTCTCAAGAGCAGTCATCCATTTGTGGATGTCATCTCCTTCCTTGTAGGGGGGCACAATTTTTGTCAGGTTTCTATTGTCATAGGACCTGTCTTTCTCTCTAGGAATTATGCTGCCACCAGTGGCATCTAAGCCACACAACCTCTGTTCTCTTGCTAAAGCAAGTCTAGCTTGAGCCAGGGCCACCTCCTCCCTCTCTATCTGGAGTTTGACAGCCCTCATCCTGGCCCTATGCTCTTTCCTCTGAGAGGGAGTCATTCCTCTCTGAGATTCTCTTGAGGCACTAGAAATATGAGAGTACCCTGATGGAGATCTCACCCTTCTGTTGCCTGGGAGAATGATGTTATGGGATCTGGAGAGGTGCTGTCCCTCTCCATTCCCAAGTAGGTCTAAGTTGGCCTGGTTAAGCCTGGCAACTACAACCTGGTTACCCCTCTGATCCTGATCTTCAGGTTCCTCTACTTCTGAGTCCTCCTCCTCCTCTTCTTCCTCTTCTTCTTCCTCCTCTGGAGTGGTCTCATTCTCAGGGGGGTTCACTCCATTTCCTAAGTCTAAGGGAGCTGCACTCTCCTTATCTAAGTCATCCTTTTCCAGGATTGCTATCAGGGAAGGAATGGTGGGGCTTCTGCCCCTTTTTAGCCCCCTTGCAATGCACAAGGCATTCAAGTCTTTGTGGCTAAGTTTGTCATAGCTGGAAGTTGCCTTGGTAAGGTCAACTGTCACGGGGGCAGAGCCTGAAGCTCTTCCTGTGTCAGACATGACTGCTAGTGAGGTGTAAGTGGTGCACTTACCTACACTAAGGGGCCGATTACGATTGCGGATTTCCCGCATCCACCGGGCCGGCGGAAGCCACCGCCGGCCCGGAGGATGCGGGAAATCCGCCGGGGAGCCTTGAAAGACCCACCGCCATATTAGGATGGCTGGTGGGTCTTACTATCTGTCTGCCGCTTTTCCGTCGCGGGCGGATTCCGCCCGCGGCGGTAAAGCATTAACATGGCTGGCGGTGTCTATCAGACACCGCCAGCCATATTAGGATGTCTGCGGAAAGATGCCTTTACACGGCGGCATTTCCGCCGTGTAAAGGCATACGGATTTGTGTTTGGGGGCCCGTTGCGGGCCCCCAGGGGTGAAGGGGGGGGGGGGTGATGGGTGCACATGGGGGTTACCTATGGTACCCCCCTGCATTTGCCTGCACATAGCGGCAGGCACCGCGAGGTGCCTGCCGCTTTGTGCATGCAAATGCACAACTTACTTTTTTATCATTGCGGCGGGTGCTGCTTCAAGCAGCACCCGCCGCAATGATAAAAATACAGGATGTGACCGCCAGGGTGGCGGTCACATCCTAATTTGCACGGAGGGACCGCCGCTGCCCCTGCGGACGGTCCCTCCTTCTCTATGGTGGCGGACGGACTCAGGTCCGTCCGCCATCATAATCGGCCCCTAAGTGTTTTCCTACTGTACCTTGCTAGTGAGTTGTAGTCAGGGTGTGCTACTCCCTTTAATCTACAACTACTAAGTTCAGTAGAACTTAAATATGCTAAGCTTTTGATTTATATTTACCTAAGGTACTTGATGTGATCTTTCAATTTGATAAAAAGATTGCAATGGTAAAACAACAGCAAGCTCAAATCCGCACCGCTGCGCACCAATGTGAGAAGTTGGCCTGATATATGATGTTTCCAATTCTGGAACCACCTTGTATCAGTCCAAACTATCCCTTATGGTGTCTGGTTGTAAGTCAACCTTGTAGACGAGCTAACTTAATGGTAGCATAGACTAAGCAGCCTTAAAGGCTAAACTCAAGAGGTCGTGTTAAGCGAGCTGTTTTACCAATCACATTCCTGTAATATCAAATGAAAGGACACCACACAAGTATATATTATAAAAATATATGTGTTTATTTCTAAAAATAATCCCCAGTACTCTTTATGAGCAAAGGGGCACAAGCGTTAAATCAAAAGCACAGTATAACATACAAAGTTGCACAATTATGGATGAGGGCGGGTGGCCACTCAGACCATATATTAAGAAAGTGGTATAAGAGATACCAATCGAACAGTGGTTAGGCCTCGGGCCTAGGGAATCGCTGGGAGCAGTCGGGACAAGCAATGCTGAAGTCGGGAAAAGCCCGCGGGATTCGGGTGCAGTGCTTAAAGCACACGCATGCACCAATGTTAAGTCAATGGTGCGTAAAAGTTACACAAATAGAGTTTTAGGATACTTCCGATGAACCTAGATGGACAAAACTTTAGACACAGACCCTAGAGGTGTGTACCAGTGTGGGAACACCGGCGTTGCAATGTTACCTCACCCACAGGAAGCGGGTGCATAGGGTCGAAGTGGCGTCGGGTTTCGTCACGCAGGTTCTGGGTGCTTGAAGCTGAAGATGCTGCAGGCGATGTGAAGGAGAAGTGTCCGGTGTGATCCAAGGGTGGATCAGAGTAGAAAAGTACCTGAAAGCAGAGGGGACAGAGTCTGGGTCACTCAGCAGTGACCAGGGTGGAACCAGGATGGAACCAGGCAATGTCGGGCGCAATCAGGTGGTTGTCGAGGAGCTTCTCAATGCTGCCACGTGGGCTCTGGGGCTTCTGCGATGTCCAGGAGCGGGTCACGAGCTGTCCCATGTAGCCTCTCACCCTCGGCGCTGTCAGCTTCAAGATCGGAGCAAACAACACTTGGCAAGAGCAATCCACGCGGAACTAGTAGATTGCTTCTCACTCGGACCAGGAGGGTCAGAGCGGGTGCTCCTTTTCAGAGGAGTGGGCGCAAATCTGGAGCACCAAGAATCACAAGTCGTATTTAGGTTTTCGCCGGCACAGGGGCCACAAGCCAGCTGGCAAGTGACCAGGCCAACGCATTGAGCCAAAGAAAGCAGAAGGGCCCCACGCAGCACTCGTCAAGTGTAGAGGGGTGAGCTTCGGTGCAAGAGTGGCTCAGGATTGGGGCTTCTCAAACCCCGGTGTACAGCTTCGAGGGTCACTCGTGGGCTGCACAGTCAGCGTCTTGTGGTCTTTTCAAGATGGCGTGCCCCACGCTTCCGGTCGCCTCCACGGGTCTCAGCTCTGCAGGGACTGTGGATAGGGCTGTAAGAAGGCAGGCAAGCTTGATCTCGTTGATCTCTGTCGCTCGAGTTCCGGCGGGAACTGCAACAAAGCAGACGTCGAGGGCTGGATGGTGCCTGTTTGCACAGGGTGGTCACTCCTTGACCACAAGGGAGATTCTTCAGTCTTCTACATCGAGTAGGATGTTGAAGGGTCCAGAGTTTCATTTCTTATGTTTCATCAGGATAATCTGAAGTGCATTGGCACTGCTCCCACTCTTATTCGAATCTGGGGGACTGGATTACCTGCTAGGTCCCCTCCTATGGGTGGGACCCAGGAAGGGGGTGGATACACCCCTTTCCTTTGATCCAGGCCACGCTTGGACAGGGGCTGGTGTGCCCCAGAACCGGTTTGGCCGGATTATGCAAGGGGCAGCCTTGTGCTCCCCAGGCAGTGTCTGGTTTCTTTCAAACCTCCCTGCTACAATCCACTATCTCCTGTCTGGGGTGGTGTGACACCTCCCTGCGACAGGAAAGCCTTTGTCCAGGCCTCTTTTGCTGAGTTTCGGTCTGCAGCAGGAGGTCAGACTCGTGTCTGTGGCAGAAGCATCCATTTTGTGGATCTGAGGCTCTTTTAAAAATCAACCGCGTTTCAGTAAAGTAACACGTCTTCTCCCTCTAGAGGGGTGGAATGCTATCCCCGTCGACAGGACTGTCGAGGGGATAGTATTCCAAATCGTATGACACCTTACACGACATGTTTTGATAAAGCCAAACCAAAGTTGCTATATAACCGCGAGGATTATAATGCACTTAATAGTATATGGTATGGCATTATCCCGGAACAGCTTAGGGAGTTGTTCCCGACAGCTGCAGACAGTCTCAGCTCATGCTAGAGCTCCATCTCACATTAAACCACGCACTCTGCCTCCAGGATTGATAAGGCCTTCCATAGGAGTGGCTCACAGGTTTATATGTGTCCAGATATAGGTTTAGATATAGGTATACTATATCTAAGCAAGAGGTGATTACACCAACTTGCCCCAGCTGAGTGATCAGCCAGTTGTGTCAATTTAAGAACCAGCCAGGGGTGGCAAAAGATATGCTGCAGCCCCTGGTAGGCCTTGGTGGCACCTATGCCCTGAGCACCTATAGTGCATGGTACAGGGGCTGACAAGGAGTCCATTTCCAATTGTGGTATATACCTATAGCACATGTATTATGAATTTAGAGCGAGCACGGCAGGCTGGGGATCTGATTAGCAGGCCCACAGCCTCAGTAAGTCGAAAACCAGTGAAGCAAAAAGCAAAAATTGGGGTGACCATAGGATAGCAGACCCTACTCTCCTACAGTACCGTTGCTGAAACTCCTGATCTATGCAGGTCACCTAACTACTGACTGCCTCCAGTTCACTTGTACTGCACTGGCTGGTAGTACTGTAACAGTTGATGCATGAGTTTCAGTGCTGCAAAGTATCTTTTTTTTTTAAATAAAAAAGCTGGGACGTTTTTGCATATTTAAAAATGCAGTTGAATGGTTATGTGATGAGGGTCGGATGCTGTTGAATGATTTTGATAAAGGGTCATCCATTTCTATAAAAAATAGTGAATACATCTGGCTATAAGAGGTTCATCAAGGCAGGAAGTGGGCAGTTGTATCCCGCCTCTGATTTGTGCCTACCTAAGTTGACCTTGTCAGGGATGGATGCTACAAGCAGTGATAGACCTGTTTTTAAGCTAGCCCAATGTAACATTTTGTAAGCACGTTGAACATGTTTTGAAGCCAGTGTTACTGCCCCATCAGTACTGTTATTTTTAAATAAGGCCAACCGATTATTTAAAGCTACATTTTCCAGATACTCTTGCTGCAAAGCCCTTATGCACTGTGTCAATACTGCTATAATTAGTGGCTTCATGGGCTAATAAATCCACTTGAAGGACCTGTATATAAACCTTTTTTCATTGGTTGAATTTTGGCAGGCAAACACTGCCTTCCATCCTCCTTTGGTTGATAAAATGAGCACCCTTTAGATGGTAAATAAGAACCATCTGTTAGACAGTGTTAAGAAATCTCTCCTGGTGAACATGTGTAATTCATTTTTTAAGAATAACTTGCACCACTGTGATGCACTGCTTAAGGCCTTACATTTTACAGCACTGATGACATCTGAAATCTATGGCGGTGCAAGTTATACTTATGTCAGTTACCTACAACTAGGGAATTTCCCAGGTTTTTGTCCACATAGGCACTGGGAGTCGACCAAAGCCTGAACACTAAGATCCAGACTTCCCTCCCTCCTTCTGGTCTCCTTCCTGGTGGCCTGTAAAATTGGGCTCGCTCCCTATTCCAGCCACAAAAGTAAAAAATGTAGGAGTTATCATGGACCACAGACTTAACTTTAGAGATCAGTTTAACTATGCTACCTCCTCAACATTCTTTATTCTACGAATGTTAAGAAACATCTTGCATTTCATACCGTTAGATGCCCGAAAAACTGTAGTGTCCTCACTTATTCTGTCAGGACTAGACTACTGTAACAGTCTTACATGAAAATGCAGTAGCACCATCTTCATAGGCTTCAGGTTCTTTGAAATGTGGCTACCACACTTCTTTCTTGAACTCCAAAATTCTGGTTCCCTGCTTTCCTCAGACAAAAGCAGGCCTGGTATCTTCCAACAGAACTCTTTGATCCTCCAGCGCAAAGCTCGTGACCGGCCAAAATAAAAAAAAACTACTGGGAGGCTGAAGTTTCTTTCTGGCTGCTGTTAATTAATAATAATTTACCTCCGTCCACCCGTTCCTCCTCTAGTTTCCTGGCTTTTAGGAAGGTCTTGAAGACTTGGCTTTTTTCCCATTAGGCTGACCAAGTTCTGATACAAGGAGCTAGCTCCGGGATGCCTTCGGGTAGCTGTGTTTTTTACAAAAACCCAATAACATTAACAAATAATATTAGACTTCAATTACAGTTGGGATCTGGCCAACGGAGCTGGTCGCATCTCCCAGCCCCTCTGGTTCGGTCAAGAGCCTGGGCGTTACTATCCACTCTGACCTTTCTCTTAAAACCCATGTAGGGGCTGTTATCTCGTCCAGTATGTTTCAGATGCGGAAAATTCGAAAAATCTCTTATCTGCTCTCGCATGATGCACTAGTACAAGTCGTAATCTCCCTTGTTCTTTCCCGTCTTGACTTCTCTAACTCCCTTTACATAGGCCTTTCGCAGTCCTTGCTCCACCGCCTACAGATTGTGCAAAATCAGGCAGCAAGGCTCATCCGTAAAACTCCAAAATGGCAGTCAGCGCGACCCTTATTGTGCAAATTGCACTGGTTGCCAATTGAACAAAGGGCCGCCTTCAAGATTGGCTGCTTAATATTTAAGGCCCTCCATTGCAACTGTCCCGATTTTCTGAAGTCACTCATTGTCACGCACTGCCCGGCCCGCAACCTCCGCTCCGCCCATCTCCACCTCCTGGTCACCCCTATGGTTAAACTTAAAAAGCTGGGAGGCCGCAGATTCAGTTACTTGGCACCTAAGCTGTGGAACTCCCTCCCCCTGGCAATTAAGACCTCTGGCACCCTGATGAGTTTTAGAAAGAGTTTGAAAACCTGGCTCTTTTCTAAGCCCAATTAGTCTTTCGGTCGCCTCCTTACAATCATCATTTAGCGCCAGGAAACTTATGGTGTCAGTGCGCTTTATAAGTTTAGCTTAACATTAACATTAACATTATCATCTAAGGGCAAATGTACAAAGACCCATTTGCTAACCTGAATATGCAATTTGCTTACCGACTGCCATAAAAATAGGTAGGACATTTTCAACTCCAGCCATGTACTAACAGAAAGTATTGCAAATTGCACATTTACAGGCGGTTGCAAAATGACCTGCCTAGTTATTAATAATTAGGCAAGTTGAAGTTCGCTCCCCCTGTGAATAGTTACAAATGCTGGGGCGATGCCCTACCAGGATCAGCATACCACCATACATTCATTTGATTTTCCAAACTGAAAAGGTTTTTTTCAAGCATCTTTGGTTCATTAAAGCAAAAGGTGCTGCTTTAAAAAACTGTTTTTCCTTTGAGAATACATTTGCGGAAACAATTTTTCTGGTATGTGCATTCGAGTTACACTCGGGCACATTTTCTAGGATTTAACAGTGTTTGTGTCACAAAAGTGATGCAAATTGGTGCAAAATCTTTTTGTCCAATTTTCTTTCCAGCGCTAAACTTATTTAGTGCGGGAAATAATGTGAAGGCAATACTAAGCAGCACATAGCACTGCTTTGCATTACTTAGCGCCAAGGAGGCGTACCATGGATGGTGCATGGGCATTCCCATGCAACCACCTAAGGTTTCTGATACTAAACCCAATTTACTAAATAAAGTAGGGTTTAGCATCAGAAAATAGCGCACCCTTCAACCAGGCGCTATGAAGGAGAAAAGCTTTTTTTCTCCTTTATTTGCCGACTTCGCATGTATGCTTCACTGTACAGCACATATACAAAGTGGGAAAATGTTTAAAATCAGTTTAGGCATTATATTTTGTAGTGGAAGGGTATCCTTCCAATACAAAACCAATGCTTGACTCATGGAGACACCCTTGCACTATGGTGCAAAGGTGTCTCTGTGGCGCACGACAGCTAATTTCAGTGCTGGCACTAAGGAGAAGGGAGGAGAGTGCTATATTTCAGTATATTTGGCGCTCTCCTGCTCTCTCCTTCTCTCGCTGCACAACATTTGAGGCTGCTGCACTGCTCTGTATGAGAAATTAGTAAATCTGGCACAGAGGATGTTAAAGCTTTTCATTTATAACATTATTTGGCTTTTTTATGAATTTTCCTCAAGATTTATTTAATAAGATTGTCTACATACATAAAACTCTAGTTTGAAATTGTACTGCAAAAGTTGCATTCTAAAAAGAATGCAAAATTATTGTAAAAGAACTGATGGATACAGGAAGCCTCCTGTGATGTATATCAAGAAAATGGAAGCACGATATAAGTATATGACAATACTTACTGGTGATGGTAGATATCAGGTTCTCGCTGTAGTCGTGCCTGAAATCCCAAGTACAAGCCATCCCAAAGTAGACCCTCCTTTACCACATGCCGCATGACACTAGCTCGTGTCCTTATCTATTTGGGAACAAAACATTTTGCAAAATGTTCATATAAATTTCTTCATAGCTTCCAAATGTCACTTTACCACAACTGCTATACATGTAACTGCTATACATGTAACTGTCTGGTTCTATTTATCCTAAATGGACCTCCTGCCACTTCATTTGGATATACTTTATGGTGACCATCACCTCATTTTTAAAGAATATATTTGAGATAACGAAGTTTGCATGATGTATTCTAAATGTTGTGTGGTAAGCTCACAAAATAGTTCATTTATTTCATAGAAACACAACTATAAAATCATTAATAAACTACAATAAAAGCAGTAACAAACATCAAAATGAAAAAAATGTTTTAATTTAATGTTGCTTTTTTTTATAGCGCAGACATAGCTCAGAGGCATCACAATAAAGCCAGAACATGTCAATAACAACTAGAAATATATATGTACATTAGAGGTGGAGTAATCACCAGGTTATGCTCTTCTGGAAAGTACAGCACATCAAACATACTCATAGCAAAACATAGCAATGAAAGGTGGGTGGAATGATAGCGTTTGAGGATCATCAATCGATTGAGCAGATTGAGGTTGGTATATGATTGGATGGAGTGTGAGGGGGTAGGAGCAATTTAGGCAAGATGTCGTTCAAAGAGGAGAGCTATGTGATATTTTTTGAATGTGACATGACATGTGGTCAGACAGAGGCTCAGCAGGAGGGAGTTCTAGACTCTTGTGGTGCTTCTGGAGAATGTTTGGTTCATGTACCACTTGTGCACGAAGGTGGGGGTTTGAGGAGGAGCAATTGAGCATTTCTTGAATCTTGGTCGGAGCCTGAGATTTTCAATTTCTTGGAGAGGTAAGATGGTAAAGATGGGTGTTGCAGGCAGTTTTAAATTGAGCTCTTGTGTCTAAGGGAAGTGTAGATAGTGTAGAATGGGGGAGATGTGATCTAAATTCTCGTAACCTGTCACAAAGCGGGCTACCGCATGCAGGAATGCTCCGAGTGAACTTAGGTGGACTTTGGGAATGCTGGAAAGGAGTGCAATTCTGTAGTCAAATTTGGAGAGCATGAGCGTCTGCATAACAGATTTGAGGTCTTGTACTGATTCCATAAAGCAGCTTTAGCTGGAATAGGGAACTCTTATCCATGGAGGATATATGGCTCTGGAGGTTAGGAAATCTGTCATTTTAAATGATGAAAGGGTAGCCTTCAGTGTCTGGAAGGAGATCCATCCAGGCTTGAATTGGAGAAATAGAATGCAGTTCAGAGATGAAAATTAATTCTTTTTTGCTGGGTTTAGTTTGAGGTGATTGTTTACCTTTACACTTGAATTCTATTCAGAGAGTTATATAGGTGGGCTAGGATTTCAGGCTTGAGACCTTCAGATAGATTTGGGTGTCATTGTCAAATAGGTAGAAGAGGACTCCTGAGTTCTTGAGGATTATGCAGAGATGTTTAACGTAGAGGTTGAAAAGTGTGGCAAGTGAATCAAACCTTTGGGAACTCCTTGTGGCATGTTGATTGGATCTGAGATGGCAATCACAATTTTCACAATTTGGGAACGGTTTGTTAGGTATGAGGCGAACCACTTATGGATGACACCATCAATTCCTATTCATTGCTGACCAGTGTCGGGATGAAGAGATTAACGTCCACAATCTGTGGAGTTACAGGATCATTGCTGTGGCCCAGATTGAAGGGAGAAAAGGAGGTTGTTGCCCTGGATGTGGAAAGACCGTTGGGAAGCTAAGCAAATTTCAATGACCCTGCCTAGGAGAGGATGGTTGGATACTGGGCAGAGGTTGTTAAAGTCATTAGGGTTCAGTGATTTTTTGTTTATGGTGAGGAGAAATTTGACACCTTTTTACGTAGTCTGGGCATGCTCTCTGATCCAGACATGAGTTAACCAGGGTTAAGCAAATAGAGAGGATTAATTTAGCTAGGGATTGGTTGATGGAGCCCAGAATAGCATTGCAAAGATGGCTAGAGGGTATCACCTTGTATAGAGTTAGTAGTAGATCTGCCTCTGAGATTGGGGAGAAAAAAGCTGCAGTGCCTTGCAAGGCAGTTTCCCCTCAATTATGTTGTTGAGTTTTACTGGAAGGGAGATGTTAATGTCCCTGATTTTGTGTGTAAGAACTCTGTAAAGTTATTGCATAGAATCTCGGAATCCGTAAATGGTGTTAGAGGGTGGGTTGTTGGCTGGCTTAATTACCTCAAACAGTTGTTTGTCTGTTCTTCACCTAATCTATGACGCTCTGATTTGTGATGCCTTAGCTTTAAAGATGTCACCTTTGTAGTTTTGTCTTGCAGCGCAAAGCTTTGCTAGACTCAGTGGTGATGGTCCATGTCACCAGCCTAGTTTCGGTATTAATGTTACTGGTGTCTCTAAACCAGAATTTTTCTTTCTTCCATTGTCCAAGGGTTTTCTTTTTTGAGAGAGACACTGTGAGGGGAATCTGCAGGTGATCAGACTAATCAGCCCGGATTGGGGCCACTGGTCAATAACTGAGCTGTTCTTGCGATGATCAGGTCAACAGTTGCACAATTTAGTGGTGGGTTTCTCGCAGTATTGGCGATGGTCATTGGCTTTTAGAAAAGCAACAAAATTGTCCAGTGGTGTATTTCCTTCAGAACCCAAATGGAGGTCAGAGTCACAGAGAAAGATAATGTTTTCATAACTAATTAATTGTGCTGTGAAGAATTCAAAGTAATCTTCAATGAAGGTGTTGGTTTGACTGGAGGGTGGTAGATCATGTACAACCAGAGGTTAAAGGTAGCTTGGGAGAGGTTTCCAGTGAAATGAATCACTATTATATGCCACTCAATGTCGGTCCACTTCATTCCACGCCACTGCATTCTATGCCACTGCACTCTACTCTGCACCACTTTACTCTATGCCACTGACTCAACTCTGCTCTACTGCAGTCTATGCCACTGCACCCTACGCTACTCCAGATTGCACCACTCTAATCTGCACCACTGTACTCTACACCACTGCACTCTATGCTACTGCACTCTACTCTGCACTACTCTACTCTATGTCACTGCACTCTACGTAACTGTATTGTATGCCATTGCACTGTACTCAAGGCCACTGCACTCAACACCACTCCACTGTACTTTGCACCACTTAACTATAGGCCACCGCACCATATGTCACTACACTCTACGCCCTTTTAATGTACACCATTGCAATACCCTCTACACAGTTTCACTCTATGCCACTATAAACCACTCCACTCTACAGAATGAAACTCTTCTGTATGCCACTGAAGTCTACACCACTCTACTCTATGCCGCTATATTCTATGCCACTTCAAGCCACTGTACTCCACTCCAGTCAACGGAAATCTACTGTTCTCGACTCTGCGCCACTCTACATCACTCTATTCCACTTCAATCTACCCCACTTCACTCTATGCCACTCTGCTCTACGTCACTTTCCTCTACCCCTTTAGTCTACCACTCTTCAGTATATGCCACTCTACTCTATGCCACTCTATTCTATACCACTCTACTCTATGTCATGGTGCTCTATGCAACTCTACTGTACACCTCTCCAAGCCACAGTACTCTACTCTATTCTACACCACTCTACTCCACTGTACTTAACCCGACTCTATGCCACTGCACTCTGCTCTGCACAACTACACTCTATGCCACTCTATTGTACTCCACTCCACTCTACTCTACGCCACTCTACTCTCCCCACTTTACTTTGCCCCAATTCACTCTATGCCACTTCACTCTATGCCCTTATGCCTAACTCACTTCACTCTCCCCAACTACACTCTACCCCACTTTACTGTACGCCACTCTAGAATACACTCTCTTCTCTACGCCATTCTAATCTACAGCACTTCACTGTACCCCAATTCACAGTACCCCAGTTCATTCTATCCTACTCTACTGTATGTCACTCTATGCTACATCACTCTAGTCTACCCTACTTCAATGTACCCCACTTCAATATATCCCACTTGACTCTATGACACTCTACTCTTTCCCACTTCACTCTAAATCACTTCACTCTACCCCACTTCACTCTATACCACTCTACTATGCCACTCTACTCTATGCTACTCTACTCTACGTCACTCTGCCCCACTTCATTTGATCCCACTTCACTCTACACCACTCTACTCTACGTCACTCTACTCTAATCTGCAGCACTGTACTATAAGCTACTGCACTCTATGCTACTGTACTCTATTCTGCACCAGTCTACTCTATGCCACTGCACTCTATGTCACTCTACTATATGCCACTCTACTATATTCCACTTCAAGCAAACTCTACTCCACCCCACAATTGCATCCTGAATGCAGGATCACAGTGCAACGTCGACTTGACATTCAAACTCCCTTACCAAGCCTTAAACTCCCCTTTTATTACCTATAAGTCACCAATAATGTAGGCCCTAAGTAGCCCATATGGTAGGATGCTATGTAATTAAAGAGTTGGACAGCTACTTTTAGGTTTTACATGTTCTGGTGAAGAAAAACGCCCAAATTAATTTTTTACTACAGTGAGGCCTAACACTCCCCTAGGTTAACTCTGGGGATTTCTTAATACATTTAATAAGCTGTAATTCCTATTTGAGAGAAGGTAGGTGTGTCATGTTTGGTAACTAGAAAACTGTAATGATAAACCTTTTTTAATGGTACAGTCGAATTGTTCATTACAGTTTTGAAAATGCCACTTTTAGGAAGTTTGAAAAATTGAGGAGTTAGGCCCTAAAGGATGTGGGTTAGGCAGGGCCGTATAACATTGACAAATACAAAGTTGCCTAAACCACACTTTCTTTGTAAGCTTTTACAATTTTTGTTTCATGGCCAAACACATCTTTTTTGTTTGTACCGGTATTTTATTTATACCTTTTGTTTCAAACTTTTTATATTTTCGTTAAATTATTTCCGTATGAAAAGGAAAAGTAATCCACTCTTCTGTACAATATGTATACAAACAATTACAAAAAGCATTTACAAAAAACATTTGAAATCCACATATTCACTAAGACATACTTGACATGCTACATCACAGTACACAATTTTACACAAAACAAATACTCGTGGCTTTGATAAGTTGCAATGAGTGAATCAATGTCCTAATTTTTTTAAAAGACTAAATGCTTATATAACCATAGGAGCAACAGGACATTCTTCGTTTTGCAATTAGAAAAACAGAATGTTTCCATTTTACTCCAGGATGGTTAAATTCAATGCCTTCGATTGTATTATTACAGGTCACAAAATTGCCACACTTGGGATGGCCTTCAACTGGTTTTAAATTCCATTGCGATTACAAGTCACTTTTAGGTTTTGGTAATGAGATATCTGCACGTACGATCTGTTGACCTATGCTTTGGTTCTTTTTCATAGCAAAGATTGGTTTTGGAAATGGACATTCAAGGTCTTCAAGGAGGTGCCAATTTTTGAGTATCATTTGTCTGAATTCATTCGTTTCAGGTCCAAATGTTATAACACATACTAATCGGTCAAGTTCCTTCCTCTCTTTCACCTGGAGAAGGCATTCTCGTGGTATGAATCTGGCTCTTTTTAAAGAGAGCCAGATTCACACCACGAGAATATGTGCAGATATCTCATTACCAAAACCCAAAGGGACTTGTTATCACAATGGAATTTAAAACCAGTTGAAGGCCATCACAAGTGTGGCAATTGTGTGGACTGTAATAATACAATCGAAGGCATTGAATTTAACAATCTTGGTGTAATATGGAACATTCTGGTTTTTCTAATAAGGGAATTTGAGACAACAAGAAAAATCTTGAATTTAGCCTGTGATTACACCTATGAAGAAGGCACATCTGCACTGTTTTCAGGTACAATAATAAATTGAATGCAGAGGTAGTGGAAATGTATTAAAAAGAAGGAAGCTCCCCCAACTTAAAAATGTTTTCTGTTTTTATACATCTTGTACAGAAAATCAGAAAGCCCTGATGAGAATCTAGGTATTGATTTCCCATGCTTCGACATGCGTCGGCACAACAAAGGAGCACAGAATGACAATGATTTGAGATCTTGTTTTCAAACAATTTGAATTAACTTCTATTTTTGATATGATATGTCATTAATGTCCTGTTGCTCCTATGGTTATATAAGCATTAAGGGCCAGATGTAGGTCGGTCGGTAACGGCCGAAAATCAGTATTTTCGGCCATTACCGACCGGTATTCAAGAATTGGTATGTAGGGGCATATTTTTACAGAATCGGTAAATTTACCGAATCGGTAAATTTACCGATTCTGTAAAATACCGAATCGGTATTTTTACCGATTCGGTAAATCCCAGATGTAGGTGGGACTCTTCTGAGTCCCAAAGGCCCTACAAATTCGGTATTTTAACACACAATCCAATTGGGTGTTAAAATACCGAATTCAGGTGTGCATGCACATGTGTGCATGCACACCTATGCCATGTGACAGACAGACATGCCCTTAGGGCATGTCTATGTGCCACATGGCGCACATGCCTATTTTTAGGGTGCCAGAGGGTGTTAAAGTGACACCCCCTGCACCCTTGCAAAATTCGGTATTTACCGATTCGGTAATTACCGAATCGGTATTTCCCATTGATTCCTATGGGCTTCACAGCCCATAGGAATCAATAGGGAATACCGATTCGGTATTTACCGAATCGGTAAATACCGAATTCTAACGATTCGGTATTTCAACATCTGGAAATACATACATCTCCCCCCTTCATATTTACCGACTCTTAAATACCGAATCGGTAAAATTCGGTATTTAAGAGTCGGTAAATATGAATTACCTACATCTGGCCCAAAGTCTTTAAAAAAAAATGTAGGACATTGATTCACTCATTGCAACTTATCAAAGCCAGGAGTAATTTTTTTGTTGTAAAATTGTGTACTGTGATGTAGCATTAGAAACAACAAAGGGGTGTATCAACAATACAAGAAGAGCAAGCATGTTACCACATTCACAGAAATGTTAAACTTGTGAATGGAACCACTTTTGGTTTTTCAGAAGGCCCTCACTCACCAACCTGGTTGGTGACATGCTTCATCATCGGGCCCCACCAGGAGTGGCCGAATGCCACCCTAGTGTGCTACAATGCCAGTTTACTGTGGAGCTGGTTCAGTGAAGAGTGGAGAGTGATAGAAGTGAATTTAAAAATGCCCAATTGAGTCAAAAATGATGCTTTTTTCGTTTTTCCAATTGAACAAGAGTAAAAACAAAAGTGTAGGATGAAGGACCAAATTAAAGGTCGATTTTTATCCCAATAGTGTTGGTCAACATGTTTCTGCCATACAAGAACAGTTTTCAGGCTTTCAACAGGACCAGTGTAATGTGAACAGGACCCCAGCAGTATGGGTGCGCTAAGGCCCACCCTGACCTGGGGTTACTAGTGTAAAAAATGGTCAAAAAACACTAGGAAGATTCCCTCAAATTTGGAGAGAAACCGACTTTATTCTAAACAAGGGGGGACAAACAAACATATAAAAGACAAAGAAAGAGAAAAACCACAGTTAATGCACGATGTGCCGAATGAATGTCCTTATAAAAGTAACATGCTCAAGTGCTCAGCGGAGTGCTCTGTTAGCCATAGCAAGAGATACGAGTATAAGGACTAGTGTACTCAATCTCCTCTTTAATTACATGGATCTCATGACAATTTACAGGATCGAAACACCTCATCAAACCAAGTGGTGTGAGTTCTAGCAGGACTGAAAATAAATCGAAAATGAATCGTGGGCAAAGATGTGTTTATCAATGCCCTTTAAAATCTAATAGTTAAAAACTACTGACTAATACAAGGTCTAACGGGTGAGCCAGTTCAAAATGGTGAGGTACCGGGCAGAATATGAACAAATCAAACAAGAGTAAAAGTTTCTTACAAAAGGTGCTCATACTACGTGCACCAAGGGTCTCGGGAGGGGGGTGATGGCAACTTGGCACACCCTAGGAGGCAAATGACACAACAGAACAAAGTAACA
Organism: Lissotriton helveticus; assembly: GCF_964261635.1. Lineage (NCBI taxonomy): Eukaryota > Metazoa > Chordata > Amphibia > Caudata > Salamandridae > Lissotriton > Lissotriton helveticus. The sequence goes on along the minus strand of NC_136063.1, from coordinate 886,273,878 downwards.
TTAATAAATATCCCCAAGAGAGTACATATCTGCTGCGTGTTAAAGGCTCCACTCATGCCCTATGTGCCAAGCACCCGTTCGGAACCTGGACGTGCCCTCTCTGACCGGACCCGAAAGTGTGTCCAGGGTGAGGTGAGCTGGGTTAATAACGTTAACAGGAAGTAGAAGGTGGTATGCTCGTGGAGCTCACGGTGGGCGTGTCGAGGCACGCAGAGCACCCGACCTTTGCAGCAATCGTCACGGGATTGGATGAAAGCTTAGCATTTGACACGACTCACGTCACATTCCTGGGCCGTGGCTCGGTGTGTCAGCAGAGGCGCGTCTGATAGATGTGATGTAGCATGTCAAGTATGTCTTAGTGAATATGTGGATTTCAAATGTTTTTTGTTAATGCTCTTTGTAATTGTTTGTATACATATTGTACAGAAGAGTGGATTACTTTTCCTTTTCATTCGGAAATCATTTAATGAAAATATAAAAAGTTTGAAACAAAAGGTATAAATGAAATACCGATACAAACAAAAAAGATGTGTTTGGCCATGAAGCAAAAATTTTAAAAGTTTAGAAAGAAAGTGACTTTTAGAAAGTTGCCATTTTCATGGCCTTAACCCTTTTTGCCTGTAGTCTGCCTTGGGTTACATGACTGAGTGTAGCTAACAGTACGGCTTTGTGCATTCCTCCCAATCACACAATTGAGGGATTAGATGTGCCTGAATCAGCCATCTGCTGGCAGGATAGGCTGGAGCAGAGCTCAGCCACAGTCCCACTTTCATCTGAATAGCCTAACAACACTGCATTGTCACTGTAGCTAGTTTAGAGCCAGGACGGTGGAGTTAGGAAATACCATGCACTTCAAAGAACCTTTCCAGAAGCTTCTCCCACCTTCCAGAGGTAGGGCACCAGGGTATAAAAATAGGAAATTCACCCCACCTCTTCAGTGCATTTCTAGACATGTGGATACTCTCATGAAAAAGGACTGCTGTGCTGCTACAAGGACTGTCATACTGCTGGATTGCTGCTCTGGAAGAAATACTGCCCTACTGTGCTGACTGGCTGCCCTCTTGCATGGGGAAGAAGAACTGGACCTGAAACTTCATCTTGAACCCAGGACACCAGTGTGGCTCAAAGGACTAGCCTGCTGGCTCCTGATCTGACCCTCAGAGGCACAAAAGGCTCCCCAACAGCTCAGCGATTTCCTGACCACCAAGAGGTTCCTTTCAGCTCCTTGACCTTTGATGTGGATCTTGAGCTCTTAAATTCAAGCTTTTAAACTCTTTGCGACCACGAACAGGCCCAGTCACACAAGAACCATGCTGCTTGAACCAAACATCAGCTCGATCCACCCCAGACCTGTCTCTTTGTCCAGCAGCACCGTCAGCATCGGGAAACGACCAATGCGAAGCTCCAGCCTGCCTGACCTGCTCTTTGCACCATGCAAACTGCCACCCATGAAGCTATCCTTGCTCCAGCGACCTTCTTCCAATCAAACAGGACTCTTGGCAAAAACTTGAGAAGGTGAACATTCAGTCGGGCTGACCTGGGACACTATCTGAGCTGTCTAAGGGCACCATGCTGTTGCTGTCAGTTGATGGGGAGGAGGAAGAGAGGGGAGTGGACCTCTCACTGACCTCCTGTCTTCAAAAGAGAAAGATGGGTCAGTGGAGGGTGTCAACCTCTCTCCTAACCTGACCCCAGAATATCAGCAGGACTGTCGCCAGTTGTTAGGGCAATTTGCCTTTCTGTTTTTCCTCACTCCTGGGCTTATGCATCTGTGTACCCATGATATTGATACAGGGGTAAGCCCCTGTCAAAGGCAAAATATACAGGCTGTCCGAAAAAAGTGAGGGCCAGTATCAAAGAGGAGGTCTATAAGATGTTAGAGCAAGGGGTGATTTAGCACTTCAGGAGCCTCATGTCTAGCCCAATGGTGCTGGTACCAAAAGCTGCTCCCCTAGGTGCCACCCCAGAACTCCGGTTCTGTGTGGACTACAGGGTGCTCAACCCAGCTACTAAACTGATGCTCATCCAACTTGAGCTTATTGATAGATTAGGGACTGCCAAGTTCCTAAGTACATTGGACTTAACTTCATGGTACGGGCACATCTCCCTAGCTGTAGGGGCTATTTATAGGTCAGCCTTTTCCACTCCAGAGGGCCAATTTCAGTTACATGATGCACTTTGGACTGAAGAATGCCCCTGCCACCTTCCAGAGGCTGGTGAATACATTTTCGGCTTCTATAGAGGCCTTCAGTGCTGCTTAGTTGGATGAAATCACTGTCTTCAGGAATTGATTCAGGCCCTGCAGTACTCAGGCCTGACTATTAAGGCCAGTAAGTGCCGGATAGGGCAGGGGCCTGCAGTGTACTTTGGAGACCTTCTGGGCAGGGGCAATGTTCATCCCCTCAAGGCCAAAACCGAGACCATTCTCACCTGGGAGGCTCTAAAACTCAAACTGAAGTGAGGGTCTTCCTGGATATTATAGGAGGTTTCTCAAGGGGTATGGAACCATTGTTGCCCCCTTGACTAAGTTGATTTAAAAAAGCAGCCAAGTAAAGTGATCTGGACAGAAGCTTGCCAGAAAGCTTTTGACTCTTTGAAATTGGCAATTTGCACAGTCCCTGTGCTCATGGCCCTTGACTTTTCCAAGGAATTCATAGTTCAAACAGCTGCCTCAGTTTTATCATTGTACCACAGTTTTATCACAACTAAATGATGAGGGCCTAGACCACCTGTAGCTTTCATCTTTAGGAGGTTACTCCTCAGGGAAAAGAGGTGGAGTACTTTTGAAAGAGAAGCATTTGCTGTGGTCTGAGAACTGAAGAAGTTGAAACCACATTTGTTTGGAACTCAATTCCGGGTTCAGACAAACCACAGGTTCCCTCAGGTGGCTAATGCAAATCAGGGTTGAGAATCTAAAATTGTTGAGGTGGTCCTTTTCCCTACAGGGAATGGAGTTTGTGGTGGAACACAGACCTGGGTCAGACCACACCTGTGTTGATGGTCTCTGCAGGTTATTCCGCCTTAGTGATGAGAACTACCATGCAGTTGGATAGTTGGCCCCACTTTCAGCTTGGGGGGGGACACATATTAGACCTGTCAGCCTTAGGGTGGTCTTCCCCCAAACCTTTTGCCTACTTACCTCAAATTTTGCTGGATTTCATTTTTTGTTTGCCTTAGGGCTCTGTGAACTGTACCACTGCTAACCAGTGCTAAAGTTGTGTGCTCTCTCCCCTAAACATGATTTGACTGGCTTTTAACTAATTGGCATAGTTAGTTTACTTATAAGCCCATTGTTGAGGGGTATACACTATACCCACCCAGGAACTATGGATTAAATGCCACCATTGAGCTTGCAGCACTTATTGTGCCACCCACTTAAGAAGCCTTTCAAAGCATGTCCCAGGCCTGCCATTAAGGCCTGAATTCAGTTTCACACTGCTATGTCAACTTGACATTAAAACCCTTCTGGCCAAGCCTTAAACTCCCCTTTTATTACATATAAGTCACCCCTAATGTAGGCCCTAGGTAGACGGCGGGTCAGGATGCTATGAAATTAAAAGGTTAAAATTCACAAAAAGGTAACTGGATGGTATATCTACATAACTTACAAAATAGGTTGTGAGTGTGAGGAAACTGCATTTGTTAAGACGAGAACCCTCACTCACCCTAAGGTGACATGCTTCATCATTGGGTTCTCTCTTGCACACTGTGACTGAAGGTGCACAGTGTGGGCTACAACTCTCCCACAGGAGAGGAGTGTGAGGTGTTTTAAGTCATCCAATGTAGGTAAGAGTGAGGGGTAGAGTGCAAAAAAGTCCTGATGAATGCCAAGAACCAGACGGTCTAACAGGCAGAAACATGTTGACCAGAGCCCAATAGGGAACATCCATATCCCTATTTTCACTTCTCTTATTTTAAATCTATCCACTGGGGACACTAATTAAAGTTTACTTTGTCTATCCAGGAGCTAGTTTTAACTCACTTTTAAAAAACAAAAATTGCAAATGGCTGGCGTTAAGGTTAAAGCGCTGGAGAATTGGCAGCCGCTGGGGCTCGCACCCCTGCCATGCACAGTTTTTTCATCAATCATTTCAACACAAATGTTGCAGTGATAATATCAATAACGTCGTACAGGATTTAATGTGTGCTGTAATATGTGGGGTAATTAGCAGTGCATGGCAGTTATAGTTACTTGAGATAACTATTAATTGTAAATTTCGGTGGTTTTTAGAGTTTAAAATGTTACATTTTCATCTAACTATAACGTTATTTTAACATTTGTTTTTTCCAGCAAATTGTTATATTTCTTTTAACTGTAAAACATAAAGCACCCAGCGGGGGATTGGTCACAGGGCCTGGTCTGCAGCGATGCACTCTGGCCAACCTCACTTCTCCCCATCCCAAGAGCGACACAACTTTTAATTTAGATTAATAAAGCTACTCAAGTTCAACACTCCATGCTATTCCACTCTATGCCACTCAACTCTTGCTATTCCACCCTACGCCACTCCACTCTACGCCACTCCAATTTATGCTATTCCACTCTATGCCACTCCACTCTTTGTCACTCTACGCCACTTCACTCTATGCTACTCCCCTCCATGTAATTCTGCTTTACGCTATTCTACTTTATGCAACTCCACTGTACACAATCCACTCTATGCCACTCCAGTCTATGCCTCTCCAATCTATGCCACTCCACTCTACACCACTTCACTGTACACCAAAACATGATGCAGTAACAGTTCCTTTTGAGGGGAAACATGGCGGCGGCTGGCTGAGCCGCGGCAGCGCTCTGACTATGGGCTCCTGCGCTGTAGTCATTCGGGACACAATCTTACCGCGTCTTCGGTGGAAAGCCCTGCATCTTCCCGTGGTGTGGTGCGGTGCCCCGTATCTCTGCCGATTCCGATTCCGCTTGGTGGGGGGGGCTGACAGTGGCTGACCGGAGTAGTGGCTTTCCTCACAGCGTCTTTCCACACATCCGCTCCCATGTGTTTGGGGGAGGAGCTTGCTAAGCCTGTACCGGCGGCGGAGGAGGTGAAGGCAGGCGAGTGTTTGCTGGAGTCTGTGTGCTCCCGGCCAGTAACCCTTCAGGTGCAGAGTCCCCTGCCGTTCCCAGCAAGTGAGTGGATTTGGTCGCTGGCTGCCCTGGAGCTCAGGAGGGGTCGCCGCATCCGAGAGGCTCTGCTTAAGCGGCGCTGTTTGGCTGCTGTTACCGAGGAGCACTGTGAGGAGAGGCAGTCTTTGGAGGAGGTGCAGCCTCGAGTCACACAGCAACACCAGCACCAGATTGAGAGGGACGAGAACAGTACTTGCGGTAACGGGGGTGATGATAACAATGTTGGAGGGGAGAGTCTGAAAGGCCCGGTGATACCTGTGAAAATAACCAGGGAGGTCCCTCGAAGTGGTAGAGGAAGGGGGAGGGGGAGAGGGAGCACGAAAGGAAAAGGCAAATGTATGGATGTAGCTGTTGGTAAAAGCATTGAAGACATTGTAAGTTTAGTAGGCTCTGCATCCCAGAACTCCTTTCTTAACCCCTCCAATTCTAACACTGATATAATCACAAGCGAGGGAAAAGACTTAGCTTCTATCGGTCCCAATAGTGAAGAGGGGGGGTTTGGCCTCAAAGTCACCTGCCAACACTAGTGTTGATAATAAAAATAAGAAATTGTCAACATATTTAACAGGTCAAGTTAAAGCCAAGCGGGCGTATACCCCTAAACTAGCAAAAAAAATCAAAGCGAAGAACTCCGCCCCTGTATCAAAAATAACTCCCTCACTGCGATCCTATTTTAAGGCAGTGCCTCAACTGGTACTACTGGGTGATAACATTCCTCTCATTCCGCAGGGTCAGACAGGTGAACCTATGCCGGAAGCACAGAGGGCCACGTACGAAGTTGAAGCAGAAAAGTCAGCCCTGGAGAATATGGAGAGCCCGGGCGATCCTACATTTAAACCCATACTAGAAGGTGTGGAGGCATCTAAGGGCAATAGCACCTATGCTGATGTCGGGAATAATAATGCTAGCAACTATGCCTGCAACAATGCCAATAATGACAGCAATGACAAGAATGACTCCAATAATGACACCATCGATAGCAACAAGAATAACTTGGACCGAGAGACCCACTCTGTGTCTGGAGAGACTGGCCAAGCTGATTTAGCGGCGTGTCATATCCCGAGTGAACTGACGTTGCCGGTACCTTTTTCCCTGGTTCTAGCTCCCCCCACTGGCTCCCCCTCTCTCTTCAGTTCCTCCTATTGTCTCTCCTATTGCTGCGCCTGGATTGAGTTTGCAGTCAGTTACACAGGATGCAGGTTCAACAACAGGTTTAGGTGGAGTGGAGGGTATTGGCGTTTCCCATGACGTATCTCATGTTTCGAGCTCGGACTTGGTTACCACACTTCAGGCTTCCTTTCAGGTAATGTTTTCAACTTTGGCTACAGACATTAAAAAGGGCTTCTAGATCTCTGCATCAAACCAAGCCGATATTCGTTGCTTTTGTCAATCTTTGGACAGTAAGCTCTGAGCCATTACTACTAGGACAGAAGTCCTTGAAGATAGGGTTACTGAAGTGACCATCAATATGGACGCTACAAAGGCAGAAATAGTGAGCCTTAGACAAGAGAATCAGAGCTTGTCCGACAGGATGGAGACCTTGGAAAATAATGCTCGGAGGAACAACTTGCGTATTTTGAACGTTCCAGAGGAGAAAGAGGGAACAGATATTAAACAATTTGTGGTTTCTCTGCTAAAGGAGGCATTGAGATTAGATTTGACTGAACAGGAGATAGCCTCAGACATCCAGCGTATCCATAGAGAGCCTTTTCGGAGGAATCCGCAGAGGGTAAAACCTAGAAAGGTTTTGGTTAATTTTCTCACCTATTCTGTCAAAGAGACCATTCTGAATATCGCGTTGAAACAGAAGGTTGTAAACGCTAAAGGTTTTAACTTCCAGATTAGATCGGATTTATCCAGAACCACGCTTGATAAGCAATGGGAGTTTGGCAAGAGGTTGGAGGCCTTTAGAAGTTACGGGGCTGTTGCCCAGTTGGTATTTCCGGCAGCACTAAGAGTCATGCACAAGAACACCATGCATAATATAAGATCGGTGCAGGCTGCGGATGAGTTGCTGCTGACCATGAGTAGAGGGTCAGGGCCTGATAAGTAGATATGGTTTTTTTCTGTATTCTATCTTGCTGGTCTTTGGTGGTTGTGGTTTTCTTCCCCCTCTCTCTCCAATTAGGTTCTGTCATATGCACTAACAAGTGCACTTACATGCAAGTCATGGTATGGTATGTTGATGAGTATAGACTTCTATTGCCACTGGATTTATTGGATAAAAAAAAAAGAGAGTCCTACTACTAAAATAAAAATGGTGGTGGGTAAAAGGGAAAAAGGGGAAAAAAAAAAAAGGTAATAGAGAGCAAAAATAAAAAGGACCAAAAAAAAAAAAAAGGAAATAGAACAAGAAAAGGCTTATTGCCTAGTTTGTGTCACTTAGCATAGAGAGCTATGCATGAGGGCTCTTGGCTCTTGACTCTATTTCCTTTTTTTTTTCACTTGTCTGGTAGACTGTTTTTTTTTTGTTTTTTGTGCCCGAGGGTTTCTCGTTGGTTTTTGCGGGAGTCCATAGCAGGGTGCTATCTCTCTGTTTTTTTTTTCCAGATAGATAGAGGGGGGGTTTCCCGAGGGGAAGTTGGGAGGGGGGTGGGGGGGGGGGAAATTAAAAACTGTCCTCTAAAACGTCCTTTAATACATCTTGGAGAGGTGAAAAACAGGTGTAAACTACTACATAACTTATGTACGGGAGTATGGCAAGATGGGTCCTTGGTTCTTGGGAATTTTTTGCTCGAGTGGGAACTTCATCATAATGAGTAAACTCCAAATTCTGTCCTGGAACACTAATGGTCTTCGAACTTGTCCAAGAAGAAATAATATAATGCAATACCTACGAGATTCGGCAGCGCAAATAATAGTGCTCCAGGAGACGCATTTGGCAGAAGCTGAAATACTAAATTTGTTGGGTAAGAATAGGTGGATAGACTTCGGGGTTGTCACATCACAATCATCACATATTAGGGGAGTGGCCATTCTTTTTAAAAAATCCATTAGGGCAAGGTTGGTCTCTAAGCAGGTGGACCCATACGGCCGTTGGGCCATAGCCTCAGTTATCATCTCAGGTTCGCCATTTACTATAGTAGGATACTATGGCCCGAATCAGGATGATCCATCAGTTCTGGTTACACTTTTTTCACAACTATACCTATTTCCGGAGCCGGTAATCTTGGCAGGTGATTATAACGTGGTGCTTGACCCTCTGTTGGATAAATCGCCTTCCAATAGGGCCAAAACTCTATCTAAAACTAGGACCTTTTTGTTAGATATTATGAAAACACTAAACTATAATGATATATGGAGGACACTTCATGGGTTTCAAAAGGGGGTCACTTTCAGGAATTATAAATTTCACCACCAGTCTCGTATTGATTTTATTCTGATTAGTCATATTTTCGTTAAACAGGTTAAATCAGTGTGTCATTTACCCTTCCATCTTTCTGATCATACAGCCATTCTTCTTGAGTTAGAGGTTACGTCCAGGGCCTCTGTAAGAAATTGGTCCTTTGATAGAACAATCCTTGCCTCATCTGATATTATAGAGGCATTAAATGAGGAAGTTAATTTTTTTTGGGAGATTAATCAGGGATCTGCCCCTCCTGGCATCACTTGGGACGCGTTTAAATCCACATTAAGGGGGTATTTAACCAACAAAACCGCATATAAAAACAAGATGTATAGGGAGTCAGTAACTTCGCTTGAATTGGAGATTGAGGGAGTTCAAACACAAATCGACAGGTTCCAAGTAACATCAGGGGCCATATTAGAGGACTTGCAGAATAAGCTAACAGTCTTAAAAGGAGATCTTTCCTCAGTTTTGAACGCGCGGGTCCTAGAGAGATGGGAGTCCAGTAAATTAGCCCACTTTGAATACGGGGAAGGCGCGGGTAAGCTCCTGGCCTGGAAGGCAAAGACAGACAGAGTCCGAAATAACATCAGTTCCATTAGTAAGGATGGAGTAACACATTCTACTGATGAGGGAATTAGTGGGGCTTTTAGGAGCTTTTTTAGCGAAATATATCGCGAGGACAAGAATGTACAACCAAATCAAGCTATGGAATGGTTGTCGGGGATTTCCCTTCCAGCTCTATCACTAGAACAAAGAAATGCTCTGGAGTGCCCTTTTTCAGTGGAGGAAGTACGTGCGGTCGTTCTTAACAGCAAAAAAGGTGGGGCTTCAGGGCCGGACGGATTACCATCTGAAATCTATAAAGTAATCTGTCCAGCAATTCTTCCCGTTTTAACGGACCTGTTTAATAATATCTTGCTGGACGGAGCGTTGCCCCCCACTTCTTGGGACAGGGCCTCTATCACTTTGATTCTAAAGCCAGGCAAACCAGCAACTAATTGCGGGTCATATAGACCGATTTCAATCCTTAACACAGATTACAAAATTTTTGCTTCGGTGTTAGCAAAAAGTTTGGGAGCGGTGGCAAATAACATTCTCCACCTGGATCAGAAGGGATTTGTAAAAGATCGACAGCTATATGAGTTAACATATGACCTTATCGGCGCAATAGACATGGCCACGTTTGCATCTCTTCCCCTGGCAGTTCTTACTCTAGATGCCACAAAGGCTTTCGATAGGGTTAACTGGGTATACCTATCGGAAGTCCTGGAAAAATTTAATATAGGTGATAACTTCAGGCGGGCTGTAAAACTCCTATACAAAGATCCCTCTGCCTCACTTTTGGTTAATGGGGAACTGACAGAGCCATTTAGTATCACGCGTGGAACCCGCCAAGGGTGTCCCCTTTCCCCTCTTTTGTTTGATTTATATATAGAACCTTTTGCCCAACTAATTCGTGACAACCCTAACATTAAACCTTTTATTTTTGAAGGGTGGGAACGGAAAGTCGCTTTATACGCGGATGATGTTCTCATTTTTTCATCCGATTTGAGTTCTGCGTTTCCAACAGTGATATTCATTGCAGAAGAGTTCGGGGCCATATCTGGCTATGAAGTCAACGCTTCTAAAACCGATATCATGGTTTGGAACCATCCGGTGCCGGTGGCAGGGGCACAGCCTAGCTCTATTCTGAGATATTTGAGCTTAAACATCTATGCAGATATTAATAAGATCGTCCCTCTAAATTTCGCACTCGTGGCTAAGGAGTGTCGTAGGATGATGAGAACATGGACAACTCTTCCTATCTCTCTGATAGGGAGGTCCAACTTGGTTAAAATGACTATTTTACCCAAGATTACGTTTTTGTTTAGTACTATACCTCTATTTTTCGATCCATCCATGATTGCAAAACTTCAAGCCGAAATAAACGCATTTATATGGAACCACCATACACCGAGATTGGCATGGAAGAAGATAAGACGTCGCCGAGAAAAAGGGGGCCTTGCGGCACCAGATTTGCAGCATTATGGATGGGCCTTCCAACTCTCTCACGTTAGGATGCTTTTAAAAACCCCTAATTCCTCTGGGTGTGGGAAACTATTTTCAGCAATTCTTAAAGGGGAAAAAGTCAGGTCTGTGAACTTTTTGTTAAAGTTCGGTGACCCTAAGTACTTCAAGAAAGTCAAGCTTAAGGTATTAAGGGATCTAGCTAGAACATGGGGCAATTTTAGACGTGCACTTAAACTTGATTACTATCACAGTAGGGCCCCACTTTGGGATTCACCGGGTTCTCCCTCTTGGCTCTTAGATAGCCTAGCTTTACCTATTAGAGAGTCAGGTCTTACATCATGGGGAGACCTGTTTGTCGAAGGCACTCTACTTTCTTGGGAGACTTTGAGCATAAAAATAGGTAGGCGTTTCTCAAGATTCAAATTTTTTCAAATTCAGAGCTGGGCTCATGCTCAGAGTCAGGGTAGGGGTAGATTTAAAATAGGTGCTGAGAATAATCTATTATCCCACCTGATAGATAAACCACCTTTTAAGAAAGAGATCACACTGTGGTATAACCTCATGATAGATGAGACTGATGGTGAATTTTTGCTCCCCCGTTCGCTCTGGGAAACATATATTACTAACATAGATGTGGAGAGTTTGTGGCTAGAATCGTTTAAAATCCTGGGGGACACTGTGAAACCCTCATGGTTTCGTCGTAACCACCTGTTCACATTGCACAGGGCGTACTATTCTCCATTACGTCTATCAAAATTTCCCAATAATGCTTCGGTTGCTTGTCCTAGATGCGGCTTGGTAGCTGCATCAGATCTTCATATGTTTTTTGAGTGCCCATCCCTAACATCATTTTGGAACGAGATCTGTGTGTCCCTCTCCTTGGCGGTAGGGTCTCAAGTCAGTCCTTGCCCTGTGTTGTTTTTTTTTTACATCCTACCAGAGCTTTGTGGTATGGGAAAATAATTGGTCTTCTATGGGTGTCTGCTGGCTAGGAGAGAAATCTGTAAACGATGGAAAGAAAAGGCGCCTCCACTTATTACAGATTGGCGTGCATCTATGCTACAGACATCAAAATTAGATATGACCAGAGCTGGGAACCCAAATAAGAGAACATTTTGGCTGCTCTTGAATTGGTAATCAGGGAACCTAATAGCTTGTTTTTTTTTTTTTCCCCCCCCCCCAAGTCCAATGATTACGCTGCTTGGAAGGGTCTCATTAATGGGTCCCCTTTTGTCTACACATACCCCACAAGGGTGATTTCGGTTACGAAGTGGGTATAATATAGCAGCATGTTAGCCTAGATGGTATCATGTAACGAATAAGAGGTTGATGCTATCCACTGTGGGGAACTCCGGCAGTAATCATTATTATCCCCCTCCCAGTATATCTGGGTCAGTGTCCCTGTCATCTCCTCTTTCTTTCTGTTACTATATGGTCACCAAGGGCGAATATGAGGACAAAAAAAAAAAGATAATATCAATAATGTCGTACAGGATTTAATGTGTGCTGTAATATGTGGGGTAATTAGCAGTGCATGGCAGTTATAGTTACTTGAGATAACTATTAATTGTAAATTTCGGTGGTTTTTAGAGTTTAAAATGTTACATTTTCATCTAACTATAATGTTATTTTAACATTTGTTTTTTCCAGCAAATTGTTATATTTCTTTTAACTGTAAAACATAAAGCACCCAGCGGGGGTATTGGTCACAGGGCCTGGTCTGCAGCGATGCACTCTGGCCAACCTCACTTCTCCCCATCCCAAGAGCGACACAACTTTTAATTTAGATTAATAAAGCTACTCAAGTTCAACACTCCATGCTATTCCACTCTATGCCACTCAACTCTTGCTATTCCACCCTACGCCACTCCACTCTACGCCACTCCAATTTATGCTATTCCACTCTATGCCACTCCACTCTTTGTCACTCTACGCCACTTCACTCTATGCTACTCCCCTCCATGTAATTCTGCTTTACGCTATTCTACTTTATGCAACTCCACTGTACACCAATCCACTCTATGCCACTCCAGTCTATGCCTCTCCAATCTATGCCACTCCACTCTACACCACTTCACTGTACACCAATATACTCTACGCTATCCAGCTCTATGTTATCCGACTCTACGTCACTCTACTTTACACCAATGTACACCACCCCACTTTGTGGTATTCTACTATACGCCACTCCACTCTATGCCACTCCACTCTGTGATGCTTCACTCTATGCCACTGCACTTTACACCACTCCACCTAATGCTCTCCACTCAGCACTACTTCACTCTGCAGTACTTTACTCTATGTTATTCCAGTCTACCTTAAGCCACTTAACTCTATGCCACTCCACTCTATGCCCTTCCACTCTATGCCATTCCACGTTATGCATCCCCACCACTCCATGCACCTCCACTCTACGGTGTTCGACTCTATAGCACTCCACTTTATGCCACTCTACTGTACATCTGCACAGTAGAGTGGTACTCAACTCCACTCTTCTCCACTTCAGTCTATGCTATTCCACTCTACACCTCTTCACTCTACTCCACTCAACTGTGCCACTGCACTGTAAGCCACTTCACTTTATGCCTTTCCACTCAAAGCCATTTCACTCTACAATATTCAACGCTATGCCACTCCACTCTACATCACTGTACTGTACTCCATTCTACTCTGCCCCACTCCACTTTACGATATTCCACTCTATGCCACTCCACTCTATGCTACTCCACTCTATGCCACTCCACTTTATGCCACTCTGCTTTATGCCACTCTACTGTATGCCACTCCACTCTACGCTATTTCATTCTATGCCACTGCACTCTATGCCACTCCAATCTAAGGTATTACACTCTATGTCACTCTCTGCCGCTCTCTGCCCTCCACTCTTAATGTCACTAACCTCTATGCAATTTCACTTTACATGATTCCATTTTACGCCAATCCACTGAACCCCACTCCACTCTTTTCCACTTCATGCCACTCCACTCTATGCTATCCCACTGTACGCACTACGCTCCATGCCAATCCACTCTATTGCCCTCCACTCTACTGTATTCCACTCTACGCACACAACTGTACTGTATGCCACTCCACTCTACGCCACACCACTCTACGCAATTCCACTCTGGGTCACTCCACTTCACACCACTTCAATATGCAACTGAACTATACCACTCCACCATATGCCCCTCTACGTTATGCCACTCAATGCTACTCCACTCTACACCATTCCCCTCTATGACATTCCACTCTACGCCACTCCACTACGCCACTCAACTGTACACCACTCCACTTTCCTTCACTCCACTGCACTCTGTGCCACTCCACTCCTTGCCATTCCAATTCTAACCACGCACCTCGAAAACAGTGCTGGCAGCTCGCTAGCCATAATACATTAACTATAACTTCCCACTCTACCAAGCACAGTGTTTTTTTATTGATGATTTCATTAGACAAGTCATGAGTCTTAAACTTAATATTGGAGAAACCTATTGACCCCTACCACTTGCTTACCCATCAAGGTAAATCCCGTACTTGCTGCTTTTAACATACTTTTCGGTCTATAACTTTGATTCAAACTACCTCAGAAATCATTTAGAAACAATATTCTTGAAGACTATGGAACTTAAAAAGTATTTTTAAAAGCATAAATTAGTAAGACAGATAGAAAAGGAAAGTTTATAAGAATAAAGCTATTAGAACCCTTATTCTTTAAACAGAGTTCATGTGGTTTGGTCTATTCTGCAAGCACAGTTACCACAGCAGTCTCTTCAGAACATAGCAAAATAAAAAGGATTCATTCACAGCTGCATACAGGCCCGAAGTTGTTGCCACAAACATAATTAATTTCCTAATGCTTACAGTGTTCAAATGAATAATAGGAAGCAATTGCATGCACATTACAGATGCAGCAGTTCTACATACTACAGTTCAATAGTCTTTCTATGTTAGAAAACTTTAGGATTCTTTGCAAAACTGATGTTGAAGGTTTGTTGTAGGCTGTGCCAAGACTCATGTTTAGGCCACATGAATGGGACCAAGGCAGAGATATTTAGGAATAACACTTTTTATTGAGTGTGCATGCCTAGGGGCTATACTGATTGTGGTTATAATTTGTAAGTCAACCTTTCCTGTTGTCAGTCTGTGCTTGCCAGTCTGACTTACACAGACTGAGGACCTGATTCACAAGGGGAAACCTACATTTTTGTGTATGTTAATGTTTGTTTTGAAATTCACAAACCCCAATTTAATAGTAAGTTTATGACTGTGGAGTCTCAACAGAAAAAAACAGTCTATACACTGATCTGTCAGACCAGCCCTTTGGGCACTGTCAGATCTCCCTTTAAGCTAGTCCAACCCAGGCTAGTGGCAACATCTATCTTCTTAATCACATCCGTAGTCATGGAATCATTATTTACCGGTAATCTTCATAACCACACTATTCCAATCTTCATGATTTGAGGTGGGCCACCCCCAGACAGGCTCCAACCACTCTATTTTACATTGTCTATGATTTTATAGACTTCGTCCCTCCTCACCTCCTGTGAGTAACAAAATAGTTTAATGGAGGTGCAAAGTGAGAAGAGATGGAAGTGAGGGTCTTTGACTGGGATGAGGGGAACCCGATTCATGGTAATGACGTTTAATAGTAAGTAATGATTTCATTACCCCTCATAGACCTCACCTCCAACCATTTATTAAGATTTTAGGATCTCACAAGTCAAAATAGGCAGAAGTTTTGCACTGACTCTCTAGTGCTAAGAAGCTTTATTACAAACAATTAGTACTTCGCTGCTGCCTTAAAAACAACTGATCCGAAACTGTGAGACACTTAATCCATTATATCCAGCGTATGGATATTGTCAAATCTATGGTAGGATTCCCACGTGGCTGCTCCACATATCTCTTGCATAGAGATTCGAGCACCATATGTCCAATATGTTGAAACAGACCTAATGGGCCAGTCTTGATTCTGATATCAAGGAGTTTCTGCAACGGATGTATAGGCTTGAGAAATCTCTTGTCTGATCCATCTACTTAAAGTAGAGGATGATAACTTCTTCTGCTTATTTATAATGCATTCAATACCCTACCCTGAATTCATTATAACACTGCAGATTTATGAGCAAGGTTATCCTAACATCTAATGAAGAAGGTTTTTGTCGTTCTTCTGTCGTCAGGACTGGTAGAATTATTTCATGCTATAATGGCAACTTTGGCTTCAGTTTTGGACCACGCTTAGAATCAGGTTTAAGGGCCACTTCATGTGGTAAGATTTTGAAACATGATATGAAACCACTAGTGCCTCCTACTCTCCCAACATTCTAGCAGATTTACTTACTAATGAAAAGACTGTCTTCATTTCTGCTGATTCTAAAGGCTCAAATGGCTCTTTTTATAACCCTCTCAAAACTGTGGGTAAATCCCAGGATGGAACTACCATTGGAGAGACTGGTTTGCTTAAACGAAAACTCATTAGTAATCTTAACACTAAGGGAGTTTACTTTGCCAGGTCACCAGCAAAACCCTAAAAGCCTTTATTACCACCCACTGTAATACCAGGGTGGAAGAAGCAAGATCCATAACAAAAACTTCCCTTAAAAATTCAAGAATCTGATAGGGTTCTAATAGTGCTAGGTTCCAGCCTTTGCGTATACACCACGTTGAAAAGGAATTCAATGCTTCCTATATTACAAAACAATGGACCTCTTTTTTGATCACTGGATACCTTCAATGACGTGCTTTGAAAAGCTCATGTTTTTTTAAGGACAGTCTCTCAAGCTCCAAGCCATTACATTGAGATGTTGTGACAGACTTAGAAGTAGCTGGGAACTAGAGAGGAGAGGGGCACAGCTGAAGCTTTAGAAATTTGCCCTTGGAAAGAGTCATGAAGAGGGTGAACCAAGGACATCGCAGCCAAAATGGTGGCATCTGATCATCGACCCTCTCCTCCTGATGCTTCTGAAGCACACTCAGGGGGAAGGAAATCAGGGGTAAAGCGTATAAAAAAAAGCATGCCATGGTACTGATAAGGGGATACAAAAGGGGATGATGGACGGAGCGTTTGAGCAAATCAAACACTCACCCCCAGTCAACTGATCTGGGTTTAATCTATCACCATTCTTTAGCCCACGCAGCCACCCCATTTCAGACATGGCTATATGCAAATCAGTCTGACCCTGTGCCTCATGGGAACAGTCCAGCCCGAACTGCCAAGCCATGTCTTCCATGGACACGAAACAAGCATCCTCGGACCGGTTTCGGATTCATAATCCTCATCAGCCAGGCTATCTTGAATCCAGTGGCCAAGTGAGCAAGGGACTCACGTCTGAGCATACACTGCCACACTTAGGGCGAACAAAGCGTTACAAAAGGGGATGATGGACGGAGCATTTGCGCAAATCAAACACTCACCCCCAGTCAACTGATCTGGGTTTAATCCATCACCGTTCTTTAGCCCACTCAGCCACCCCATTTCAGACATGGCTATATGCTAATCAGTCTGACCCTGTGCCTCATGGGAACAGTCCAGCCCGAACTGCCAAGCCATGTCTTCCATGGACCGGAAACAAGCATCCTGGGACTGGTTTCGGATTCATAATCCTCATCAGCCAGGCTATCTTGAATCCAGTGGCCAAGTGAGCAAGGGACTCACGTCTGAGCATACACTGCCACACTTAGGGCGAACAAAGCGTTACAAAAGGGGATGATGGACGGAGCATTTGCGCAAATCAAACACTCACCCCCAGTCAACTGATCTGGGTTTAATCCATCACCGTTCTTTAGCCCACTCAGCCACCCCATTTCAGACATGGCTATATGCTAATCAGTCTGACCCTGTGCCTCATGGGAACAGTCCAGCCCGAACTGCCAAGCCATGTCTTCCATGGACCGGAAACAAGCATCCTGGGACTGGTTTCGGATTCATAATCCTCATCAGCCAGGCTATCTTGAATCCAGTGGCCAAGTGAGCAAGGGACTCACATCTGAGCATACCCTGCCACACTTAGGGCGAACAAAGCGATACAAAAGGGGATAATGGACGGAGCGTTTGAGCAAATCAAACACTCAACCCCAGTCAACTGATCTGGGTTTAATCCATCACCATTCTTTAGCCCACTCAGCCACCCCATTTCAGACATGGCTTTGTGCAAATCAGTCTGACCCTGTGCCTCATGGGAACAGTCCAGCCCGAACTGCCAAGCCATGTCTTCCATGGACCGGAAACAAGCATCCTGGGACCGGTTTCGGATTCATAATCCTCATCAGCCAGGCTATCTTGAATCCAGTGGCCAAGTGAGCAAGGGACTCACGTCTGAGCATACACTGCCACACTTAGGGCGAACAAAGCGTTACAAAAGGGGATGATGGACGGAGCGTTTGAGCAAATCAAACACTCACCCCCAGTCAACTGATCTGGGTTTAATCCATCACCGTTCTTTAGCCCACTCAGCCACCCCATTTCAGACATGGCTATATGCTAATCAGTCTGACCCTGTGCCTCATGGGAACAGTCCAGCCCGAACTGCCAAGCCATGTCTTCCATGGACCGGAAACAAGCATCCTGGGACTGGTTTCGGATTCATAATCCTCATCAGCCAGGCTATCTTGAATCCAGTGGCCAAGTGAGCAAGGGACTCACGTCTGAGCACACCCTGCCACACTTAGGGCGAACAAAGCGATACAAAGGGGGATGATGGACGGAGCGTTTGAGCAAATCAAACACTCACCCCCAGTCAACTGATCTGGGTTTAATCCATCACCATTCTTTAGCCCACTCAGCCACCCCATTTCAGACATGGCTATGTGCAAATCAGTCTGACCCTGTGCCTCATGGGAACAGTCCAGCCCGAACTGCCAAGCCATGTCTTCCATGGACCGGAAACAAGCATCCTGGGACCGGTTTCGGATTCATAATCCTCATCAGCCAGGCTATCTTGAATCCAGTGGCCAAGTGAGCAAGGGACTCACGTCTGAGCATACCCTGCCACACTTAGGGCGAACAAAGCGATACAAAAGGGGATGATGGACGGAGCGTTTGAGCAAATCAAACACTCATCACCCCCAGTCAACTGATCTGGGTTTAATCCATCACCATTCTTTAGCCCACTCAGCCACCCCATTTCAGACATGGCTATTGGTACTTATAAGGCATCTTTCGCCCATGCCCGAGGGCAAATGATGTCTGGGCAGAAGATTGGAACCAGTGTGTTATGTGGCAATGTAAACATGTCAAAACACAGCGCAATCTGTACCGCTCCTGAGGTGATGCATAGCAAAGAGAAATATGTTAATTCTCCTGATTTTTTCCTCTTTCCATTTGTGCTGCATTCTGCAGCAGACATAGAAAGAGGAAAATGCCTCTTAGTAGGTGCACCTTCCGGCACAAAAACAATCCTGCCTGCAACAGATGCACCTTGGCACTATGGTGCTAGGGTGCCTTTGTTGGCGCTAGGCTGCCAAAATGGCACCAGTGCTGGCGGAAAGGACAGGAATGCACAGTATTGCTTAAATACAGTGCATTCCTGACCCTTCACCTTGACATAGGGCAGCACAGCAAGGTGCCTTGCTGCGCTGCCCTCCGCCCGAATGCCATAGATTAGGTCCTTGATTTCTGAAGGATATGCTGTGTGAGAGAATATGAAATAACATTAATAGTGTATTTTAGACATCTTCTCTACAGCATGAGAATGGACTAATAGACATGTTACTGGTTTTAGAGATTGGGGGTCTTAGAATACGACCAGAACAAAGTTGTAATACTGGGAAAATCATTCGGAGCATATTCCCGAAGCAAAATTTATACCTCAAGATTTAGTCATATGTCAACATGCTACCTCACCTACTAGAAACATTACACTTTTGTGTTACTCATCATTTCAAAGAGTAGAGTACATTTACTACTAGGTGAAGACAAGCATGTTTATATGTCTAAACCAGGGATGGAGCCTGCTTGAATAGCATTTATAAATGTAAAGTTAAACTAGCAACTTTTCATACATTGGCGATCTCCCTATAGTAAAGTATAGGGAAAAATAATAACGTTCAATAAATATTTACACGAAATATAAAAAATATTTTATTGTAAAATAAAATCAAAAAGAAATGTAAATCATTTATCTAATTTAACATTGCAAACATTCCCTCCTTGAGTGGCCTCCCCCTGCTTTTTCCTTGATTTTCTTGATAGTGTAGGGACTCTGAACATAGGGGTGCTTCTGTCCAGTGCCCAGTGTATGTGCTCTTACCACTAAACACATGTAGCATTGGCTAACCCCTGATTGGCATGTTTAAATTACCTAATAACCTAGTCAACCTCGGACTCAGACATGACAACCTAGCCAACCTCGGACTCAGACAACTCGTCACAATACCCGCCCACTCTGCTGGTCACACGCTTGACCCCATCTTCTCTGCAAGCCCCCACGTCTCTTTCAGCCACACCACCAAACTCCACTGGACCGACCATCGCTGCATCCACTTCACCTTCAAGAAACCCTCCACGGACCATCGCACCCAACAGATGCCTCTCCGCTGCTGGAGCAAAGTCACCAAAGATCAGCTAACCACCACCCTCGCCCAGAGCCCACCCGCCGACCCCACCGACCCCGACACCGCCACCCACAACCTCAGACAGTGGATCAATGACTGCACCAACACCCTCGCCCCGATCAAGAAACCCTCCAACAGTCACACCAACAAGAAAGCCAGCTGGTTCACTGAAGACCTCCGGGCCTCCAAGCAAACCTGCTGAAAGCTAGAGAAGATCTGGCTCTGTGAATGAACACCGGACAGCCACGCAGCCCACAAGAACGCCACCTGCAGACACCATCACCTCATCAGATCCCCCAAAAGGGCCTCCTTCAAAAACCGCCTAGACAACAACGTGCACAACAGCAAAGAGCTCTTCAACATCGTGAAGGAACTCTCCAACCCCAGCTCCAACACTAATGACATCCCACCATCGCAAGACCTGTGCGACTTGCTGGCCACCTTCTTCCATTGCAAGATTGCAGATATCCACGACAGCTTCAACGCCACGACCACACCGACAACCACTGAGACCTCCGCCCCCAGGACCACCGTCCGCACCAAATTCCTGCTCTCCTGGACCAACATCAATGACAATGACACCATCAAGATCACTCTGGATCTCCGTCGGACTAATGCCCACACCACATCTTCAACAAAGCCAGCACATCCATCGCACCCCATCTCGAGAAAGTCATCAACCCCTCCTTCGAGACAGCAACCTTCGCGGAGAGCTGGAAGCACGCCGAGATCAACGCCTTACTCAAGAAACCCAAGGCGGACCCCAAGGACCTAAAGAACTTCAGGCCCATCTCCCTGCTCCCGTTCCTGGCAAAGGTCATCAAGAAGACCGTCAATGAACAACTGACCAGCTACCTCGAGGAGAACAACATCCTGGACCCTTCCCAGTACGGGTTCCGCAGCAACCACAGCACAAAGACTGCCCTCATCGCCACCACCGATGACATCAAGTCCCTGCTGGACAACAGATAAACGGCAGCTCTGATCCTCCTGGACCTGTCAGCCGCCTTCAACGTGGTCTGCCACCACACACTACGAACACGCCTCCAGAACGCCGGGATCCAAGAGAAGGCCCTGGACTGGACCGCCTCCTTCCTCTCTGGCAGAACACAGAGCGTCCGCATTCCCCCTTTCCGCTCGGAAGCCACCGAGATCATCTGCAGTGTACCCCAGGGCTCAGCCCAACTCTGTTTAACATCTACATGGCACCGCTCGCCCACGTCACCAGTCAGCACGACCTCAACATCATCTCCTACGCCGATGACACCCAGCTGATCTTCTCCCTCACCAAGGACCCCCACACCGCCAAAACCAACATTCATGAAGGAATGAAGGCCGTTGCTGAATGGATGTGGAACAGCCGACTGAAGCTGAACTCGGACAAGACGGAGGTCCTCATCCTTGGATCCACCCCTTCAGCCTGGGACGACTCCTGGTGGCCGACCGCACTGGGAACCGCTCCAACACCCTCCGACCAGGCACGCATCCTAGGGGTCATCCTCGACTCCACCCTCTCCATGACTAAACAGGTCAATGCCGTCTCCTCCTCCTGCTTCAACATCCTCCGCATGCTCCGCAGGATCTACAAGTGGATCCCCACTGAAACGAGAAGAAGGGTCACCCAGGCCCTCGTCAGTAGCAGGTTGGACTACGGAAACGCCCTCTATGCAGGAGCCTCTGCCAAACTCCTGAGACGGCTCCAACGCATCCAGAACGCGCCTCTGCATGCCTGATCCTCGACATCCCTTGCAGCAGCCACATCACACCCCACTTGAGAGACCTGCACTGGCTCCCGGTCAACAAGAGGATAACCTTCAAGCTCCTCACACACGCACACAAGACACTCCACAACACTGGACCAACGTACCTCAACAAACGACTCAGCTTCTACACCCCCATTTGTCAGCTCCGCTCCGCCGACCTCACCCTTGCCACAGTCCCCTGCTTCCAAAGAGCGACTTCCGGTGGTAGATCGTTCTCCCACCTTGCTGCCAAGACCTGGAACGGGGAACATCCTTTACAACGCAACTGTTACAACGAAGTACCTTTACGACGCAACCATTACAACGCAACTTTTACAACGACTTGCGCTGGGGGGCGCTCTAGGATAGGGAATAGTTTCCAACACCTTCCCTACTATCCACGGGGACTGGAGTTGGAATAGTAAATTAAACTATTCACTATCCAGCGCCCCCCAACGCAAGTCGTTGTAACGACTTGCGTTGTAAAACTTGCGTCGTAAAGGCATGCGTTGTAATAGCATGCTTTGTAACGTCATACATCCCCTGGAACACCCTCCCCACCCACCTACGGCAGACCCAAGACCTGCTGACCTTCAGAAAACTCCTCAAGACCTGGCTTTTCGAGTAATAGCAGCATTCCCCACCTCAGCGCCTTTAGACCCTCACGGGTGAGTAGTGCGCTTTACAAATGATATGATTGATTGATTGATTGATATATGTCCCTAGTACATGATGCCTAGTGAACCCAGGGCCTGCCTACTAAAGTAGTAAACACAATAGAGACCGTTCCCAGATTAAGACCAAATCATAAAGAGTGAGGTGCCCAGTGATGGTTGGGCATCTCACAAAAAGTGATAGACTCTTTATGATTTGGTCTTAATCTGGGAACGGTCTCTACTGTGTTTACTAGATTTGATTGGAGGCTGACCGTTTTCCAGTACCCTACTGCCTCGCATTCCCTCCTCAGGCTACTGCCTGAGAAATGTTGTGATTTCTCCTGTCTACTAAAGTGACAGTACAAAGCATGTCCTCAGGCCTGCTCCTGCAGGCTGAGTGTGCAGTTTCAAAACTTCAAATCCAACCTGGTAAAGTAAACCCTATGCCAGACCTAAACCTTCTTTTTTAATATATATATAAGTCACTCCTAAGTAGACCCTCAATGCCCATATGGCAGGGTGCATGGAATTTAAAAACTAGGACTTGTGTATTTTTAAGATACCACTTTTGGAAGCCCTTTCAAAGTAGCAGCTGGTGACATTTCAAGGTGGTGAGGCATAAAGGTTTGAGGGGAGTTCTATTTGAGGTGGATAGGCCCCTTAAAATCCCTGAGCCGTGATGCTACTGCATCGGTTGCACAAGTGATTGCAATATGTAGGAGTTCTTTTTTTCTGAATTAAATTAACCCGTGGTAGAAACATCCTATCTCAAAACATGTCTGCCTTGTTGAATTTAGGTTGTTGGGGTTTTTATGACAGGGTAGTATTGAGAATTCTGTAACTGAGTGCTAGTCAGTGGGTCATAAAGGTACTCATGATACATGAACATTTAATCCCTGGCCTCTCTGCAGAGCACCCTTACAAGGTAAAATGTGCCAATTGTGAGAAATTACATAAAGAAGGTCATACAGTTGTCAAAATATTTACAGCAGCCAAGGAAGAGAAAATGCAGTGCTCATAGGTGAGAGGAGTCAGGGTGTTGTGTGCAGAGGGGAGATAGAGATGTTGAACAGCTAAAGGTATGAAAGAACTGAGAGTATGCAGAAAACAGAGGAAGTGAAAACTGTGTTGTAGAGAACAATTAGTAAATGAGAGATATGCAGATGCAGGGTTCCAGAAGATGTGGGGAAAACAATTGGCACACGTTCCCAGCAGAAAGAGATTGCAGAGGAAAGTGGTGTGAAAGGGAGAGCGGGAGTGACTGAGGCACTCTAAAGACCACCCTGGAGACCATTACCCCTAACAAAGACTTCAGAAATATTTAATCCACTATGTTTTGCTCCTTTTAAAGCATACCTTCCATCCCAATTAACGGGCGCAGTCATTTTTACCTTCACATGCTTTTTACTCTGACAATAAATGCTCCACTCTCATGAGTTGAAGAGTTAATGAGCAAACTTTAGTAACCCTGAACAGGGTACTGCTTTACGTTAAGGGTTGGAACATATGCTAGTTAACAGCATGAGAGCTGTGCAAGGATTGGTAGGGGCATCCAACCCCATCGGTCCTTAAGTGACTAGAGGGCTGTGGTTGTGATCATTCTGCTCTCCAACACCACACTGGTATGAGAGTACTCAGGTGCGCATGTCGGGCTAGACAAGAAGGACATCAGTTAAACTAGACATGTGCACTTCAATGTTGCTTCTCTGGAGTCCTACTGTCAATGAAGCCCCACCCCTGCCCTGAATCTATTACAAAAAAATGCCCGACCCATCTGTGAATCAAATAAAAGAGCACTTTGGTTGCAAAAAAATACATTTATATATATTTTATAATTTGATTTAAGAGTACAGGGGGAAATAACAACCCAAAAGAGGAACCGCCCCTGATTTTATAGGCAATTCCGAACTGCAACCTGCCAGTCTGCTGGAAGGTGAAATTAGCTCCCAGGAAAGGCAACAAAACAGACTTGGCTAGGATGGGATCCTGCTAGCATGGCCTGGGTGATGTGCCCACTAACTGCACAAGCTTCAAAGGGGCAGCCTCTGTCACAGTCAGATTAAACTCACAACTAGACCTGCCTCTACCACTGTCCAAGTAGCCAGAGTCCCTTAACTGGTTTTGTAGGGGGAGTTCATAATTTCCCTACTGTGCCTAGAGCTCTGACCAAGAGAAGAAAGATTCTACCATGTTAGATTTTGGCAGAACAGTGCACTGGGGGGTTGTTTATGTTGCTCCAAGGCTGGGCTGTATACACCTGTTGACTGTTTTGGGTCGCTTTTGTGTGCCGTTACTTTAAAAGTGTTGTTTGTGAATAGCAAATGGGCTACTATTTAGTGAGTGGGTGTTTGCATTTACATGTCCGTCCCTAATAGCCTTTTGCCCCTCCCAATCCGGTCCCCTTTTGTAGTAAATATTCCCCGTTTTCCAGCCACTCCTCAGGTTCCTTGTACATTTAATATTAAAATGTATATAGGTGTACAAAGACCTTTGCACACAACTTAGAAACATTTGCATAGAAAAGATAGGAGAGGTGAAGTCGGTGATGGTCTCCACACATAGGTGTGCAAATAGCTAAGTGTGGTACATGAGTAGTGATATTGAAGCACTTCTAAATGTACTACAAAGTGCAATTTGGGAATAGTTCACTTCATCTCCTTGTGCCAGAAACTGGAAATATGTGAGATCTAAAAAACACAATTATATAGTACTCTGTCTAGGACTGTCTCATTTATATGAACCCCTGCCTTGTCATCCCTATTACATTCCGTTACGTGCACCCCAGTTTCACCTTAATCCACTTTTAAAAATCTTCTATATGCAGCAACTCATGATTGAGAGGATTCTTCCATATCATAAATGTTCATGGTAAAGTGTTCCACTGCTTCCTGGTAATAGGTCTGTGTTGTATTAAGGACCTTAAAAATGTCATGGCTTTTAATTGTGTAACAGACTCATTTAGGTGCAGAGGCAACTGCAATGTAATATCCCAATCTAATGTTACTTTAAATGGATCTGCAGGATCCAGTGACAACCAAGACATCCTTGAGCAACTGAAGGCAACATGAAACTAATGGATCATTTGGAATGAGGGCCGCTAAATTCCTCCTCCTTTCTGAGTTAGGACCATCAGTGTTAACTCTGTACCACAGTCTACGTGGATGACTCTGCTCCTCCAGAATACCCTTAAATAGCACATTCTGTTGTTTGAATTGATACAATTTTGATAGTGACCTGGCCTTATCCATATCGAGTTTTATCAAGTATAAGAGCAGTGGTATTTTATGTTAGTTTGTCGACAAAACTGCCAGTCACTAACAATGTGTGTATGTCTATCTGTGTCTGAACAGTTTTTAAAGTTCTAGAGTATTGCATAGTAAATATACAGAGATTAATAGTTGAAAATATATGAAGCCAAGGATTTTGTATATGAATGAGTAAACATGCCACCTATCACAATACAGGAGTGTTATGCTTCTTTTTTTGTTGGTCTTGGTCTGTCACTTTGAACCCTGTTATGGAAAATACCCTCATATTTTCTGTTTAGCCCTTTAGGTTTCAATAAAAGATTCCTTTCTAAAGTACTCCCAGCCAAATGTACAAATCAATTTACTGGTTGAAAACCCTGCACTGGCTTCTTGGTATGTACTAAACACATTTTGCGTTATAGTTACTTGTTACTGAATTGCAACTTGTAAGGGGCATGCTCAGGGCATTCCTTTCAAATAGCAATTTATTGTGGTACGTTTACATGTTTTACAATTGTAATCTGGTCACAAAGCATTGAAATGTTGCCACTTCCTACATGGTGTGGCAAGTCCACTTGGACCTCCTTCCCCTTTTCAACTGTAAAAAAAATAAATGTTAACTGGTGAGTAGGAATTGTCTACACTGAAACAAACTTTTAAAAACTTTGTTTTTTAAAAGCATCCCGATTTCCTTCAAGGAAAATGGGTCACAGCTAAAAAAAAAAAAAGAATTTTAAAGCAATCACAGATATAGGAGTCTGCTGCAACCAGCAGGCCACTGACCCTGTGATGGGCACCAATTTTAGTGAGTTGCAATTTGCGAGCCACCTCATACATTTTGAATAGGGAAGTGGGCATATGATCTGCTACCATTCAGAATTTTGTGATCTGATCTATTCATATATAGGTTGGTTCACAAAATTCTACTCTGTTTGCAAAACTACTTGTCACAATTTTAGACCAATATTTTACGACCACTGTTTTGTACATCTGACCCTTATTTCTTGCAGATTGGGAGTGCATATCATTCATAATTAACATTATTATTATAAATAAATCAGTACATTTTTTGTAACATTTAACTGCAAAAATTAAAAAATAAATCTTACTTCTTCATATGGGTGATCACGACATGGCCTTTCTTCTGGAAATGATAGTTCAAGAAAGTCAACCAAATAGTTATACCCTCCAGGCAATGGATTGAATTCTTCATCTGTCTCAATCATCTGTCCAAAAAAAAAATACTCACTGATTAAGGTGTCTTCATATGTATGCATAAGTACTTTGCAACAAACGCATGGTGTATTATTATGCAGGCGCAGGTAAGAGCGGTGGGGCGGGACAGTGTTGGGGGGTAAGACAACAGATTAGTAAAAAAAAAAGAAAAATATTTACCTGCGCTCGCCTCATCACTGACTTGGCGATGCAGCGAGCTCAAGGTAAGTGGTTTTATTTATCTATTTATTGATATTATTTTCCTCATTCTGTCATCTGTTGAATTACCCCCCCTCCGCCCCTGCCCCACCAGCCCACTGCTCTTACCTGCACCGGCTGTTCATGGTATTATGTATCTTACAATGCGCTTAATGCGTTATTCCGAAATACCCTACACTTTTTTTCTGTTTTTTTGGTGGTTTGTAGTTCTTGGAATTAGTGCTTACATAACTACATGTGTTGGGTGGCTTACTGCTGCATAGTGGCAAAATATGAGGCTTTATGATTCCTGATTCTGAAGAGAGCAAACACATAGTGAGATTCCTAACTACCTTCTTACTGAAGATTGTGAATTTAGATTTCCCTCTTTTGAATTTCAGAGGGCTCATAAACTCCGCTACATAAGGTTTGCATTGTGTCCGAAAAATATTGGGTACAAAGGGTTTCAGCAGCCTTTCTGAATCACAAATCACTGCACTCCCTCTTGGATATTTCTACAAACCAGCCTTAGTACACCCTCATATCTATACCCCTGTAGATTTGGTTGCTCTGCTTAATTGAGGTAATAGGTTTGCACCTCTGAGTGGCACTGAGGATATGGAATGACTGACAGGGGGACAAGGGAGACAACAACTCACCAGTGTTTATCAAGAAATAATGCTGTAATTCCATTCCCCTCCCCCGGTGTTCTGTCTCCTTCTAATCCCCTGATGTCTCACATGATAATTTGTTGAGAATATTAAGTTGGAACATTGCAAGGCTTTGGTCGAATATTAGCTTGCCTGATTGGTTATCCTTTACAATGGGATATGACATGTTCATGTTCCTAGAGACCTGGTACGTACGTATCGCCCTCTGTGGTCGACGACTTCCAGTGTCTCAGTGTCCTGGATTCATCTTCCTGCCATGGTCGTGCGTAGGGGGGGGGGGCTTAGCCGTGTGGGTACATATAACCACAGGGGGCCATGTTTGCACAGCGACTTTCATGTTGTATTACTAAAGACCCACATAAGCTTGTATTCCCTGTGTGGAACTGTTTCCTCAGGGCAGTCAGCTCACTTATGTCTGGAAGGAGACTTCAATGTGAAATTACTGTTCAAGCACAGCACATCCTGTACTTACATGTATCCTTCGGGCAATACTGACTCTAGGAGACAGGATCTGGTATCTCACCTAGCTTCATGTGATTTAATTAATGTAATCGAAGTAGCAGGCACTAAAGACTCTGCCCAACATACCTTTATGGGCAAATGTAATTCCTCTGTGACAGATTATATTTTCATTACACACAACCTGGAATACACACTCCTATATTGGTCAGTTTCTTCACCAAACTATGGTGATCACAATCCCATAGAAGCAGCCCTCTCTATAGCCCCCCGTGGAGAAATTTAGGGTGGATAAAGGAGCGAGCATCCTTCAGCCCTCAAATGATAACCGCAGGCTAGTGTGGCGATTGAGAGAACCAACCCACTTTTTGTAACTGAATAATCAGAGAAATATTTGATTTGGTGGAATCATGTCTAGCCGGGGAGGAGGCCGCCAGCCAGGTAGTTAAAGCATTTAAAAGCTTATGTGCAAACATTTGGAAAGCACTACAGAAGCCCTTTAATCCCATAGCCAAATCCCTTAGAGGGGGATGTATGGCGTTACAACGCATGCTTTTACCACGCATGCTGTTACAACGCAAGTATTACAATGCAAACCTTTACAACGCATAGCGCTTTGGGTTGCTGGATAGTGAATAGTTTAATTTACTATTCCAACTCCAGTCCCCGTGGACACTAGGGGAGGTGTTGGATAGTAAATTAAAACTATTCCCTATCCTAGAGCGCCCCCCAGTGTAATGCGTTGTAAAGGTTTTCGTTGTAATACTTGCGTTGTAACAGCACTGTGTGGTAAAAGTTTCGCTGTAAAGGATGTTTTCCCTTAGGGTTCAATCACGATTGTTAGATGGCTAATTACATGCTGTGCCAGGCCCTTGCATCTAAGCCTAGAGACCATACAGCAGTGACCACTGTTCAGACTTCTGACTGCAATTATCTGACGCTGTCTTGCACGTGGGTTATTTTTTTTAAATCTGCTGTGAAGACAAGCGGCACTAGGCTCTCTTAACCTTGCTGTTCATTTTCACTTATTTTAGGGATTTTTTTAGAATGCTGTTATGTATACTATTGCATGATTTTATTAGTTCTAACAGTTATGCTGACATTATTGTTTTAATGTAGGGCTGTTACCCACATGCTGCTATGTATATCGTGCAACAACACAGGGTCTAGACTCTTAACCAGCAAGGCTGAGTCAAATCAACGTAAACAACAACACAAATGCCAGTGCTGGACTCCAATTAACACCTTTTATGTCAAACAGTGGTACGAGTAAAAAATACCAATACGCTTTTACTTACGTCACTAGTTTATTTTAGTCATTTATAGTCACTAGTTCAAATATGTTCATTCTTTTTCAAAAGACAGTATTTTTGTGCATATATACATTATATACAAATACATACAATGTTTCACACATTTTTACTGGCATTTGTGTTGTTGTTTATGCTATGTATATCGTTTCATTGTGATAACCTCTTTTTTAAATCATGTGCTATAACTGGTATGGATTGCTATGCAACATTTATGGATGCATGTTACATCCAAATTGCGTTTTTGAATCTGAATCTGACTAAATAACAAATATGCGTGCAAAAACATATACTGAAGAATAACAAACTTTACCACAAACTTATTACAAAGGACTACCAGACATCTCCATGAATATCAGCTTCAAGATCTTACATGATTGCCATTGGTACCTATAAATGCTCTATAGTGCAAACCTTGCCTCCAGTTCCTGCTGCTGGCTGCTTGGTCAACCAGGATGGGGCATAATCTATATTCTCTTGTCTAAGTCTACATTCATACTGGCAATCAGTATGGCACACAATGAAAAGCAAGACTGATTTCAACATTCCCCCTTCAACTGAACTGGCAGTTCTTTGTGATACCAAGAACACTGCAGGAACTAAATACCATAGCAACATATGGATAGATTCTAACTTATCTACTGCCAAATTGACGAAGGAAAGGAATTATGGCATCCACATAGGAAGACTGGATACAAGCTCTATCAAGACCAGAGATACGATTAACTCATCTATAAATTAAGTTACCAGATGCAAACATCTATAGGAATTTAGGGGTCCTTCCTGTAGATGTAAAGACAAATAAACCCATAATACCTTCATACCAAGTATACTGGGATAAATGCAGGAAAGCCCAACATTTAACAAACCACCTGACATCAATATACCTCGCTACCATGGAAGTTACTATGACTTCCTAATATTTACACATGTAAGTGGGGAGGATTGGAAAAGAGAATTTATGAGAACCCTTATCAACTAAAGGAGGACATTCAAATCATTTGTAGAGTAACAATGTGGGATCTAATCCCGTGAAAAATACAAATGAGGCATGTTAGTGGACTTGATGAGAGAAAATCTCATGTTATTTTCTTTCTCTTCAGAGCAGCCACAATAGAGGCACATCTGATGATTTAGGAATGACTATAACATAGTAATTATTGATGATGTTGTTCTGGAAGTACAATCTATGGATACCGATTGTGGGTAAGAATAGAATCTGGACTGAAATCTACTTTACTTCATAAATAGTTGAGGCACCATTGGTAAAGAATAGTATTAGATAGTATCGCATTTACAGATTTATTTGTAATGAGGATCATTGTATATTTTAATAGCAGATTATTTTTTATGTTATGGAAAGAGCAATACATAATACAATTAATAATTAAAACAAATTATATTTAATAGGGCCATCTCAGGCATGGCAGTTTACTACCTATTTAGAATGCCTACTTGGTTTTTAATTTGTTGTTTGAGAACAATTTAAATACTCCCATCCTCATTAATTATATATATATTTTGCAATAATTTGATTGCTAAAATGTGCTGTGTCACAATTTGAAGATAAACATCAGTGGAGGGAAAACTGTGTCTGTTGTCTTCCAAACTTCAGCTTATTTATGTTAAGTTAAATATGGTGCAGCCTTTTTAAAATATTACATACCACTTCATATGGCTATACTTTTAAATATCCAAGCCTATTTATAACTAATGGCTGTGAACTTCTGGTACATTTTTTGTGAAAATTACTTCAATTTCATAAAATATTGGGATTTTAATATGTTCACAACATTTAGCTGTCCAATTAAATGAAATCGTATTTTCTGATTTTAAAGAAGCACATTAGTACACTCTACGTATAATATAATTGAGCTGAAAAAGCATGATCATTCTTGGTGGGAAGCAAATAGTTGTAAGTCTACTTACTTATATTGTGTATGTTTTGGTTTATGATATATGGGATAAGAGAACCCCCTGCTGTATAATATAAGGATTTTGCAAGTCACTGAAGAGTTTACTGACGATATAGAGGAATGGGGCCGTGGCCAAGCTACTTTTTGAGGCATTGGAACTCCGAAGAGAGTTGCAATATCCTTATCATGTACAGACAGGATACTTTAATTCTTATAATTCTTGGTCACATCATTATCTTTTCCACAAACTATTTAATTCCTTGGTACATTGTTCCTTCATATCAATATTTGCAAAGATGAAGAATAAAAATAGAATCTCTAGTGCAAAACACATAAACAAAAGCTGTTCAATATGGGGTAGCTGGGTAAATCCACGCTTATAGCCAAATGAAAATACTGCAGTCCACTCTGGGGAGGTTCTCCGTAAAGACGGGTAATCCTTGAGGCCTCTTTTTGATTATCACAGTCACTCTGAGCATCGGCATAATAGATGCGGCCTGTGCCCTGTAGAGGAACGGAGATCTGCTTAAGGGTCCGTGTGGGGTGCGCCTGCTGCAGAGGAGTCCGGAGGAGTGGTGCAGAGAGATTGACGGACCTGGCTGGAAAGGAGAGCCAGCGGCAGTGGGAGACCCCCGACAAAGCGGCTTGAGATGTTTTGATGCCTAGAGGAACTTTACTAAATGATTCCCAGCACCTGCGCCGGACCACTGACTGGGAGGAGGGATTGCCCAGTTGCGAGGCGTCAACGTAACAGAGGTCTGCTCTCAACAGGTGAGCCAACTAGGAGGCTAAAGAGGACTGCTCCCTGCTATGGTGCAGACAGACACAGCAGATAGTCACAGTGACCACCTGGATAATCATAATATTCACTGACTTCCCATGAGATAAATGGAATAGTGACAGGCTGCTAAAATCTGAGGCTGGTGACAATATAGTGCAGTTTGGATTCTGCTCGTGCCCCCTGGTGACCTGGGGTGAGGCAGGGTCTGCCGACTCTCAACCTTCATGTAAGGCACCATTCAGGAGTATGGGAGACTCTGGTATCCTGGTATTTCTTGCAACTCCCGCAATATTACGACAGCCTTTCCTCTAGCCTTCACCTAAAATGGAGAAATATGATCGTACAAATGCCAATTTCACATCAGAAAAGAAGCTGCCTCTTAGATCCAATAGTGTTAATGCTGAAAATGAACAATGATCTTTCTTTTGTTCTTTTATTGGAGTTATAAAGCGCATAATCACTGTCTGGTCCCTTAATGCTGCGAGAGAGTGTCTAAACCCCGCCAACAGTCATATGTACAACACTCGGAGGGGCTTATGCTGTGCCTCCATGAACAGAAGAGTCTTGAGTCTTTTCCTGAATGGGAGGAGTGCAGGTTGCTTGCGAAGGCTCACAGGTAGCCGATTCCATATTTGAGGGATCAGTACATAAAAGACTCTGCCGCCTTAAGATGTTGTTTTGAACCATGGGCGGGCCAGTAGGCCTGCTTCAGCTGACCGGAGGGTACGTCATGGCACATAGCTCCCTAGGCGCTCCTTGATATATACAGGAGCGTGGCCATGAATGGCTTTGTGGGCAATGCAGAGGCCTTTGAACCTCACTCTCTGGTTAATGGGAAGTCAGTGCAACTGCTGTAGTAAAGGGGTAGCGTGCGCCCATCTTGGGAGCCTGAAAATAAACGTAACCACCTCGTTCATTGCCACTTATAGTTTACTGATCAGTTTCTCAGGGAGACCAATGTATAGGGCATTGCCGTAATCCAGCCATGACCCAATCATTGCTGACACAACCAGATGTAGTGTAGCAAATGAGAGGAGGGGGGCTAGTTTCTGTAGTTGTCTCAGTAAGCCCATACAGGTCTCAACCACGGTGGAAACTTGGTTTGACATGAAAGGTTTGGCATCAATTTTTATGCCTAAGCTTTCTACAACCGGACTGGTGTTGGGGTAGTACCAATCTCTTTTGGCCAAAAGAGGTCATTCCAGGGGTTGTTTTTAGTAGTAATGGTGAGGACCT
The DNA here is from genome assembly GCF_964261635.1 of Lissotriton helveticus. Taxonomy (NCBI): domain Eukaryota; kingdom Metazoa; phylum Chordata; class Amphibia; order Caudata; family Salamandridae; genus Lissotriton; species Lissotriton helveticus. The sequence goes on along the minus strand of NC_136063.1, from coordinate 886,240,413 downwards.
CGGTTTTATCAAGATTGATTTTAAGCGAGTTGGCTGTCATTCCGTTAACCGTGTACCTAAGTATGTTTTGCACACGTTCATGGGTCTGGCAAGAGTTATCAATTTGATTAATTATTTGAGTGTCATCTGCATAGTTAAACACGTGGCAGTCCATGCGGGCCAGCGCGGCCAAAAGTGGCTGGAGGTAGATGTTGAAAATAAGAGGGGACAGCGCTGAGCCCTGGGGAACCCCACAGGAGAGTGTGCCGATAATAGACATCCGCTCACCCAGTTGGACCCTTTAAGACCAACCCGACAGGAAGAACACAATCCATCGGTGTGCCAGCCCATGGATACCCAATTCTGAGATCCGGGACAGAAGTGGTGTGTGATTGACCATGTCGAAAGCCAATGATAGGTCAAGTAGACCAGGGCACTCCAGGTACAGCCTGCCTGCTGTACCTGGAGTAGCTGTTGTTCCTCAATAAAGAGTGACAGTGTTTTGAGGACATGTTGTTCTACTACTTTCGCCAGGAAGGGGAGCCTGGAGATGGGCCTGTAGTTCTTAAGATTGGCTGCATCTGCTCCTGGTTTTTTCAAAAGGGAGATGGCCCTGGCTTCCTTGAGGTTAGTAGGAACACAGCCCATCTCCAGAGATCGGTTAAGAAGGTCAAGGAACTCCCTCATTATTCCAGGAAGGGCCATTCAGAACACCCTTGGTGGGCTGGTGTCCGCTGGTGAGCCTGACTTGACATGGTCCATCAGGAGGGACAAGGAGTCGTGGTCCAGCCTTGGGAGGGAGGTGAGCTGCTTACCGGAGGCGTGAGGGGCTAGATCCACATCCAGGGGGCACTGATTAGTCGGTGTATTGTGAATGTCAGTTAAATTATCCCTGAGTTTGTGGAGGAAGAAGGACTGAAACTGGTTACAATCTACCGGACTGGGAGTCACTTTCTGCTCTAGTTTTTGGCTAAGTTCTTTCAGGATTTTGAAAGTTTCTTTCTGTTTATTAGCAGCTTCCGGGATTTTCGCCTCCGGTTATGATGGCTTTTTTTATAGGTAGCCAGCATGGATCAGTAGCTTGCGAGCGCAACTGGATTGTATGACTTGCGCCAAAGCCTCTCATGTTGGTGAAGGGTTTGCTTCCTTCTCCTCAGGTCTAAATTGAACCAGGAGGCACCTTTGCCCTTGTTCCTAACTCTTTCCCTCCTGGCAGGTGTCACCTTATCTATGGCCTCTCACAGCTTGCAGGTGAGAACCTCACTCTCCTGATCAAGGATCCCTTTCACATATTTTTTAGGTGGGATACTATGCACAGTACCCACTAGCTTGCCTTCCTTGATTTTATTCCAGCCTCGCACCACTCTCCACTCCGGGAGGGGGGGGGAGGGGGTTGCACTGATTGGCTAGCCAGTGGGACCCAGCACCATAATCAGCGAGTGGTCGGACCAAGTGCAAGGACTAATGTCTGTCAGGCTAGCGGGAGGCTGGGCGGTCCAGATGAGGTTGAGGGTATGTCCCTTGTCGTGGGCGGGGGAGTCAACCAGTTGTTGCAGCCCCATCGTGGTCATAGCTGATCTGGCAGGGGACACTGTGACCTTCAGGGTAACAGAGAAGGAGGTCACCGCTGAATCAGCATGCTGAAAAACTTTTGTTCCACAGCTAGCATGGTCTCGGCCATCACCTAAGGGGTCAGTAGCTTACTGAACTTTGGGTTGAGGTTTAGATATCCCTAGGCATACTTTACTGTGAGGATTTGGTTATATGATTTCTGTAGCTTTTGCTAATGCTACATACATTTTCTCCAACCACAAGTAGATTTGGTTTCATTTTCCGGTCCTGAAGGATTGCCCAGATCAATAGCGACATTTGAGGTAAAGAAACATATTGATCTAGACCATGGGTACTCACAAGCAGTTTCCCAGGTGCCACAAAGTTTGGTCCATGCTGTGACTGAGGGACGCATTGGTGGCAGCAGGGGGTGGGTGGAGGGGGTTAATTTTTTACTGGAGAGGTGTTGGGGGAGGGGTTGATGGTAAGGTGAGTGTAGCAGAGGTGAAGCATGCATTTCTAGTGTCTTACTTGCAAAATGTGAAACTAAAAACTTGCCATTTATCTCAGCTTCTCCATTTAACCAAATTGTGTAATCCTAGGCCATTGTTTTCCTCCTTTTTCTTCATTATCACCTAGGAGGACTTCGAAATATATTACTTCAGAATGTTTTCTGTACAAAACCTTCTGTGTTTGATTTAATAAACTATAATGTTGTTCATGTATAATAGAAACCCAGGACACCCAAAGAGTTCACATAACAACTGACTCACCTCTTAGTTCACCATTGGCATTGTTATTAGGACATGATAGAAGAATGTTCTGCATGTTAATGAAATACAGGTTTTGAATTCTGAACACACTTTGTGATACTTTTACTCTTTTGCCTCAAGATGTCTTTTAAAATGAAGATGTTTTTTAATGTTAAGCAGTGTAGGGCACCCTAGATATTTTATTTTTTTAACTTTAATTAAGTTTTACATAAATAATTGCCTGTTTTGTAATTATTTTTCCTGTGAGTGCTCAGTCGAGTAAACAGCAGCCAAGTATTGCTGTTGACCAGGAGCAGCATGTACAGGTGAGGAGGGCCGCATGCGGTCCCCGGGCCGTACTTTGAACATCACTGACCTAGACACACACTATTTTATGAGCTGGATAGGATCATTGCTTCCACATTCAGCCACGTATTGCCTTTTAATCATAATAAGAGAACTCACCTATTAAAAGTAATTGGGTATCTCGGAGCTATTTTTAAAACCACAAATTCACATTACACCAATTTACACCTAGGGCACATCCACCCCACACCTCAAATCAACATCTCTTGCTCAAAAGACCTAAGGCAAAGAGCCCCATCGAAGGGCCAGTTGGGCATTGCAGCGCCAGCCCAATGACAAGCTACCCCAATGTTGAAGCATGACACCCACATGGGTGTGTGAGGGCTCTTGCTTCTGAGCAATCAGATCCCCTGATCTGTTGTCTCAGTTACCCTGATATAGATCCTTCCGTCCTTCCCTTTACTCAGGAACTGCATACCTTTGTTATTGCATACTCTCCTATGGACCCCAAATGCTGGACCTTTAAGTGCTCCTGGTCCCCCTCTATGTTTAGTGGCCACTGTGAAACCAGCATAGACTCGGAAATAAAAGCTTTTCTTAGTAACCTAAAATACAGTCTCCGAATGGTGGATCCTAAGATTACACACTGACAAACCGTCTGAACCAGATTTGTGACAGAATCCATAAGCATGATGATCTGCTGGATCAACTCGCACACAGAATATTAGATACTGAGAATGGAGACATACGCAACAAACAAATCTTGAGGATAAAAAAGGTCCTGGAGGTCATTAAGGAATGACGGTCTAGAGGCATGCTCCAGGAAAAATAACATTAGAATTGTGGGCATACCAGCATCTAAAGCCAAAGACAGGATTGAGACTTCCATGGAAACCTTGCTCAACCACTATTTGGAGGCCAGCTGATAAACATGTTCTCTGATGAATGCAGGCACTGTTCCCTGGGCCCTCCTCCCCCTCCCCTGGGAACTCTGCATGCCCCAACAATGACCACTTACTTTACCTCAGGGTTTGACTTACAAGGGGAAAGGGTGAACTGCAACAGCAAAGTAACCGGGTCTCAATCAACCTGGATTTCACCTTGGCTGTACACGCTGTTTGCATAGAATTTCCTCCTGCCAAGTGACTTGATTAAAGCAGGTCTGCCCTGTGCCCTCATTTACCAGGACAAGCTGAGAATCACCATCAATGTAATGTTCAGCTCTTTACTGATTCATAAATAGGCTAGTACATTTTGCCATAAACATGCTCAAAAGACCTTGGAAAATGAAGCTGTGGTTGCTGATGAATCTGGAAGTCACTTTGGTGATAATGACTAGGTGCATGCTGCTGTTTTACTTGCTCTTTCAGAGTAGTACAATCAAGCTGATACTCATTGATAGTTGTCTGACTGTGTAATGCTTTGAAAACTGAACTATATGTGTTTTTCTAATGTGGGAGTGTATTGCTTCTCTAAAATATGCTTGTTGGCTCCCTTTTGTTAAGCCTCCTGACCAGTCATTCCTTGAATAGGATGGGGTGTGCACCCAATTCACTGAACTACCTCCTGGATGGTTCCCATTTGGCCTCTATTTGGTTTCTTCTCTTATGGGCATCAAGTTGCTGTTGGGGATATAATAAATGTGGACGTTCTTCAACTGGTTGGGGGTATTTTGGTTGTTTGTGTGACTATTTTTCGATGACAAAATTACAATATCCATACTGTGCAAGCCTGCATAATAATTCTACCTCATATCGCCAGTGACACATATCACAGTGCACACTGCTATCTTGAATTGAATGTCCAGAAGATTATGAATTCATGAAAGGTACTCTCGCTTTTATTGTTGTGCCAATTCAATATATCGTGGCTACACAACGTTCTTCAATGTGAAGTGCTGGAGATTTCGAATTCACAAGCGCTTCAGATTGCTGTTGAACTTTAGACTCAACGCTACTAGACTAGCGCACTCTGAGTATCTGCCCTGAAGAAGCCCAATTTGGGCGAAACGCGTTGGCTGTGTGTCCGATCATCTTGTACAAAGAATATGTCCAAGGATGAAATAAAAGTGAATTGTGTATAATATTGAAGGACTCTTACTCATTCTGTGAAAGAGTGTACAAACACTCTACTTTTTTGTTGCCTCTCAATTTTATTATTGGGTTATTTATGAGCCCTTGTGTCACTTTTGCGCCACCGGTGCATCATTTTTTGTGACGCACCAGCAGCTTAAAAATGCACCATGTTGCCTCATATTTACAAAGTGACGCATCTAGGTAGATGCATCATTTTATAAACCCCTACACAACATTATACCTGCATCAGGTATAATATATGCAGGGTGGGCATTCTAGTTCAAGTTCAAGTTTAACATTTGTATAGCGCACTACTCACCCAGAAGGTCTCAAGGCGCTTGAGGGAGGGGGGTACTTTACTTATCGAATATCCAAGTTTTTAGTTGTTTTCTGAAGGAGAGGTGGTTCTGTGTAAGGCGGAGGTGGGTGGGGAGAGAATTCCAGGTCTTGGCCGCTAAGTAGGAGAAGGATCTTCCCCCATGGTGGATCTTTGGATGCGTGGAATTGCGGCGAGGGCTTTATTGGACGATCGTAGTTGGCGGGTGGGGGTGTAAAAGGACAGGCGCGTGTTGAGGTATTCAGGTCCTAGGTCGTAGAGGGCTTTGTGTGCGTGGGTGAGGAGACGGAACGTTATTCTCTTGTTGACGTGGAGCCAGTGGAGGTCTTTCAGGTGACCGGAAATGTGAGCTTGGCGGGGGATGTCGAGTATGAGTCTTGCTGAGGCGTTTTGGATGCGTTGGAGTTTTTTCTGTAGTTTGGCTGTGGTTCCGGCGTAAAGGGTGTTTCCGTAGTCCAGTCGGCTTGTGACCAGTGCGTGGGTGACCGTCTTTCTTGTTTCGGTGGGGATCCAACGGAAGATTTTTTTGAGCATGCGTAGGATGTTGAAGCATGATGATGAGACGGCATTGACTTGTTTGGTCATTGAGAGGGAGGAGTCCAGGATGAATCCCAGGTTACGTGCGTGGTCCGTTGGTATGGGTGCGTTTCCCAGGGCCGGTGGCCACCATGAGTCGTCCCAGGCGGAGGGGGATGATCCTAAGATGAGGACTTCCGTTTTGTCTGAGTTCAGTTTTAAACGGCTGTTCTTCATCCATTCGGCTACGTCTTTCATCCCTTCGTGTAGGTTGGTTTTGGCGGTGTTTGGGTCTTTGGTGAGGGAGAGGATCAGCTGGGTGTAGTCTGCGTAGATGATGTTGAGGTTGTGTTGGCGCGCGATGGATGCGAGGGGACTCATGTATACGTTGAAGAGGGTGGGACTGAGTGATGATCCTTGTGGTACGCCGCAGATGACTTCGGTGGCCTCTGATCTAAACGGGGGAAGGTGGACTCTCTGGGTTCTTCCGGCGAGGAATGAGATGATCCAGTCCAATGCCTTTCCTTGTATTCCGACGTTGCTGTGGCGTTGTATAAGGGTGCTATGACAGACTGTGTCGAAGGCTGCGGAGAGGTCAAGTAGGATGAGGGCAGCTGTTTCTCCGTTGTCCAGTAGAGTTCGGATGTCGTCTGTTGCTGCGATGAGGGCAGTCTCGGTGCTGTGTGTGACACAAGTAAGCCTCGTAGAAGTGACGCAGTGAAATCTATGAGATTTTACTGCGTCACTTCTCGGACGCAAATGTGTCAATAGCTTACGCCTGCCTCACAGCCAGCGTAAGACTGATGCAGGCATATTTGAAATGGGACTTGCCCATGTGAAATGACACATTGATGGAGTTGTGTCACTTTTGTGACACACTCTAGCAATGCGGCATTTTTGCGCCTACAGATCTATCAGAAATACTGATATATCTGTAACTCCTTGCAACATGATGTGTCATACTGTAACTATGATGCATCCAGCATGTCACAAGGAGGGCGCAATGAAAAGTGATACATCACAGTTTTCACGCAGCGATGAATCACTTTTCATAAATTAGGCCCATGGAGAGGGAGATAGAGTTAATAAATCCTAAGCTGTGCTGCTTAGGAAAGATTGGAGTAACTCATATACATCTAAACTTCTAGTGCAGACAGTTCCATTTCACTGAGAACATCGCACAAATTATGCCCCACTTCTAATACTGTGATCTCATTTATGGTCAAATTTGTGGTAGACCAGACCACCAAAAATGTGACACCAAAAATGTGGCCCTATATAAAATCACAGTATAGTTTAATTCTATCCAGGTACTGCGGCTGAAGGATACCCTTAGGTAACATCTGCCTGTCCAATTTGAAAAAGAGGGCATTTTCCATACAATCTGGAGCATGCCAGCAGATAAGGCCCTTGGATAGGACAGATTAACTGATGAGTTTTCTAATAAATTCACTAAGTTGCTGGCCCCAAAACTGCGTTCAATGTACGAGGAATTCAGGAGCAATGGATGCTTCATTCCATCTGTTAGAGAGGCACTGATTATAAATATTTTTAAGTCTATTGAACCACCTAACTTATGGAATTTGTACAGACAACTATCTATAATTAACATAGTTAATAAAATACAGGACAGACTTATTGGAAACAGGCAAACATTGTTCACCCTAACCAACTGGGGGTTGCCCTAGGATGGGCTATTGTCCATAATTTGAGTACCCTTTTCACTCTGCTTCACTCAGTAAATCCACAGATTCAAGTGGCAGCAGTGTTCTTGGAGGCCACAAAGGCATTTGATTCACTGGAATTACCGTAGCTCTTTTCACTGCTTTTCCTGATAGGGGCGAGCCCTTCCTGTATCGTGTGGCTCAAACTGCTTTATGTGCTACCCACCGTGGATTGTGCATGAATGGTGCGGTTTCCTCCTTTCCTGATTAGAAGAGGCTGCCGGCAGGAATGCCCGCTGTCCTTGATCTTCTATGCCCTCGTCATGGAACAACTTGCATCAACTCTGCTAAAACATCATGCTGCACACGGACTAAATTATTTTGGCCTGGAGATTAGTGTTGGTGATGCATGCAGATGATGTGACTTCGTACGTGAAAGAACATGAGTAACCTCACACCCATACTGCTGGAGGTCCTCATATTAGGTGGTCTCACTGGAATTATCATAAATTGGTATAAATCAGTTATTTTTTTCACCAACTGCGGCTATGCTATGTTTTGTAACTAAGGGCCTGATTATGAAGGCGGTCGGTCTTACATCTGACAGCCATCGCATTGGGATGATCCCGTTGGATCCGCAGTGGTCAGTCTCTCTTGACTTCCACCCCTCCGCCCGCCATCCTAATATGACAGGCGAAAAACATGCTTTCAATGGCGGTGAGACTGCCACTGACAGGCTGCCGATGGCGGTTTCACTACAATCGTAATGAGGCCCTAAGTTCATGTTCATTAAAATTAACTGCCTCTGCATTCAAACATGTGGGGATCTGGGTCAGCAGGGGCATCAAGGTGATATGGATGAAGAATTATGGCAGGACTGAATGTGTCACTTGGGAAGCATGTACCGGTCCAGTACAGGATGCCTCTGTCTATAGCCAGGGGAATTGCCAATATAAAGATGGTGGTCTTTTCTAAATTCCTTTACCTTTTTGTTAATAGCCCTGTCCAATTGACACGCGTATTCTTCAATGGCATTAGGTTCCTAAAGATTGAACTGAAGTGGACTGGAAAACAGCCGATATTATTGTGGGAAGGGCTGACCCTGTTGTTTGAGCAAGGTGAACTGTGTACACCCTACTTTAAATTATACTGTAAATGTGCACAGGTCCAATATATCCATCAATGGGTTTATCCAAGCTGTACCATCCACATGTTGCAGTGGAAGCAGACAGTGCTGATCTCTGCCCATTAGTCAAAGCAATTTTCACTCCTCTATCACGATTTAGTGGTGAGATCCGTTCTGTAAAATGCGCGGTTTGGCCATAGGACAGAATGTTATGTTATGTTACAAAAAACTTGATATAGCGCAATGAATTACCCCCAAAGGGGTATCTTGGCACTGAAGCACAGACCTGGGTCTGCGCCGCAGGGCTCCACTGGACTGCTTGTCTGTGGCTGATGCAGAATCCGATATTGCCTCTTGCAACAGACAAGGGATCCCTACAACAGCTGACGCATATGAGGTTGGAAGTGATGAGGGTCATGTACTCTGCTGGTACATTTCTTATGCAGTAGGATATCCAAAACACAACGCACTGCACGCTACTTGGCTTGCTGCTGTACTGTCAACTGCACAGCATATGTAAAAAACTGCATAACACATATCCCCAAGATCCTCCAAGTTTACCAGCAATATACTGCGTTGTAAGCTCGGCATCCACCAGACGACTAGTCACAGAGTTGTACTCCACTATGCAAAATAAAGTCCTTGAGACGAAGGCTAGAGAAAAACTTGAGTGGTAAGCTGATCTGAACTCCGCCGCAATGGACGAGGACTGGCACTACTGCTGTGATCAGACAGGCATGCTCTCACCTAATTATAGATTGTGTTTGATATATATCAAATGTTTACACAGAATATACCGCACACCGATTAAACTGCACAAAATGGGACTTTTGATCGATGTATGCTGTCCGCATTGTGACACGAAACAGGCGTACTTCAAGCATTTACTTGGCTTGGCAATGCTCTGAAGTGGCTAGGTTTTGGACTTCAGTTCATGACTGCGTTGATGAAGTAATCAGTGAAAGGGTGCTAAGAACACCCATAGAGGCTCTTTTGGGCTATGTCAAAGAGGTCTCAGTTAGTAGGCGTAAGCTCACAGTGATGATGCTTCTACTCGTAAAAAATAGGAGTAACAATACACTGTCGAAGACATGCCTATCCATGTGTGAACTTCTCGCTACAAGACATGGGGCCCGATTCACAAAGGGAAACTTTTAACTTTTTTGTAATTTTACAACTTTTTGGTATTCATAAAGGTAAACTTAAACCAAAAGTCTAACTTTTCTACTTTTAGTCTAAGTTTTCCTTTGTGAATACTAAAAAGTATAAACTTAGACACAAGTGTAAGTTTACCTTTATGAATCGGCCCCTATGTGTACTGCCAGTTACAATTTGAGGACTATTGGTCACAGATGGCAGCTAGAACAGGTAACAAAAACATTGGGGGGTGGAAACATTATTGCCAGATGATGGAAATGAATTAGGTGGTTGGGCACTCATAGGGTGATGGAGGCCTCCAGGGAACTGACTGCTGACACCGTGCAGCCTGGAAAGTATTGCAATGCCCCTATTACATGTATAACTAAGGAGCGGCTGGCACGGATCAGGGGTGCTGGGGTGGGAGATGTGGGGTGGGTGGATGTGGGAAGGCAAGGGGGTGTAAAAACAAAACGTACTCCCTCGCCACGCCCTCCTCCATCATCCTGCCATCGTCTCTCCCGGCTGGTGTTCCAGGAAGCACCCAGGCTGAGGCTCCCCTGAGCCAATCACAACACTGCAATGCAGCGCTGTGATTGGTCTGAGGTCCGTGGTTCGGTGCACAACCAGTAAATGGGAACTTGGCCATGTTCTCCACCTGGGCTTTAATGCAGCCTAGGTGGAGAACATGCAAAGTGCGCATGGCTTTTCAGCCAAACATTCATGTACACTTAGGGAGTTCAAACCACTCCTCCCCTGCTCTCCAGCAGAGCAGCCCCTCCCACAAAGCTGCAGCAGAAGGGGAAATAAATCATAAAAACCTTGAGTTATCATTTTTTTTTTTTTTTTGTGGAGTTTTATATAGCGCGAACTAGACCCGAACCGAATCAGGTATCCGAGCGCTTTACATAGCACAAGTTACGTTTTTTACATGAGGACACACTTTCTTTTTTTTTTTTGGCACGGGGAGATTAAGTGATATGCCCAGAATCACAGGAGGTTTTTGGCGTCGTTACCGAGGCCCACCCAGATCCTCAGGTCCGAGGTCGAGCGCCTTAGCCGTTAGGCCAGCTCCTCTCCCCGTCTTTATTTCACTGCTGCAAAGCAGTGGAGCAACGCTTCTCCGCCTTAGCCGAGGATCTGCCACTGGTATAACTCCGAATTTGTTGTAGAGGCACTCCTGAACTCCACCTGGTAATAGATATAACACTGGTACAGGTGTAGGGCCCTCCCAAGTGCCGAACTGCATGCAAATAGCAAGATAGTACAAACCTTTAACTTTAGGTACTGTAATAGTACAGCTTTGGCATGTAACCTCAACTAGTCATGGGGATAACGTTGAAAGAACTGGGTAAATTTACCATTAGAATGTTGTTATCAAATCCCAATAAAAGGAGAATATTTTAAAAGTTGCAGTTCTTTTCAATATTAAAAACATTAAATACAGGAAGCCAGCAAGAGAGTGGTTACACCTGTTCTGCGGTAACTACTGAGAATATATGTAGACCAAGGAGATAAAGCACATTCTTCCTGCAGACAGAGGTTACATATTTTATCTAGTTCAGTGTCTGTTAAAGAGGAGTGCTAGGCATATAGATGTACTGTGTCCCTGCTGACTGTTCACTGGCCACGCTTTTGAGGCACAGGCATATAGGCAGCGGTACAATAAAGGTATTTCAAAGGCACACATTTATCTACAGTGAAAATATATGAACCAATGCTGTAACCTGTGTGAGAATACATTCATGATTTTATATCTGCATAAACGGCTGTAAAGAGGCATTTCAGTGTAATGAAATAAGCATTTCTCCAAATAACTTCCTGCAAAAATATTTGGTGATAAATTTTTCGACCTAGATCTTAGTGCACTGAAAGAAATGAGCACAAATGATTAATTTTGAACATTTAGGCTTAAGCAGATATTGTCTTAATTTAATGCAAAGGGCTTTATATAAAACGCATGGGCACCATAGCTAAGGAACTCAACCTATGAATTCAAACTGCTCAAAACACAACTTAGGGCCTTATTAGGATGGCAGGCGGTCTCGCGACCGCTCCCCATCATAACAGAGATGGGGACTGCCTGACATAGTGTCAGGGGTCCCACAGGACAAATTACAATGCGGTCGCCACGCTGGAAGTTGCATTGTATAGGTTTTCCATTGCAGTGGTTGCTGCTGGCTGCAGCACCTGCCGCGATGGAAAAAAGGAATGTGTAAAACATCCCTGTACTATGTGACAGGCACCATGCAGTGCCTGTCACTTGTTAAAGGGATCTCTCCACACCCAAAGAGAAGAGCCAGGGGGGAAGAGGGGCCAGCTACGGGCCCCCAATGTCCACCCCTGGCAGCCTTTCCATGGCGGGTACCTTTCTCATCTCTACCCGCACCATTCTGGGGATTGCTACTGTTGGACCCGTGGAGGTCGGGCTTTCCGCCCGCCATCAAAATATGGCAGGCTGTAAAGCAGCTTAGAGTAGCATGGAGACTGCCACCAACAGCCTGTTGGTGGCGGTCTCCCCGCCATCATAATCCGCCCCTTAATTTGGAAAAAGTCATGCTTCCAGATTTTTCCTAAATCTTATAAGGGGCAGTTGAGAGTGGAGAGACAAGGAGCCTCGAAAAACTGAAATTCATTCTCGCCATCAACATGACTTCCCTTGCGACTGACTAAATGAGATACGTCTACATATATGTACATTCATCTTTAAGAAAATACAATTAACAGAAGTGTTGTGAAATAACATACTCTGACCACAAGGTTGTAATTGGTAAATCCAGCCCACGTGAAGTACTCTTCTTTCCATAAAGGGTTCTGAAATATCACATCGTCAAGCGAAGCACTGAAGGCATTTACGTAAATGTCAAAATCCCACGAGTCCTTGAAAATCTTCGTTCCCTTCGGAGGCTCTGTAATACTTTTGCTGAAATACATATTTAAGAAAGAGAGTTAAATTAAAACCTAATTTAGCAAATTGAAAGAACAAATAAGAATACAGGAATGTTCCCCGTCAAACAAACTCGGAGCTTCACCACCAGTGGCAAAGCAGCAGGGGTGCACCTCCCTATACCACACCTGATAAGAGTGCCTTGTCCATGCTGTAAGCCTAAGATTTTTTTTAACAATATGATTGACAGGACCTTAGTTTTGAATAGAAAATAAACCTATCCTACAGTATAGATTGGAAAAAAATGTTAAATACACCTTGCATAGATAATCACATACGTCAGTGACGGATATGATGCGCCGGATTGTCCATTTTGATGGCTCGGATCTCTTAATTCTGGATTGAAAAAAAATCATGTCTCATATGATAGAAATGAGGAAAAAAGAAAAAGATGCGTTTCCTCCATTTTATCACAAGAATTTCTTCCTTAAATATTGCTGAATGTGCATTATTTGGTGGCAACAACATTTTTTTTTGCCTACCTTGTAGAGGCGGCTCCTCCACTAAGTTGGAGGGTGTCGCCCCACTGCTTAATGAGCAGTGCTGAGGAAAAATAAAATTATAATAATGAAGCGCTATTATCATTTTATTTTTCCTTCCTAGGGGCGGGGCTGGCCAAAGCAGGGGCCAGGAGAGGAGTGGTGAGCACCTCAAAGTGTGCATGAATGTTTGTCCGGCCGTCTTGCAGGCCCGGACTGGCCGTTGTGGGCACCGGGCAATCCCCCGGTCGGCCGCAAGGTTGGGGGCCGGTTTGGGGCCCTGGGGGCCGTTTTTGTTGCAGAGCCGTTTTTGCAGCATAGCTGCTAAATCGGCCCTGTAACAAAATCGGCTGAAAAGCGGCCCTGGCAAAGCGCTCGCCCCCCTCCCGCCCGGGGGCGGGGTGGCCAGCTGAGCACTTTGCCAGGGCCGGTTTTGGTTCCCAGTCCGGCCCTGCCGTCTTGGGTTGCATTTCAAAGCCTGGTGTGGAACATGGACAGGCCATAAAGTTGTGCCTTCCTTACAAAAGGAAAGGCATCCCTTGTAGCACTGCTATGTAGTCCTACTGGGGTTTGCCCAGTGTTCCTCACAAATATTCACTTGCAAGTTTGAAAGTTCATGTTCATTGTTTATTTCAAAGCATTTTCTTTTTCCCTTGGTTTAAACATTCTGTGGTACATATCAATTACGTTTGGTCAATGCATTTCGGTCGTTAAGACCTTCATCCGGGACCAGTAAACTGAAAACAAGGCATGACAAAATTTTGTGTCAATATATGTCGTAAATAATACACCTAATACAAACAAGCATCATTTTCAAATGTCAATGCGGCAAGTAAATAAACATAAAAATCAGCACGCTCAAAAACGATTTTTATCCCATCGGATAAACAAAACATGTTAGATGCCAAAATACATTAAAAAACGCCACTCTGACTGCGCATTCATTGTTGTCCTCGTATCATGTGTTTCAAACCACACTACACTGCTTTAAAAAGCAAAGAGACGCTGCAGAAACTTCCCTCTATGTTAAACATGCGCTTAGGCTTGAAACTATTCAAAGCTCCACTTTCAGTTGTTAAATACCCAGTTACTCACTATGTACTTATTCCTCATGTCTTCCTCAGACTGCTCACTCTCCTGCCATAGGTAATGTCGGCATAAGCGCGATGGCTGTCCTCTCACTACTTATTTAACATACTTCTTAGTGCGCGTTTATGCGTCCCCCGCTCTCATTGGTTGTGCTCCCGATCACGTGGTCGGGTCCACAGCCAATGGGTGCTGCCGATTCCTCGCCATTGCTATGTGTTCGTGGTTAGGAATACGAATAAATAAAGTGTGTAAACTGACTTTTTTTAAAAAAAACGTAATTTACAATGAAAACTGGGACAATTCACAAAACAGTACCCATATTGTTCAACATGTGGCATGTGATGCAGTGTAAAATAAAATGACATACAAAAGATGACATTCAAAAGAAATGTAGATAAAGCAGTGACCCTGCTTTTTCATCATGTGAAAGAATTATTAATGTGGATGACTCATACATCCCACCCTGCAGGAAGTGCAAAAAGTGCGTATATCCATGTTATTACTCCCCAATTCACAAATAACATGTGAATTCCACACGATCATTCAGTCCAAAAGGCTTATGTGAATTTAACAGGTACATCCAGCTGTTCTCACGTTGCAGAAGAAATTTATTGTTATCTCTTCCTTCAGTTTTCTCTATCACTTCCAAAATTGCGAACTGCAGTTGTGACACATTATGTTTGGCTTCTTTGAAATGAGCTGCTACTGCTGATTTGATGTTACCAGTCCTGATGTTTGATTTGTGCTCGTTCAGTCTTATCTTTATCTTGCGGGTGGTTTTACCTACGTAAACCTTGCCGCAAGGACATTTCAACATGTAGATTGCGTTGGCTGTGTCGCAAGTTGCTGTTACATGAAGCTTAATTTGATGCCCTTTCATGGGGTGTGTGATTGCATTACCCCTGATGATATTGTTGCAATGCCCGCATTGCAAGCAAGGTCTAGTGCCACGATGTGTCTCTGCTTTCGGTTTTTTGTATTTAAGCATTTCACCTAGATTCTTACCTCTAGTGAATGCAAAAATCGGCTGGTGCTCAAAACTCTTATCGAAATCGCTTTCCGCACGTAGAATGTTCCAATGTGTCCGTATTATCTGTTTGTATTTGTGACTCATCGTGGAGTATTTTGACACAATCGTCATTCTCTCTTGTTTTGGTTTGATACGAGTTTTCAACAGTTCTGCTCTGGAGATGTTTTGAACCTTATCAATGGATTTATTGATCAAGGTTAACGGGTATCCTCTCTTGCGAAATCTTTCACCCATCTTTTCCAATGTGTCTTTCACTTTCTCGGTTTCCGAAGTGATTCTTTTAGCCCTCATCATCTGTGATGTTGGTAGAAGCGTTTTTAGGGAATCCTGATGAAAACTTTGGAAATGAACGGTATTGTTTCTATCTGTTGGTTTTCTGTACATTTCCGTTTCTATTTTCCCCTGCTGCAACTTCACTTTGACATCTAGAAAGGTAATGGAGACTCTTGACATTTCCCAAGTGAGTTCTATTCTCTCGTCCTTCTCATTCAATTCATTTAGTACCTGTTGGAGTAATTCCTCTGTGTTTTTCCAAATAATAAAAACGTCATCAATATAACGAACTATCATTTTCAAATTGTTGGTCCAAATAGGGTTACTCAAGATGTACTGTTCCTCATATGCCTTCATGTACAGGTTAGCATATACCGGGGCGGCACAATTGCCCATAGATGTTCCCACCAATTGTTGATACCACTTGTTGTTCACTTTAAAGTAACTATGATAGAGCGTAAAAATTAACAACTCCATCAAAAAGACTTGCATTTGTTCACTGTGTTCGGTAGTTAGGATTGCTTGTTCCATTGCCTCTATCCCTGCACCATGAGGGATCGAAGTGTATAACGCCTTGACGTCTGCTGTGCATAGTGTTAACTCTTCATCCTCGTCAATCTCCAAGAGGTCTAATCTCTTTAAAAATTCTGTCGAATCTTTAATGTAAGTTGCCATGTTTTGTACCGTGGGCTGCATATATTTGTCGATAAACTGACCCGTTGCTTCATGAATGCTGTTCCTTGTGGATACAATGGGACGTAGTGGAGGGTCCCATAGGTTCTTGTGTATCTTCGGGATCATATAGAACATGGGGCTGCTCGGGTTCTCTTTAATCAGGAATTTCTTCGTTTTATCATTGATTGTACCTTTAAAAGAGTTAACACTATGCACAGCAGACGTCAAGGCGTTATACACTTCGATCCCTCATGGTGCAGGGATAGAGGCAATGGAACAAGCAATCCTAACTACCGAACACAGTGAACAAATGCAAGTCTTTTTGATGGAGTTGTTAATTTTTACGCTCTATCATAGTTACTTTAAAGTGAACAACAAGTGGTATCAACAATTGGTGGGAACATCTATGGGCAATTGTGCCGCCCCGGTATATGCTAACCTGTACATGAAGGCATATGAGGAACAGTACATCTTGAGTAACCCTATTTGGACCAACAATTTGAAAATGATAGTTCGTTATATTGATGACGTTTTTATTATTCGGAAAAACACAGAGGAATTACTCCAACAGGTACTAAATGAATTGAATGAGAAGGACGAGAGAATAGAACTCACTTGGGAAATGTCAAGAGTCTCCATTACCTTTCTAGATGTCAAAGTGAAGTTGCAGCAGGGGAAAATAGAAACGGAAATGTACAGAAAACCAACAGATAGAAACAATACCGTTCATTTCCAAAGTTTTCATCAGGATTCCCTAAAAACGCATCTACCAACATCACAGATGATGAGGGCTAAAAGAATCACTTCGGAAACCGAGAAAGTGAAAGACACATTGGAAAAGATGGGTGAAAGATTTCGCAAGAGAGGATACCCGTTAACCTTGATCAATAAATCCATTGATAAGGTTCAAAACATCTCCAGAGCAGAACTGTTGAAAACTCGTATCAAACCAAAACAAGAGAGAATGACGATTGTGTCAAAATACTCCACGATGAGTCACAAATACAAACAGATAATACGGACACATTGGAACATTCTACGTGCGGAAAGCGATTTCGATAAGAGTTTTGAGCACCAGCCGATTTTTGCATTCACTAGAGGTAAGAATCTAGGTGAAATGCTTAAATACAAAAAACCGAAAGCAGAGACACATCGTGGCACTAGACCTTGCTTGCAATGCGGGCATTGCAACAATATCATCAGGGGTAATGCAATCACACACCCCATGAAAGGGCATCAAATTAAGCTTCATGTAACAGCAACTTGCGACACAGCCAACGCAATCTACATGTTGAAATGTCCTTGCGGCAAGGTTTACGTAGGTAAAACCACCCGCAAGATAAAGATAAGACTGAACGAGCACAAATCAAACATCAGGACTGGTAACATCAAATCAGCAGTAGCAGCTCATTTCAAAGAAGCCAAACATAATGTGTCACAACTGCAGTTCGCAATTTTGGAAGTGATAGAGAAAACTGAAGGAAGAGATAACAATAAATTTCTTCTGCAACGTGAGAACAGCTGGATGTACCTGTTAAATTCACATAAGCCTTTTGGACTGAATGATCGTGTGGAATTCACATGTTATTTGTGAATTGGGGAGTAATAACATGGATATACGCACTTTTTGCACTTCCTGCAGGGTGGGATGTATGAGTCATCCACATTAATAATTCTTTCACATGATGAAAAAGCAGGGTCACTGCTTTATCTACATTTCTTTTGAATGTCATCTTTTGTATGTCATTTTATTTTACACTGCATCACATGCCACATGTTGAACAATATGGGTACTGTTTTGTGAATTGTCCCAGTTTTCATTGTAAATTACGTTTTTTTTAAAAAAAAGTCAGTTTACACACTTTATTTATTCGTATTCCTAACCACGAACACATAGCAATGGCGAGGAATCGGCAGCACCCATTGGCTGTGGACCCGACCACGTGATCGGGAGCACAACCAATGAGAGCGGGGGACGCATAAACGCGCACTAAGAAGTATGTTAAATAAGTAGTGAGAGGACAGCCATCGCGCTTATGCCGACATTACCTATGGCAGGAGAGTGAGCAGTCTGAGGAAGACACGAGGAATAAGTACATAGTGAGTAACTGGGTATTTAACAACTGAAAGTGGAGCTTTGAATAGTTTCAAGCCTAAGCGCATGTTTAACATAGAGGGAAGTTTCTGCAGCGTCTCTTTGCTTTTTAAAGCAGTGTAGTGTGGTTTGAAACACATGATACGAGGACAACAATGAATGCGCAGTCAGAGTGGCGTTTTTTAATGTATTTTGGCATCTAACATGTTTTGTTTATCCGATGGGGTAAAAATCGTTTTTGAGCGTGCTGATTTTTATGTTTATTTACTTGCCGCGTTGACATTTGAAAATGATGCTTGTTTGTATTAGGTGTATTATTTACGACATATATTGACACAAAATTTTGTCATGCCTTGTTTTCAGTTTACTGGTCCCGGATGAAGGTCTTAACGACCGAAATGCATTGACCAAACGTAATTGATATGTACCACAGAATGTTTAAACCAAGGGAAAAAGAAAATGCTTTGAAATAAACAATGAACATGAACTTTCAAACTTGCAAGTGAATATTTGTGAGGAACACTGGGCAAACCCCAGTAGGACTACATAGCAGTGCTACAAGGGATGCCTTTCCTTTTGTAAGGAAGGCACATCTTTATGTTCACAAAGGGCACCTTGGCAGGAGGTACCGCCTTGTTTTTGCACGCTAAAACTGAAAAAATTCAATTGAACTAACGGACATTGTACGCAGTGCACGCAGAGCCTCAAACAATTATAGTTGTGAAACATTTTTTCTTGCCGCGGAGGCGAGTTGCACGCAAACACTAATAAAGGAGGGAACTATCTTACAACCAAACAATGCAGTATGAAGAGATCTCAAAGAGCACTGAAGCCAGGGCAGATACTTTTGCTTTTCAGGAGGGAGAAGCCTCCAGAATTTATTCTTTGATTCAAGAAGAGATGACTCAAACATCCTCAAACAGGACCAAGGCACAAAACCTTAAGCAATTAATTTACATATCAAAACGTCATGCCAACCAAAAACTCCATGCAAGCACACTGATTCGTTATCATAAAGTATTAAGGATACCGAGGGGACTACGTATTGCCCTAAAACCTTCGCTTTGTAAAAACTCAAAAACTTTTCAAGACAAGTGGTATGCCATTTTGAATCGTTGTTCGTTGGATTTGATCCTGCTGATCATTGAAGAACTTTCAGGAATTCTAATAGAACTAACGAAGGAAATAGATGAACTCACGGAGGAGCTGTCGAAAATGATGACAACTGATGAATTAGACACTGCTCTGAAGGATGCCAAAGAACAAATTGAACGCCACATCCAGGAAGTAAACGAACGAAAAATCAGGAAGTTCAAACGAGACACACTCGATTATAAATTAGGGGAAGTGTACACATGGGCAGATGTGTATGCCCAGAGAAGAAGAAACCGTCCCCATACCCCGTTTACAGATACTTCATCATCGGGAAGCGACGCAACTAATCGACCACCATCTAACAGAACCTTTCAACCAAGGCAGACTTCACAAGTTGAGAAAATGGGGAAATCCATGACAAGGCAGGAGGGCTCCACAGTGATTGAAAAACCGACTACCTCAACAGATACCACCAGTACAGACGAGCATTTTTTAGAGTTAGGTTTAGACCCACAAGAAGAGCCAGGTGGGGAAAAAGAAGGCCCAAACACACGAAGTGCGACGACAAAGATAAAGGAGAAAGAGAGGAAGAAAGTCACGCCCAAGAGCACCTAGTAATCAACATTTCTAAATACAAGTTAACATCACAAGAACTAAAAGTTTTAGAGAAAGGTACTTCATTCGTACCGACAACTCCTACCAAATCTCTTGAACTTGACATTAGTTTTTTTAAACTAATGCGTAAATTAAGGTTGCGTTATTTTTTTGATCATATTGTTGATAAACCAAGCACAACAGAACAAGACCAACTTAAAGGATTACGAGCAAGAAGCACATATATGGCTCCAACCAGCCATAAGACCTTAGATCTGTTTGAGACTTTGGTGAGGCAGGACCTAAACCGTTTGAAGTTTGATAAAAAAATCCAAGAGAAACCTAACGAACAAGGACTGGGATGTCCTGAAAAGATTGTCGAGTAACAGTAACATTCTTTGCACAAAAGCAGATAAAGGCGGAGGCCTAGTAATAATGGATATCGACATGTATCAGCGCAAAGTAGAAGAACATCTAACAGACCCCAACACTTATGCTGAGCTAACACGGAATCCCACCACTGAGTATGCGAAAAAGCTAACAGAATTGGTCGACCAAGCAAGAGTTAAAGGTACAATCAATGATAAAACGAAGAAATTCCTGATTAAAGAGAACCCGAGCAGCCCCATGTTCTATATGATCCCGAAGATACACAAGAACCTATGGGACCCTCCACTACGTCCCATTGTATCCACAAGGAACAGCATTCATGAAGCAACGGGTCAGTTTATCGACAAATATATGCAGCCCACGGTACAAAACATGGCAACTTACATTAAAGATTCGACAGAATTTTTAAAGAGATTAGACCTCTTGGAGATTGACGAGGATGAAGAGTTAACACTATGCACAGCAGACGTCAAGGCGTTATACACTTCGATCCCTCATGGTGCAGGGATAGAGGCAATGGAACAAGCAATCCTAACTACCGAACACAGTGAACAAATGCAAGTCTTTTTGATGGAGTTGTTAATTTTTACGCTCTATCATAGTTACTTTAAAGTGAACAACAAGTGGTATCAACAATTGGTGGGAACATCTATGGGCAATTGTGCCGCCCCGGTATATGCTAACCTGTACATGAAGGCATATGAGGAACAGTACATCTTGAGTAACCCTATTTGGACCAACAATTTGAAAATGATAGTTCGTTATATTGATGACGTTTTTATTATTTGGAAAAACACAGAGGAATTACTCCAACAGGTACTAAATGAATTGAATGAGAAGGACGAGAGAATAGAACTCACTTGGGAAATGTCAAGAGTCTCCATTACCTTTCTAGATGTCAAAGTGAAGTTGCAGCAGGGGAAAATAGAAACGGAAATGTACAGAAAACCAACAGATAGAAACAATACCGTTCATTTCCAAAGTTTTCATCAGGATTCCCTAAAAACGCTTCTACCAACATCACAGATGATGAGGGCTAAAAGAATCACTTCGGAAACCGAGAAAGTGAAAGACACATTGGAAAAGATGGGTGAAAGATTTCGCAAGAGAGGATACCCGTTAACCTTGATCAATAAATCCATTGATAAGGTTCAAAACATTTCCAGAGCAGAACTGTTGAAAACTCGTATCAAACCAAAACAAGAGAGAATGACGATTGTGTCAAAATACTCCACGATGAGTCACAAATACAAACAGATAATACGGACACATTGGAACATTCTACGTGCGGAAAGCGATTTCGATAAGAGTTTTGAGCACCAGCCGATTTTTGCATTCACTAGAGGTAAGAATCTAGGTGAAATGCTTAAATACAAAAAACCGAAAGCAGAGACACATCGTGGCACTAGACCTTGCTTGCAATGCGGGCATTGCAACAATATCATCAGGGGTAATGCAATCACACACCCCATGAAAGGGCATCAAATTAAGCTTCATGTAACAGCAACTTGCGACACAGCCAACGCAATCTACATGTTGAAATGTCCTTGCGGCAAGGTTTACGTAGGTAAAACCACCCGCAAGATAAAGATAAGACTGAACGAGCACAAATCAAACATCAGGACTGGTAACATCAAATCAGCAGTAGCAGCTCATTTCAAAGAAGCCAAACATAATGTGTCACAACTGCAGTTCGCAATTTTGGAAGTGATAGAGAAAACTGAAGGAAGAGATAACAATAAATTTCTTCTGCAACGTGAGAACAGCTGGATGTACCTGTTAAATTCACATAAGCCTTTTGGACTGAATGATCGTGTGGAATTCACATGTTATTTGTGAATTGGGGAGTAATAACATGGATATACGCACTTTTTGCACTTCCTGCAGGGTGGGATGTATGAGTCATCCACATTAATAATTCTTTCACATGATGAAAAAGCAGGGTCACAGCTTTATCTACATTTCTTTTGAATGTCATCTTTTGTATGTCATTTTATTTTACACTGCATCACATGCCACATGTTGAACAATATGGGTACTGTTTTGTGAATTGTCCCAGTTTTCATTGTAAATTACGTTTTTTTAAAAAAAAGTCAGTTTACACACTTTATTTATTCGTATTCCTAACCACGAACACATAGCAATGGCGAGGAATCGGCAGCACCCATTGGCTGTGGACCCGACCACGTGATCGGGAGCACAACCAATGAGAGCGGGGGACGCATAAACGCGCACTAAGAAGTATGTTAAATAAGTAGTGAGAGGACAGCCATCGCGCTTATGCCGACATTACCTATGGCAGGAGAGTGAGCAGTCTGAGGAAGACACGAGGAATAAGTACATAGTGAGTAACTGGGTATTTAACAACTGAAAGTGGAGCTTTGAATAGTTTCAAGCCTAAGCGCATGTTTAACATAGAGGGAAGTTTCTGCAGCGTCTCTTTGCTTTTTAAAGCAGTGTAGTGTGGTTTGAAACACATGATACGAGGACAACAATGAATGCGCAGTCAGAGTGGCGTTTTTTAATGTATTTTGGCATCTAACATGTTTTGTTTATCCGATGGGGTAAAAATCGTTTTTGAGCGTGCTGATTTTTATGTTAATTTACTTGCCGCATTGACATTTGAAAATGATGCTTGTTTGTATTAGGTGTATTATTTACGACATATATTGACACAAAATTTTGTCATGCCTTGTTTTCAGTTTACTGGTCCCGGATGAAGGTCTTAACGACCGAAATGCATTGACCAAACGTAATTGATATGTACCACAGAATGTTTAAACCAAGGGAAAAAGAAAATGCTTTGAAATAAACAATGAACATGAACTTTCAAACTTGCAAGTGAATATTTCTGAGGAACACTGGGCAAACCCCAGTAGGACTACATAGCAGTGCTACAAGGGATGCCTTTCCTTTTGTAAGGAAGGCACAACTTTATGTTCACAAAGGGCACCTTGGCAGGAGGTACCGCCTTGTTTTTGCACGCTAAAACTGAAAAAATTCAATTGAACTAACGGACATTGTACGCAGTGCACGCAGAGCCTCAAACAATTATAGTTGTGGAACATGGACAGGCCACCAGCCCCTGTCTGGGAGTTGAACCATGGCACTCAGACCAATCAATGTACATAAAAATTGTGCAATTTGCTTAGGGATGGACATTTTTGGATGCAGAAAAAAATGCTAAGTTAAATTGAATGTCCCCTTTTTGTTGCAATGAGGCTTTTTTTGCATTGTCTGCCTGCATTTTCTACCTTCCTTATAATAGATTGCTAATTCTGTTTTTCTGTGTGTACATTGTCTAGGACATATGTGGTCAGATTATTCAAGGGGTTGCGTCGCTTTTGCACCATGCTATGGGTGCAAAAGTGGTGCAACCCTCGGCATGCAATTTATCAAGCCACCCAAGGCCCGCTTGCGTGGCCCTGAGTGGCTTGATAAATTCAGTAACACAACGCAGCACAAATCACTGCATTGCATTACTCTGTCCTAGGGAGACATTGCATGGGTGTTGCATGGATGATCCCACACAAAACCCATGGATTTTGATGCAATCACAGGTTTACCATTACTGGTAGACCTGGGAATGCGCAAAGATACTACGCCTTCCCAGGGGAGGCGTAACAAAGAGAATCATCTTTATTTATCATTATTTTTCCTTCTTTGTATGTGCACAAAAACAATCCTTCCTGCAGCACAGGCACCCTTGCACCATGGTACCTACCTTGGCGCTAGACAGCACAATGTGCGCCATTGCTGTGAAAAGGCAGAAATGCACCGTATTCAGTGCTGGCTCCTCAGCCAAGGCGAAGGAGTGTCGGCCAACTGCTCACGGAGCAGTGTAACCGAAAAAATAAAACGATAATAATCGATGGTACTATCATTTTATTTTAAGTTTGGTCAGGCTAGGGTGGGGTGGGGCTTGGCTCCTTGACGGCGTTAAGGAGGAGTCGTTGTGCAATCTGTAAAGTGTGCATGAATGTTTGCCCTGACAATTCAGGTCAACCAGACATTCATGCGCACTTCGATTGTTCTGCATGGAAAACAAGCCAAGGCCCCCGTTCCCTGGCTGAGAGCCAAACCATGGCTCTCAGACCAAACACAATGCTTAATTGCAGATTTGTGATTGGCTCAGGGGAGCCTTGTTGCTTCTGGGTCCCCGGAAGAGACTAACTAGATGTGGGTGAGATGAGGCGATGGAGAGACGGCGGCGAGATCAGGTGAGTGATTTATTTATTTTTTATTCACAACTGTACCATACCGGCCGCTACTGGCGGTATTGTGTTAAATCGGTACATTCCTGCCCTTTCCCTGTCAGGGAGCTCACCGTAGCAAGGTGACTTTCTGAGCTGCATGGCTTCTACATTTATATGCCCCATTTATATGGTTCTTAAAAGATTCCTATAGAATACAGTAAAACATTGTGAACTTCAAAATTCCATGTTACCACTCACTTCAAGACTTGTCTATGATAGTTAGAGGTATGCAAAAAACTTTCATTTAAATTAATGAACGATGAAATACTGAACACTAGTGAAAGAACGTTATGTTTAGGAGGAGGAGACATAGGTCCTCATTTACTGCGATTTGGCATAGGGCAGTGCAGCAACTTACCTTGCTGCTCTGCCCTATGCAGAAACATGCTGTCTCTTTCAAATACCAAAGCCGATTACTTTTCTACATGGGGAGCAGCATGTTCCCCACCGGAGGGCCAGGCCCCAGGGGATGGGGTCTCCAGGGCCAGAAGTGGCCTGGGAGGGGGGCCTCGTGGCCCCCCTCCCTAAATAATTAAAACTTTTTTTTTTTTTTAAAGGAGGCAGGCTGGCTCGGGGGATGGGGTCCCTGGGGCCTTAAGTGGCCTGAGGAGGGGGGCTATGAAGCCCCCTTCTTAAAAAAATAAATTTAAAAACGGGATCGGGAGGAGGCTACGCCCCCTCCCTGAGAGGTGCAATGAGGCCACGCCCCTTTTTACACCTCTCTGCAACGCAGCCCTCTGGTGCATACTGGAGGTTCCTGGTGGGCTTTTTGGCCCCCAGGGACCCCCAGTATTCAAGGGGATTTACCCCCACATGCATCAACCTATTTAGGAAGTGCAAACGGTGCGAATCGGTAAATTCGGCCGTTTGCACTTCCTAAATACGTTTTTGGGATGCATGAAACAATTAGCTATTTTTTGCATTTCTTAAAAATGCAAATGCAATTAAGGAATCGCATTTGTGCGATTCCTTAAATGCAATGCATCAATTTGTAAAAAATAGTGAATTGTTAAATTGGAAGTGCAAATTAACACGACGTTGACCCTCGTGTTAATTTGCGAAAATGTTTAAAAAAGCAAAAAAATGCATTTTTTAAACTTGCAGGTTACAGACACACATGTCCTTAGGACATGTGTGTGTGAAACATGCACTTGAAAATACATTTCAGGGGTGCAATGCAGCAAAAAAAAAAATGCAAAACGGCATTGATTCCTATGGGCCTCTAGGCCCATAGGAATCAATGTAATGCCATTCCTTAATTGCGATTCGCAATTAAGGAATCGCAATTTCCGAAAATTAAGAAATCCTAAAAACTTTTAGGATTCCTTGATGCATAGGATTTTGCATTTCCTAAATAGCGATTCCTTAATTTTCGCTATTTAAGAAATGCAAAATCCTAGATTGATGCATGTGGGGGTTAGTTCCCATTCTGGAAACGCACTAGGGGGCTGCGTTGCAGAGAGGTGTAATGAGGCCATGCCCCTTTTCACACCTCTCTGCAACGCAGCCCACTGGTGCATACTGGAGGTTCCAGGTGGGCTAGTTGGCCCCTAGGGACCCCCAGTATGTAAGGGAACTTAATCCCCCAACTTAGAACGTGATACGAGGTGTCTGCAGCGTCTCTTCAGCAACGGAAAGCGAATCAACCGTGTCCTTCCCTTAGGCTCACCCACCGCTTGTTCTTCTCCAGGTTTTGATCCTTCAAATCTTCTTTTTGGTCATGTGTGAGCCCTGAGCCTTTCTTCTAAAAAAAGGTACTGTTGTTTTTTCTTTACTTTATCGAGCCGTTGCACGCTCGCGCTTGCTCACCAGTGAGCCCTTTCCTCGTGCTCCGTGTTAGTGCGTTCCCTGGCAACCACAGATCTTCAACACAGCAAAGGCTTTCTGCTACACTTTGGTTATCAACTTAATCACACACACGGTGATGTGAGGCCATCTTGGATGTACTTTCTTGTTGCCTTTTTACGCTGTTTCGCACAGCTGACATTACCGATACTCGCTGTGTTGTTTCGCTCAGCTGACAATCTGTGTTAATGTATTGACTTCTCACATTGATTGGGTCACACACTTTCTTCCTCAACTATTCTGCAGATCAGTACGGTGATCTACACACAAATTTTACACTTTATTAAACCACAACATTGGGGCAACACAGTAATTTGCACACTTGGTCTTACAAGTCTTGCAGATTGACACAGTGATTTGCACACCTGTGCTGAGCTGCATTATCCTCATCAACACAACCTTTTGTAGATCTATAGGTTCTGTCATTGGCACACCACCTTTCGTTCTTATCGATTTTATATAACGCAAATTTCTACGGTGATTTGCACACCCTGCTCACACTTACCTGCCGAATTAGTGGTTTACCACCATCACTTTATATCTCATTCTATGCACCTTTTTATGTCTGTTTTTTCTTGTTTCGCCTGTATTTGTGTTCTACAACATCATGGCAGCAAATCAAATGGTTTCACCGCTTCCCATTTTTTTTTATTAGAAGGCGAAGCACCATCCATAGAATGGAAAGAGTGGATTGGTATTTTTGAAAACTATATTTAAGCCATTGATGGTCTCAGATTTCAAGCTACAAGGAAGAAAGCCTTATTATCGATCTCATTAGGAAAAGATGGCCAACATGTGTTTAAGTTTCTACCTGAGGTTATGGGAGCTGATGGTGAACCTATTGATATGTACGTAGAAGCAAAGAACAGACTTGGAAAGTATTTTGGCAAACAAGTCAACATTGTATTGCAACGTCCCAAGTTTTATTATTTACCTCAAAAGGAAAGGGAAACAGTAGATCAAATGGTCACACGGTTATGAGAATTGGCACTTAAATGTGACTTTGGCGCCACGACTGATCAGATGATTAGAGACCAATTAATTGTGCAATGTAAAAATAAGAGATTGCAGGAGAAACTTTGGGCTGCTAGAAATCCTACATTGCTTGAGGCCATTTCTGTTGCTAAAATTGTAGAAGAATCTGATAAATGTATGCAAGAAATGCATAGTCTAGAGTCAAAAAAAGAAGACTCTTTAAACGTGGTTGCTAAGAAGGATGATCAAATAGACAGTGAGCTCAAAGTAAAATGTAAGAGTGATGGCAGATCTACTTCAACCAAATTCAAACCTAAGCCTATAGGCGATAACAGAAGTAAATGCAATGGCTGGTATAGATGTTGTAGTATGGGTCATACTGCAGATTATGCGGGATTACGCTAGAGACAAAATCTGAAGAAAGTGTGGGAAAAAGGGCAATTTAAGCAGGGTTTGTAAGATCTTTCAAGAAACTGAATCGCTTTTGTTGATGACGGTTTTGTTGCACCTGACATATTATTGTGTGTGGAAGACAAATCTGTGAACAGATTACAAAGACCTAAAGCAACCTTCTAAGTGAATGGGGTTGCTGTAGAATTGATGGTGAATCCTGGTTCTATGTTCACTATTACACCCTTTCGCCTCTTTAATGAGCTTTGGCCAAATGTGTCACTCACCATTAGTGGCATTTCCCCCAAAGGGTACAGTGGTGAAGCTATATCCATCAAAGACTTTATGGAAACTAAGTTCAAATTCGATGGAAGGATTCAATGGGAAGGGTATGTCTCTCAAATGATGGTCCTGCTATATTAGGCTGGGTACAACAGCACGATTTGCATGTAGTCATAGATCCCAGATCTACCGAACACGTTATGGTGATGGAGGATTGTGCTACATTTGATGCCATTTTATCCAAGTGCAATGACGTTTTTCGTGTAGACTTAGGAAAATTGGTGGGGTATGTGCACGAGATCAAACTTAAGGATAATGTTCAGCCAGTTAGACATGCATTAAGGAAGATTCCTATTTCCATTCGGGAAGAGGTTAAGGAGATGTTGAGTGACATGCAGAAACAAAAGTTTATAGAACCCGTAGAAGTCTCAGAGTGGCTTTCTTCGGTGGTTGTCATCAAGAAAAAGGATGGTAAACTTTGTTTTTGATTGACCTCAGATCCCTTAATTAAAACAGCATTGTCGATAGTTTTCCTTTATCTAACATATCTGAGATGGTACTTTTGATGGACAAATCCATGTTTTTCACTAAATTTGATTTACGGTGAGGGTAATATCAAGTTATGTTGCATTCTGATTTGAGAAAGTTGACTGCCTTTCTTACTATGGAGGGAGCATTCCAATTTAAGAGGCTTCCTTTTGGCCTCGCATCGGCCGCTAGTGTATTCTAGCGCATGATGCACAGTCTACTAAAGGGGTAAAGAACACTCACTATTTTCAAGATGATATCCTTACAACTGGCAAAGACGAAGCAGAACATAACAAAACGTTGGCGATGATCCTGGAGATTTCACATAGGGCGAGTCTAACTCTAAGGAAGGATAAATGCAATTTTTTATAGAAAGAGGTGGATTACTTGGGGTACACCATTTAGGAGGGTGGTGTTCAACCTAAAGAAGACTTGTTGAAAGCTATCAAGTTTGTTCTTAACTTTGCACACAAAACGGAGGCTTTAAGAGATTTGTTGAGGAAGGGGGCATCATTTATTTGGAGTATAGCACAAGAAAAGGCATTTCAAAGTATTAGGGACAAAATTCTGAGTGCTGGTATTCTTACTCCATTTGAACCGGGTGAAGATATCTTTATCACAGTTGACGCTAGTGCTCACGGTATTGGTGCTGTTCTATCGCAAAACAAATGTGGTGTAGAGAAAACAGTGGCAATTGAGTAACGCACACTCAATAAATCTGAACCTAATTATGCGGTCGTTGAAAGAGAGGCTTTAGCTGCGGCATGGGGTGTTCAATATTTTAGTACCTATTTGTGGGGGGCACACTTCACCTTAAGAATGGACCACAAGCCCCTCATCAAAATGTTGAGTTCTGGGGGGGGGGGGGGGGCAAGTAAAGGCTCGTCACGAAAAATGAGGTTTGCAGCCAGGCTGCAAGAGTTCATGTACAAACTTAAGTATATATCAGGATGGGAAAAGGTTCATGCGGACTGTCTAGACTACCGCTTAGTGTGGAGGAGAGTGGAGAGAGTGAGGAGGAAATGGTATGTATTGTAGCAAGTGTTTAGGATGTGTTTATAAATTAATTCAAATCCGTCTCTTGGAACGAGTGGCATGAAGCAGTCATGAATTATGATGATTATAGAGATCTGGTTAGTTCCATCAGATCTGTATGAAGGCGTGAAAGTGATCTCAAGCCAGCCTCAAGGGATTTTGTCAAACTGCAGGAGGAGCTCAGTATTGGTGTGATGGACAATTTTGTTTTAAGGGGTGAAATATGTGTGCCCCCTAGTGTTCTCAGAAATAAATTGTTTCTTCTGGCACATGAAGGTCATCTAGGACAAATCATTATGAAGAAACATCTCAAGGACAGTTTTTGGTGGACAGGTCTAGAGGAAGATGTCAGATTGTGGGTAGATAGGTGTAGTGAGAAAAGGCTCAAAGTTGATTCACAAGGTATGGGTCCCATTTCTGGGGATCAATGTGGTTAACTTGGGAGAAAGTGTGTATGGATTTCATCAGCCCCATGGGTTTTTTACCAGGAGACAAGCAATTTGCTATGGTCTTGGTTATATCTATTCATGGTGGGTCATTGTAGAATTCTTAAGAAACATCACTATTAGTACGGTGGTCAAGAATTTAGACACGATTTTCAAGAGAGACGTTTTCCTATCATCATGGTGACTGATAATAGCACTCAAGTCATTTCCCATGCTATGCCAAGTTTCTTTTTTTTTTTGTGTAACTTTTTATTATAATAAAACATCAGAAAACAAACAAGGCAATAAAACAATAGTGCAACCATTAGGCGTGTGTTCAAGGAGGACGGGAGATACACGATAACATAAGACAGAATTTATCGATTACAGGTAAGAGGGTCGGAGGTGAGAATTGCATATCAACGATAAGTTACACCACATCATAGCAGGAATGCCGGGTCAGGGCGGTTGGGGAGGACTAGAGATCTCAGTGAGTGGGGGCATACATATATCTCCCCGGTACGAGTTCCATTGGTTCCAAATTTTCCCCCATTTTCTGGGTCTACCTCTCGCCACATACATCGTTTTCTCTCTAAACATGCACCAGTCCATATTCTCTTTCCAGACAGTTACTGTGGGGGGCCTCTGGGACCCCCATAATTGTGCAATATCTCGTTTGGCTATCATATTGGCAAGAGTCGCCCATCGAAGCTGTGACACATCATAATCATTCGGTCCCCATACATTCAATAGACATCGTCGGGCTTCTGGCATCATCACAATACCCGTTACATCATTCATCACATCATGTACACGGTTCCAAAAACGCACCACCTCAGGGCATTCCCAAATTATATGAAGAAAGGTGCCAAGGAGACCGCAACCACGCCTACATAAGCCATCCGAAGAATAGCCCATATGGATCAGGCGGGGGCCGGTGACATAGATTCGATGGAGGATCTTGAGTTGAACCAGGCGGAGGCGGGCCGGTATCGCAACCTCCCTGGGAGAGGAGACCGCAGATTGCCAGTCCTCGTCGTCTAATTCAATACCATCACCAATCCGGGTGTCCCTAAGGCGGTCAAGCAGGCTCGACCGGTCATTGATCATCTTTTTGTAAATCAAAGAAATGGTGCTATCCGGCACATGACCATCCAATATACGATCTTCGAGGGGGGAGGATTCCGGAACGTCACTACCCACAGGAAAAACTGAATTCGAGGCATGACGTACTTGAACATAACGAAAGAATTCCCTATCACTCAGCTGATATTCCACTTGTAAGTCCGAAAAGGTCTTTACCCTGCCCTTAACCCAAAGATCGCACACTTTACTAATACCGATCGTAGCCCATTTGTCGAACCCCTTTGTCTTCCACAGACAACCCAATTGGGCGGAGGCATAAAGCGGAGTTGCACGGGTTAATCTATCTCTCCAGCCCATAGCCGCAGTCGCGCTATGCCACACTCGCACGGCTATAGCGGTAGGACCAGAGAGTTGCAGACGGGAGGATCCCAAATAAAGCGCCCTGTTATAGTCACCACCCGGTAACAGCCACCTATCCATTTCAAACGCTGGATTCAACGCCGGACCATACATCCCATGGTTTATGGCAGCAAGTTGGGAAGCCCAGTAATACCGTCTAATATCCGGAAGTGCTATGCCGCCATCATACCAGGGAAGCGTTAACTTCGGAAGAGCGATGCGCTAATGTCCGCCCCATATCAATTGCCTCTGCAAGGATTCTACCTCTCAGAAGTACTTCGACGGAATCACATCAAAACTGTTCTGGAGTGCATATAGAAACCGCGGTAAGGACATCATTTTAAAAAGGGCCGCACGCCCCAGCGGAGACAACGGTAATTTGCGCCAGCTCACTACATCCGAACGCAAACGTTGGAGTGGGGGAGCAGATTACTTTCATAGCGGACCACAGGGTCCAATGAGATAAACACACCCAAGTATTTAAAACCGGACTGCGACACCGGGATGGGACATCCCCGCTGCAGAAGGGGGACACCACCCGCGAGCACATAAATATGGGATTTTGACCAGTTGATAACAAGGCCCGAGTTCTTCCGGAAGGAGTTAAGCACGTCGAACAACACATTAAGCGATTTTTGGGGAGACGTGAGGTACAATAAAATATCATCCGCGTACAATGAAATACGATCTTCAAAGTCCGGAGTCCAATATATACCCCTCATCGAGGGTTCCCACCGCAGCCAAGCAGCAAGTGGCTCCAACGCAAGAGCAAAGAGAAGCGGGGA
This sequence comes from Lissotriton helveticus, assembly GCF_964261635.1. NCBI lineage: Eukaryota > Metazoa > Chordata > Amphibia > Caudata > Salamandridae > Lissotriton > Lissotriton helveticus. The sequence goes on along the minus strand of NC_136063.1, from coordinate 886,208,297 downwards.
TAAAGGACAACCCTGCCGCGTGCCCCTCCCAAGAGCAAAGGGCGCGGAGACTCGACCATTCACCACTACCTGCGCCAGTGGCGTCTCGTACAGGAGTTTCACCCAGCTAATAAAGCCAGCGCCAAAACCGAACTTGGCAAGTGTGGCCCAAAGATACGGCCATTCGATTGTGTCAAAGGCCATCGTGGCATCCAGGGAAGCCAAGATGGCCGGTTCACTCAATGACGCGGCCCTCGCGAGAACACCATGCAAACGCCGCAAATTCAATGCTGTGTTACGATGTGGGATAAAGCCCGACTGGTCCGGATGAATCAGATCACTGATCACCGTAATCAGGCGGTTAGCGAGTAACTTGGCAAGAATCTTAGGCTCAGCATTCAGGAGCGAGATAGGTCTGTAAGATGCGCAATGATCCCGTGGCTTGCCTTCCTTGTGGATCACCACAATGGTCGCAAGACGCTGATCCCGAGGAAGGGAGCCAGTTTCTCGCGCAGCCAAAAACATATCTCGTAGATATGGCGCTAGCGTATCAGGGCGTAGTTTATACAGTTCGATAGGAAGGCCATTGGGACCCAAAGCCTTTCCGGAGCGAATAGAGCGCACCGCAAGAGCCACCTCATCCACCGAGGGTGCGGCATCCAAACTGTCCCGATCAGACTCTGACAAACAAGGCAATGCGATATCCCTAAGTAACAACTGAGAATCCTCTTCGGGCCTGTCGGACACCGAGGTATAAACCTCTCGGAAATAATCAGCGAAACATTCAACAATGTCAACAGGGTCCGTCACACGCACACCATCCGATTTCTCAATCACAGGAATCACACGGCTCGCTCTCTCCTTTCTGTCTAACCAGGCAATCAATTTTCCTGCCTTATCGCCCACATCATACAGTCGACCCTGCTGTTCCCTACTCATCATCTTGGCCGTATCAGTAACTAAATTCTTATATTCTAATTGGTTGAGACTGAGGATATGCAATGCGTCTCGAGTAACGTTTCGCTCCAATGTACTCTCTAACTCAATAATTTCTGTCTCGAGACGTACAACTGTCTCGTTCCTACATTTCTTAGCACACCCAATCAAAGACAATGCCTGTCCCCTGATAACAGTCTTGAAGGCTTCCCACAATGAAACAGGCGAGGACACAGATCCCACGTTTTCAGCAAAATACAAATCTAATGATTTAATCAATTCAGTACGGGTTTTGGGGTCAAGAAGATACCAGGGGTTAATCGGGGCCACCCTCCCGTCAGCGCCTGTGTTCAGGTTAAAATGAAACCAGAGAGGGGAGTGGTCCGATACACCCCGGGCTAGGTGCCTAATCTCCCCAATCGAAGAGGACTGAGCCGCCGGCACCAGGACATAATCTAATCTAGAAAGACTACCATGTGCGCCCGAGTGGAAAGTGAACTGCGTCTACTCTGGATGCATAAGCCACCAACAATCCACAAGCCCCAACGTCTCCAGAAATTCACCCAACCAGGATTGCGCAGCTGTAAGGTCTCTGGGTGGATAGCGATCCGCTCTTCCAGAGACGACTGAGTTAAAATCACCACCTAGTATCAGGACACCCTCCGGGAGACCCAAAACCACCCGCCCCAAGTCTGCAAATGTTGTGGATTGTAAGCCAGGAGGAACGTACACCGATACTAATGAAACTGTTCTCCCCTTCCACCTACCTACAAGTGCAACATATCTACCCCTAGTGTCAAGGACCACGTCATCAACCTCGAGGGGGAGTGAGGTCTTAAGCAATATCCCCACCCCTCTAGAACTAGAAGTAAATCCAGAATGAGCAACAAGACGATAACCCCGCCTGTTAAGAGCGTGGCAAGTATTCCCAATCAAATGTGTCTCTTGTAGCAGTACAACATCGGGCGAGAGGCGCCGCAAGAGCTGCATAACCACCCCCCTCTTTATCCGATCTCCCAACCCATTCACATTCCAGCACAGTAGCTTCAACCCCCTACCCCCATCCAAGCCCACGATGAACTCCCATCTCAGAAAAAGCACCACACCAATGTCCGAAGTCGTAACAGTTCATTGCCTTGAAGAAAAAGAAAAAGAAAACAACCCCCACACACTTCCCCCCAGTAATACCCAACACAACTCCCCCCCACCCTGCACCCCTGCACAGACTCAAAAGCCACCACAATTTGCAGTGTGCCTGTCGCCCTAGCAAAAAAAAAACCTAATCTACACAAAGAAACCCCAGAGGAGGAAAGGGTCCCGCTGTCCCCGCCGCCCCCAAGGATACACTTAGAACGATCAAAGAAGGCAGTGAGCCGCAGCTGTCCATGGTGGATAGTGTTTAGGACTCAAGCACCATTGTCATTCTTGATCCATTAGGCCCCCCTCAGCGCCACCAGTTTGGTCTCGGCCAGCAAGACGAGCAGGCAGCGCGTCCAACCAATCACTCGCATCCTCAGGCCGGACAAAAAAGAATGTCCGATTGTCATATTCCACACGCAGCCGAGCCGGGAACTACATCGCATATTTCAACTCCATGTCTCTGAGTCGCCGTTTCACCCCTTGAAATCCCATTCGTTGCTTCTGAACAGACTGAGAAAAGTCCGGATAAAAGTTCACCGCGGTGTTCTCGAACTGCGTAGGACCACTTGTCCGTGCAGCCTGCAAGATGGCGTCTCGGTCCCTGAAGTTAAAGATTCTTGCGATGATCGGACGGGGAGGGGAAACCAGGCTTTGCCTGTCCCCCCGGCACCCTATGTGCGCGTTCAACCGTGAAGAATTTGCTCAGGCCCTTAGGGGCGAGATGATTGAGGATAAGGTCCTCGACACGAAGATCAGTGGAGAGTGAACTAGAGTTCTCCGGGACCCCAATAATACGCACGTTGTTGCGTCGTGCACGGCCCTCAAAAATCCTCCAAGCGACGAACAAAGAAGTCATTGGCAGTTCTCAGGTTGCGTACTTCTGTTTGCAAGTCGGACATATTCGTCGTGAGGCTGGATGTCTTTAGATCGAGAGACTTAACCTTCTCGTTTGTCTTAGCCAGATCTGTTCTGATTAGATTGACATCAATGGCCACCGTATCCAGTTTCAGGGCCAGGGCTTCATATTGTTGGCCGATCGAAGTCTTGATGCCAGCAATGGTGCCCATTACGTCCTGTAGCGTTAAGTCCGCCGACATAGCAGGGTCGTCGATCGCCTCATCACGGATCTTAGGTGCGCCACCGGGGGATCCTTTAGGAAGTGTGTAGCGGTCCATGACATTCGTCTGGGCTGTGCCTCCTCGGAAGGTGGTCTTGACTTTCCGTTTGTCACCCTCGGGCTTGCCCGTCATGGCGAGCCGAGTGCCCCGAAGGGAAGCTTGAGACCTGGTCCAAATGGCTCCTTAGAGTTCACCCACAAGAGCACCAGAGGCTGAGACGAGTCAATATGAGTCCACAGCCACGCTTTCGCTAGCCCCCAGCCCAATGAACTGGCATAGGAGCCAGTCGCGATCAGCACTCACCCCGATGAGGGGAGACAGGAGAAACGAAACCGAAAGTGGAGTGGGGCTGTGGGCTGAACCCCGCTAGCCGTTGTTGTTGAATTACTGTCCGGGTATAGCCACAACTCAAGGCCCAGGCGGCTCCACGGAGAAGGCCACAAAATATAGGATGGTGTAACTCAGGAACCCGAAGTCCGATTTCGTCTCTGAAAGCAGCGAGCGCATCGGCCGGGATGTGTCCTCAATGATCTTCCTTCAAATCAGGATATTATCCAGGATAGATGTGGGAGGCGGCGAGGGTCTCGGGAGCCCAGTGCACACGCGGCCATCACGGATGCGCGCGAAGCTCCTCCCTTATATGCCGAGTTTCTTAATGGGAAATGGCATAAACATGTGTGCACTTCATTATACAATCCAAAGGGAAATGGCATGGTGAAATGCATGAATAGAGTCATCAAAGGCACTATCCAAACGGCTTTTCAAGGGAATCAGGATGTTCAGAGAAGCGTGGACAACATGGTTCGGTCTTACAACACTACCATACGTGGTTGTCACTAGTGAAAGGCAGTTTAAAAGAATGAGGGGTAGAGTGCCAAAGACCAAATTCACTCCTCAGTGGATGCTTGAGAGTGATGCTCATGTCAAAGAACAGTACTCTGTGAAGGGAGGTAACATAGAGAGTGGTGATTTAGTCAAGGCCAAATTGGGCAGAAGAGAGCAGGGTGTCAACAGATTCTCTGCACCTGTGGAAGTGAAGGAAGTGCATAAGTGACATGTATTTTTAGTGAGCGGACAAAAGTGCAACAGGAGGAGAGTAGCCCTGTATTGCAAGAAAGGTGATGTCCGTGCGGATATGCATATCAATAAAATTTCAGGAGACACCAGCACAAAGTCAGTGCGAGGTGTTGTATCTAAAGAAAAGAGGCAAACTCGTTCACGTTCTGTTCCTGTAAAATTGAATGATTTTGCATTGGGGTAGGGTTGAAGTTTTCTGGTTTTCTTTGGGATTGTCATACTTTGGGTGTTTCATTCTCTGTTTTTTGTGCTTAAGTTTTGATTCTTGTTTTTGCTAATTGCTTTGTTTGTAAAGTAAGGGCATATGTTGTGATGTGTAATCTAGTCTTTTTATCCATCATCAACGTGTCTCGTGGGGTTGCTGTGGTATCCATGGAATGCTATCGGCATTCCAGGGAGGCCGGGCATTTTCTGTGAGGCAGTTGACAGATTAAGCAGGCTGGGATCCCCGTTCCTGCTGAAAAGTGACAACAAACTTACCTTTTTGACTTTGTGGTGTCCGTCGTTCTTCTCTAGTACTTCAACAGAAGGCATAGGGGTCGGATTTTAGAGCATACTACTTGGCAACACAGCTTTAATGAGGTAGTGGATTGGCATTTACAGGAAGCATAGTTTAAACCACTCACTTATCTAAAGGGGAGGTACAGGCATAAGTGTTGGAGCCTGTGAGGGCAACCAGGAGCCATCTATTGTTGGTAATAGGATGGATAGGGGACACCTGCAGCGAGGCATAGAATACACAAAGCACATGCAATCTTATGCTCAGCAATCCCCTTGAAAGGTCTTCCAGTAGCACAGGGGTGTATCACACAACACAATTTAAGGCCCGGGAATGCAGTAGGGCTATGCACCATTGGACACCTTTTCAATAATAGTACCCTAATATAATTCAAAACACTGGAGCGTGACTAAGACTACCCGGTGGCCAGTTCTTACTTTACAATAAAATGCTCAACAACCTTTGACAACTGTGGGACACTGATACTGTTGGGCCCTCAAAGCAGTCAATTATTCAGGTGATTTATATGTCGGAAGATGCCTGCCGAATGGTGGCCTGGCTCTATAAGGCAGAATTTTAATGCACTGGAGTATCTCTGCAACCACTGAGGGATAAATGGGAAGGCATAGTTGGCCAGTCATTCATAGATAAAGAATTCGAGGAAAGCATCCTGCAACACCCATTTCAAATATCTTCATGTCAAAGTCAAAATAGTTTTATTCGGTGACAACAAGGCAGACACCATAAAAGCATACTAACACACATATATCAAGGAGAAAAAAATAAAAATACATTCTGAATATATCTTGTATATGGAAATTGATTATAATAAAATTTGTGCAAATTTAGAGTACATGGAAATGACACAATGAAATATTAAAATCCATTTTCAAAAGACTCCTAAAAGTATGATCTACCACTAATTCGTCCAATAAAGTGCAAATGCGTTCAGTGCAAAAGGATTCATACACAGAGCATCCAAAAGAGCATATTCTTTTCTTTTCCTGATTGATGTTTGTATGTAACAGGTTACAGAGCTTATCATTTTCATTGTATCCCAGCTGCATAAAAAAGTAAACGCATCCTTATAATTAAAAAGCATATTTTTTAAAAATAGTGGTTTCAATACAGTTTTTCGAATATCCATATAAAAAGGGCAAAAAAGAATAAAGTGCAAAGTAGACTGGGCAGTTTTGCCATCACATGGACAAGGGGGCAGGGTTCTGTGCCTGCCCCCTTGTCCGTGTGATGGCAACACCAAAATATACCGGTGGGGCAGGTGGAGGAGGTGCGGGGGGAGAGAGGGGGCCAGCGGGAAGCACGTGGGGGCAACACGCTGCGGGGGGTTAATGATTAAAAAAAAATTTAAAAAACTTACCTGGTTTTGCAAGCTGCCTCATACTCCTTTGCTGCAGTTCCTTTTCACAATATGCTTTGATTTCACATCTGTGTTTAGATTTAATCTTTTATTCTTATCAAATGATTTTTAGTTCATGAGTTTGGTTTATTATTTCACCCAATTTTACATTTTACAAGACCTTATGTACACAACATTTACATTAATCAAAACATAGGATTCCAAAGACATTTTATACATTTTCAGCCATAAATCAGTCATACAACCTCTCATACAACCACAGACAACATATAATCATAAAATTAAACTGGAATGACACTATTCACAGAAAGCCGTATGTTCATTTTTTCTTTTTTCACAATTATTTGCATCAATTATATGTGACTTCTAGCTATAATAGTCTATGCGTTTCGAACTCGCGTTGTTATGGAGTTCTCATCAGGACAAAAATCTGTGAAGAAAGGAAAAACAGCCTTTCTTTAGAACGATCATTTCTTTACTGCACTTTCTGGCCACTGCCTCCATCACTACTACCTCCTTTTGTCTTACCTCTGGTTCTCAGAGCTCTTGTGGTGGTTTTCAATGAGTTATCCCCGATGAACAGTCAAATCTAATTGCAGAAAACATGTGCAAGGACTCATATTACTACTCAGATACTCCACTCTCATACTCTATCTGTTAATTACACCTAATGCACTTACTTGTGTATTTGCTCAGATTTTACGACAAAACCATGGAAAACACCCCCCGGATGACCAATAGTGTCGGGTTGCGATTCACTATTGGAACCTATCGCTAAGTTTGTTGGTTTCTTTTTGAAAAGAATTATTTCTGGCAGTGGCCAGAAAGCGCTGTAATGAAATTATCCTTCTAAAGAAAGGCTGTTTTTCCTTTCTTCACAGATCGTTGTCCTGATGAGAACTCCATAACAACGCGAGTTCGAAACGCGTAGACTATTATAGCCAGAAGTCACATATAATTGATGCAAATAATTGTGAAAAAATAAAAAATGAACATACAGCTTTCTGTGAATAGTGTCATTCCAGTTTAATTTTATGATTATATGTTGTCTGTGGTTGTATGAGAGGTTGTATGACTGATTTATGCCTGAAAATGTATATAATGTCTTTGGAATCCTATGTTTTGATTAATGTAAATGTTGTGTACATAGGTCTTGTAAAATGTAAAATTTGGTGAAATAATAAACCAAACTCATGAACTAAAAATCATTTGATAAGAATAAAAGATTAAATCTAAACACAGATGTGAAATCAAAGCATATTGTTTAATTTGGATGTTTTGAGACAATTGTTGTTTTCAATTTATAAACAGTATTGGCACTTCTTTTTGATTATTAGTAGCTTGTGGCTAAGCCGTGCTGTTGGGAGCCCAGACCCAGTGGTGGTTTTTTGCAGTTCCTTTTCAGCATCACGACTCTCATCCAATCCCCGCGCTGCTTTCAAGCGTGAGAGCAGTGCGGGGATTGGCTTGAGTGGCCTGAAAAGACACTCACTCACGCACAGGAAGTCTGTTCTGTTTCTCCAACCCAGCTGTACAATACAGCCGAGTTGGAGAAACCTAAGTGTGCATGTCACCAAACTGACATGCACACTTACAAGTGCACATACCACTTCTCCTCCCCCCTACCATGGCCCTGCCCCTCCCTGCACATGCTGGCTCAGAGCCAGCAGCTAAAAAACAAAGCAACAGAAATATATTGTTTTCTTTTTCAGCTACAGGCTCCAAGCCATGCTCCTGCTCCATTGCAGAGGAGCCGCCACTGGGCATGTATTCAGTTTAATATGTTACACACGGCTTATTTTACTCCCCATAAACTGAACCAGATTTACCCTAATGCTCTTGCAGTATGCCCCAGATGTAGGAATGCAGGTGCCCAACTCCTACACATGCTCTGGCATTGCCCACTCCTGAAAGGTATTGGCAGGCAGGCGCTGAAGAATCAGTGGGGTGAAACGATTGAGGGAACATCAAGATCAGTCTGCTGGGTATGCATAGACGGTCTGTGGTTAATAAAATGGCCACTAAATGTATGTATTTCGCGCTACTAGCAAAGAGTGCCATTTCTAAGGAATGAAAGACATCTGCGCCTCCCTCAGTAGGCGCCTGGAGAAAAGAAGTGATAGATTGGGCATGCATATAAAAAAAGGTGCTCCGGAGAGAGGAGCAGAAGGGCCCCCGGAAAAAGCAGATTTCAGGTTGCTCGGAGGAAGTGGTCCACAGGTTTAAGGCTGACCAGAGTAAGGATGACAGACCGGCTTGAACCTTCGCAGTGGCAACTCACTTGAGCAGTACTCACTCACCTGTACAAAATGGGCAGGGGAAAACAATGCTACTAGTAAAGTCGCACCTAAACATTAAATATTAATCAGAGAAAAACTGCTTACACAGATCAAGGGGATCTCAGGATGAGAATAACAGCAGGGTAGAAACCCGCGGATGCCAACTGTAGCAACCGTTCGAGGTAGCAGCTCTACGACTAGTTGGTCTGAGGTATGCCCGCAACTCTATATGACCGCTAGAAGAAAAATGGAGCTGCTCTACAAGTGGTGGGTAGGGACGGAGGGAAAAGAAAGAGGTCTCGGTTTGAGTTTTGATAGTTAATTAGTCACAACTTTTCATGAATTTCTAAATGCTGTAACCAAAGAACAAAATGTAATGATTCATCAAGATCGCTTCGACCTAAATGAAAAAAGTGAAAATCGCAATAAAAATGTTAAAAAATTAAGGGGCATATTTACAAGCCCCTATCACCATAGAAACGTCGCTTTTCACAACCTTCCTGTGGCGATAGGGGTTTAGCCTTATTTACAAAGCAGTGTTAAGCCTAATTAACGTGGCTTAAAACCACCTTGTAAATAAGACTCCCTTTCACGCTACACTTAGGTGGGCAATTGGTGTTGCGGTGGGCGTTCCGTTGCAACACCCATTGATTTTGATTTTGCCCCCTCTTTACAAGGGTGGTGTAAATAGGAGGCAGCACCCAAATTAAGACCGGGAAAAACCTGGTCTTAACATGGCGAAAGGAGGAGAAATGCTTTATTTCTCCTCGTTTTTGGTGTTTTTCGTGGTTCTATGTGTGCTGCATTGTGCAGCACACATAGAAACAGCAAAACGCCATGAATGATTGTTTATGTGCAGGTATGGACACCTTCCTGCACATAAACAATCATTAAAACAATTATGATTCTCAAATTCTATGTGTACTGCACAATGCAGCCCACACTCGAGTTACAAATCGCCAATTGTGATTGTTCATGTGCAAGAAGGGACACGTTCCTGCACATACACAATAATTCCCTCAACGCAGGCTCTCTTGCAGTATGGTGCAAGGGTGCCTGAGTTGGCACCAGGCAGTTTAATTTAGAGCCAGCGCTAAGGAAAACACAGGGATGTGCCCTATCTTTGTAAATACGGCGCATCCCTGCATCTTCAGAATGGCAGAGGGTGGTGTTTGCATTTTGTGCTTAACGCCACGCTCCGCCAGTCCCTTGTAAAAATGCCCCTCAGTAGCTTGTCTTTAAATTAAATGTATGTGTTACTGTACTATTAGTTTAGTGCGGTGCGCTTTATTGTTATTATTATTATTAGTTCTAGTAGTAGTATTAACAATATACTTATCACTGCGCCTTTACCAGGCCGGGTCACCCCCTCGCCTCCCACGCCTGCCGCTGCCTGACTACTGCCTGCTGCTAGGACGACCCAGCCGCCGCTGGGCCGCCCGGATCTCCCCCTGCCTCCCACGCTTGACCAGGGACAGACCCGCCGCCGCCGCCGGACGCCCAGAGGTTCCCGCCGCTGCCCCCCTGCGGCCCCGCCCACCACCAGCCTATTGGCCGCCCCGCTCCCGCCACCCAGCTGACCCGCCCACCCGGCTCCTACTTATGACGCCCCCAGAGCGACCGCGCAGCGGACGCGCGCAGCGGGAGCACCGATTGAGCGCCGAAGGTGCGCCAAAGGTAAGCCCGTCTACGCCCGTCCGCGCCTGGACCGCGCCCAGCGCCGGGACCCCTGGCCCCCGCAGACCCCAGTCCACCCGCCGGACGTACGACGCCGCCACCCTCAACGCACTCAACGCCGGCCGAACTCCTGGATGCTACCGAGCCACCCCGAGACGCACCCACGGACCCTTCATCTGCCAGTCCTGCAAGTTCTCCTGCATCCGGACCTGCACTGCACCAGCGCCCACCAAGCAGAACACCAGCAGCAACCACCTGAAGTGCATCCTGCTCAACACCCGCTCCGTCCACAGACACGCCGTCGAGCTCTGGAACCTGCTCGACACCACAGACCCAGACGTCGCCTTCCTCACGGAAACCTGGATGAACGCCTCCTCAGCGCCCGACATCGCCATCGCCATCCCGGACGGCTACAAGATCATCCGGAGAGACCGCGTCAACCAGACAGGAGGAGGCATCGCCATCATCCACAGGAACACCATCCGCATCACGACCAACACCGACGACACCATCGCACCCGCCGAACACCTGCACTTCCAGATCCACGTCAACCCCAAGACCACCCTCAGAGGCACCCTCATCTACAGACCCCCGGGACCACGAACACAATTCAGCGAGGACATCGCCGACTTCATCAGCCCGCTCGCCCTCCCCTCAGCCGACTACATCCTCCTCGGGGACCTCAACTTCCACCTGGAGAACAACGACGACCGCAACACCACCACCCTGCTGGAAAACCTCGCAAACCTGGGACTCAAGCAGCTGGTGACCACCCCCACCCACTACGCCGGACACACTCTCGACCCCGTCTTCTCCTCCAGCAAGGACATCGCCTTCAGCCACACCACGGGACTCCAATGGACGGACCACAGCTGCGTCCACTTCAGCTTCAGAAGGACCACGCTCCACCATCACCAGCAACAGGCTCCCCGCAGAAGCTGGAACAAGATCACGGCAGACCAGCTCACTACGTCCTTGAGCAAGAACCCTCCCACCAGCACAACGAACCCCAGTCAAGCAGCCACCAACCTCACGAAATGGATCAGCGACTGCACAGACGAACTCGCCCCGCTGAAGACCCCGCCGAGCAGACCCGGCAGCAAGAAAGCCCCATGGTTTAACGACGAACTCAAGAGCTCCAAGAAGAACTGCAGAGCCCTCGAGAAAACCTGGCGCACAGACCCAACACCAGACAACATGACTGCCCTCAAGCTCGCCACCCGAAAACACCACCAGCTGATCCGCGCCACCAAGAAAACCGCATTCAAGGAACGACTGGACAACAACGCACACAACAGCAAGGAACTCTTCAACATCGTGAAAGAGCTCTCCAACCCCAACGCTGGAAACAACGACATCACCCCTTCGCAAGACCTCTGCAACTCCCTCGCCTCCTACTTCCACAACAAGATCGCGGACATACACAACAGCTTCAGCACTCAACCAACGCACGCCACGACCGAACCACCGCCCCCCACCACCACCCTCCGCGCCTGGACCCCGATCAGCACCGAAGACACCATCCGCACGATGAACTCCATCCACTCCGGATCTCCGACAGACCCCTGCCCTCACCACGTCTTCAACAAGGCCGACGCTGTCATCGCACCCCACCTGCGGGACATCATCAACACCTCCTTCGACATCGCCACCTTCCCGGAGAGCTGGAAGCACGCCGAACTCAGCGCTCTACTCAAGAAACCATCAGCAGACCCCACCGACCTCAAGAACTACCGCCCCATCTCGCTGCTCCCGTTTCCGGCCAAAGTCATCGAGAAGACCGTCAACAAGCAACTGGCCGCCTTCCTCGAGACGAACGGATCCCTCGACCTCTCGCAGTCTGGCTTCCGGGCCAACCACAGCACCGAGACCGCCCTGATCGCAGCCACAGACGACATCCGAGCCCTGCTCGACAACGGAGAAACAGCGGCCCTCATCCTCCTGGACCTCTCCGCGGCCTTCGACACTGTCTGCCACCGCACCCTAGTGCAGCGCCTCAGCAACGTCGGAATCCAGGAGAAGGCACTGGAGTGGATCACCTCCTTCCTCACCGGAAGGACACAGAGAGTCCGCCTCCCCCCGTTCAGATCCGAGGCCACCGAAGTCATCTGCGGCGTTCCTCAAGGCTCCTCGCTCAGCCCAACTCTCTTCAACGTCTACATGAGCCCCCTCGCAGCCATCGCACGCCAGCACAACCTGAACATCATCTCCTACGCCGACGACACCCAGCTGATCCTCTCCCTCACTAACGACCCCGCCACCGCCAGAGCCAACCTGCACGAAGGGATGACAGAAGTAGCCAAATGGATGTCGAACAGCCGCCTGAAACTGAACTCAGACAAGACGGAAGTCCTCATCCTGGGATCCTCACCCTCCGCCTGGGACGACTCCTGGTGGCCCCCCGCCCTGGGCAGCGCACCCAAACCAACTGACCACGCACGCAACCTGGGCTTCATCCTGGACTCCTCCCTCTCCATGACCAGACAAGTCAACGCCGTCTCCTCGTCGTGCTTCCACATCCTGCGAATGCTACGCAAGATCTTCCGATGGATCCCCACCGAGACCAGGAAGACGGTCACCCAGGCCCTCGTTACCAGCCGTCTGGACTACGGCAACTCCCTCTACGCTGGAACCACCGCCAAACTCCAGAAGAGACTCCAGCGGATCCAGAACACCTCAGCACGACTCATCCTGGACATCCCCCGCGGAAGCCACATCTCCGGACACCTGAGAGACCTGCACTGGCTCCCGGTCAACAAGAGAATCACCTTCCGGCTCCTCACCCACGCACACAAAGCCCTACACAACCAAGGACCAGGATACCTCAACAGCCGCCTCAACTTCTACGCTCCCACGCGCCAGCTTCGATCGACCAGCCACGCCCTCGCCGCCGTCCCCCGCATCCGAAGAGCCACCACAGGAGGAAGGTCCTTCTCCTACCTGGCCGCCAAGACTTGGAACTCCCTTCCGACCCACCTCCGCCTGACCCAGGACCACCTCGCCTTCAGGAAGCAGCTCAAGACCTGGCTATTCGAGCAGTAGCGGACCCCCCCCCCCCCAGCGCCTTGAGACCCTCCGGGTGAGTAGTGCGCTATACAAATGCTCTGATTATTTGATTGATTGATTGATCATCAGTAATAGTAGGGGTTATAGTGACAGTATTATTGTTAGGCCTTACCTTCACTTGCAAACAACCTCAATGGCTTTATTGAAGCCATGTCCTTGCATATAAACATACAACTGTCTTGTAAGTGATCATTTCATCACTGTGCTCATCAAAGCTGCCAAGATCTATTTTGGTTGGAAACGAAGCACTGTTTCAAACCTTCTATATGTAAACATAAGATCTAGGTGGTTTACAGACTGCATTAAAATAAGCATTAACTACATCTAACATTCCAACCCACTACGCACACATTACCTGTCTGTGGGATCCTTCAGTATTCTTGCAAGATCCAAAGTAGCACCAGGTTTTGGAGTCCATGTGAATACGTCACTTGTTTTTTTTCTAATCAGTTTGTTGAGCTCATGAGGATCATTCTTAAGATTAGTGTCCTTAATATACCTAGAAATGTAGAGAAAGATGTAAGATGTCTATGATTACAATGCAACTAATTGTTGCTGAGACACTTTTGTCCCAAAAGAATCTGGGAAAGAACGAGCCCACAATGCACTTTTTCCAAGCAGTTTTTGCAAGAGATTAGATAAGGCCCACAACATGCTTCAGTCCCCACAGAGGCTAGCACCAATTGTGGCCACAAATTACTTCTGTACCTGTAGGTGTTCAGACAAATTAGGCCCACAACATGCTTCTGTACCCACAGAGGCTAGCACAAATTGTGTCCACAACTTACTTCTGTACCTGTAGATGTTAAAACAAACTGGGCCCATCACTCACTTCTGCCCCCGCAGAGGCTAGGACAAATTGTGTCCACAAATTACTCCTGTACCTGTAGATGTTAAAACAAACTGGGCTCATCACTCACTTCTGCCCCCGCAGAGGCTAGCACAAATTGTGCCCACAACTTACTTCTGTACCTGTAGATGTTAAAACAAACTGGGCCCATCACTCACTTCTGCCCCCGCAGAGGCTAGCACAAATTGTTGCTGCAAATTACTTCTGTACCTGTAGGCATTAAGACAAACTGGGGCCACCTGACATTTCTGTCCCCAAAGAGGCTAGCACAAATTGTGGCCACAAATTACTCCTGTACTGTAGATGTTAAGACAAACTTAGCCCACCACTCATTCCTGCCCCCGCTGAGAATAGCACAAATTGTGGCCACAAATTACTTCTGTAAATGTAGATGTTGAGACAAACTGTGCCCACCACTCACTTCTGCCCCCGCAGAGGCTAGCACAAATTGTGGCCACAGATTACTTCTGTACCTGTAGATGTTAAGACAAACTGGACCCACCACTCACTCCTGCCCCCGCAGAGGCTAGCACAATTTGTGGCAAAAGATTACTTCTGTACCTGTAGATGTTAAGACAAACTGGACCCACCACTCACTTCTGCCCCAGCAGAGGCTAGCACAAACTGTGGCCACAAATTATTTCTGTACCTGTAGATGTTAAGACAAACGCCCTTCGTCTGGGGTCACTATAAATAATAAAAACAATCATCAATTAATATATTAGCTGTGGTTTTACTACAGAAGTGCATATTAAATTAACAAACAAGTTACCATTCTGCATTATTTATGTCTCAAGCATTTTATGTGTAAGCAATTCCTCTTTTTTGCAGAGCATCTATTACCACACTGTGCATAATGCAGTATGGTAACTTGTTTGTTAATTTAATATGCACTTCTGTAGTCAAACCACAGCTAATATATTAATTGATGATTGTATTTATTATTTATAGTGACCCCAGACGAAGGGCGTTTGGCCCGAAATGCATTGGGTTTTTATTGAATAAAATGCTGTCCGAGATGAATCTTTGCTTCAGCCGTGTTCTTTCAAGAGGTCCGGACGGACACAGTGGGAACATTAGAAAATACGAAAATGGTATTTAACACTCTGTGTGTGGACCCAGAAAGTGGTAGAAGGAAAGTTTATAAAATTTATGAATGAACAGGATGAAAAACAAGGACTACAAGGATTATCATGAAGGAATATTATCGCCAAAGTAGCGTAATCCAGCTGTGCAATTGGTTAGGGTGTAATGACGCCCCAGTTTCTTTTTGTTGTCAATTATAGTGCCTATTGGGCATGGCACTACACCAGTTTGCACGCACTTAACGAACAACTGTGATTAAATACAATTATGAACTTTGATGTGCATCCCACTCCCCTATATGAAAAGTAAAGAGTAAACAAGAATGAAGGAGAGTAGAGGACGGCAGAGAGGGTGTAGAAAGGAAGGGTAGGGAAGTAGGGCGCAATAGAAAGGCTGGAAGGAAACATAAAGATTGAAAAAAGGTAGTTAATGAGGAAGAGACGAAGGGAGATTAGATTTGTAGGAAGGCAGATCATAAAGACCGAAAGGGTTGAGAGGTAGAAAGGAAGAGTAAAGAGGACAAAACAGTAGAAAAGGGAGTAGAGAAGTAGGAGGGAAGATTGCAGAAGAGAGGAAAATATGAAATGGGAGCGAGAATAGGAAGAAAAAGAAAGGTGGATGGAAGGGAGGTGAGAGTAGAGAAGAAGGGAGAGAGAGGTGAAGGAGAATATAGGACGTTCAAAATGCAAGAATGCAAGAATTAAGGGTAGATAGGAAAGGAGAGCATTAGAGACTAGAAAAGAAGAAGAAAGACCGTAAAATGGCATAGAAGTGAGAGGATGGCAAACGCATGAAAGAAGAAAGCAAAAGAGAATAGATTTGAGAGAGAGAGAGATAAGGGAAAGAAGGAGCAATGGGAGCCGGAGGTGCTGTAAACATTGCTGGGTCAGAGGGCAATGTGTACTAGGGAAATATAACCTACATGTTGTTGTAGTTGTGATTCAAACCTGAGGACTTCAGGGCAGGCAATATTCCTGGTTTAATAATTAAGATGTAGGCTGTGCATCTCCCATTCCTGAATGGCCTGTCAACCATTGCTCTCTTTGATCAGAGCAGGTGATTCTCTCAAAGAGAGGGCTTAGAAGCAGGTAATTATGATTAGCCAACGCTGGTGTCGTTTAGGAGGTGACCATTTCTTTAACTGGCACTGTAGAAGATTGGCATTGGACGGGTGAGCACTGTTTCAATAGTTTCAGGGAGTGCGAGCAGGCAGACCTCTGTTGAAATGCCTTTCTGTTCTATAGGAAGTGATCGGTCTTCCTGGCCTGAAAACATTGGTAGGTTGAAGATGTAGGGACATATTTACGAGGAAAATGGCAGAGCGCTGCATTAGCCTCCTCGGATTAACGCGGCACTCCGCCACTTCTGAAACGCAGTGCTGAACCGCATTTACAAGGATATGGGGCAGCCCTGCGCTTTCCCTTAAGCTGGCACTAATTATCTGCCTAGCACCAACGCAGGCACCCTTGCACCATAGTGCAAGAGTGCATGCATTGTAGGAATGATTGTTTATGTACAGGAAGGTGTCCCTTCATGCACATAAACAATTTTTACTGGCATTTTGTAATTTATATGTGTGCTACTTAAGGTAGCACACATAGAAGTTGCAAAACGTAATATTTTAAATGATTGTTTATGTGCCAGAAGGTGTCCCTTCATGCACATAAACAATCTAAAATGGTGCTTTGTAATTTCTATGTGTACTGATAATTGCAGCACACAAAGAAGTTGCAAAACACAATTTTTTTAATGATTGCTAATGAGTAGGAAGGGGCACCTTCCTGCACATTAACAATCATTGGCCTTTTGTTGTTTCTATGTGTGCTGCACAACACTGCACACATGGAAACAGCAAAAACAAGGAGAAATTAAACATTTCACCATTGCGCCAGGGTAAGACCAGGTTTTCCCTGGTCTTGATTTTGGAGATGCCCCATATTTAGGCCACCCTTGTTAATATATTGCAGCATCAAAACCAATGGGTGATGCAGTGTAACGCCTACCACAACACCCATTTCCCACCCCTTACACTCTAAGTATAGCATGAAAGGGTGCCTTATCTACAAGGCAGTGTTAATCCACGTTAAGGGGTTTAATGCTGCCTTGTAAATATTGACAAAAAGCCCCTATCACCACCACACCATCTTAAAAAGTGATGCTGTGGTGGCAATAGGGGTTTGTAAACTTTCCCCATAGTCTATATTACTTACAGCTGCTCTGCCTGCCGGTCCACCGGCCCTGGGTATGTTTGCGCAACGGGTTATGGTGCTTGCCTAAGAAATGTGTCTAGGACAAATGGTCACCTCTGACTAGGCCTAACTTGTGAAGAAAGGGATGCCGCTCGAGGGATCACGTTTCCACTCCTTGTGCACCACTCTGAAAAATGTAACCTCTTTACCAAGAAATGGGTGCATGATACAGAGAATGATCTAAGTTTTCGGTCTGTCCAATCATTCAATTAAGTGTTGACAGGTAGCCTGAACATGGTTATTAGCTTATCACTACTTTTTATGGAGTAGTAAAATGGGTTTTGGGACATAATCCCCACCCTTTCCCCGAGAACCTACAACGATATTGCCAAAGGCACAAGAAAGCACCCCAAATCATAGTCTCAACCGGAACCCTTTTATTTGAAGATTGCAGCATAGAAGGCCCCAGTCAGAACAGTGGAGGCAGGAGAGAGCTAACACGCTCCATCCTTTACTGACAAGCCAATGAAAAGAGTTAAGGCCTGATTTACAGCGGATGGGATACTCTGCCTCAAACTTGACCGACATCCTGTCAGCCGCATTACAAGTGCATTATATCCAATGGCACTAGTAATTCAGCCCTCGCAATAGCAGGTGTGTTTGTGACGGAGTAACAATTCGGTTGAACTTCAAATCATGCCCTGAGAACTTCAATCTCAAAAGCACCATGACAGACCCCTATGTCAGTGATACCATACATTCTGACCATCCAGTCGTTCAGTGTGAACTGTGTAATGGGAAGACAGTGAAATTGTGTCCATCCGAGCCACACAGGAGCACCTCTCCCCCAAGAAAACTAGTGAGGCGTCCTACATGGTATCACAGTTCTCCGGTGAATTATTTAAGAATTTTAAAGTAGGAGGCATTGTACTAATCACCCTGAAAGCCCTGTCTCCTCCAGGTTCCATCGAGGACAAGTCTAGGAATTAAAAGAGACCTGAAAGCAGGATGGGCTGTCATCAACACCCTCGTTCCCTCAATACTACCTGAAATATCATGCACCCCAATTCAGCTTGCCAGTGCAGCTCCAAGCAATTTGCATGGATCTTCTGGTAATTTGCACAAGGTTCTCTCCCGTTTCGAGAGCGCTAAATAAAGGCAAAAGAGGACTCAACCAGGCATAGGTTAATGGTGCAAGGAAATACAAAGCTAGTGGAAGTTCAGAAGATGTGCTGAGGGTAGAACCAACCCTCAGAACCTTCTCCCAATTATATCCCTTGAACACCCATTCGTTAACCCCCACTCCCTGGCTATTCATACTATGTGAGCCAAATCAAATACCTACCAATAGAAAAAAAGCAAAGCAAGTGGCGGAGGCATGACTGTGCTGTCACAAAGAAGGCAAAATGTGCAATAGTGCCTTGCAGAGAGGAAAGGAGATAAAAGTGGACAGGGAGCTGCTCAGACAGGTGATTGAACTCAGCGGTGGGCGGCACACGTAAGCGCGGTGGGGCGGGGCAGGGCGCAGCCGACAGACGACACAATAGGTATTATTATTTTTTTTTATTTATACCTATTCCATCATCTGTCGATTTCCCACCCTTGCCCCACCCTGGTCCACCGCCTCACAGCCCCAGCGCGCTTACCTGTGCCAGCCGCTGCTGATTGATCTCCAACAAAGTAGCCAGACACAGAAGAAAGGGAATGATAACGGCCCTCTACAAATAGTGTCTTCAGGTGTTGCAAAGATCAGGTGCCAACAACCACCCAACACAGTACCACCAATTTCACAGACCGCTGAAAAAGGAGGGTTGAGTTTTATTTTATTACACTTGTAGAGCGCCGCATTAATCCCAAGGGACATCACAGCACCAAGAAAGCATGAGCCTGTTTGAGAGGTGTTTAGTTAGTTACATGAGACATCATCAATTGGGTCTTAAACAGCCAGACACAAAGGGGGAGATTTTCATAACTTTTGCGCTGGTTTAGCGCCACAAAAGTGACGCAAACTAGCTCAATTTAATTTTTTTCCTATTTTCTTTCCAGCGCAAAACTTGTTTTGCACTGTAAAGTACCCTGCAAGTAGCACAAAGCAGCCTGAAGCACTGCTTTGCGTTACTTTGTGCAGAGGGGGTGTTACAGGGGTGGTACATGGGCCTTCCCATGCAACCACCTGTGCCTTTTGATGCAAAACCATATTTACAAAGGAGACACTAACAGGAGAAATGCATTTATTTCTCCGTGCTTTTCCCACTTTCCATGCCTGCTGCACGGTGCTGCACGTATTAAAAGTGGGAAAAGCTTTGCATCATGCCTAGGTATCATCCGCGTAGGATCAGATATCAAATCCCCATTTCATACTGATCATGGCCAAAGGAGAGACATAGGCATTGAAAAGAGTTGGGCTCAGAGAGGCTCCTTGTGAAACAGGACACTTAATTGTTTTTGGGTTGGAAGAAAAGGAGCCCATTTGTACTCTTTGATTACTGCTGAGTAAAAATGAACTAAACCAATGAAGAGTTTTGGAGTGTAGTCCTTTTTCATGTAGGATCTTCAACAGGAGGCCATGAGATATAGTATCGAAAGCCGTCAACAAGTCCTTAAGGATCAGGGTGGCAGCTTTACCCTGGCCCATCAGTAATCTGATGTTATTGAATACTGCTAGTAAAGTCGCCTCGGTACTGTTCAAAGCCTTAAAGCCTGTCCGTGAGGGATCCAGGAGATTATTAGTCTCTAGATAGTCAACTAATTCCTTATTGATCAACCTCTCCATAACTTTTGACAAATAAGGAAGTTGGGAAACTGATTAATAATTCGCCTGCTTTTTTTGCCAGTGGAATACAATAGCTTGTTTCCATGACTCTGGGAACACAGCAGTAACTAGCGAGTGATTAAGAATTTATGTTACATAGGGGCATAGGACTGGTATTAACCATGAAAAGATGAAATGGGGCACGGGCCAAGCAAGGATCCCAATTTGACCTCTGACATTGCCTTCGCTACTTGTTCTTCTGAAAAAGGGACAACGTTTCCTAAATGAGAACGTGCTTCGGGGTGTGGTTCCGAAGCTTCCCAATTGGTGTCCTCTAATGTTGGTTGGTTTTTGAATACAGAGTAGATTTGGGCTATTTTATCAAAGAAGAAGTTGCTAACTTTCCCACAGTTATCTGCCGAAGGGGTCAATGCTTGTGACTGCCAGTAGGCCTACACAGTTCCTTCACTATTTTAAATAGCTCTTTGTTTGATTTACTGTTTGCTTCAATTCTTTTTTACAAAATATGACTTCTTAGCGTGTTTAAGGGCTTTGTGATATTTGTTTAGCTCTTCTTTATATATTAGCCTATCATCATTTTCTTTGGTCATTCTAAATTTATATTCCAATGATTTACATTTTCTTTTTTGCAGTCTAAGGTTTGGCAAGTACAATTTTTCAGATGGTGATTTCCTGTTTCATTTGTTCTCTATCTTGGGGACACATTCATCAAATGTGCAAGAAAAAGGTTGTGAGCATGTGTTCCTCCTTTCCAAATTTTGAATTCACCCCCGTCAATGGGTATATTTTGCTTGATTATTTTCTTAAAGAAAGCACAGTACACATTAGCTTGAGTGAGCGTAGTTCTTTTTATTGATGTTTTTCACTGAGTTTCCTCTATTTTCACTCATTTATCAATTATTCATAAAGGATGAAGGAAGAGTGTGGGGGAGACATTCGATTCTTGAGGGACTCCGAGCCTAACCAGGGAGGTAGAAAGTGACCTCCCCAATTGGATTCATTCTGAGCGATTTTGAAGATATGTGTTAGAAATGGGATTTCTGGTTGGCTAAGGCTTGCGCCAAAGCCAGGTAGAAACCACCACACTAGTCAGGGCAAGGGAGTTACACGCTGAAGATAACCCCTGCTCACCCCCTTGGTAGCTTGGCACGAGCATTCAGGCCTATTTCAGAGGTAATGTGTAAAGCGTTTGCGCAACACACAAAGAAACAACATACTAGGCACACCACAAAAGGGACTCCACACAAGGTTATATCTAAAAATAGCCTTTGTATTATCATAAACACATTAGAATAGTAGTCACACAATATACACTGTGCCAACTGGCAGTGGGCAATATTTAAAGGGGATTATATACACCTGACAGGGCCAATTGGGCCACTGTCAGAACCATCACAAAGTGAAAATAGTAAATGTAGAACTTATAATAAACGTCGAACACAACCAGTACTTACTGGCAAACACTGTACTCAGCATTATCCTGCAACATAAAGCATATTATGCACAGTATCACATTAGGAGTGAAATATATTCTGCGCCAACCTCATCAGCCTAAACACATTAGACCATAGTCATAAATCACATTAGAGGCATAAATCACATTAGAGAATAACCTCACATGCATAAACACTGTATGCAAATACCCTCACACATAGACCACATTAGAGGCATAAATCAGGGTGCATAAATCACAGTACATGAATCACATTTCCTGCGCACCATATAAATCACACCAGGGCCTGGCACCCTATCAACCTAACTGTCCCCCTGGCCAACTGGCCTTCTCAGAGGCCTCAAATGCCCTATGTCCATAATGTCAGGGCGGCTGTCAATGCAGCAACATCAAAAGGGCGCAATAGCGCTGGGGCAGAGGAGTGTGCCTCACTCCTGTTTCACTAAAAAGTGCCCGCAAAGAAATGTCAGCCTAAACTTTGCAGCTGACCCTATTTGCTGTCCAGCTGTGATGCAAAATGTGGGCCTGGGCACTCGCTGTGCCCTCTGATAGGGTCCCCACCGGGACTCTTTAAACAACTGTGGCCATGTGGCAGCTGCCCGCGCTGGTGCAGTGCAGCTGGGAATACACAAAGCGACCCTGGCAGGCTGGGGCCCCGCTCTGAGCCTCTGCTAAACAAATCTGCCCCCATTAATGCAGCTGTCCACTCTCCGATGGGGCAGCTGGGATAATCGCTAAACAAAGGACAAGGGCACCCCTGGGCCCTCTGGACCCCACGGGGGTCCTAAAACAATGTGGCCCACGTTGGAGCGGTCCACTGTCAGGCGGGCCGCTCAGAAGATAGGCACAGGCACTTGCGCCTCGATCTAGCCTCCCCCAGCCATCTCCACTCACCGGGCTCTCTGCTGGGACTGGGACAGGCACCGGCAGTGTGCGAGGATTGGCCCTGCTCTCGGAGCTTCTTCTCCCGGTCTCCTAATACCGGAGCAGCAACACGCGGGGCTCTCACTCATGAGAGCCTCACTGGAAATCTTGCCGCACTCTGCAGCTCCCACGGAGGCGGGGTGGGCTCCCACCTGCCTTCATCCTCTTCTCTGGTCGTGTAACCGGCGGGCGGGATTTCCTTTCCCTGTTCCCGGATGTGCATCATAAGCCCTGCCCACAGTCAGGCAAGGCCGCCTGGCTTCCTGGTCGCACCGGTCCATGGCAGTGATTCCTCCCAAGAGCGGGGTGGGTACCCTCAATAAAAAAAAAAAGCATAAGCGGGGTGGGCACCCGCAAAAAAATTAAAGCATTAGCGGGGTGGGCACCTGCAAATAACATAGGCATAAAATGCGGGGTGGGATCCTGCTTCAATAAGGAGCGCCGGGGGGGAATCCCACATGCCGGGATTCCCTCACAGCCTCGCGCTGCAGTAGGGCTAGCTCCTTTCTCTCCTGAAAAATAAAGACAAAGCGCTCACTGGGCGCTAGGAGCTTCCAGGGGCATAGCTGGGCCCAGGGAGGCCAGCACGTAGGGCCCTCCAGCAGGGAGGCAAGCCCCCATGGCGGTTCCTCCTGGGCCCCAGCAGCAGCAAGCCCACAGCAAGTCAGGAACAGCACAGCATCATGGGGTCACATCCCCTATATTTATATTAGGCATCCCTTTGTCTGCAGTGTAGGGTTTGGGGGAACCAGATGCAACTGGTTCAGGGGGATTTGGAGCACTTTGTTTTCCAAGATCTTCTTCCCCTTTGTCAGGTGGGGGCTAGGGGATCAGACATACCACAGGGGGCGGAGCCAGCATTGTACAGGATGGGCACAGTCCTATTCAGAATTAAAGGATTACTCTTCCCACTACTCCCAATGCAGATGTCCTATTCAGTATAGCGCTGACTCACCCTGCCCCTCCTGGAGCCACACACACCTCCCGGCCCCTGTCCCTCAAAAGCCAGACATGCAATTCACATCAGGCAGGCAGACACATAGCACACAGAAATGTCAACTTCTAAAAGTGGCATTTCTAAAATGGTCATAATAAATCTGCGCACACCATTGCACAGAATTTATTATTACTATTCCAACCATACTAAACTTGACCACACTGATCCTCTCATCACAGGAATTACTACTGACACTTTTATCAGGGAACCCCCAATGCATTCCTATGGGAGGGCAGGCCAATCTCACCAAATGTAACACAGAGAGCGCACGCACTTTACACTGGACAGCAGCGCTAAAGTACCCAGAGTCCTAAAACCACTAACATCATGTTAGAAATAAGGCTGGGAGAAAGGCAAAAAGTTTAGGGATGACCTGGCAAAAAGGGCCAAGTCCAACAATATGATATGAAACATTTTAGTATGTTTCCTGACAGCCCCACTCTGCATTCAAAAACATCTAGAAAACTGCTGTAGTTGACCTTAGTGTTAAGTGTAGAAGCAAGATTGGATAGACTGAGAAGGCAGGAGTTGGTTTGGTCAAGACAAGAAGTTTGTGTGCATTGTCTATGATGTGTAGAATGGCTGTCTCTGTGGTGTATCCTGGTCTAAAGCTGGATAGGTACATGTCAAGCAAGGTGAAGTCTCTAATGTGCTGACAGAGTTGGTTGTGTACTCTTTTTCCAATAGTAGGAGAATGCTTGACACTGGATGAAAATTATTTAAACCTGTTGGGTCTGTGCCTGTTTTTTTCAGTTAGGTGTCACTAGTCCAATCTTCAAGCAGTCTGGGATATTGCCTTGGGTTAATGATGAGTTTACAATCTTCGTCCAGGGGGGGTGGAGGACCAAAAGATGACTGAGGTCATTTGTAATTGTCAGTGTGATTGGATCATGGAAGTGCAAGGTTGGTTTCATCTGCACTGTAACCATTAGGACGTGATATTCGTTGGCGGTTTTTAATTCACACCATGTTCCTTATTTTCGGACAGCTTGGTGTAGCTGATAGTTTCAACTCTCTCAGTGATTCCTAGTTCACATTGAGGAGAAGTAGAAGTCTAACTATATCTCCTGTGACCTCACTCTGTCAATTTTGATTTTTCTTATTTTCTGTTTGAAAACATTTGCGAATGCTTCACAGTTCTCTTTAGAATACTTTCTGATCATTGTGGAATTGTTTTTAACAGTATGCTTGAAGATTTCAAAGAGTTTCCCTGGTTGTTTTCTGGCTTTATCCAGATGAGATTGGAAGAATGAGGCTTTTGCAGTCCATACACTCTTCTTGTAGAAGTGTATTTGCTGTCTTAGCTGTCTTTGATGCAATGAGCACAATTCTTGTCTCCACAACCTCTCTGGTAATCTGAGCCTCCTCCTTTCTTCATTTAAGTTTTGGTTGTACCAGGGGTGGAGCAGTTTGTTTTTGTGTTTTTTTAAGGCAGAATGTAACTACTTCCTCCATTATACCTGTCATTGTCCAGTTGTAGTGATCTGTTAGTTTGTGTACGTCTTACACTGCACTTGAAGGTCGTCAGGTCGTCAGGCACAACAGTGTTAGATCATCTGTATTCAGGTGTCTGGTGTCTCATATCCAGTGATTGTGTTTGGCTCCAAGGTCTTTAGCTGTCAGTACAGGTGATGTGAGGAGGAATATGATAAGGTGGTGGTCTGAGAATTCAATAAGGTTAATGGATTTGATGTTCACAGCTTCTTGATTGGATATGATGAGATCCAGCATGGGCACTTTGGTGTGTGTCAGGCCTGTGCAAGCTTTACAAAGGTTTGGTCTTGGAGGAAGTTTTTTTATTGTGGACACCTGTAAGTTTTCCCTGTTTTTCCCGTGGAGGTTGAAGTTCCCTAGCAAGATGGTATTTGGTGGTAACAAGGAGCGTACTGTAATTCTTTCACTTATTTGTTCAAGGAAAATCTGCTTTTCCCCTGGTGGGTGGTATATAGAGTATAATTTTGCTAGTGATCTTGCTATGATAATTTTGACTCCCATGTACTTACAGGTGAACCAATTATATACAGGGAAGGGGTTAATAAGAGCAGGAAATTAAGGTGATCTAGATGTTTTATGTTGCAGTTCATTATACTAGAACATCCTTGAATGGGAAGAGTGATTTAACTACATTCTAGTCAGGAGTATCATATCTAGCCAGTGTGACAAAATTGCTTCTGCTATGTCTATGGCATGTTTGGCCTGTTTGATCTCCTAACTCACTTTTCCTCCCTCCACCTCGCCTTTCTCTCTCTGCTTTACACTTCTCTCTCTCTCTCCTCCTTACCTTCCTCACTCCCTTTTTCTAGCATTCCTCTTTGCCCTCCTCTGTCTCTCCAACTCACTCTCCTCTCCCTCTCCACATTGCCCTCTTCTACCATTCATCTAAACTTCCTCACATTTTCCTTCCTCTCAGGTGCAATTTCCTCACACTCTGACTACCTTTCCTCCCTCTCCACCTGCTCCCTTTCTGCCTACCACTTTTCTATCTCCACATCACTCTCCTCTCTCCAACTCATCCTCCTCTCTGCTTCACCCTGTGCTTTACTCTCCTTTTTCTCTTCCTCACTCTCCTTTATCTCAGCCTCATTCTCCTGTTGCTCCACATTGCCTTACTGTCTTCCTATGCCTCACTTTCCCCTCTCGATCCACCCCTCCCTCCTGTCTCTCCCCATCCCACCACCCTCTCTTAGTTACAACCTCACCATACTTTCTCCCTCTCTACCTTGCACTCCCCTCACCCACACTATACTGCTCTTCTCTCTCAATTTACATCTTACTATTATCCCTTCCTTGACCTCTGCTCTACCTCTCCCTTCACTGTGCCTCTGCTTCACCCTTGTCTCTCTCCCTCACACCATCTATCTCTTCTTCCCACCCTCCCCTTTTTGTGCCTCATCCTGGCCTCTCACCACCTCACCCTCCTTTTGCACAATTTGTCTCACCCTCCTCTCTCCACGTGTCAACTTTGTCTCACTTTTTCCCTCTCCTCCTCTCCTTGCTCTCTCCACTTCACTCTGCTGGCATCACCCTTCTCTAACATTGTCCTTCTCACTGTCCTCTCATTCTCTCCACCTCACCTACTAACTTTCTCCACTGCACCTGCCTCATACTTCTTTCACCCTCTCTCCTCCTCCCTATTGTCCCTCTGTCCGCATTACCATCCTCTCTGCCTCATTCTCACCCTCACCCGCCCCTCTCCCTTCACATCACACTCCTCTCTCTCCATCCCCACCTTGCCCTACTCATTCCCTTTCTTTCTTTACGAACTCACCTTTCTGCCTCTCTTCTCCCTATACTCTGTAGTGTCTTGAGAGTTAGCACTGATGGAACCTATTTGGCTACTGATGGACACCGTAGAGCTGTGACGTAAGTGTTAGAGTGGCATGCAGTGAAGGTTGGTTTAGAATGCTGAGTTTGCAGTTACACCTACACATATAAAGACATGTAATACTAAGCTCTGTGCGTGGCGTAGTCATTGGCAGGTACCCAGGCTGGAGAGAACACTACAATTGGTGACAAGATAGGGGATAAGTAACCCAAATATTAACAGTGCTCTCTCAGAGAGTTTGCCATGGTCCCTGCAAAGTGCTTCTGCATGCCACGAGTGCCATCGTCGAAGTATAGAATCGACGCTTAATACAATTTGAGGTCAAAGTGCAGCACCAGCCGCTGTGAAGCAGGTAAAGATAACTAAAGCATTGCAGAGAATCTACACACTGTTGGTCGAGAATCTGAAGGCCAGGCCATACCTAAAGGTACTGTGCTGCCTAGCAAGATAAAGTCATACGTTATACGGAGTATTAATGCTGAAGATGGAGATCAACTAGGTGTTAGAAAGTGCAAATTGGCTTACCAAATCCATTAAAGAGAGCCATAATACTGCTGCACTCGGTAAAGTGGCTCAAGGAGACATGCCCAAGGTTTTGTTTACAGAGTCCTCCATATCCAAAGTCGCAAGCCACCAAAACTGCTGAGTGGGGCTCAGAACATCTTAACATGTCTTTGAATAATAAAGAGCAGAGAGTGACTCATAACAGTGACATTTTTCAGATGGCAGCTAAAAAAGAAGCCACATTGCAAGTGAATGTCAAAGACAACCCCGAGGCTAGCATGTCACAAGGCCTCAGGCATAGTTTGTACAAACAAGCTCACAGTGACCATCAAGCTGCGTCAGAATGAACACTACTTCCCACCTCATAGAGTTCCACACTGGTCTAAAACACTTCTGCATTCCTGAAAGTACCACCACCTTTCGATACAGTCAAAATATTGGCAATAGATGGATTGTTTGGATAAAGACATTTGAAGATTTATTGGATCCCACCCAAACGGGTTTGAGACCGAAACACGGGACTGAGACCGCCCTCCTTATGGTCACAGAGGAAGTCAGGAAAATCCTGGATCAAGGAGGATCAGTGGCAGTGATCCTCCTTGATCTCAGCGCGGCTTTTGACACGGTCAGCCATGACACCTTGCTGCACCGTATGTCCCGGGCCGGGATCAAGGACAAAGCCTGGTCATGGTTTAAGTCCTTCTTAGAGGATAGATCCTTTAGAGTGTTTGATGGCGAGTCTGTATCCACTAGAAAATCTCTGAAATGCGGAGTCCCCCAGGGCTCCTCTCTGAGTCCGGCACTTTTCAACCTGTACATGAGGCCACTGGCTGATGTCGTCCGTCCATTTGGAGTTAAGATCATCTCTTATGCGGACGACACGCAGCTGGTGGTCTCACTGGCGCAGGAAGCCAACCCGCCTTCGCCAGGCGGGCTTAGAGAGTGCCTAGAGGAGGTGAAGACCTGGATGTCCCTATCGGCCCTAAAACTGAATGGGGACAAAACCGAGCTAATGCTCCTAGGCCCACCAGATCTCAGCCTGTCCGCCTCCCTGTGGCCGCCTTGTCTGGGCTCCCCTCCAACTCCGAAAAACAACATTAAAAGTCTCGGAGTTTGGTTGGACCGATCTCTATCCTTCAACGTACAAGCCACAAAACTCTCAGCCACCTGTTTTGGCATCATGAGGATGTTAAAGAAAATCCTCCCTCTCCTCCCCATGGAAGCCAAACAGGCGGCCACACCTGTTTTGGCATCATGAGGATGTTAAAGAAAATCCTCCCTCTCCTCCCCATGGAAGCCAAACAGGCGGCCATACAGGGCTTAATACAGTCACGCCTTGACTTCAATAACGTACTCTACCTCGGCGCCCCAGAATACACTCTGAGAAGGCTCCAGATAGTGCAGAACTGCGCAGCTCGCATTCTGCTCGAGCTCCCCCGCAGACAATCAGTGAGGGCCGGACTGGTAAGCCTCCACTGGCTACCAGTGCGCCACAGAGTTATGTTCAAGGCAATGTGTATAGCACACCAGGCCTTCTGGAACACTGGCCCCACGATTACTCGGGACCTAATCACCCACTATACTCCTAGCAGGAGCCTCCGCTCCAGTCAGACCTTCCTCGCAATGGCTCCCAGAATAAAAAGGTCGAGATCTGGAAGCAGGACGTTTTCCTATAATGCTGCCAGGGCCTGGAACGCCCTACCTCTGAACCTCCGAGCCAACCCCAATATGTCTATGTTTCGCAAACAGCTGAAAACCTTTCTCTTCAGTCTGCCCAACTAACTCTTCCCTTGCCTCCCGCATATGCTCTCTGGCGGGTACGTGGTTTTCTTAGCGCTTGGACGCCTCCGGGCAGCAATTCGCGCTGTACAAATCGACATCAAAACAAATCAAATCAAAGATTTCATTGATTTACTTGAAGAGACTGATAACAAAATGATCATCAAATACACCAAAAACCTTGCTGGTGATGATGTAAAAGAAGACATAAAGAAAATGCCACAAACTGAAGAACAAGTCACATGCAATCAGATTAAAGAAGCTTTGACTCTTACGTTTAATCCAATGCCCAATGTTGATTACGAAAGATACATTTTCAGTCAAGAATGACAGAAAGTTGATGAAATCATTGATGAATTTGTGGAGAGACTCGACACACCCATCAAACACTGGAAGGTCAATGAATTTAATGATGAAGAAACTATTCTTCTTGGAGTTCTTGATGGATGCTTATTGCTTATTAGATTCATTCAGACGACAAATGCTGAGAGAAACTCCTAGTCTGGCGTAAGTGTTAATGGCTGCCAGGGCTGAAGAGCATGATAGACAAGCCATGGACATGGAGGCCAGATGTGCCCAGAATGATTCAATCATAAGTGTGAAAAGTAAACCAAAGCAAAAGACTGAAGGACACAGAGTGATGTCTACACGTAAAAAGAAGTTGTGTTTTAGATGTGGATTTTTGTTTCACACAAAGTTAAATGTCCCGCTATTGGGCAGCTATGTAAAGGCTGTTGGAAGGAGGACCATTTTGTGATGGTCTGTTAAGCGAAGAAAAAAGAAGTGCATCATGGTGCGAAGACAAAATGGCCTCCTGAGCGCTCCAGAAGCAATGTTTAATGCACACCCACAAGGCCAAGCGGGGACATCAGTTAAGACAAATCAACACTGAACGAAATGAATTGTCATCTAATTCATTGTCAAACAGTTTTTCTAAATCACTATGAAGTAAAAGTGAAGAAGATGGTTGTGCCATGTCCATGTTTACCTCTGAAAAGTGTACTCATTTTGGCCTGGCCTCATGTGAAGAAAAATATCAGTCAAAGAAACTTGACATGCCAAAGGACCAAAGTCATTCAAACATTGTCCAAAGATTACGCTTAAAATAAATGGCTGTTCTATACCTTTCATTATCGACAGTGGTTCATCGATAAACATTATGTCTGAGGAGAAGTATAATGAATTGTCACCATTAACACAACATACGCCATTGAAAACCAAAGTGTATACCTAGGCTGCACTGACGCCCTAAGAAAGACAAGGTTCATTTGAAGCGACAATGAAACACATGCAAACTAAGGTGCAAGCAGTGGCGGCTCGCAGAGGGAGCGCTGCGGGGAGGTGGGGTGGGGGCGGGGCTGGGTGGGGGGTAGTGGAGTCGAACGTACAATGGCAAGAAGTAAAGTAAGTAAATAAATAAATAAAACTATTTACCTTGCGCTCGTTGCATTGCCAAGCTGTTACTACACACATTCAAGTGAGAATCCTCTTTTCACAGTGGGTATTTGTGCTCCCAGAGGAGATTATTCTAAGGACTACAGAGGTTCATCACCTTGAGGAATCTATGAAATGTGCCTGCATTGACATACATACTTGGCAGCATAGGGGAATCTTGCGGTTTCCGCGTGTCGTATCACGGCATGCAGCTACAATGCGGTGTCTGCACAATTGGGTTTCATCACACAGTTATTCGGGGCACGGAGGCAGAAAAGAACACCAATGTGGTGAATATACCATCATGCTGATGTCCACCACCCCGTCATTCACCCTCTACATTCTGCCAACTCCCTTACTTGAGTAAAAAAATCTACAGCCATGGAGGAGAATGGCGGTCGGTGTAAAAATGTGTAATACTTTGACAGAAAGACTCAGTACTTGTCTGAAGGGTGGGCCTCCACAAAGTAGCCAGCGAAGGGGCAGTAGATGCGGGGGTTCAGGTCCTTTACAAGTTGTGCCTTTGAAATCAGCGTTTTCTTCCTTTCAGCTTTGACGAATTGGGCCTTCCAGGTCTCTGAAAATCAAAAGCACACCAATCACGCATTTTGCAGTTATGTTATTGAGCTATTTTGTGTTTAAGTCTTAACCCTCTTTACAATAAGTCCAATATAGTTTTAATGTAAAAAATATATATAACAAAGTTAATGTTAGAAATAAATAAGTGCATCATTTCCACGGTAGATGTGCAAAATCTACAAATACCCATACAAATTACAACTGATAATTCATGACCCAGGGTTACAAACAGAATTGTTATTTGAATAGAGTAAGGAAGTTACTAACCATTTTAAGTGAATATTTACATAAAGCATAAGCAACAGATGCTGGGAATAGGTCTTAGTGGTGATAAAGATGTTGTAAAACTCAAGACCTGCCGCTGACAGGTCAAGCAGTATCAGTGCCACCGCCCCACCTTGGTCTGTGGAAGATCTGATACTGTCCGACACTGCCAGCAGCGTTGCCTCCGTACTATTATTGGCCCTAAAACCTGTCTGTGAAGGGTCTAGGAGAAGGTGTGTTTCTAGGTATCTGGTTAGTTGTACATTGACCAGCTTCTCTAGAATTTTAGAAAGGTTGGGGAGCTGGGAGATGGGTCGGTAGTTTTCGGTGTTTGAGATGTCCGATCCAGCCTTCTTTAGGAGGGGTTCCACTGACGCGTGTTTCCAAATGTCCGGAAAGGTTGCAGTTTTTAGGGATTTATTAAGTAGTTGTGTAATCAGAAGACAAAGTGTGGGGGCAATTTTTGAGAACACAAAATGGGGGCATGGATCTAGTGGAGGAGCCGGATTTATCTGTGGGCATAGTTTTTAGGACCTCGTCCATTGTAAGTGACTCAAAACTGTCTAAGGTTGGTGTAGGTTCTGAGTCTGGGGGGTCTGGTGCAATTTTAGATATGGTCACTGTATCAGGGAGCTTCCCAATGTTACTTTGGGGGTGTTGGGGGGTGAAGGTCGAGTAAATTTTCCCTATTTTTTCAGTGAAGAAGGTATTTATTCGTTCACACGCCTCTACCGAGGGGACAAGTGTTTGGGAGGTGCTGGCGGGTTTGCTAAGCTCCTTCACTATTTTAAAAAGCTCCTTAGCTGAGTTACAGTTATCATAAATGCGTTGTGAAAAGTGGTTCCTTTTTGCATTTTTTACAGTAAGGTTGTAGAGTTTCCGCTTGAGCATGTAACTTAGCTTAGCTGCACTATCCTTGGACTGTCTCCATAAATGTTCACGTTTTTGGCATTCTCTTTTAAGATTTTTTAATTGGGGGGTGTACCATTTTTCCAAGTGTAGTCGTGTCCTGGATTTCTTCATGGGGGCTAATTTGTTTAATGTTTGGAGTATTCCAGAATCTAGTGATACTGCGTCTGAGCATACCGATGAGTCATCATGGAGCTCGATGTTAACCTCTTGGAAGTGCATATCAAAGCTACCCTCAGTAATTAATCTCCAAGCTCGCTTTGAGATCAAGTGAGCTACCCTGGATTTTGGTGATTTGGTTGGTAGACTTAACATAAAAGTTATGAGAAAGTGATCTGACCAAAGTAATGGCGAGACCTCCAGAACAGTAGTGGTATTAATGTTGGTAAACAGTAGGTCTAAAGTGTGGCCCGCTATATGAGTAGGGCCCGTTACCCTTTGTTTGAGATTAAGAATCTCCATGTCGTACTCCAATTGGAGTTGAATCACGAAGATACTTAGGAGAATACCAAGGAAGGTCAAACAACAAGTTTATTTCCTTCTCAGACACCTCATCGGCATCAAGCAATAGTGACAGTGACGGATACAACCAAAGGAGAGGTGGGAACAAAAGAGGAGCATTTCAACAACAACCCGGACCCCCTGCTGGTCCTTTTTTAGGAAGAGGCCAACCGGAAAACCGAGCGCGCCCACGGTACAACCAGCCATGGGAAATGTCGACACGGAGACGGAACTACAAGAACTGGTAGCTTCCCCGATCTTCAACTTGTCAAATAAAATTCTAACACCATCGGAGAAAAGCATACTTGAGAAAGGACTCTCCTTTGTCCCCAGGAGACCCACTAACTTCGTCAAACTAAAAATGGAGGCCCTGGAATTTTGCCGCAAAATTAAACTAAAATCTTTCTTCTCCCAAACACCAGTAAGTCAACCATTAGAGGTTACCGGACTAAAGAAAAAATCAAAATTTTGCCCACCATCTAACAAAATTGCGAAAGAAACCGTTATTTTTGAAAAAACCATTCTATCAGCATTAAGTAAAATGGAAGAAAGAAAAAATTGGACTAAATTTAATATCACATATGATGAGAAATGTGCCTTAGAACATCTGAAAAAAGACACTTCAATCGTAATCAAACAGGCGGATAAGGGCGGCGCCATTGTAATTTGGGACATTGAACATTACAAAAAAGAAGTAAGGAGTCAACTGGACAATGTCAAATGCTACAGGAAAATAAATTACAATCCGACCACAGAATTACAACAACAGCTGAACCCAATTCTGGAAAAAGGCTTATCAGAAGGCATCATTGGTAAAAAGGAATTCGAATATTTGAAATGTAATACCTCACGAATACCTTTGTTTTACGTCTTACCCAAAATTCACAAAGATGAACAAAATCCCCCCGGTAGACCTATAGTCTCGGGATGCGAGTCATTGTTTGAACCAGTGTCTAAGTTTGTAGACTTTTTCCTGAAACCCTTCATGACAGAAGTTAAATCGTTTCTGAGAGATACAACCGATTTTATGAACAAACTTCCGACCATACCATTTAATCAAAATGAAGATTACCTTGTCACGATGGATGTATGTTCACTGTATACCCAGATCCCCCAGAGTGACGGACTGGATGCAATACAGTTTTTTCTAGATCAACGACCAAGACCCACCAGAGTTCCAACAGAATTCATTCTGCAGCTAGCCACACTAGCATTAAAAAAGAACTTCTTCAATTTCGATGGAGATTTCTTTTTTCAAATAAGTGGGGTAGCCATGGGTTGCCCCTTTGCACCGGAGTTAGCCATTCTCTTTATGGCATTGTTTGAAGAAAAGTTTGTGTACCAGTCGAACCCATTCATAGAAAAAATCACAAGTTGGAGTCGATATATCGACGATGTTTTTATGACATGGAAGGGGACGGAAGACGAACTAAAGGAATTTCACCAATGGTTAAATGCAAGAACGGAGGAAATCAAATTCACCATTAACTATTCCAAAATTAAAATGGCATTCCTCGATGTTGAAGTGTATCCGACTGATGACGGTCTGGTAACAACTTTATATAAGAAACTGACGGACAGAAACAAGGCACTGCACTTTAACAGCAGCCACCCACGGAATCTAAAAGAGAATCTCCCTTTCTCACAATATTTGCGGATTAAGCGAAATTGCTATTACAAGGACGCATATATGCTACATGCTGCAAACTTGACAGAAAAACTTTCCCAAAGAGGCTACCCTTTAAAACTCCTCAGAAGAACGATGAAAAGAGTATGGTGGATTCCCCGAGATACACTTTTAACGAGTAAGGTTAAACCACCCCAAAATAGGATGGTTTGTGTCTCCACATTCTGCCCAAATTCCAATGATTTCAAAAAAACAATCTTGCAAAATTGGCATCTAGTAGAAAACATCGATGAGACACTTAAAGATAAACCATTATTTGCCTTCAAAAAGGACCAAAGCGTAGCCAATCACCTAGTTCGAGCAGCAGTTAAATCGCACATACCAACAATCAGCACCATGCTTGGATTACCACCGATCCAAGGACACCATAGATGTGGCTCCTGCATCTGCTGCGCCAGTACTGAAGAAGGGAATCTATTCCAGCACAAACAGATATCGTGGAAACATGACAAATTTACAAATTGTAAATCTAAGTTCGTCGTGTACGGAATCAAATGCCCTTGTGACAAAATTTACATAGGCAAAACAAGCCAAGAGGTGAGATGCCGCATAACCCAGCACAAATCACGCATCAAAAAGAATGTGCTAACGGCCCCATTGGTTAATCATTGGATCAATCACAAACACACAGTTGACGATTTAACATGGACAGTAATTGCAAAAATTGAGAAAGATCCCAGAGGCGGAGACATAGAAGAGAAACTGTCTCGCACGGAAGCAATGTTAATTGTCAAATTCAACTCTGCCATAAACGGACTTAATGAACTTTCCGAACTATATCGCCTCTAATAGGCTAATGATCACGCAAAGACCGAGATTCAGACTGCTGTTTCCTTGAGAGACCGTGGCCCACGGCCCCATATACTCCTGACACCAAAAGCGGCCCGTTTCCATGACAACGGGCGAAAGAACTACAATCCCCAAAATCCCCCGGGCAACCAGGAAGTGAATTTAGACCCAAATGAACACGAGAGCGAAGTTACCGACTGGATGGTGCCGGTCACTGGACTTACTGAACAGAGATCGACGAGTGCAGACCCCCCCATGAAGACAGCGGACACGACGCTCACAGGTAAAATGTTAACATAAGCAAGTAAACCACTGCAAATTCGGCGATCTTTTCACGCAATTCAGATATCTGATACTTGCTCCATTTCACTGACAGGAAAACAGGAGCACGCTACTGACTCACTCCACGAAACCCGAGATACAATTGAAATCCCTGCGCTCAACATACAAAAGTAAGTGCCCCCCCTTTCCGTTAAATCCACACCATATAGAGACAGAGTGGCTCGCCCCCCCTCAAATTAAGCTCACAAGCCATTTCCTTATCCCCCAGCTTTTCGCACCAACCTGGTCCTTCCAGTTCAACAAACGGCCGCAGTAGGCGCAACACGATGTAAGTAGACACGAGTGAATGTTCATGTTGAGATTACTAACTGCCTCCCTGGCATCCTCTCTGTAGAGTTTTTTTTAAAATCCACCTCATTTTTTATCCAACAGTGAGACCCACAAAAGCAAAGTCTTCCACTAAGAGGTAGGATTTGCCCTTTTCTCTCAATGTAGCGTGGTGAGGTAGCTGGTTTTGTCCCCCCCTCTGATAGACTCTCGTTCTCCATTCACAGGCACACGGTCCTGATGAGATTTCCCCATACCCAGGGGTTATCGAAACGCGTAGACCTCTTCCATCCGGCATTAGGAACCTTTGATTATTTCAAAAACTAATAACGTTGTGTACTTATTCATTTCCAATGCTGTGTTTGTATTACAACTGTGATATTGTATAGATTGTAAATAAATGTATTATATCTTGACTGTTTTGTGTGGTATGAATGATGAGTGTTAGTTGTGATTTTGTGGTCAAATTATGTTTTGTACTTACTGTCAATTGCTTTAATATCTGTGCTCAGTGTGGAACTAAAAAAATGTTCCATTAATCAAAAAACGAAAATTGCATACTGAATTGATACATGCATCTAAGTTTAGAATAAAAACTGATTCATTCTGAAATATGGTTCATTGAGAATTACTGCTTCATTCAGTCATTCGAGAGATCACTCGAGATCCAGTGTTCAAATAAGGTGGCAATATTGGTATTTTTCTTGGTTTATCATTGTTCTGGTGAGGCTTGTCCTTATTGCCAGTAAGCCCAGACCCTGTGTATGGTGTTAGTACTCCAATTGGGTCACCACTGGGGTCTCCTTTTTCTCATAATGAATGTTGAAGTCTCCAACTATTAAATAATTTTTGTGTTTTAGACAGTGAGGTAGAAGTTGAATAAACAGTTGGCCATGTCTGAACTGGGGTGGCGGAGTGAGCTAAAGAACGGTGATGGATTAAACCCAGATCAGTTGACTGGGGGTGAGTGCTTGTATTGTCAACGCTCCGTCCATCACCACCTTTGTTTTTTCTTTGTTCGCCCTAAGTTGGCAGGGTATGCTCAGACGTGAGTCCCTTGCTCACTTTGCCACTGGAGTCAAGCAAGCCCGGCTGAAGACGGCTGTAATGCCAGAAACCGGTCCTGGGAAGCTTGATTCCGGTCCAGGGAAGACATGGCTTGGCAGTTCGGGCTGGACTGTTCCCATGAGGCACAGGGTCAGACTGATTTGCATATGGCCATGTCTGAACTGGGGTGGCGGAGTGAGCTAAAGAACGGTGATGGATTAAACCCAGATCAGTTGACTGGGGGTGAGTGCTTGTATTGTCAACGCTCCGTCCATCACCACCTTTGGTTTTTCTTTGTTCGCCCTAAGTTGGCAGGGTATGCTCAGACGTGAGTCCCTTGCTCACTTTGCCACTGGAGTCAAGCAAGCCCGGCTGAAGACGGCTGTAATGCCAGAAACCGGTCCTGGGAAGCTTGATTCCGGTCCAGGGAAGACATGGCTTGGCAGTTCGGGCTGGACTGTTCCCATGAGGCACAGGGTCAGACTGATTTGCATATGGCCATGTCTGAACTGGGGTGGCGGAGTGAGCTAAAGAACGGTGATGGATTAAACCCAGATCAGTTGACTGGGGGTGAGTGCTTGTATTGTCAACGCTCCGTCCATCACCACCTTTGGTTTTTCTTTGTTCGCCCTAAGTTGGCAGGGTATGCTCAGACGTGAGTCCCTTGCTCACTTTGCCACTGGAGTCAAGCAAGCCCGGCTGAAGACGGCTGTAATGCCAGAAACCGGTCCTGGGAAGCTTGATTCCGGTCCAGGGAAGACATGGCTTGGCAGTTCGGGCTGGACTGTTCCCATGAGGCACAGGGTCAGACTGATTTGCATATGGCCATGTCTGAACTGGGGTGGCGGAGTGAGCTAAAGAACGTGATGGATTAAACCCAGATCAGTTGACTGGGGGTGAGTGCTTGTATTGTCAACGCTCCGTCCATCACCACCTTTGGTTTTTCTTTGTTCGCCCTAAGTTGGCAGGGTATGCTCAGACGTGAGTCCCTTGCTCACTTTGCCACTGGAGTCAAGCAAGCCCGGCTGAAGACGGCTGTAATGCCAGAAACCGGTCCTGGGAAGCTTGATTCCGGTCCAGGGAAGACATGGCTTGGCAGTTCGGGCTGGACTGTTCCCATGAGGCACAGGGTCAGACTGATTTGCATATGGCCATGTCTGAACTGGGGTGGCGGAGTGAGCTAAAGAACGGTGATGGATTAAACCCAGATCAGTTGACTGGGGGTGAGTGCTTGTATTGTCAACGCTCCGTCCATCACCACCTTTGGTTTTTCTTTGTTCGCCCTAAGTTGGCAGGGTATGCTCAGACGTGAGTCCCTTGCTCACTTTGCCACTGGAGTCAAGCAAGCCCGGCTGAAGACGGCTGTAATGCCAGAAACCGGTCCTGGGAAGCTTGATTCCGGTCCACGGAAGACATGGCTTGGCAGTTCGGGCTGGACTGTTCCCATGAGGCACAGGGTCAGACTGATTTGCATATGGCCATGTCTGAACTGGGGTGGCGGAGTGAGCTAAAGAACGGTGATGGATTAAACCCAGATCAGTTGACTGGGGGTGAGTGCTTGTATTGTCAACGCTCCGTCCATCACCATCTTTGGTTTTTCTTTGTTCGCCCTAAGTTGGCAGGGTATGCTCAGACGTGAGTCCCTTGCTCACTTTGCCACTGGAGTCAAGCAAGCCCGGCTGAAGACGGCTGTAATGCCAGAAACCGGTCCTGGGAAGCTTGATTCCGGTCCAGGGAAGACATGGCTTGGCAGTTCGGGCTGGACTGTTCCCATGAGGCACAGGGTCAGACTGATTTGCATATGGCCATGTCTGAACTGGGGTGGCGGAGTGAGCTAAAGAACGGTGATGGATTAAACCCAGATCAGTTGACTGGGGGTGAGTGCTAGTATTGTCAACGCTCCGTCCATCACCACCTTTGGTTTTTCTTTGTTCGCCCAAAGTTGGCAGGGTATGCTCAGACGTGAGTCCCTTGCTCACTTTGCCACTGGAGTCAAGCAAGCCCGGCTGAAGACGGCTGTAATGCCAGAAACCGGTCCTGGGAAGCTTGATTCCGGTCCAGGGAAGACATGGCTTGGCAGTTCGGGCTGGACTGTTCCCATGAGGCACAGGGTCAGACTGATTTGCATATGGCCATGTCTGAACTGGGGTGGCGGAGTGAGCTAAAGAACGGTGATGGATTAAACCCAGATCAGTTGACTGGGGGTGAGTGCTTGTATTGTCAACGCTCCGTCCATCACCACCTTTGGTTTTTCTTTGTTCGCCCTAAGTTGGCAGGGTATGCTCAGACGTGAGTCCCTTGCTCACTTTGCCACTGGAGTCAAGCAAGCCCGGCTGAAGACGGCTGTAATGCCAGAAACCGGTCCTGGGAAGCTTGATTCCGGTCCAGGGAAGACATGGCTTGGCAGTTCGGGCTGGACTGTTCCCATGAGGCACAGGGTCAGACTGATTTGCATATGGCCATGTCTGAACTGGGGTGGCGGAGTGAGCTAAAGAACGGTGATGGATTAAACCCAGATCAGTTGACTGGGGGTGAGTGATTGTATTGTCAACGCTCCGTCCATCACCACCTTTGGTTTTTCTTTAAACAGTTTAGCACCTATATTAACTTGTTGTCCTGGAGGGTTATAAATTACCGCTCCGGCTAGGATGGTATGGCCTTCGAGGAGTACTTGAAAAGATAGGGTTTGATGTTCGTCATAAACTGTTACCGGCTCCGAAAAGCAGGTCAGGTGATCTCTGAAAACAACAGCAACCCCCCCTCCCCGACTTCCAGATCTGTTCTGTCTAATGATTTTATAATTCATTGGGACCACATTTGCTATGTCTGGAGCATTGTTGTCAGATAGCCAGGTCTCGGTAATAAAGACCAGGTCAGGATTTATCGAATTAAGTAGGTCCCAAATATCCAGAGAATGCCTGGGTAGGGATCTTGCGTTGAGATATAGGCAAAGGAGATTGGTGTCGTTATACATGGACTGATGACCGAATTGGAGTTGCCCCGTACTAGACCATTTACAAGAGCGGCATGAAATGGGTCAATGAGCCATGCCAGGGCCGATCTGAATGCAGGGCCCCTCGTTATAACCCCCTTTATCAGCAAAGGATAGGAGCTCACTGCGGGAATAACGAATATGGGTGGGCAGGTTTTGAACGACACCCGCAGGGGGTATGGCCCCTGGTCCCGGCCGGTCGCGGACGGGCGCAGACGGGCTTACCTTAGGCGCACCTTTGGCGCGCCAATGGCGGCCCGCTGCGCCTCGGCCAACACATTGTTTAAAGTGGAGGGGTGGCAGGAAGCGCGGGCTCCTGGCTCCACCCTCGGGCTACAGGGATCACACTGGTTGGTCCACCTGCCTCCCAATGGCTCTCCACACAATCGGCACACAGCCGTGGTGGACCGGAGCCCGGGATTCGGCGACCGAAGAGCTGGGGATAAGAGGAGCAGCCTAACTCGCTGTTGTCCTCGGGGTAAAGTGCAGTGTGCAAGAGCGCTGAACAGCTGTTAAAATCGGGTGACGTTACTATAAAAACACAAACAAAAGCTGCGGGGTGAAGGAAATGAGGAGCAGCCTAACTCGCTGTTATCCTCCGATCTGTTATGTGCAAAATTCGCAAAGCAGCCTGGTAACAAATAGTTTTAAAAGCAGAATATGAGATCAGAACAGCAGGTACAGCGGCGGCAGCAGCTTCATTCGTGGTATGCTGCGCGGCCGTCAAAACCACAGTTAATGTAGCAGGAAGCGCGGGCTCCTCGCTCCGCCCTCCGGCTTACAGGGATCACACTGGTTGGTCCGCCTGCCTCCCAATGGCTCTCCACACAATCGACATCAACCAACTGAGAATGGCAATCTGCTGGTACATTTTTGACTCCTGGTACATACTCCACCTTGAAATCGAATTTCGGTAGAGAATAGTATATCACCCGATCCTCGCAGATAAGACATTTTAACCTTCCTTCCTAAAAAACCTCAACCAGAGGCTTATGGTCATTGTAAATTCCAGATACCTTACCACATACAAATGTAGCAAAACTTCCTTGAGGCCCAAAAATGGCAAGGGTTTTCCCTTCTATTATAGAAGAATTCCTTACAGAGTCACACAAAGACCTGGAAGCACATCAATTAATCTTTCTTTGCCCTCACTTATTTGGATTAAAACTACACCCAATGCTTTAGAGCTGGCATCTGTTACAATGTAAGTCTCTTCACCTGGGATATAAGCTTGTAAGCAGGGAGCATGTTTCAACTCCTCCTTCAAAGAGTCAAACTCCAATTAGTATAATGAACTCCACGTGTAATCCCTGCTTCTCTTTAACAACGCTCAGAAGTTTATGGATTTCATGAATCTTCTATAACATTGTACCATGTCAGGAAATTAACTGATTTCTTTGGTAGACTTTCAGTTTTATAATTGTGTTTATAAGTTCTTGTTTAGGTTTAAACCCTTTTCCTGATAGTAAATATCACAGATAACTGACTTCTTGCACAGTAAATTGACCCTTTTCCCTCCTCAAAGTCAGATCTGGATCCATTAACCCCTTCAGCACCAAACATACTCCTCTATCATGTTCCTCGGCGTTGTT
The DNA here is from genome assembly GCF_964261635.1 of Lissotriton helveticus. Classification (NCBI taxonomy): domain Eukaryota; kingdom Metazoa; phylum Chordata; class Amphibia; order Caudata; family Salamandridae; genus Lissotriton; species Lissotriton helveticus. The sequence goes on along the minus strand of NC_136063.1, from coordinate 886,166,865 downwards.
AACAAAAACAAAAGCATCATCTTGGTAGCACCTAACACTACTTATGTCTTTCAATACTCTTGTCATAATCTGTTAGAAAACAGAGGCAGCTAACACAAGGTTGAAAGGCATTCTGTTAAACTTAAAAGCTCCCTTTGGTGTTATAAAGGCTGTGAGTTCTTGTGATATGCTATCTAATTCAACCCAGTGATACTCTGAGGTGAGATCTAACGTAGTGAAATATTTTGCCCCTTCAAAAGTTGAAATAATTTCTTCTATGTTAGGAAGGGGAAAGGTATACACATCTGTACTACAGCTAATTGAGGAATTCCCCCGACAAAGTGAGATTGACGTGTTAGTCACCCTAGATGTGGAGTCACTCTACATGAACATACCTCAGTGTGCCACACTAGAGGTCATTGAAGATGCCTTCGGTTCCTCTAAATGGATATCACCCACACCAATACCATTTGTAATGGAATGTGCTACCCTTGTCCTTACTGAAAACTTTTTTGAGTACGATAAGAAGCTTTACCACCAAACTCAGGGCACTTCTATGGGTAGCACATTTGCTCCCAGTGTGGCCTACCTGTATGTGGCAACGTTTGAGTCGAGATCCATTTTCCACCCCTCGAACCCCTACACCAGCAACCTCATTCCATGGAAGAGATACATCAACGATGTTCTAGTCTTCTGGAAGGGGGACATGGAGAGCTGTGTGGGCTTTTGCCAGTGGATTAACACCTTAAATCCCTACCTAAAGTTCACCCACACCATCTCTGCAACCAGTGTCGCCTTTCTAGACTTGAACATAAATGTGGGGTCAGGTACACTGAATACTACAAAGCCTACTGTCTCGGATAGAAAACCTTCTGGGTCTTTGTCACCGAAACATGGGGCTCGGACTCAGCCGGCCCCGACCTGATTAATGCCCTCCCCGATGGCTATGCCATGGTGAGACAGGATAGAGAGAACCGTAGAGGGGGTGGAATAGGCATTGTATATTAGAACTCTTTTACCTGTCGTATGGAGCACCTTTTGTCTCCCCAGAAATCCTTTCAGGCCCTCTTTTTCTCTCTCAGTTCCTCTCCGAAGGAAAACTTTACCGGTATTCTTATTTACAGACCCCCAGCTTCTGGGTCCCCGTTTGTCGCTGATCTACTTGAAGTAATTGAACCATTCATTAATAGGCCGTCCCTCACTATTCTTGGAGATTTCAATTTCCATCTAGAAAACCTCAATTCGGCCGATACGATGTCACTGGTGGACTCACTTGATTCTCTTAGCCTTTCCCAAAAAGTGCTATCCCCTACCCACTCTGCTGGCCACATCTTAGACGGGGTGTTCACCAATGATCCCAGGTTAGAGATTGGTTCCCCTTTGCCCCTCTCCTGGCCGGATCACAAGGCAGTCCCCCTGGAATTTGTTTCAGGTTGTCTCCCTGCCTCTCCCATGGACTTGAACTGTTAGGTTCTAAAGAGGAATTATAGGGGCCTGTCCAACGAATCACTTGGCCTTTTTATCGCCAGTTTTAAGGCTCCCCCTCTCAGGATATTGATACCACTGCCCGTGAGCTTGCAAGCACTATCTCTAGGGCTATGGACACCCTAGCTCCGCTTAAATCTCACTATTGTGCTAGGAAACGTCCGTCAGCACCCTGGTATTCAGAAGCTCTTAGATTTCAGAGACAGGAATGTAGGAGGCAAGAGAGGCTCTGGAGAGCTCAGCCTGATGCCGAGTTACGGACCAAGCATAAAAATCTCCTAAAGAGCTACAAAGCGGCGGTGTTAACTGAAAAGCAATCTTACTTTTCCAAACTTACCTCATCCCTCACTTCCCCTGGTGATCTCTTTAAGGTGGTAGTTATCTTATTTTTTGTTCAACACCCTGATCCCATAGTTCCCTCTCAAGAACTCTGTGACCAGATCTCCACCTTCTTTCACACTAAAATTCTGGATATTTACACAGCTCTCCAGACTCATAACCTCACTCATGTTCCCCTTCTCAGCCCTGACTATACATCAGCTCCCAATGACATCTACTCCAATTTTCCCCTCCTCACAATTGAGACCTTGGACAAACTCCAAGACTCAACTAAGTCAGGATCTCCCCTTGATCCCTGCCCTCTCAAAATTCTAAAAAACTGCAGGGACACTTTACTTCCCCCCTTTCTGGAAGTTATGAATAGAGCCATCTCCAGTGGTGAGTTTCCAGTCTCCTGGAAGACTGCCATCGTTAAGCCCCTCCTAAAAAAGGCCTCCTTGGATCCTGGGACTCTTAAGAACTTTCGTCCCATTTCCCTCCTTCCCGCTCCTGCTAAGATGCTGGAGGCTCATCTAAATTTCCATCTTAGCGCCTTTCTGGATAAGACCTGCCTGCTTGATCCTTCTCAGCATGGTTTCCGAAAGTCGCATAGCACCGAGTTAGCCCTTACAGTGGTGGTCAACAACATCCGCGCTAAGGTCGATAGTGGTCAGACAACTCTTCTGATCCTACTCGACCTTACAGCAGCATTCGACACCCTGTCCCCTTCCATTCTGGCCTCCCGCTTCAGTGAGACGGGAGTGAAGGGTTTGGCTCTGAGCCTCCTCACCTCTTTTTAAAATCATCGGGAGCAGAGGGTCAAACTGGATGACTTCCTTTCCAATGCCATGCCGCTACAGTGTGGGGTCCCACAGGGCTCCGCTTTGAGCCCTACACTCTTCAACGTTTATGTGGCCCCTCTTGCTAGGCTGGTTAGAACTTTTGGACTGGAAGTGCTCTCGTACGCCGATGACACCCAGATCATGGTCTCACTGTCTCAATCCGTCGAGACCACGGCCCTAAAATTTCGAAACTGTATGGAAGCAGTGGCAGGCTGGATGGCATCGAACTTCCTTAAATTAATGGGGAAAAGACGGAGATCCTGGTCTTTGGTGGAAATAAGGAGATTTGGTCTGATGATTGGTGGCCCCAAACATTGGGAACTTGTCCCCAGCCTTCATCTGTCGCTCGTAACCTGGGAGTCATTTTTGACACCTCACTTGCTTTTGACAGGCAAGTAAATAGAACGGTCTCAACCTGCTGCGGGGTTTTAAGGGTATTAAGAAAACTTACCCATTATCTCTCTCCTGATGCCCGGAAACTTGTTGCAGTTGCCCTCCTTTCCTCGCGACTGGACTACTGCAATGCCTTATATCTTGGCATGAGTAATAAATTACTCCATCGTTTGCAGGTCGTCCAGAACGCTGCAGCGAGATTTGTTGTAAATGCCCCCAGACGCTCTTCAGGTACCAGGATTAGGAGAAATCTTCACTGGCTCCTGGTTTATGCCAGGATAAAATTCAAAATTCTGACCATTACTTACAAGGCGCTTCATGGTACGGGAGCTGAAGGCATCAGGACCTTAGTATCGACCTATGTCCCTGGCAGAGCCTTGCGCTCTGCCAACCAGAATTTGTTGACCGTCCCCCGTGTCGCTAAGGCGAGATGGGGAGGTAAGGCCTTCTCCTCTCTGGCCCCTAGACTCTGGAATGAGCTCCCATCGGAACTCAGGGGCCAGGAATCTCTTCTGCTCTTCCAAAAGGGCCTTAAAACTCTACTCTTTACTGAAGCCTACTCCTAGGCCTCTACACCCTGTGTCTTCATATTTGTACCTGGCTTTATTCCATCCTCTGCGCCTTGACGCCTTCGGGCAAAGTAGCGCTTTACAAATCTCTATTCAATCAATCAATCAATCAACAGTCTTTTGCTTTTTCAGCAGCCACCACCCCAGAGCTCTGAAAAACAATCTACCATTCGGACAATTTCTCCGCATTAGAAGAAATTGCACTTCTATTGAGGACTATAAGGTAGAAGGCGGCTAAACTAGCATCTGACCTACGCCAACGAGAATACCCTAAACAGACTGTATCAGTAGCCATGAAAAGAGCGAGAAATAACAATAGGGAGGCACTACTAGAGAAGACTGTAAAATACCCACTGAGGCAATCACATGTGTAACCTTATTTACCCCAGCGTCAAACCAGATCAAAAAGATCATTCGCAAACAGTGGGGCATTCTAAATACATGGGATCTGACACTACCTTCCCCCAGATTTTCTTTCAAGAGAACCAAGAGTTTGAAGGACCTTTTATGTCATTCATTTCATAAGTCTTTATTGTGATTTTTCATCATAAAAGACAAGTTACAAATTTCATCCATAAAATACACCATAAATTCAATAGTCTAAGACTACATCTAATATATCAGCACAATTAATAAAAAAAATACATATATATTTACATATCAAATCAATTCTAAAAAAGGATTAATTATATGGCCAGCATAAAGACTTAAGGTACATACCATGTTTAAAAAGGAAGGATCGATTAAGAATACCAATTCCAGCACTAATTCAATTGCTTAGCTGGGCTTTACATAGCTATTTCGCCCCCCGTTCTTCGCGCATAGTACCCATGCCCAACTCAAAAACTTGGCTATTCCAATTACTACGAGATCAGAAGAATCAGACTTCAGTAGTCTCTTAGCAGCTATCTCTGAACGTGTACCCAGGGACTGGCATACTGGTTTCAACCAGATGCTTCGAGGTTTATGGTAAAACGGGCAGACAAATAGATCAATATTTTATATATAATCCTGGCAAAAAAGGCACTTATCACTAATAGCAGGGTTCCATTTACTTGTTAGCCAACGAAGCGGTAATGTCCCGACCCTAAACTGATGAAACAGTTTACAATCTTGTTGATTCGTTATAAGGTCCCAGTAGGTTTCCAAAAGGGGATCCTCTTTAATCTCGAGATAATCCCTCGATAGGGACGGGCTAATATGGGAGGAAAATCTTCTGACTTTAATCAATTCCCAATACGCTGCTCTATAGGACCTTTTTGACGGGAATACAGCTGTCTCTGGGTGATCCCAGAGAGTCCTCAAACCCATGTCGAACAACAGGGATTTGATACCAATCAGCCATGGGATCCTATGTGAGCGGCTTAACCCCATTACTTCCAGCAATGCCCTTGCATAAAGTTGGAGCTTCGGGGTGACCCAGAGACGCCTCCAGAAAGCCAGCGGTCTATATCGTGCAACATCCTCAACTGCCTGACAACCAAGGTCAAGAAGCAATGTAATACTAGGGGAAGATTGGGGCAGCCCCACTATAGATCTCATAAATTTCTTCTGAGCTGCAGCCAGTGGAGATAAGTTACCGAAACCCCAAATTTCAGCACCATATAAAATGGCTGGGCAAATTTTGGTCGTATACATTTTAACAATAGGGGCTATAGGCTTGGTTAAAGACAACCTGTGCTCCTTTATCAGGGCACCGGCTAGCTGGGCATGTTTCAGCGCTAAAATCTCAACTTGAGGCTTCCAGCTCAACTTGTCGCTAAATGTGACACCCAAGTAGGTAAAAACATCTGTCTCCTCCAATAGTTCGCCACCCATACAAACTTGTGCTTTGACTGGCTTTGGCCCATGGAGCACCATAAACTTTGTTTTCCCCACATTAACCACAAGCTCATGTTCACGGCAAAACACCTCAAAACGCGACGGTGCCAACTGCAGACCCTGTCTCGTCTTGGATATTAACAAGGTGTCATCCGCGAACATGAGCAAGGGCACTTTCATACCAGGTAACGTTGGCACGTCCGTAGGGTGGTTCACAAAGTACTGGACCACCCCATGTATGAATAAAGAAAACAGGGTGGGAGCCAGGACGCAGCCCTGTCGGACGCCTTTCCTCACCTCAAACTTTCCAGTAACCTCAACTGTTTTGCCCCAACGAACCTACGCATGGGTATATTCATGGAATTTGACCAAAATAGTAACTAACTCCTTAGGCATCCCTACATTCGATAGAACTCTCCACAATTTTGCCCTTGGAACAAGATCGAAAGCGTATTTTAAATCTACAAATGCTGCAAAGAGCATACCCCCACGTAGGATAACCTCCTTCCAAAAAATGAGTACAAATCTAAAGGCTTGGTCAATAGTCCCTATGTGAGTCCAAAACCCTGCCTGCAAAGGTGTCAAGATATCGGCGTCAGTCATCCAACCCTGTATCCTGCCCAATATCAGTCTTGCAGCAATCTTTTGGACAGCATCGATTAAACTGATCTGTCTATAATTGGCCGGTACAGAGCGGTCACCCTTCTTGTAGACCGGAATAATCTCTGCACCGGACCAAGATGCTGGGAGCGGGGCTCCACTCGCTATGGCAATAAATAGCTTCTTAATATATGGGACCCATAAGTCTTGATCCTGCTTGAATAAGTCAGCAGGAATACAGTCTGGCCCCGGAGCCTTGCCACTCGGGATTAGTTTCAGCACTGACTACACCTCTCTATTTGTAAACACCAGTGGGTCGTCAATTATAATGAGCAGGGCAACCTCAGCACTACCAGGGGTAGCTTTAAACTGTGCTTCAAAAAATGACACCCACTGCTGGGGATCAACGTGGTTACTCTGGGTTTTTGATTGCTGCCCGTTCTCCCACTTAAGTAAATCCCAGAATTGAATCATATTCCTACCCTTGCAAGCGTTTAACAGGTCCTTCCAGTGCTCTTCATCCCAATCTCTCTTGGCTTGTCTTAGGACTGTTTTATATTTTGCTCTACACAGCTTGATGTTACCCTGAGACCTTGATTTTATAGCTTCCACCAAGGCTTTATGGGGTAGTCTGCTTGTGTTATTGTACCACGTGCTAGGCTTCAGCGTGCAAGTCTTTTTGGATGGCTTTGCATTTATAAAAAACCTTTTTAGCCCACTAAAGAGATCATTATGAACACCCAGTAGATTTGCATTAAGGTCCTCCTGGGATTCACATTCAGAAAATTTCTCAAAAGACCCTGTTACCATAGCTCTAATCTGCCCCACATTCCTTTCATTAGTGGCTACCCGTGCCCACCGTACCCTTCTTAAGTCATTGAAGATGGATAACAAGTTGGGACAGCTGTTGCCTTCACTCTGTACTTGACTAGAGAAGCTCTTATCTTTAATTTTAAGGACCAGGGGGTTATGGTCACTTTCGGGTCTGCACTGTACCTCCATGTCTAGGACTAGAGGCCACAGCTCCACATTCACGAGAATGTAATCAATACGACTTTTGGACCTACCATTATCAAAGGTGACAGCGCCCTGGCTATCTGACTTTGTCCTTCCATTGACCGCCCTCAAGCCCCTTTCCAAACACAACCCCTTCAGTTGAAGTGCTGCCTCGGACCATTTCCTAATGGGTTGAAGCTCCAAGTGAGAGACACCCCATGGTGCATCCACATCATCACTTAACCTTCTATCTTCAGAATCTAATGGTTCTAAACAGGTATTAAAATCGCCAGCGATGATCAAGTTGCTAGTATAGACTTTTTGGGACAAGTGGTTTTCAAGGGTTGTATTAACAATAGAACTTCTGCCGCCAGGTTGGCCCCTCGAGTATATTTTATAGATAATTGTGTCGAGGCCCTTTGAAGAGCTGACCCTTATAGCCAGAATATCTGGGCTATCAACTAAAACCTTGTCCACCCTTACTCCCTCAAATTGCTGTACCCAGCAAGTCAGCCCACCCACTGGTCTACCCCTTTGTTCCCTGGTTGCTCCTTTAGAGAAGTTTAAGTAACCTTCATGAAAAACTCATCTACGGACCATGTCTCTTGAAAGGCCCATACATCCGAGCACTCAATAAATGGCGACCAATCAGTAGACATTGTTTTTGCTTCCAACCCCGCTATATTCCATGACGAAAGGGTCAAAAATTGTCTCACGGGGCTAGGGTCACTATTCCCAATACTAATCCTAGCTTCATATATATATCAGTTTCCATTACTGGAGATAGGCCTGAGCTAGGAGTTCTAAGGGGAAGTTGAGCCTTGATTGCAATTGGAATATCTCGCCCTTCTCTTCCCTTACACATAGTGCCAGAACCAATTGTTAGAGGATCCCTAGGCAAGGCACACTCCCTGCCCAGGTTACTATCAGAACTAACTAATGGGTTCATAGCAACCTGCTTTTTATCCCAATTGCCTATAGCCCACAGTACTTTATCACTCCCACTCAGTCAGTCTATATCTGCGAGTGATGAATGTAACTCAAAGCGGTTATTAGTGTGAATGGAGTAGTCATACCAGTTCTGTGCCACGTGGGGTACCCGTGCTTCCCTAATTCTGGCTTTGGTATGACAATTGTAGAAAAAACCAAGAGGGAGTAGTCTAATGCCTTCTGCACTAGGTTGGGAATGCCCAGCCATCTCAAGAATATAACGAACAAATGGGGGTGACCTAAAGCTCAATACCACCAGGCAGGGATTTAGGTGAGTGGCCAACCCAATTAATACGTCGCACCATTGTAAATTCATCGAATAATTCGTAACCAATGCCTGTCTTCTTACTCAAAAAGTGGAGAGCCTTGTTTTTAAGAGTGGACCAATTCTCCCGGGTTCCCGAAGGTAGTGGGGGTACGTTCGCAAGAATAATAGTGTATGGTGTGGCTTCAGGGGGAGATGGAGACTTGGTAACGTGGCAGGCCCCCCTTCTGTACCATACTCAACCTGCCTCCTATTCCCTTCTACCCTATGTGGCTGTAACAGTGGAGCTGAACTACCATTACTAACACTGGTAGATGGGGGGCAGACTACGCTCAATACTGGTTGTGGCTGATAAGCACTAGTTTGGGCAATCGCCGTATTTCCCCGTTGTTCCTTGTGTTTATCCCCTGAGATATTACATAGGACCCCCCCCCCTTAGACTGATTAGTCGGCTGTGTAGGATTCCCTTGATTGGTAGAAACTAGGGATTCTTCAATCTTATTAAGCCTTGTATCGACTAAATCTAGTCTTTTCATGATGGGATCAATAAAAGCAGCTAGTTGTTCTCTTAATAATGAGCAGAGTTCACCCTGAGTAAACTGGAAGTTTGGGCGAGCAGCAAAGTTGTGGTCAGGGGGGTTAACACCAGGGTTCCCAAAAACAAAAGCCCCACTTAATTCAGATATAGCTGACAGAGGGTTTTGTTTGGTTGTACCACGACCTTTCTTTTTTTTGTGGGTGGTTCCGCTCTTACCCCCCCCAAAGCTTTCTTCCCTCTAGTTTGTACCCTAACCGGGCTCACCGGACTACATTGAATCAGCGGAGAGCCCAAGGAGGGAGACGTAGGCATCGCACATAATGTGTTAGGGGAAATTAAATCGCATGCAGATTGGAATTCGGTGTTGGTCTGCATGAGGGGTATCTGGGCGCTGGGCAGAGAGACTCCCCTTGAAAGAATGGGTTCAAGCGAGAGCCGACGCTCTGTAGCCTGAATCTCATGTATCAGGACAGATTCGTCTCTGTTTAGAAAAGCATCTAAGGTGCCCACCACCCTATCCCCGACCTTCCTTTTACTCATGTTAATCAGGTAACACAGAGTCACACAGTTACAAAGCCCTAGCCAACCTCCAAGGGACAATAACCCACAATAATCACAAGCTTACAGTTCAGCACGGAGAGAGTCAATAACAGGGCCCAGCCCAGCCTCTTTCGGCTTCTTACGGGCCCGCCCTTGGCCTGGGCTTCGCCCACACGTGTCCCGTGCTGTGGGAGCCCTGGGCGTCCTTTAAGCACCTCCTGGCGCAAAACACGGCGTCAGCGGCCGCAAATGACGCTGGCAATGGTAGTTTCCTGGCTCTCCCGGCGTCGGTGCAAAAACGATGTCCCCTAGCGCTTGCTGAGCAGTTCTCCGGCCTCAGGGGGGAAAGACAACAAGGATCAGCAAACCAGGTTTGTGGCAGATAGGGCGTCCCGTGCTGCGGGAGCCCTGGGCGTCCTTTAAGGACCTCCTGGCGCGAAACTCAGCATCAGCGGCCGCAAAGGATGCTGGGAATGGTAGTTTCCTGGCTCTCCAGGCGTCGGTGTAAAAACGATGTCCCCCAGCGCTTGCTGAGCAGTTCTCTGGCCTCAGGGGGGAAAGACAACAAGGATCAGCAAACCAGGTTTGTGGCAGATAGGGCGTCCCGTGCTGCGGGAGCCCTGGGCGTCCTTTAAGGGCCTCCTGGCGCGAAACGCGGCATCAGCGGCCGCAAAGGATGCTGGGAATGGTAGTTTCCTGGCTCTCCAGGCGTCGGTGTAAAAACGATGTCCCCCAGCGCTTGCTGAGCAGTTCTCTGGCCTCAGGGGGGAAAGACAACAAGGATCAGCAAACCAGGTTTGTGGCAGATAGGGCGTCCCGCGCTGCGGGAGGCCTGGACCTCCTTTAAGTGCCTCCAAGCGCGAAACGCGGCATCAGCGGCCGCAAAGGATGCTGGGAATGGTAGTTTCCTGGCTCTACCGGCGTCGGTGCAAAAATGATGTCGCCCAGCACTTGCTGAGCAGTTCTCCGGCCTTAGGGGGGGAAAGACAACAAGGATCAGCAAACCAGGTTTGTGGCAGATAGGACGTCCCACGCTGCGGGAGCCCTTGGCGTCCTTTAAGCGCCTCCTGGCGCAAAACGTGGTATCAGCGACCGCAAAGGATGCTGGGAATGGTAGCTTCCTTGCTTTCCCAGCGTCGGTGCAAAAACGATGTCCCCCAGCGCTTGCTGAGCAGTTCTCCGTCCTCAGGGGGGAAAGACAACAAGGATCAGCAAACCAGGTTTGTGGCAGCTAGGGCGTCCCACGCTGCGGGAGCCCTGGGCGCCTTTAAGCGCCTCCTGGCGTGAAACGCGGCATCAGCGGCCACAAAGGATGCTGGGAATGGTAGTTTCCTGGCTCTCCCGGCGTCGGTGCAAAAACGATGTCCCCCAGCGCTTGCTGAGCAGTTCTCCGGCCTTCAATGTCAGACCTACTAGCTGTGGCCTGACGGATTGTGTGCATAGATGACTTACCTGCTGGTGATACAGAGAGCTCAGTTGTTCAGTATCCTCGGGTTTCAGCCTTATGGAACTCGGAGCGCAGGCTTCTTTAACTTCTGGGGTCGCGGTATATCCTCTGGGCTCAGCTGTGTTAGCGTAGTAATGTTTAGAAGGACCTATTAATACACACCAGACCAAGATCCAAGAACATACCCAGTCAACAACGCTTATGGGGTTTACCCCCTGTCACTGGTCATTATCCGTGCGGATCCTGTTCAGTTTGTCCCCAGACCGAAGGCACCAAGGATATAACCTTTGCCAATAACTTTACATGGCCGATGCGGAAGCATACCAACTGCAACACGGCAAATTGCATCTATCTACTATCCTGCCCATGTAACCTCACTTACGTGGGCATGACCACTAGACCAGTCAGGGTTCGTTTAACTGAACACAAGAGCAACATTAGGTGCCACAAAACAACAACTCAGCTCTACACCTATTTCTTGACATGCCAACACACCTCTGACTCACTTAAATGGGCGATCCTGGAAGCACATCCATCCATCACTCCTGCAGCGCTTTCCAAATAGAACAACGCTGGGTCCACCGTCTGAACTCTGACATGAATGGACTAAATGAGGCGATCCCCTGGAATACCCTGAACAAACACCAACTTGGGAGTTGATTAACCATATCTCCTTAATCCTTCAGCATCTCACAGGGTTGCTCCCACTGTCTCTCACTACATCTTTAACACTGAACCACCCCTAGTTTAGCCCTACCTATACTGGCTGCCTTGTAAATACTGAACAAGCCAAAGCTTGTTGGGTATTGTAAACCAGTGCAATGCATATTAGGTACATATGCCTCCACACGGCCTAGTGACTCTCCACACACTCTAGTGACATGTGAGTAAAGGTCAACACACATCCAGCCTAACTTCTATGGTGTCCAACCTTGTTTAAACGATCATTATTGATATTTTTATATTCTTTCAAAACACTGGGGTCACCGTCGTTGCCACAGAACAGAGAGCACAAATTCTATGGGCCACACCACTTTAAGATGCGCGTATATTTATTAGCCACTTCTGACTCCAGCATGGCCGCTATTCCCACCTACATTAACAGACCATCTGGGACGGGATAGTTACCTTCCCAAATGCGACATACGGAGTCAGGTATACCCGCCGAGTGGGCGCAAGCTATTGTAAGTACCTCCACCCGCCTTCCCCACAGGAGCACACAAGGAAAGATCCACCAACAATTTAGGAGGCTCTGGCGGGACGATCATGCGGGCGAATAGCCAGGTTCCCTATGTTTTAGGGAATTGGAATATGTGTCTTCCTTCTGTTCATCACCACCCCCTTTTCTGTATCGTTTTTGGCCACTATAGGTGTGGCAGGGTATACTCAGACATGAGTCCCTTTCTCACTGCTCCATCAGGATTCAAGCAAGCCGGGCCGAAGAGGCTGAAATGCCAGAAACCGGTCCCCGGTAGCTTGTCTCCTTTCTGGTGAAGAATTGGCTTGGTAGTTTGGTCTGCCCTGTTCCCATGATGCACTGGGCAGGGACAGACTAAATTGCATATAGCCAGGTTCTGAGCTGGGATGGGGCAGTGAGATAAATAACGGTGATGGATCAAGCCCTGATCTTTGGACTGGGTAAGAGTGGTCTGCTTAATTCAGACACTCTGTTCATCACCACCCCCTTTTCTGTATCGTTTTTGGCCACTATAGGTGTGGCAGGGTATACTCAGACATGAGTCCCTTTCTCACTGCTCCATCAGGATTCAAGCAAGCCGGGCCGAAGAGGCTGAAATGCCAGAAACCGGTCCCCGGTAGCTTGTCTCCTTTCTGGTGAAGAATTGGCTTGGTAGTTTGGTCTGCCCTGTTCCCATGATGCACTGGGCCAGGGACAGAATAATTTGCATATAGCCAGGTTCTGAGCTGGGATGGGGCAGTGAGATAAATAACGGTGATGGATCAAGCCCTGATCTTTGGACTGGGTAAGAGTGGTCTGCTTAATTCAGACACTCTGTTCATCACCACCCCCTTTTCTGTATCGTTTTTGGCCACTATAGGTGTGGCAGGGTATACTCAGACATGAGTCCCTTTCTCACTGCTCCATCAGGATTCAAGCAAGCCGGGCCGAAGAGGCTGAAATGCCAGAAACCGGTCCCCGGTAGCTTGTCTCCTTTCTGCTGAAGAATTGGCTTGGTAGTTTGGTCTGCCCTGTTCCCATGATGCACTGGGCCAGGGACAGACTAATTTGCATATAGCCAGGTTCTGAGCTGGGATGGGGCAGTGAGATAAATAACGGTGATGGATCAAGCCCTGATCTTTGGACTGGGTAAGAGTGGTCTGCTTAATTCAGACACTCTGTTCATCACCACACCCTTTTCTGTATCGTTTTTGGCCACTATAGGTGTGGCAGGGTATACTCAGACATGAGTCCCTTTCTCACTGCTCCATCAGGATTCAAGCAAGCCGGGCCGAAGAGGCTGAAATGCCAGAAACCGGTCCCCGGTAGCTTGTCTCCTTTCTGGTGAAGAATTGGCTTGGTAGTTTGGTCTGCCCTGTTCCCATGATGCACTGGGCCAGGGACAGACTAATTTGCATATAGCCAGGTTCTGAGCTGGGATGGGGCAGTGAGATAAATAACGGTGATGGATCAAGCCCTGATCTTTGGACTGGGTAAGAGTGGTCTGCTTAATTCAGACACTCTGTTCATCACCACCCCCTTTTCTGTATCGTTTTTGGCCACTATAGGTGTGGCAGGGTATACTCAGACATGAGTCCCTTTCTCACTGCTCCATCAGGATTCAAGCAAGCCGGGCCGAAGAGGCTGAAATGCCAGAAACCGGTCCCCGGTAGCTTGTCTCCTTTCTGGTGAAGAATTGGCTTGGTAGTTTGGTCTGCCCTGTTCCCATGATGCACTGGGCCAGGGACAGACTAATTTGCATATAGCCAGGTTCTGAGCTGGGATGGGGCAGTGAGATAAATAACGGTGATGGATCAAGCCCTGATCTTTGGACTGGGTAAGAGTGGTCTGCTTAATTCAGACACTCTGTTCATCACCACACCCTTTTCTGTATCGTTTTTGGCCACTATAGGTGTGGCAGGGTATACTCAGACATGAGTCCCTTTCTCACTGCTCCATCAGGATTCAAGCAAGCCGGGCCGAAGAGGCTGAAATGCCAGAAACCGGTCCCCGGTAGCTTGTCTCCTTTCTGGTGAAGAATTGGCTTGGTAGTTTGGTCTGCCCTGTTCCCATGATGCACTGGGCCAGGGACAGACTAATTTGCATATAGCCAGGTTCTGAGCTGGGATGGGGCAGTGAGATAAATAACGGTGATGGATCAAGCCCTGATCTTTGGACTGGGTAAGAGTAGTCTGCTTAATTCAGACACTCTGTTCATCACCACCCCCTTTTCTGTATCGTGTTTGGCCACTATAGGTGTGGCAGGGTATACTCAGACATGAGTCCCTTTCTCACTGCTCCATCAGGATTCAAGCAAGCCGGGCCGAAGAGGCTGAAATGCCAGAAACCGGTCCCCGGTAGCTTGTCTCCTTTCTGGTGAAGAATTGGCTTGGTAGTTTGGTCTGCCCTGTTCCCATGATGCACTGGGCCAGGGACAGACTAATTTGCATATAGCCAGGTTCTGAGCTGGGATGGGGCAGTGAGATAAATAACGGTGATGGATCAAGCCCTGATCTTTGGACTGGGTAAGAGTGGTCTGCTTAATTCAGACACTCTGTTCATCACCACCCCCTTTTCTGTATCGTTTTTGGCCACTGTAGGTGTGGCAGGGTATACTCAGACATGAGTCCCTTTCTCACTGCTCCATCAGGATTCAAGCAAGCCGGGCCGAAGAGGCTGAAATGCCAGAAACCGGTCCCCGGTAGCTTGTCTCCTTTCTGGTGAAGAATTGGCTTGGTAGTTTGGTCTGCCCTGTTCCCATGATGCAGTGGGCCAGGGACAGACTAATTTGCATATAGCCAAGTTCTGAGCTGGGATGGGGCAGTGAGATAAATAACGGTGATGGATCAAGCCCTGATCTTTGGACTGGGTAAGAGTGGTCTGCTTAATTCAGACACTCTGTTCATCACCACCCCCTTTTCTGGTTCCTTTGGCCATGGGCTGAGGTGCCGGCTTTTTGCTTACAGCAGTGATGCCGGAGTACTGGACCGTAGGGTCGCGCCAGATCCTTCTGGATCCTGTGCACCCTGGCCCACTTCTGCATGCCACCCTGCGGGCATTCAGCTCTTGCCATCCTACACCTGGTTCAGATGACGGCACATATATCTGGATATCAAACGCTGGGTTCACCACGCCCCAGGCTTCCTACCGTGGATGCTATTTACATTGCTGGGCATTTGTACATTCAACACCCCCCCACCCTTGGCCACTTCTTGCAGGACTTTTTGTAGGACGAACGTGTCCACTTGACGCCGCAATTCCGAAGAGGCAAATCTTATACTTCATTTAGATTGTCTACTGCGCCCACGGACACTGGACACCAAGGATGCCAAGAAGACTGGTAATATTCCGGTTATTTTACCGCATCACCAGTTATTTAGTGTAGATCACAACTATTTACTAGTGAAAGGTCCTGAAGAATTGCGCTTGATCCCGGATGGGACATACAACGCAAGAAACAAGTTGACCACATGAATTTTTGAGCAACTGATTATAACATCATTATAGACAATCCCCGCTACTTCATTTTTAACCAAGGTGGGAGACAGGATTATTAAATTAGTTGCCCTGATCCTCCCTCTCCTTGTTTTAACTTCCTTTTTATACAACATTTCACTACACTTCTACACTATAGGGTCCCTTACACACACTTACCCTTACGGCAAGGATTAAAAGATCTCCGCTAAAGAGCCCCCACTGAGGGTACCCATCGGGTATTGCAGCGCCGACCCAACGAGGAGCATGCCTAATGATGAAGCATGACACCCAGCTGGCTGGGTGTGTGAGGGCCCTAAATTCGAAAGGAGGAATTCCCTATCCTTCTTACTGATAGACAGTCCACTGCACATTTCTTCCTAGTCACTTCTGGTCTCTTTAGGAACTGCATACTCCATTACTTGGAAATGTAATCACTACCACCTCACAATTAAATACACTGAGGTCTACATATAACCTTATGGTGCCATTAGGTTGCTTAGCCACCACAATGGGAGCCAACCACTCAGTAGCTTCAAAGGATTCAATGACACCTGAATCAACCAACCTTCTCATTTCTCTATCTACTTGCTCCTGCAATCCCAATGGAATTCGGCTCACTTTGGCAGTAACAAGAATTGCAACCTTCTTAAGTCTGATTGGATGTTTATAACCTTTCATACAACCTAAGGTTTTGTAAATAGATCAGGAAATTCAGGCACAAAAACATTGATCTTAGGTTTTATCACTTGAAGCTGGAACTGAGGTTTAGCATTGGGGTTCACAGCCACATCTAGCCTGCTCAGATGTGGCCAACTCAACAAATCATCACCTT
The DNA here is from genome assembly GCF_964261635.1 of Lissotriton helveticus. Classification (NCBI taxonomy): domain Eukaryota; kingdom Metazoa; phylum Chordata; class Amphibia; order Caudata; family Salamandridae; genus Lissotriton; species Lissotriton helveticus. The sequence goes on along the minus strand of NC_136063.1, from coordinate 886,150,596 downwards.
TTGTAGAGACATAGATCTTAACGCTTATATGTCTCCCACCTAACTCAAGGTACGTCTCAAAATATGCCAAAGTTTTGCTGGAACTACCTCTACAGTACGTAACTTATTAGTATACACACATTTTTGTTTCATAATCCCTTCTTGAAATGATGGTAAGATGTGAAAACACTCAAACCTCATAAGTAAATCTACTCCATCCACCTTCACCAACTCACTGGGATGTTCATCATGTTCACTAAAATCACCAATTTGAATTACAAAGTTCAAAGTTCAAAAAGTACTTCATTCGGTTAAAAGGCAATAACCATAAAAGCAACAACATGAAATTTACAGTTTTACACAGGGACATTTAAAAAGTGACAGGTCTATTACATTTCATTCCATTTACATATCACTAATTGATTTGCGTAATTTAAAAACATGTTTAAAAAACCTTAAAACTACAGTGTCATGAAGCCTAAACCCCTTCAGGAAAACCCACCCCTTTCTTGTGCACCCAGCACGCTTCAATTGTCAGTGTGATTGTGTACAGTAAATCATGACTTTCCTTTGTATAGTAACATCGGGCTATTTCTAATATTCATGACTTTCCTTTTTTGTTACCACTTTATATTGCCTTGCTTTTTCTTGCATCCCAGTGTAATTGGAAAGATCCTCGTTCTGTAAATAAAGTGAGCCTTTGCCTGTGCACAGCCTGAAGTTCAAGATGCCTGCCTCCATGCAGGTAAGAGCCCTGTGTTCAAGTCCCAGCGTTTCACGCACGCACGTTGACTGTGCGCGACTGGGTGCGGCTGGGTGCGGTTCCCTATTTAAACCGCACCCAACTTTCCAGACGATGCTTTGCCTTCCGCCCAGCGTAGAAGAAGGTTCGCGCTCGGAGCCTCGCAGGAACTCTTCAAAGGAACGGATGGAAAACCGGCTAGACAGCGATCACAGAAGCATTTCATCCTCGAAGGAAAGCTAAGTGCAAACCTTTATTTCTTTCTTCAAGGCGCCCTTCGCAAGCAAGTTCAAGAGGTTTTTTTTGGACAATAAAACTTTCTCGGAGAAGAAACAGAAGGTTACTTGGAACTTTTAATGGAAACATTGTGTTTTAGACAAACCTGTATTACAAGAATATATTGTGATAATTAGGTTTCTTGGTGTTAGTGAATGCTTGGAGCTTAAGTTGAAAGAAGTGCGCTCAAGTTAATCTATGAATAGTGCAAAACTTCATCTTAGTAATTATTTTTCGAAAAGATACCAAACAGTCTGTGATGTAAAAGAAAGATACCTTTTGAATGTATTAGTCTTTTGTACCAGTTCTTTTCAGCCTAAAAAGAATCCCTAATTGGAAGGAGACCAACAAGAAAAAATACAGTAAGTGAATGTCTAGGAGTTTTGTGTTCTTAAAGAAAGAATTTGAGAAATACTTTCTAATTCAGGTTTCTTGTTTCTAAACCTCCTAAAGGTCGTTTTTCCAAGAAAAGACTGCGCTAGACTGACAACAAGAGGTATCTGACGCCTTGACCATCATAACAAAACAAGACAAAGAAATACTGGACGAAGACAAGACTACACTGATCGCAGGTAGGCGTTTAGGCAAACAAGACACTCGCTCTACAACAGTGGGAGGGGGTAGGTAGGGAAGGCTAGTGTTTAGATTTTTAGGGTAGTTAAGAAAAGATCAGAGGTGGCTCCTATAGTAAAATCTTGGTACTTGTTGATTCGCAGGTCGACAGCAAGAACAAACCAACAACCCAACGTCCACGTCCAGTACCGGCCCTCTTCCCTAATTTCTAGTTTAAGTCTTGCTGTGAATTGTAATTCAGTAAGGTTTTAGTTAGTAGTCTGGGAAGTTGGTCCCTTGCGTCTCTGCGAAATCTTCTACGTCTTCCACGAGGCTTCAGCTTCAAGACAAGGTAAGGGACGACGTAGCCAGTCTTGACAGAAGGCAAAGCCCACGAGAATCATTTCACCCAGACGCAATGGATCAAGTGACCTTACAAGATCTTGCAACCATCTTGGAAGAGTTAAGACAGGAAAATGTAGCCTTACGTAGGGACATGTCTACCCTCCAAGATGCAATTCAGACTTCAGCAACCTATCAGAGTACCTCTTCGGATTCCGGTTCCCAAACTCGGATTCAAGTAGTAACGCCAGTCCCAACTCCCTTAGCGCAGCCTGAGAGGTTTTATGGGGACTGTAATAAGTTCTCAGTATTTTTACAGCAGTGTCATTTACATTTCATAGCTAAAACTTCCGCATTTCCTGATGATTCGTCCAAGGTAGTATTTATGTTATCTTATTTAGGTGGTGACGCAGCTCTTTGGTCAGTCCCTCTGGTAGAAAATGATGACCGAATATTATATAATTTTAAGGATTTTGAGCGTGCTTTAAAAAAGATGTTTGCAAAACATGTATTTGTTCAATCCGCGGATAATGAACTTCTTAGTTTAAAACAGGGATCCTCCGATCTGCTTCATTACATCTCTTTGTTTAATCGCTTGGTTTTAGAAGCTGATTGGCCGTATGACAAAAGAGTTTCAATTTCCTACAGGGGGTTAAAAGACGAGCTGAAGGACATGATAACTCAAATTTTAGAACCTCCAGATGACATCAGTGAATTCATAGATCTAGTTGTAAAATTAAACCACCGTTTGTCTGAAAGAAGAGGAGAAAATGGAAAGTCCGAACACAAATTAGTTTTCTTGAAAGAAAAAACGACTAGAGAGGTCAGTCCCAGAGTTGATTCTGCAGAACCAATGCAAATAGGTACCATTCGAGGTCCAATTTCTAAAGAGGAAATGGAAAAGAGACCGAGATTGAACCAATGCCTTTACTGTGTCCGGCTCGGCCTAATAAGGTTAAGACTAAGACCTCTGAGATAGCCATCACCCAAGAAGCTTCGGGAAACGAGAGTGCTCGGTAAGGATAGAGGCCAGTTTATCGAGTAAAGATCCCAGTTTGGCCTCGACTCTTCCACCTTTAGGGTGCAAGCATTTCAGTATTTTAGTTGAATTAAGAAGCCCAGCTCCAGCCTATTACTCTAGACAAGTAGAAGCAATAATAGATTCGGGAGCTACAGGTAATTTTATTGATACACACTTTTTTCAGAAATTAGGATTTAATTCAATCCTTAAGGAACATCCAGAAGTAGTTGGAGCTGTTGATGGCAAAGAATTGTCATCTGGTCCAATCTGTAGACAATCTGAATTGTTAGAAATGGATTGTTCAAAAGTTCACAGGGAGAAAATTCATTTTGACATCATTGATGCTCCTCAATTCAAATTAATCCTTGGAATTCCTTGGTTGATTTAACACAACCCCCTTATCGACTGGGTATCTAAAACAGTGACCTTTAAATCTTCCCATTGTACACAACATTGTTTTCTGCTAGAAGAGAAGGAAGATGTAATCCAGGGTTTTGACTTTAGAACAGAAGCAGCACCAAAAGTTTTAGTCTTAGATGGAGTGCCTACAGAATACTCTGATCTTCTAAATGTTTTCGACAAAAAGAGGGCAAACACTCTACCACCACACAGGGACTTTGACTGCAGAATTGATCTGGTGCCTGGTGCCACCCTGCCCTGTAGTAGGATATACGCCCTAACCGAAAAGGAGAATGAACACCTTAGAGAGTATCTTGACGAATACCTTGCAAATGGCTTTATACGACATTCCAAATCGCCTGTGTCGTCTTCTCTTTTTTTCATTCCGAAAAAAAGGAGGGGAATTGCGCACGTGCATAGATTATAGAGCTCTGAACAATGTAACCATTAAGAATAGATATCCTCTGCCTCTTATTCCCACACTTTTGGACCAGATTAAGAAGGCAACCATTTATACAAAGTTGGATCTGCGTGGAGCGTACCATCTTGTGCGAGTACGAAAGGTAGACGAGTGGAAGACGGCCTTTCGCACCAAGTTTGGTCTCTTTGAGTACCAAGTAATGCCTTTCGGACTCTGCAACGCTCCAGCAGCCTTTCAATTTTTTATAAATGAAGTTTTGCACAAATTCATAGATGTATGTTGTGTAGTATACATAGATGATATTCTCATATACTCCAACTCAGAGGAAGAACATGTGCAACAAGTTCGTGCTATTCTCCAAAAACTGCTTTCAAATTCCCTTTACGTAAAGCTTGAAAAGAGTCTGTTTCACGTGACTAAGGTGGATTTTCTTGGTTATGTCATCAGTCCCATGGGAATCGAGATGGATCCTAACAAAGTTAATGCAGTCAGTTCTTGGCCTAGTCCCACTTCAGTGAAACAAATTCAAAGCTTTTTAGGATTTGCGAATTTTTACCGCCGATTCATACAAGACTTTTCACGAATAATAACTCCCATTACTAAGTTGTTAAGAAAAGGCGTAAAATTCCTTTGGTCAGCCCCTGCAGAAGAAGCTTTTCAAGAGCTAAAAAAGAGATTTACGTCAGCTCCAGTTCTGTCCCATCCTGATCCTAGTCAACCCTTCATAGTAGAAGCTGACGCTTCACAATTTGCTTTGGGTGGCATATTATCTCAAAGAGATCTAGATACAGGACAAATGCATCCAATAGCCTATTATTCCAGGAAATTGTCTGAAGCTGAACAATATTATGCAATCGCTGATAAAGTACTATTGGCAATAAAGGCAGTATTTGGAGAATGGCGTCACTATTTGCTTGGAGCTCGTCATCCTGTAACCATATACACTGATCACAGAAATCTTCAGGCTTTAAAGTCTGTAAAAGCTCTTTCTGCGAGACAGTTACGATGGTCATTATTCTTCAATGATTATAATTTTGTAATCTCTTACCGACCAGGGAAAGAGAATCTAAAAGCTGACGCCTTATCCCGAATTGGGGATAAAGGTCCTGATCAACCAGATAAAATACTTCCTGTAATCCCTACTTCTTGTTTTCAGGCTAGTTTATCCATTTGTGATATTATTACCGAAATTAAGAAGGCCTTGGAAGTAAAGAATTTCGATCTGTGGAAAAAAGAACATCCTTTTCTTCAGGAAAGAGACAAATTGCTACTGGTTCATGACCTTATTTTTGTACCTACCGAATCACTTAGAAAAGACATTATTCATCTTCATCACGAGCCTCCTTTAGCTGCTCATCCCAGTATCTTGAAAACCTATGAGCTCATCAAAAGAGATTTCTGGTGGCCCTCGATATTCCTAGACATTCAACAATTTGTAGAGACATGTAGCATCTGTATTCAAAACAAAGTCTCTCATCAAGCTCCAAGTGGTTTGTTGATGCCACTTCCTATTCCACCTCTGCCGTGGCGTACGATATCTTTAGACTTCATTGTTGAACTGCCTGAAAGCAAGAAGGGATTTACAACAATTTTAACTGTAGTTGATCAATTTTCTCATATGGCTCATTTCATTCCCCTAAAAGGACTCCCCTCTGCTATAGAACTAGCTCATCTAATTATGACTCATATCATTCGTTTACATGGCATTCCCTCAGTGGTAATTTCTGATAGAGGATCTCAATTTATATCTCAAGTTTGGCGCAATTTAAGTTCTTTGCTTCACATGGAGGTAAAACTGTCTTCTAGTTACCACCCTCAGACTGATGGTTTAACAGAACGAACCAACCAGACCATTGAACAATTCCTTCGTTGTATGCTGCCTGGAGCATCAGAAGAATGGTCTGATCTTTTAAGTCCTTTAGAATTCGCCTATAACAATCTGGAACATTCCTCAATCAAAATGTCTCCATTCTTTTGTAATTACGGATTTCATCCCAAAAGTATTCCTAAGCTTACTGACAAGATCGAGTCTGTACCAGCAGTTTCTGAATATGTTTCTAAACTTTTTGCAATCCAAGAAGAGGCTAGATATAATTTGGCTAAGGCAAAAGAAACTCAAAAAGGTGCAACTGATAAACATAGAACCAAACAACCAGAATATAAGATTGGAGACAGGGTATGGTTAAGTACCAAGAATTTAAAACTAAAGGGAAATAAGAAATGTAACCCTAAATTCATAGGTCCTTTTCCAATAAAAAAGGTTGTCAACCCTGTTTGTGTAAAATTAGATCTTCCCCGAAAATATTTGATACATCCAGTTTTCCATGTGTCTTTGGTGAAACCTTTCCATTCCCAAACCCGCCTGATTCAATCACCTCCCTCCGTTGAAATTAAGGGATATCCAGAATTCGAGGTAAAATCAATCTTAGATTCTAAGAGAGTCAGAGGAAAACTTTTCTATCTGGTAGATTGGAAAGGATATGGCCCAGAGGAAAGATCATGGGAACCTTTGGAACACCTAAGAAATGCTCCGAAGGTAATTAGGATTTTTCATCTTCGACACCCTGACAAACCAAAACCTATATCTACAGTCCTTGGGGGGGATCTTGAGGAGGGAGTACTGTAATGAAGCCTAAACCCCTTCAGGAAAACCCACCCCTTTCCCGTGCACCCAGCACGCTTCAATTGTCAGTGTGATTGTGTACAGTAAATCATGACTTTCCTTTGTATAGTAACATCGGGCTATTTCTAATATTCATGACTTTCCTTTTTTGTTACCACTTTATATTGCCTTGCTTTTTCTTGCATCCCAGTGTAATTGGAAAGATCCTCGTTCTGTAAATAAAGTGAGCCTTTGCCTGTGCACAGCCTGAAGTTCAAGATGCCTGCCTCCATGCAGGTAAGAGCCCTGTGTTCAAGTCCCAGCGTTGCATGCACGCACGTTGACTGTGCGCGACTGGGTGCGGCTGGGTGCGGTTCCCTATTTAAACCGCACCCAACCTTCCAGAAGACGCTTTGCCTTCCGCCCAGCGTAGAAGAAGGTTCGCGCTCGGAGCCTCGCAGGAACTCTTCAAAGGAACGGATGGAAAACCGGCTAGACAGCGATCACAGAAGCATTTCATCCTCGAAGGAAAGCTAAGTGCAAACCTTTATTTCTTTCTTCAAGGCGCCCTTCGCAAGCAAGGTCAAGAGTTTTTTTTTGGACAATAAAACTTTCTCGGAGAAGAAACGGAAGGTTACTTGGAACTTTTAATGGAAACATTGTGTTTTAGACAAACCTGTATTACAAGAATATATTGTGATAATTAGGTTTCTTGGTGTTAGTGAATGCTTGGAGCTTAAGTTGAAAGCTAGGTAGAATCATTGTAAGTGCGCTCAAGTTAATCTATGAATAGTGCAAAACTTCATCTTAGTAATTATTTTTCGAAAAGATACCAAACAGTCTGTGATGTAATGTATTATTCTTTTGTACCAGTTCTTTTCAGCCTAAAAAGAATCCCTAATTGGAAGGAGACCAACAAGAAAAAATACAGTAAGTGAATGTCTAGGAATTTTGTGTTCTTAAAGAAAGAATTTGAGAAATACTTTCTAATTCAGGTTTCTTGTTTCTAACCCTCCTAAAGGTCGTTTTTCCAAGAAAAGACTGCGCTAGACTGACAACAAGAGGTATCTGACGCCTTGACCATCACAACAAAACAAGACAAAGAAATACTGGACGAAGACAAGACTACACTGATCGCAGGTAGGCGTTTAGGCAAACAAGACACTCACTCTACAACAGTGGGAGGGGGTAGGTAGGGAAGGCTAGTGTTTGGATTTTTAGGGTAGTTAAGAAAAGATCAGAGGTGGCTCCTATAGTAAAATCTTGGTACTTGTTGATTCGTAGGTCGACAGCAAGAACAAACCAACAACCCTAACGTCCACGTCCAGTACCGGCCCTCTTCCCTAATTTCTAGTTTAAGTCTTGCTGTGAATTGTAATTCAGTAAGGTTTTAGTTAGTAGTCTGGGAAGTTGGTCCCTTGCGTCTCTGCGAAATCTTCTACGTCTTCCACGAGGCTTCAGCTTCAAGACAAGGTAAGGGACGACGTAGCCAGTCTTGACATACAGCAACAGTTAAAACCATGTCCATTCTCTGACATTCTAAAAATGCTGGGCGGCATCTATTTAAATTCATTTCTTTAAGGAATGGGATTATGAGTTTCCTACGTGGCATAATATAGAATTTACAAAAAAATAAAATATGGATGTCAGATTGGGGAGAGGAATCATCACACGGGCAAGTGGGTAAATTTCGCGACCCTGAATTTGTTTCTGGGAAGGACAAGAGTCTAAAAAGTATGTTTAATCTAAAACGGGTCAAGAGAAATCGATCATGATTAGACATCGGGAGGGTTAAATATGGCTGAGCTTTGTTGCCAGATAATAACAAGATGTGCGAGGTAACTGTCTTTTTTCTCATTTCCTCTCGCCTTCTCTTGTCTTTGAGGTATTCCAAACATATTTTTTTCAGCATTTTCCTGGGTATGTTCCCCATGGTAAGTGGCTCCTCATAGTATTGACGGCAACCAATTTGGGTCAAAAAACGTTTGACATAAACTAGCCAATCAAGTCTACCCACATTTTCCAGTTTTAGTACGTCCTGTAACATAGCCCGGTTCATGACACATTCGTTAGTTGTCCATACCCTGTGCCACAAGAGGATGGGTTGTATTCTAATTATATCCGAAATATAGGGTTGTCCCAGTTCAATATGACAAATGTAAGTCGAAACACTTTGTGGTACCACTAGGACATCCCTCAAAAATTTGTTTTCGGCTATTTGGATATATTCTACGTTCAAATACCCCCAAAGGCCGGCACCATACAGTGCTACCGATGTGCATGTGGCATTATATATAGTCAAGATTTCTCTTATTGGTTTTTTACCCAGTTTTTTTATAAAAGTCTTTAAGGCCATTATAGTTTTTTGGAACAAAAGAGTTCTGGCCTTAACAGCGCTTGTCCAAACCCCAGATTCATGAAATAAAATACCCAAATATGGGAAAGTAGTAGTATTTTCTGATGGTACGTTATTTATAAACATGGTTTTCATCTGCTTTCCAGATCTTGTGCCACAGTTCATGGAGAAAGTTTTGCTACAATTGATTTTTAGATCTAGACTCAACATGAACTTCTCAAATGATGATATCAATTTCTGTAGGGCCAAGGGAGCGCGTGCCATTAGGACTGCGTCGTTCGCATACAGGAGTGCAGGGATAGGTCTCTTACCAGCCCTGGGCATATCCCTACACTCCTGCAGTAGACGATGCTCAAGTCCTTTTTTTTAGAGCAGGAATAGGAAGGGGCCCAGAACACACCCCTGATGTACTCCACGCCCCACCTCAAATTTTCTAGTGCATTCACTCCCCTTACCATAACGGACTGAGGCTGTAGTACCTGAGTATAACTCTCTCAGGAAGCAGATAATAGGATCTTCCACGCCCAACCCCTTCAAGATTGCCCACAGTTTAGTGTGTGACACACAATCGAACGCTGATGAAAGGTCAACAAACGTAAAATACAGATTTTCACTTTTTACCCTAGTGTACTTTTGCTGAACAATCATTAAATGTAAGCATTGTTCAACAGTTCCAATGCCCTTCTGGAAACCATACTGTAGGTCACTCATTATGTCATTTTCCCCCGCCCAGCTCTGAAGTCTTGCCAGGATAATTCTTCCGAGGATTTTTACGGATGAGTCAAGGAGGGAGATTGGCCTATAGCAGGAACAATTTTGTCTATCTCCCTTCTTGTGTATGGGTACAATCACCGATGTGAACCATGACGAAATAAGGTCCCCAGCAAGGGCTGCATTGAAAAGCAGCGTCAGCATAGGGCCCCAGATCTCAGTATTTGCTTTATATAGATCTGCAGGAATCCCATCAGGCCCTGCTGCCTTGCCTCCCTTCGTTGTTTTCACACCCATCATGACTTCATCCAAAGTTATTACCAATTTTTCAACCCCTAGTCCCTTAATGCCAGTTGGCATAGATAAAAAATCTAAAGTATAGAAATCATCTTGGGACCTATAGAGATTGTGAGAAATAATCTTCCCAATCCTCCTCAACAATTGCTACCTACATGCGGGCCTTAGAATTGTCAAAGAGGAAAGGGGTGTTAACGGCCCTCCAGAATGCTGAAGCATCTTTGGACAGTGAAGCCTTGCAGAGAGCTGCTAAGGCCTCATTTTTATGACATTTTTTCTATTCTTTAGAGCCTCAGTATATATTTTTCTCAAGCCTCTAATTTCTAACGGGTCTCGGGGTGACCTGTGAATAGCATGTTTCAAGTTGGTCAGTGCCCTTGTACATGCATTGTCAAACCAACTTTTATTGCCCTTTATTCTATTCTTTGCCTCAACGCACAGACAATTTTTAATTTCAGAAGCTATTATATTAAAATGCTCTATTATCTGCTTGCTATGAGACTTCTCCCCAAGGCAAATAGCGAAGCTTTCTGGACAAGCTTTCAGAAGTTTCGCGAGGAACATTTCTGGCACAACCTTACCCCATTTTAGAGTATACCCATTCTGCCTCCCCAGAACCACATCAGAGACTGTCCCTCTCGGGAACTTGTCATCATACTGTTCATAGAAGGGGTTGTCAACCTCAATTATTTGGGGCAGATGGTCACTTAAGGGTAACTCTATAGTCTTTATCCTGTCGATCTTGTGACTAAAACTATTTGAGGCAATAATAAAATCAATAGTCGACGATGCTCCTCTACCGATAAATGTGGGGCCGAAGGGGGTAGGTTTTTGAGCAATTTCATTAGCATATCCTAAGTCACAGATAAACAGTAATTCATTTAATAAATCCCCGATCAAGGAGTGGTCAAAATGTGTTAAATTAATATCTTGCTCCAACATTAGTCCACAAGTCCCTCGTTTACCCTTTGAGCAGAGTGGACAATTAAACCCCTCCCCCCCATAAAATTATCAGTTCCCTATGGTTTTTGTCGATTTCATGTTGTAAATCATTTCTAAGCATTTTAAGGATGTTGGGAATTTCATTTTTCGGAATGTTGTTGTAAAAGTTTACAACAACAAAATGAATTCCCTTCTTAGTAATTAAGGTTATTACTTGATAGAAACTAGATTTAGAAATAAAATTAACTTTCTTGTACGTAAGCTGGTTTGAAAGAAAAGTAATTAGGCCTCCCCTTGCTCTTCCATGTTGACCCCCCACGGCCGGGGTAAAGAAGGTTCTATAACCATTTATAAATACTGGATCAGTAGACCAGGTTTCTTGAAAGGCCATAATATCCTGATCATTTATAACATTTACCCAGGATGGAATATTAATTTTATTCCTCAGCCCTGCCACATTCCAGAATAGGAGTGTACAGGATTTCCAAAGCTCATTTGCTACAAGATCACCCACAGAATTATTGCCCAAAGCCTTTTCAGGAAGGGAACTAGCTCTACTATTGTCCCCCTTTTTAGGTCTCGGACCAGAAATGCTGGCTTGCTAGCTTCCGGGAGAAGATCTTATGTTTCTTAGTAGGGTCGTTTAACCCTCCTCTCTCCTCCATTGGCTGGCTTCCTAAACGGAGGCCTGCCATTGGAGGAGAGAGCCGTCCCTCCAATGAAGCTCCGTCTTTTTCGGATTCGGGGGCGTGATTCTTTGCGTTCTTTAGACAGTGACGTTGTCTGTCACTCAGAACCACAAAACCACGCCCCCGAAAAATTCAGAAGCTTGCAGCCGCCATTTTGCAGCTGTCTCTCTGAGCACCTACAGGCTCTCACCCAGGGTCCTAGTGTGTCCTGGTAGCCATGTTCCACGGCTTGCTCTCTGGTCTGGGTCCTATGTCCGCGTTACACAGTCTAGCTCCTTGAAGCGCCGCCCGTAGTCTGGTCCAGGGAGCTCAGTCCACGGTCTGCCCCCTAGGGGCACGCTCCATAGACTGGCCCTGGGAGCACCACAACGTGTGTGTCTGGCCCTGGGAGCACAGCCTGTCATCCAGGAGCACGTTTTACGCTCCGCTCCCTGATACTGTGGTGCGTTGTGTTGTCCCCGGGAGCGTATTGCATAGTCTGGCCCCCGGGAGAAAGCCTCTCCCCGGGGGCCCGGGGACCACAGTTCTCAGCATGTCACCGAGTGCGTGTTCCGAGGTCTGGTGCCTGAGAGCACAGTCGGCGCCCTTAGGTCGCGTTGCATTGTCAGGTCCTTATGCTCTTGTTGCATAGCCTGGCCCCTGGAGCAGTCCACAGCCGGTAGCCCGGGGACATGTTACATAATCTGGCCCCAGGGAGCACAGCCGGCCCCCTGTGTTCGTGCTGCACTCTCCGCTCCCGGGGATGGGGAGCACGGTCCACAGCGTGTGCCCCGGAGCACAGGCATGCATACAGCGCGTTCAGGCTTCACGTCCCCTGGGGCGTGTTGCACAGCGAGTGTCCTGCGAGCCCGTACTCTACGCAGGTCCATGCAGTGAGCTGTGCGGTGAAGGTCCGTGTGACCCTGGTGCAGGCACGGGTTCCAGCGACCACTGCAGCAGGGACTGGACTGCTGGGGGCACTTTACAGCCTGGCACCGTGTATCGGTGCCTGTGTGAGCCTGATCGGTGCCCGTGTGAGCCTTCACAGCCCTCTGCACGTGTGTCCTGTAGCAGCCTCATATGTGGTTGGGTCGTATAAGACATTTGTGTATCGGTGCCAGACTTTGGGGTCTGTATAAGAGTGAATTAAGGCGCCGTGTGTCCGCAGCTCAATGCAGGGTTGCTCTGTGCTGGTGCAGGCCTGGGTATGGACGTGTCTAGGGTCACCGAAACCAGTGCCTCACTCTGGGTCCATATAATCCTGCTCTGTGGTTCGGTGCTGTTTGACACTGCTCTCTAGTGCGTCTGTATGAGTGGGATCTCTGACTGCCCCCCTACACGCCTGCTATGTGATGGGGAACCAGGTCCCCATTGGCCCTATGGGTCAAGGAACCCCCGCTGGGCTAAGGACTAAGGGCTGCTTTTCGTATGGGTGTGAGGGCATCGTCTATGCAGCCCAGTGGAACACGCACCGTGTATATGTAGAGACGTAAATGCCCCCCGAAAATCCTTCTGGAGATGGTAGGGACCATCGCTCAGGACACCTTGTCCCCCACTGCCGGGTTCCGTAGTACAGTTCATTTTAAAAATATTTGGTCTTCGGGTTCCTTACTAGCATCTTCTGTGACCTCCTTCCTTACAAGTGTGCTCTTTTAATGGGGTTTCTCCCAAACATGCTCTGTAATTGGGTTCCTTTGGGTGCCCTGTAGTCGGTCCCTTGCACACATGCGCAGTAGTCTGGCTCTCCTATACAAGTGTTCACTATGGAACTGAGCTCCATTTAACGATGGCTGCAGTCCGGTTCTCTGAGCGTGCTGTGTTCTCGAGTTCATCTGTGTAGTCACGTTCCTTCAGTGTGTCTTCCCACCATGCTCTGTAGTCAAGCTCGCTCAAGCGTGCGCTGGGGTCGGGTTCGTCTAAAAGCGCTCTAATGCCAACTTCATTCATGCAGTGCCACCGTATCCCCAAATGTGCTTTTTAGGTGGGTGCATTAGAAGCCTGCTCTCTGGCCGGGGTCCTTATAAACCTGCTGTGTATTCGGGTTCCATGCACGCATGCTCCCTGGTCTCATGCTTCCGTTTGTGCAGCAGGTGTAGTCGCACCGAAGCCCATCGAACCCTGATGATGGCTGTATTTCACAGCCCAGACCGCTGCCAGGTGGACCGTCTCCTGCGCTGCACATGGGTCAATGACACACACCCCTATAAACGTGCTGTGTATTCGTGCTCCCTGGTCTCCTGCTTCCATTTGTGCAGCAGGTGCAGTCGCACCGAAGCCCACCGAACCCTAATAATGGGATTTCAGGATTAGCGCGTCGGTAATTAGACGTACTCAACAGACATTAAGACAGTCTTGTGTAAAGAAAGGAACTCGTGCAGATGCATGGATATATTGGAATGTGGACGCACAAGTAAAGAGTGCCTTAAATTGACTCAGCGTAACTTCCGTACTTACAGCGCTTAGAAGTGACACTTGGGGCATGACGAGCTATACAAACACGTTGCTATCCTACAAACGGAAGGCATGTGCCAAGAGGGAAGCTCTTCCAGTTTGTATGGATAATATGGGCGTGTTGATACAATAGTCTATTACGAATTTCATTCATCTGGAAACCAGGAGGCAGAAAGCAACATTTTACTTGTGTTAAATTGTTAGGGATGATGAATTACACCTTCGGGTAAAGTTCGCGCTATATAAAATCGCACAAATAAATAAATAAATAAAAATGAATTCAAAAGCAGCAAATATTTGATTTTGTGGCTTTTACTGAACTGTATTCCCACTTGCACTGATACTGTGTGTTCGTCTGCGAAATGCAATAGGCTTACTGAGATGAAAATATTTATAGGCGCTGCGCACACGCGATAGGTCACGATGCATGTATACAGAGACCTAAAGACATATTGCCTTTGTTTAACGATCCCCCGAGTGCCCCCCAGTTCCCTTTTCCGAAACGGTGCAGCATTCTAGTCTTTACTCGCTGTCCGGCTCCATATTCGCTCTCTCATCGGCGCTGTCTTTCGCCTAAGTGGGCAGGATGCTCAGATACACAAATCTGTGCTTAATTTGAGCCGGTGGTTTCCGGTGCTCGGCACCAGCAATTCTTGGTCAGCATTGGTACCTATGACAGTTCTTTTAATCCAGAGATGAGCACAATAGCTGTTGTTTATTAATTCAATATTCATTAAGAATGACTAATACCTCTCGCCAAAGCCATTATTTTAACTTTAATGTCCTGAAATTGTCAGAATTGTCACACTTGTAGGGACTCATTAGTTATGCTGTTACTATATAATTGACAGCGGCAATGGGCAGTGCAAGCAGAAGTGGCCTGCCGACTAAAGCCCTGGCACTTATGGTATTACAAATTAGGCACTATATATGAAGCGGATATAAGGACACCAGGGTGGTCCAATCTGCCCTTTTACCTGCCACTGCCTGTAATAAGTTCTCCCTCATCACTAGATGGTCTTTTCTCCGACCTCATCGTTCACGCTTATCATGTCTCGCAGACGGAGTTTACAAGATTGTTTGTTGTTTTTCGGTAAGGCGCACGGGGTGCAGGAAATATTACCTTTTTATTGCTCTGTGCAAATATGTACTTTTCCTTGGTTCACGGGGTGGATGAGATTGGCAAAGCAAAGCAGGACACGTGGAACAAAAGGCAAACCTACCATGAACTGCAGGTGAATTTGAGCACACCCGGTGGCGTACCTCGGACCCCAGAGCAAGCAGCCCCTGCTTGTAAATACAGCCACAATTGTGGTTTACTGGGCCCCGGTGCCAGTGCACCTGTTGCACAGTGGATGGCTCCACCACCGAGCACGCACGCCTCAGGATTCGCAGCCTCTGCTGGAATGTGAAGGGACAGTTAGCACCCGAGTGAGACCCGGGCAGTTACTCCTGTTATGGGGGCAGCGCCTGTAGCTGGGTTTAGGACACATACATGCAGCATGCACTGTTGTCCAACATTCCTGTCTAATGTACACACTAATGACGCAGACCCTGCGCGGCCTCTCCCTGCTCACACACCGAGCGCCCCCTTGTGCTTGAGAGGCAGTAATTCAAGAGCCTTGTACATTCCTAGGTCCAAGCATAACTCGCCTAATTCGGGTATTTTTCATTGTTTTTGGGATCTGTAGTCCATTTCAACCCTTAAGAAAATGTGGTCTACAAGCTCCATAATGCAAATAAAAGTACTGGATGAGCTACTAACGCGTGGCCCTGGGAAATGAGAGATCTCTGCCCTAGCATGTACACCCCTGCCCGGCACTCCCCAGCCTCACCTCCCTGCTGCAGGAACCTAGAATCGTCTAGACCCCAGGTCCGCCTTGACTCCGTTTTACTGTGCCTTAGCAGGTGAGTGGGTGGACCCCCGGGCCTATGCACTACACCCATCTCCCTTCAATTTTTTTTAAATGTGTATATATTTATTTATTAGAGATGTTGTACAGCGATGACCACGTGGAGTCGAACTCGAAGCTTTAGACCGGAGTAAGGGAATGAAGCCAGCCATTTCTGGAACATGTATACATAAACACATCAGTTGTTAGTCTAGAAGCGTGTTAGTTTCCATGTCTGCCTCTTCTTCTGCATATATTTGTTCTGTGCTACACTTGTGCATTTAAAATAAACCATCTTCAATGGGCAGGAACATTCCGCTGCACCCACCTCAGCGGGCCGTCCCACCCACGCCTTGCCGTCTGAGTCACTCTGTACTACTCACTCTTCACTACTGAAACTAAAAATACACTTTGTATATGTAGGGGTGTGGCTGTGCATGTAAATGTGTGTGGCTCTATAACTCTTTACTACTCACTCTCTCACTATTTAATACTCACTCTTTCACTTTTTACTACTCGCTCTCTAATACTCTCTTTACTAATAACTCTCCTACTCACTATCAACTACTTGCTCTACTACTCTACTACTTACTCTGTGTGTGGGTGCTAATGCAATAGGCCTTGCATATGCAAGCGATTAAGCTATTGGCAATATAAATGACAATGCCATTTATTTATGATTAAAAAAAAAATGTCATGAGCAATGCCAGTAGCTCTACCTTTAATAATGCCGAGACCATTGCATTGTAAATGCTTGTTTAACACTGGGGTACTTAAGATCTTACAGTAATCATGTTCAGTATCGTCATAAGTCATTTTTAAGACCAAGTCTGCTTGGCTAGTAACCTTGTTACCCTCCCCTGACATCTGTTCTTTTAATTTCCCCCTGAGCTCATCTGTAATGACCCCTGAGCCTAGTAAAGTGGTCTGACAAGTGTCCTTCTTTTGTCAATCCACATATCCAAGGCCTGAGAATACGTCAAATCGATTATGGGTTGGTACATTATAAACCGGTGTGGCCGGACCTCTATTGTCTCAGAAATAATTATTTCCATGATTAGGTCCCGGAGTTAGTAAATAAGGGTGCAATTGATGGAAATTAAATGGTCTGTATATCTGGGAAAAAGAAGTCTGGCTAGATCCATATTGGTTGAAGCCAGGCCTGACTATAGGCTGCCTTACTGACTCCCTGTTTTTAAACTGTTGGACTGGGAAGTATGGATAGAAGTAGCTAAGATAATGAGTAGTGACGGAATCGCTACTTCTTGTATCGTACCAGTCCCCAATATGCCTAACCGCTCTGTGATCTTTAAAGTTTACAATAATTACGTCCCCTTTCTTATCTTTGGGACGTGAACCTACCCAGATTGCACGCCTAACATTTAAAATTTCCCCATTAATATGGGCAGGCAGGGGTCTGTTATTGCGTAACCAATGGGTCACTTTATTTCTTAGAGCTCGATGATCTTCCCTAGAACCCGTAGGGAGCTCGGGAACCCCTGCCATAACTATAGCATAGGGCGCAGCTTCTGGCGGTAGATCGACTATTCTATCTAAGGGCCGGTTTATATTGTGAGAATTCCCTATCCCATTCTCCTTAATAATCTTATTTTGTAGAGGCTTGACTCTATCTTCCACAACCAAATTTTTCCCCCTTGGTTATCTGCTTTGCTTAAAGTTTGAATATCAAGCGCAAGCTTTTTATTGTACAGAGGGCAGGTTTGTACTTTTTTCGGGGGAGGGACAGTTGTATTTTTCGCAGCTTGGTTTATTTTTCTAGAGGGTGTAGAGCATAATGAGACTTGTTTGGGTGCTGATATCGTGCTGGCAGATGTTCCTCTAGATTTTATAATATTTACACCCTTTTCCAGATCTGCTAATAAGAGTGTATTTTTTTCTACCTTTTTCACGACCAAGTCTAGGTGCGTGTTACACAAAGTAATCTTCTCTAGCAGGGGCTGTATTAGTTTTTTCACCAAACTTTCAATTTTTCCAAAAAGGCCAGCCTCACTAAGGGAGCAATGAGTTGTCATTAGAGAAACCATAGGAGGAGTTGGTAATTCAGCCACGTCCCCCTGTGTTGAAGTGGAACTCCTCTTCTGTGTCTTAGCTTGCCGAGACATTAATGGACCACCCACTCTTTTTTTAATTTTAACATTTGTGGGAGATATATAATTTTTGTTAAGAGGGGATGCAGGAGAGAATCTGGGGGAGTTTGATAGCCCTTCATCGTCATCACTATTATGCAAACTCGATAAAGATACACGGGTACTAATAGGGGTATTCAACAGGGAAACCTCAGTACTAGAGCGTTCTGACGCTTCACCTTTGTCCTCCCTGCCTCCAATATTTAGTAACCCAGTGTCTGTTACAGTAGTGTATATTTGAGTAGGCGATGGCATTATCCCTATATGCCCCAAGGAGGATCGTTTATCAATCATTTTGTCGGGAGGAGAACCCCTTTTAGAATTAGCTATATCAGTTTCATTCTGATTATGCTTCCCCCTTCGTCTTGATATTGCTTTTTTAAAAGTTCTAGCAGAACGTGGGGGAAGCGGTGCACACTCTGTTTCCATGATGGTAGGGATATCTGGCCGGTCATCCAGCATTTCAGCATGCACCTGGGCTATGGCCGTCACTGCTTTCCCAGGAACAATGGGGGGATTGTAAATCGTAGGTGTGTCAGCAACTAATAATGACACATCATCTTGTATCATTCTAGGACTCCCCTGGCCAAGGGAAGCCCTTCTATCGCTATTAATCTGGTTGATCTTCTTGAGCAAATAATTGTCCATGGGACCTAATCCAGAAGCGACTTTATCAATGTTAACAATTTTACCAATTTTATCTTTAGACATCATACCAACTTGGTTCTACTGCCAGTCAAAAAGGTTATAATAACAGGACAGGCCTATCGCGATCAACGCTTTTACCACAAACAATAATTAAAATATGAACTTCACGGGCAATACATACAGACAGGCCTTCCCTTCAGGATCAAGGTCTATGGCCCAGTCCAGTCTCCTCAGGCCTCGACCCGCGCGCGATCCCGCGACGCGGGGGCTGCAGTGTTTAAATAGCGCCTCCGTGCGCCAATCAGGCAAAGTTGTTTCCGGTGGTGGGGCGCTGGGGTGCCTGGGACTTGTAGTCTCCCTCCGCTCTGCGGCCGCGGGATGTCGTGCTGCGGCGGCGGGAGGGAGACACAGTGGAACTGCAGGAACACCGAGGGGGCAGAGGTCCGTGGCAAGCTGCTGGCGGGTGAATACAGCCCTCAAAATAAATATCGCAACCCGCTTCACCGGGGCTGCAGTGTTTAAATAGCGCCTCCGTGCGCCAATCAGGCAAAGTTGTTTCCGGTGGTGGGGCGCTGGGGTGCCTGGGACTTGTAGTCTCCCTCCGCTCTGCGGCCGCGGGATGTCGTGCTGCGGCGGCGGGAGGGAGACACAATGGAACTGCAGGAACACCGAGGGGGCAGAGGTCCGTGGCAAGCTGCTGGCGGGTGAATACAGCCCTCCAAATAAATATCGCAATTACAATTTCTTGTGCAACTTCTTTTATCTCTCTCCTCAGATTTTCTTTGTTCTATTTCTGCAACATTTTACAAAATGACCTTGTACCCACAGCCATTGCAATATACATTTAAAGCTTGAAAGTCATTTGCATTCGCCCTATGTCCACTTCTCCCTCTGTAAGTGAGAGGAATGGGAAGGCTCTTCTCAGCAAGTGCATCATTTGAAAGTAGGAGCCGGTGATGGACGGAGCCTGTTCTTTCATGGTAAGAGGTTGATCAAGGCTGACTTCCAAGTTCTTGACTACCTGTTTGGGCATAGGTGATGTGCCAAGTTCAGAAGGCCACCAATCAGAGGCCCATAACTGTTGGGGTTTGCCATACAGGATAATCTCTGATTTCCTAGCATTCAACTGGAGACAGTTCACCATCATCTGAGCAGCAATAGCTGTATCACAGTGAGGGAGTTGTAGTCCTCAGTGGGACTAGGTCTTCCCACTGGGAGGAGAAACCCAAATGATGAAGCATGCCACCTATGGTGGGTGAGGGTTTTCATCATAAAAGGGATCTTCCCCCTTTGGGGATTCATCAATCCTTCACTACTTAGACTGTCTTCGTGCTAGCATAGACCCGAGGAATTGTTGTGTTATAATTGTATTGGAAAAGGGGATATTTTCCTCACAGGCCTCTAAACTATCTCCTTGGACCCTATCCTCTTGTTTCTTGTGTTACTCTTTCCATTTGATTTCAAATACTATTTTTTTTTTTTGAGTTTTAAACCGCCTTTATTGCCTTCTTACAATGCACATACACAGCTCGTAGCCTACAATCCTGGGGGCCGGCAGCAAAGTATCTCGAGTCCAGAAATACAAAAACCTGTATAGTTGGATGACACAGCCATTCAGCCGACAACCCAGGGGTCCGGCGGCAAACCACTCTGTAGGTATACAAGACTCTGCAGCCGTTGCAATTGTAATTGAGCAACTCCGCCTACTGCTAAACGTGTGCTGCACTAGAGTGTCCCCCCAGTGCGTGTATGTCATTCTCCACCAGGTGGTTGTGTATGCAAGTAGTGTGTCCATCCAGTTGAAGGCGTAAAGCTTATATGAACTACCCCCCCCAACTGCCCTGCGCACATCCGCCCCTCCCCCATGTAACTATCATATATCGTATAATTCAGGCGCCCCCAGACCTCCCTGTGCTGGTTGGGTAAATAAATGTCATGGTTACTCATGGTTGCTACTAGTTCGGCCTCAAAGAAAAGGGAGGTTCCCCTGTAATATGTGTCAGGGAGGGGGATACTTAGTCAAAAAGAGAGAGTCCCTGTTATAGGCGGCGTTTCGGTGCTACTCAATCTTGACACCTTCATCAGGACATTAAGACATTTGACTCCGCATCTACAAATGAATAACAGTGTTTTAGTATCATTGTGTGCTGCATATTCTGCATGTCCTCCTTATTACCAAAATTGTTGTCTAGGACTATTCGCATTATGCTGAGATTGAGTAGCACCGAAACGCCGCGTCGACCTTTTTAAAGTTTTGACTGTAATTTTTACTCTGTTGTTACCCTAGATGGTATTTTAAAATGTCTGAATTATGTTTTAGAATGTGACCCAGTTGGGAGGCTTATAATACATTTTGTGTATTTTTATAAATTGTTTGTATCAGTGCTAGTTACTTTTGAGTCTTTGTGTAAACATACCTCATTTGAGTCAGGCAGTTTGTTTTGCGATATACCCACTAGATAAAGAAGATAAACTTACTACCTCCTCTTAGTTTTTCTTCAGCTATCCCAGTCTGCTACAACTATAACAGGGACTCTCTCTTTTTGTGCTACTAGTTCGGGCCAGACAGAACAGCACGAAACAACTTACATCACCTATCAGCGGTCCGGACCCGCGTGCCATAGTCCGTCCCTCCCTGCAACCACAGTATCCGCCTTCCTCTGTCTGTGAGCCGCTCCCGTATGACGTAGCAAGTGGGTCACCCCGTCGCAGTGGCATGTTGCATAGCCACAGTCTGCGACAGTACATCAGCCGCCTGCCCCACCATGCTTTGAACTGAGTCCGCAGCATCGCCTCGTTCCCCAGTCCTGAGGTGTGTCAAATAAAGGCTCCAGAAGTTCTTGGGTCGGGACGAGGGAGGGAGAAGGTCACTATAAAGCTCAGACTGCGTACAGCAATACAGCATGTCATTAAACCAATTTTTGGTCGTTGGCAATGGTCCCCTCATCCAGCACATTGCTACTACTCTTCTAGCCATTAACATACCCATGTCAGTGAGCCGTCTAACTGCCACCGGCAATGCTTTGGAGTAACCTAGCAGTGCAAGCGCCGGGTCTGGGGTTAGCTGAAGATCTAGGATCGCGTTCATGGATGAGAAGATGCCTACCCAATATTGATGTACCCCTGGACAGTACCATGCTAGATGCATAAAGTCTGCAATCGGCACGTGGCACCGCTCACATTCAGCCGTTTGTCTCAGACCATATCTGTGGAGATGCTCCGGAGTATAGTAGACCCTTTGCAGGAACTTAAAATGCACCAACCTATGTCGGCCATTCAGCGAGACCTTCTTAGTATTTGCGCAGCAGTATCTCCACATATTGTTGTTAATTTAAACCTGTAGATCAGTTTGCCATGCCGTTCTCACCTTCGTGAACAGTGGGCCCCTGTGCTCCAGAGCAAGCTTGCACAACTTAGTAATCAACTTCTTAGAAGTATCCGCTTTGATCACACATGTGAGTTCCGGGATCTCCGAAGGTTCAACCATGTCGGGACCTAGCAGGGCCGCTAATGCACTACGCACCCTATGGTATTGGAAACGGCACAGCAAGGGAGCATCACCTCCCTCCTGTGCTACCTGCTCACTTGTTTTCACTATCCCATCCATGAATAAGTCTCCCGCCGTCGTGATGTACAGTTTGTTTAACGCTTGCACCACGCCCTTTTCTCTCACCGGCGCTACCCATAAGGCCCATTCAATGGGCATACTAGGAGAATATAATAAGGTGCCCTTGTGGGCTTGCAGAAGGGAGTTCCACGCATGATTGGTAGATGCTATGGAGTCCAAAGTTCCCGTTCTACGGTCCATAGGTCTGAACACCGTGGCCGGGAGTGGGACTGGGTCCGCAAACAGCCTTTCCATGCTGAGGTGGGGAATCCCTGCATCTCCGTGGATCCAGGTATGGAGATGTGGCGCCTGAGCCACTCTGTAATATAGCTCTAGATCTGGAGCACCCAAACCACCCATGTCGCACGGCAGCGTGAGCAGTGTCCAATTCACTCTGGGTTGCTTGCCAGCCTAATCATAAGTTGTGTCAGAGTTTTGAAGAAGGATTTGGAGAGAACCATAGGAAGGGCGCTAAATAGGAAGAGGAATCTGGGGAGAACCACCATTTTCATGATGGCTATACGGCCTATCAAGGAGAGCGGGAGCTTGCACCACAGTTCAACATCGTCCTCCAGTCTTCCAAACGCCACCCCGTAGTTCTCACGTAGTAATGTTTTGGAATCGGTGTGTAGTTTGACTCCTAAGTACCGAACCGGGTCTGTGGACCACTGCAATGGGTATTCCATCTCAAATCTATGTGTCACTGGGGTGAGAGGAAACGCCACTGATTTCGCCCAGTTGACTCTGAGACCCGATAGAGCACCGAACCGTACCACCTCTCTCAACATTGAAGACAAATTATGTTCTGGATCGCGGACATATAGCAGGGTGTCATCCGCATATGTAGATACAACTATCTTATATGTTGGGAAGTTGATTCCCTCATTCCCATGGTACTCCCGAAGCGCGCAGGCAAGTGGCTCTGCCACCAGCGCGTATAATAGGGGGGACAGCGGGCAGCCCTGTCTGGTGCCCCTGCTGATAGGGAGCGAGTCTGTTACTATATCTCCCAGTCTGAGTCTGGTCGTTGGTTTGTGATATAGAGCACCTAGCATTTGGAGAAACGGTTCGCCTATGATTTCAAATACTATTTACTCCACTTTCTCAGTCACAGCTCCATGTTTCTCTGTGGCATTACTTAATTCGAACACAGTTTTGAGCATGTGTTTTACCCTTTTAGCCACCTGGAATCCGTCCTCTAAGGGTGGTTCATCCATCGATTCTGATTTTATCACTAGCACATTTTAATACATATTGGTCTAAAATTCTTTCCTCAATTTTAGCTCCACATGTACATGTTGCTAATTTTCTGAGATTCGCAATATATTATTCCACTGCCTCCTCTTAACTTGTTCCAGTAACCCAAAATGATACCTTTCCATTATAGTGCTCACCCTTAGAAGGTAATGGCAATCTAGCTTTAACAAACATATTTCATATTCGTTTAAATGTCTTTCTTCCTCTGCACCCAACTCTGGCATTTTTTTTTAAATGTCCTGCCCCTCACCTCCGAGACAATGCATCAACAATGAGAACTTTTGTTCGGTACTCAGACTTGCACCGCAAACTCTTTTCCCACTTTTCCCACTTACTCCATTTCACAGGAGATTCTCAAGGGGTACTCCAAAAGAAAGGTGGTGTTATGACATTCTGCATTTTCCCTTGAGAAATGAACCCCACCAATGGCAGATACTCTTCTTTTATGTATGTATACACCAAAGTCTATTTCTATGTAATCTCAATTTAGACCCAAACATATCTTACCCATGTAATGACTTAAATCAAGTTTACCTAAACACATAGAGAACTCGTAACTCACAAGTAAGTAAACAAATACCACAAATATAGTCCCTTGAATTGTCTCCAATTTTTCCTGTAGATGTTAGTGTGCTTATCACTGTGGATAAGCTACTGTGACCCCTAATGTCATTACACAGGAGGTCAGCTCCAATTTTGGTGAAACTGATTTTCTGAAGTTGTGCCTATCACCGTGTGAAGGTCCAGACAATTTCTTGTACTCCGTTGCAGGCTGTCGGAGGGTGCACCTTTTAAAATCGTCTATCACTGTAAACTGGATTGTAATGCCTTTGACTCACAATGGTAAACTCCCCAGTGACACAAAATGGCAGCCAAAATGTCTTCGCCGTCAAGTTTCTAACGCCAATAAACGTAGTCATACTGATACCAGGTGCCCATTCTTTCTACAGACAATGGCGTTTGTTATTTCCACGTCACTTCACACTTGTTTCCTCAGGCATCTGGACTTGTTTTTCTTTCTCTGTGGAACGCAGATGCATTCCACCACTTTGCCAAGGCCTCTCCTCCTGGCGGGCTCCCGCAACGTTTTCATAGCAGCGCCGACAAATCTCACCTGCACGGCCCCCCCAATGGCTTAAGGACACAGCGCACGCCAATTCACCACACCGCTTGGCTCTCCTGCCTTAACTACTCCTTGAACTACTTTGTGACTCCACCATCACTTCTAAGATCTCCATGTTAAGATGGTCTCTGTCTGATAACAAGTGGGCTCCTCGTGACCAGTGTGAGAAACTGACACAGAACTAACTATACCACCACTAATATTCTATACAATCACATTCCAAACATTATGTTCCATAATGAAACTTACTTGTTAGAGACATTACTGATGTGTTTCTAAAATTAAATGCATTGCACAAATGAAACTTGAACTCTGGCTGACTAGACATTTTAGGCCTCATTCTCCATCTTGTCTGTGATGTTTACTTCTAATTATCTGTCCCACGTTGATAAACGTGTGCCTTCATGTATCAGTAGAATAATGTTTGGATGTACTTTTCACTGGCAAGACAACAACCTTCACGAGAATATTAAAATGTTGGTTCAGTATTACTGCTCCTGTGCAAGTTTTCACCTAGTAGTCTTAGAAGAATATTCATTTGATGTAACAATACTTATTCTAGTATAGGTGGTATTAGTAAGAAGCTTCTTGTAGAATTGTGAGATATTTTCTAAATGTAATATCTTGCAACAGTTTCACACTGCTTAATTCTGATTGAGAACCATGTACAAACATAGTAAATCTGTGAAATCTTTTGTTCAGAACCCGATTAAAGTATGATCTTTTTGGATGTGGGCAAAAACCTTCCTTTCCACGCCGGATTGCTCTCCTATCTTAGACTTGTGTTTGACTGACCAGAACCCTAGCTAGGTTATTGACTGATTTCTTAATTTCAACTCAGCTTTGCGCTTCGATTTATTGATCAATTAATTCGGAATATTTTGATTGATTCTTGCAAGACAAAATTTTAAAATTAACCTTTAAGGTTTCAGTCTTCTTGGTCTGTCATTTTTGTAGGAACAAATGGTTTCCATGTACTGAATTAAAATTGGCATTTATAATGTTTTAATGAGTCACAGGTTCATCAAGAAGCACCAAAATCCTTAAAGGGATAAATACCTGTCCCTGTACATTGGTTGCACAAAAAAAGTGCAGAGCAACGTTATTGGCAATATGTGTGGGTTAATATGAAGTCACACCTGATTCACATGAATAGACATGTCATTGAATAAGATATTATGCTTCCGTTTAACTTTGTGAATAGAATGCAAATGTTGATATGAAATGTTCTAAAGATCCACTGATGTCGGAGGCTCGCGGCGCGGCAAAACAAGATGGCCGCCACGTAAAGAGTTCCGCTCGTCGGTCCTGACTTTAAAATGAAGGGCTTCGATTTAAGCAGCATTTTCTGGATTTAAGGGCAGTTTTGCACGTCGGAAGCAACGGAGCACATAATGGCAAGTTCTCTGACCGAAATTCGGTCTTTTGTGAGTGTATTCTGCTAATTTTTCTTCTGCCTCAGACAGCGGCCGCCATTTTGTCTTTTCGTCTACGCAGTATCTCCTTTCCTCATCCTCCTACGATGCTGCATACTACTTCTGGATGGTTTTCACCTTTTTTTTGAATGAAGCTTTCCTCTACTGCCCACGGACAGCTCAGCTGGTGCTTCTCTTATTTACTTTTCTTCATCTTTTGGCTCCACGATGCCTTTCTAGCCCTAATGTCATTGGTTTATCGCATCCCGGTGTGGAGAATTATGTGTGCATTGCTTATCTAACTCTCTCTGCGGCACAGCATCTACGTGACTATTATGGCTGCCTGCCCACCTCAATATTGCTCTCCCTTGACATTTACTTGTTTCTACGCTACATGCTTCACATGCCTTCACTCCTACGCATCCAACCTGCTGGGCTATGTTGGTGATTCAGCTCTCTTCATCTTCATAGTGGGCTCATCCAAATCTTTGCCACTGTACGTTTTGCTATAGTTTTTCTGAGCTTTCTTCGCCATTTCTCTCAGCTGGTGTTTTCAAGATGGAGACCTCACACTCTACTAAGTCTCATGGAAATTCTGCTGGTAGCCATAAAGATCCTGCTGCTTCTACAGGCAAACGTCTCAAACAGGACCCACCTTCTCCCCCCAAATTTCCTCTGCCCATCACTCTGGAGGACATAATGGAAGAATTGCGTCTTATCCGTCCCTTTATGGCGGACACCGCCACTACTCTTCAGAAGTTGGATGATAAATGGTCTAACCTTGATACCAGACTCTCAGATGTCGAACAAAAAATTAGCGATGCTCAAGATGTTGTTGCTCGAGTTGATACACTTACCAAAGAAGTTAGTCGCCTCAAAAAGATTACGGAGGATTTGGAAAATCGCAACAGATGTAACAACCTCCATATTTATGGGATTCCAGAAGGTTCTGAGGGGTCGGACATGATCCACTTTCTGAAAACTCAAGTTCTCCAAATTGTGAACCTTCCTAAATCTTCGGATGTCAATATACAACGGGCTCATCGCTTAGGACCGAAGTCGACATCTTCTACGTCTAAACCTAGAGGTATCATTGCTTATTTCCTTTTATACTCGGATCTTATGTCAATTCTTCATACCGCTAAACAGCATAAGCAGATGCTTTGGTCTGCGCATAGAGTCTTTTTCACTCAAGATGTCTCCAAGCCTACCGCTTCTCGTCGAAAGGAATTTTTTGACCTTAGACCTGCGTTGAGAGCCATGAATGCACGCTACGGCTTAATCCATCCTTGCTTCTTCAAAGTAACTTATAAAGACAGAAGTTTCAGCTTTGATGATCCTGCTGACCTACGGAAGTTCATTCACACTCACAAGGGATAACTTATGGAACTGATCAAACCCTGATTCTTTTGTTAACAACTTTTAGTTCTGTCCTGTTGTATTGCGATTCTTATATGTAGTATGTTGGCATTTTGTCCTTGATTGCTCATTTTTCTTTATGTTTTACAGGTCTCCCTTGTGTGCTGTGTTATTGGTGGTCCCCTCCTATTTTCTCCTGATGTCTGTACTGTACAGTCCATCTTGTTGCTGAATTTTTCCCTCATGTTCTGATAAGTTCTCTTCCCTTGTTTCATTTGGTCGCCTTTTTCCTATGGTCCTTTTTATTTCTTTTCATGTTATTTGGTGACTTGTTTTGTATGGTTTCTCTTTTTCGTGCGGTTGACTTGTTCTTCGCCGCCCCCCTTCCACAATAATGTTTTTTCTTCGCTTGCCCTTTATGGCTACAGCCATTTGGCTCCTCGCCATCACCCTTTTACTGTCTTCTCTGGGGGGAGTTTGCCCCCCTTCTCATCTTTTCTGCTCTTTCTTTTTCTTCACTTTTTTCTCTTCTCCTTCTTTTTTATATCCTCTTCTCATTTTTTAGTACTTTTTTTCTTTCTTTTACTTTACTCATTTTATTATATCCTTGCGGTAACTTTGCTTCCTTCTTTTGCTTCTTTTTCCTTGGCGACAGTTTTCTCACCTACATTTTGAGATGTTCTTCTCTTTTCCTTGTATTGAGCTTCCTTACCTTCCACCACATTCTTAATTTGTTCTGGTTCATACAAACAAGGTGGTTACTATTATCTTTTTCCTATACTTTTGATATCTGGTGTGTTCCTCTTCTCCTAATCACTCACTTACTCTTTTTCTCTTTTAACTGGTTTATACACTTTTTCCTATTCATTTTTCTCCTTCTATTATGAATGGTCTTCGTACCATCTCATGGAATGCTAAGGGTCTCCGAAACCCTATTAAAAAACAATGTGTTTTGTCTCATTTGGCTCGATTGAAATGTCAAGTGGCTTTCTTGCAAGAAACACATCTCACCTCACAAGATATATCCTTACTGCGTAAACAATGGGTAGGAGAAGCCTTCTGCTACTCTGCAGTTAATAACAAAAATGGTGTTGTTATTTTATTTCATAAATCGTTGTCTGTTCAGGTTCAAAATTAATTTCATGATTCTAATGGAAGATGGCTGTTTCTAGATTGTACTGTTAACAATGTTCATTTGTCCCTCTGTACAGTATATGGCCCTAATGGTAATGATTTAACTTTTTGGAATGACTTTTCCTCACTTCTTTTCTCTCATTCGACTGAGGACTTGATTGTGGGTGGTGACTGTAATCAACTCATGGATCCCTTTTTTGACCGTAATTCACGCACACGATATGTTCCCAATAAAATGCAAAAATCATTTCACAACTCCATCTCCTCCAGGGGTCTTATAAACTCATGGAGAATATCCCACCCCGATTCCCTTGAGTTTTCCTTTTTTTCTTCAGTGCATGCATCACACTCCCGTATTGACTACATCTTTCTCTCACACCATGCCTTTCAATTCATGACTAATGCCGAAATAGGGTCTAGTCTTATTTCGGATCACGCTCCCGTTATATTAGATACAGATTACCCTTCTCCTGGGTCTGCTTCTCGCCATTGGCACTTCAACAACTCACTACTCCTTGATCCCCAGTTTACTGATCATTTTGTACTTTTTATGGATGAATTTTTCGTAATAATCTTGATACTGTCCAAGACTTTTATTTTATCTGGGATTCCTTTAGGGCCGCTGCTAGGGGATGTGTTATTGATTTTGTATCCCGAAAGAAAAAACAGGCCCTTGCCCAATCATCTCAAATCCTACAACAAATTAAAAGACTTGAACACCTTTATTTTACTACTAATTCCCCTGATACATTATCCTCTCTCAACCAGGTGAAAATGCAATTCAATAAACACTCCTGGGAATCTGCCTCTAATCAACTTCTTAAATTTAACGCTAAGATGTATGGTGGGCGTAATAAAGCAGGCAAATTATCTTAAAATTAAAAAGCAAAAATCTAAGATTGTTACAATCAAAGACTCTCAAGGAGTAAAATTCTCGATTGTTTCGTACAATATTACTCATCCCTTTATACTCCGGAATCTAACCCTTCTACTGAGCAAATCGACTCTTTTTTCAATCTATTCCTAAATCCTCAGATAATTCGGTAGATCTCTCTTCTCTTGATGTCCCGATTTTAGAAAAGGAGATGGTTGCAGCCCTTACTCTTCTTCCTAAGGATAAAACACCCGGCCCAGATGGTTTTACGGTACGCTTTTACCTTCATTTCAAGGCAGTCTTAGTCCCTCACTTACTTACTTTAATCAAACACTTCCTTGATTCAGGCGAATCTAGAGGTTCTTTTACACAGGCAATGCTTTGCCTTCTTCCTAAAAAAGACAAAGATCCTTCCCTTTGTAAAAATGACCGGCCCATTTCTCTTATCAATACAGATTGTAAAATATTTGCAAACATTTTAGCCATTCGTATAAATAAAGTAATCCCTGATCTAGTTAATATATATAAATCTGGATTTTTTAAGGGTAGGTCAATTACTGATAACTCAAGAACTCTTCTTAATATCATACATCTTGCTGGAAAAATTACTTCTCCCGTCGCAGCTATTACTTTAGATGCTGAAAAAACTTTTGATCGGGTCAATTGGGATTTTATGTTTGGTGCGCTTTGATGGCATGGTTTCAGTCCCCCATTATAAAGTACATTCAATTATTATATTCTGCTCCCTTGACTTCTATTTGGGTCAACGGAGCTCAATCAAGATACTTTCATCTCCACAGAGGAACCAGACAAGGTTGTCCTCTTTCCCCCCTCCTTTTTATCCCAGATTTAGTGCCTTTTTTTGAAAAACTAAGATGTTAACCTTCCTACTCTGGATTCGTCTATCAGACAGCCGCGGTGCGTCCATTGGGGCGTAGGGGCGTAGCCCCACTAAGCCTGGTGGACGCACCTGCGGTCACTGACACAACAAGCTCCGATAAATAAAATAAAGCGCTTCAATCGGGGGTTCTGGCCGGGACACACCTGATGGAATAGGGAGTGCGCAGGGGGTGGGGCTGGCTGACTGGCTGGTCTGCTGCAGCAGGCAGCTAAGCTTGAGTTTAGTTACAGTAACAATTTAAACACTGTATGTCAGTTTCTGCGAGTCGACTGCGCATGAGGAATTTCGGGCAGAAACTAGCCCGA
This sequence comes from Lissotriton helveticus, assembly GCF_964261635.1. Classification (NCBI taxonomy): domain Eukaryota; kingdom Metazoa; phylum Chordata; class Amphibia; order Caudata; family Salamandridae; genus Lissotriton; species Lissotriton helveticus. The sequence goes on along the minus strand of NC_136063.1, from coordinate 886,120,175 downwards.
GCATGCGCGTCAGCGTCAAATTCACAATATAGACGCTGAGACGGACCGAAGGGGCCAGGGGGTGCGGCTTTAGCCGGGCCCCGTCGTTTGAAAGGCGCCAGGGCGAGTAGTCTGTGTTGCCCCCCTAGCCTATCCTGGCGCTTATGCAGCGCCAGGATTGGCTGGCCCACCGCGCCAAGGACAGGCAAACCATTATTGGATGCCGCGCGTGGATGTGGTGGCACACTGGCTCAGGCCGCTCAGCACTATATCAATGCTGGCCAATCACTGTGACTTCAGCATGTGAAGCCATTCAGTGATTGGCCATTCGGGGACGTGGTGCGCGCCGTGACGTTTGGTTGCTGCTACTTGCTGTACTTAAGTTCTAGTAGGGGGCGGGGCTCTCTCTGTCTCATCGCCACGTGAGATTCATTAGAGAGAGAGAGAGAGCCTCAGTCTGAGAGAGAGAATCCATCGAGTCGCCGACTGAAGAATCGTCGAATCTTCGAATATATTAAGTAGGTCACGGTGCAGGTCGCGCTTGGGGGCAGCAGGGAGGCAGGCAATCCCAGGCATATATATATATTTCGAGGTGTTATGGGGCTCGAAGCTACCCATAGTGGAAATACCCACCCATAAACCGCTGGCCTGCGACCGAAGCACGCACCTACAGCACACAAGAAGAGCGAAAACAAAAGAGCCTGAACATTTTCAAGCAGGTCCGCTCCACACAAAGCAAGGACTGCTAGTATCAACATAAAACGACCAAGCAGAAAGCCTGCGATCAATGTTGTGTGGCTGACAGGGCCGGTTAAAGGGGATGGACGCGGCTCTAGTCTTTCCGGTGCTGAGTCGAGAAGGTTGCAGGGGTGGGAGGCGGGTCCAGGCTGAAGTACAGGGATGCACCGACACCGAGGCCTGATCCCAGGGCACTTGCGTACCTTATGCGGCCCGGCCCCGAAGTCATCATTCATACTGTTTCCAAGATGATCATGCACACCCTTACCCGGAAGTGCCATTCCCAGGCTGTAACCTGGGTAGTGATTCAGGTGGGGAGGATGAGTCCAGTCCGTAAGTCCCATGTGGAGTGGAGACACACTCTCTTACTGACGCACAGACACATACTTGCATCTTGCACCCGGATGAATGTACTCGCACACATTCACAAACTCGGAATTTGCACAGACTGTTTGATTCACACATACACGCACGCACTGACATATATGCACATTCCCAGAGGCAGGTTCTTTTCCAGGCTCACATACTCTGTCTCTCCGGCACACTAGCATGCACCCACATTTGAGAATGTGAATCCCTTCCCCACATTAGCAGACACATCCACACCGCTAAATCCCATCCCACTGATGGGGTGGGAAGTGGTTGTTTCAATGTTATTTGTCTTAGTTATTTGTCAAACAAGTACTCTGTTCCATTGCCATTCTACGCTGGAAATCGCCAGAGGTTTACTCCATCCCCTTCCGGGGTGGGAAGGGGAAAGAATCCTCACCAGAGTTGGTGGGGGTCGGAGTGAAAGAGCATCTTCACTGTAATTTCTTTTCCAGTTGATAAAGTACTGTGTTGAGTTATTATGCATAGAAAACTGCACAGGTGAATATGAGCTTCTTTTTTTTGAAGTCACGTGACATTCCCAAAAGTATGCCTCAAAATCTATTCCTGGCTCAGCTTTCCAGGGGGTACTTCTGGGAATGTTTGTGAATTGATAAAAACAGTAAAATAGGCTCCACCTCAGACTACCTGTGCTTTCTCTTTTCCTTGTTTTGGTGTATAAACCACCGCTGCTTATCCCACTGTCACGCACATCATGTCGAGTCCCCTGAAATAAACTGGCCTTTCTGTTCGAGGCCTCGCGTTGCTGAGCCTGAGACAGGCCTGTGGTATTTAAGCCACATTATACTGGTGAGCCTCATGTAAACACCCAGCTTGGGTGAATTGATTCGCCGTGCTTAGCCTGCATTTCAGCAACATAATATTTGTTTCCTGCACTCTGAAAATGACAAGTGCCCATTATATCAGGAACCTGCTCGCTAGCTTGCAAACCAGGGAGCCGCTGCTTTTTCATACGCTGCCATTGTCATTCAGAATTAGTGTAGCTTTGTTCGGCGGTAGGAAAAGCTAATGATTTTGGAACAGCAGGTGACAAAACAGATTATTTTTCTCTGCCCTCCACCCCACCCCCCTCTTATCGGTCTGTTGATGAAGTCATTGCCGCCGGGGGCCCTGGGAAGGGGACTGCTTGCCTCTGAGCTCCATTGTGTAACCGTGTAGGTTCCCTTTTATTAATTTATTTTTTGTTTCTATGGCAACATATAGCATCATATATTTCCTTATTCATAGTGTGATTTGATTGTCAGTGTAATGGAAATGTTGAAGGGATGGTATTAATATATCTCAGTGAATTTTCCGAGATTAGTTGTGAGCAGCAACCAGCAATGAATCAGCAAGCCCTCACCTAGAGTCATGGGCGAGCTATGCATTCCATGTGCTTCTGTGTTACAGACTTAAGTTCTGATATTTACAAGTGAAGAAAGACTGCTGCCAGTAAAGGGCCCATGGCTTGAATTTTGGTCCCCATGCCTATCAAAGTTTAGAACCGAAGACTCAAGGTTCGAGGGGGCCACACTTGATATGGTGGCAGCAGTGAATTGCAGAGATGGGTGCATCAACGTTAGAGATTCCACTTGGTGTGGTTCACTTACAGTGGGGCTATCTGACAACCCACTGGAATTATGTGACTGTGTGGCCACAGCAATTTTAGCATATTTATAGATTGGCTCCATTTACATCATAATCCATCATATGTTACATAATCGGCAGAGTTTGACCAAAAAATATTTGTTTCTAGCTAAAACAGTTCCAAAGTTACTAAAAACGCATCTGCACGTGATTCCTCGCAGCTGGTGGTAGGACTTTTGCGCAGTCACCTTATTGTTGCTTATTGCTATATTTAGGTATTGAACAGTACTACTGAGGTGCACCCAATGGCCAGACAGTGTTAAGAAGTGTAGAAAGTACAAAATAACGAAGTAAATCTAATAAAAATTGTGCAGCAAACCCGCAAAACTATCCTTTTCTTCTGCATAATTTACTCAACCCTGCCGCATAATTTGCCCTCTCCTGCCGAATAATTCCAGTGCCCCTGCCTATGGCTCATCTCAGTCAGAGGTGGCACAGTGGGTGAAAAGCGATGGCCTGGAATGCATCTCAGTGGGTTGCCTGTAGCTGATATTAATTCATTCATGCATTCTTTATACCACTTTATTGATTGTTCTCTTTTACACCTTTTAAACTGCACAAACTCCATCTAACACCGAAACAATCTCTTACCTCGGTCTATGAGCCCGCTGGAAGCCTGCCCCAGCAGCATACATAAATTATTTGCTTCCATTTAACTCTTGTGACAGACTGCTGAGCAATGTTAAATAAATGCTTGGACTTAGGGGTTCACTTTCCTCTTTCATCTGCCTGTATCTTGCCCTCAGGATGTGCTTTTCATAACTGTGCCATTGAATGTCTGGCCTGGTTTCATCTGATGTCTGGTTTTCACGTTCCTGAAAATGTTGGGCCACATTACCCCGGCATGGATTTTAAGCTTTATTCTAATGTTTATTTAGGCAATAATGGTGATGTTACGAAACTGGTGCTCATGTAAAGCGCTCTGATGCCCGATGTCTCGGGTCTACTTCGCTATATAATACAAAAATAGAAACATCAGTTGTTGGCCTATATATGTAGGAGCGTTGGCAGTCTGCCAGACTATGTTTGTGGTCCCAGTAGTGAAATAGCAGCAGGTGGCAGCGCAGGAGGTTAATGTGCCTGCTGCAAAGAACATTTACCTGATGCAGATCACTAAATGCATATGATGTAAATAGGTCAGTGGTGAGTCATTGCTTTTGTTACTTGCAGTTTGTATGTTAAAATCCTAACATACAACAACAGCGAGCTATTAACAGTCATCTAAGAGCTGCATGCAAACTGCAAGAAAAGAATTGGAGCGATATGATGTTTTCACACAGTCTTTGTTGGATTACCCTAGTGTTACCCTAGTGTTTGCAAAAATAAATTGTTATCTTTTCATTTCCAGCGCCTGGTCAAGCCTGACAACCTGAGACATTACCGTATTTTGGGCCAATTTTTCGCCAAACAAGAGGACCCCAACCTCCTTTGCTTCTCTTTCACCCCGGCTACAACCCAGCAAACACCAGTGTTAAAGGTAAGGAAACTGATGCTATATATTTTTTTACATGGGAGTTAGGGCATGTATGTGGTCACTCTCCAGGCCCTCAAGCAGTGTCTCTTTCAGTGCCTCCATCAACCACTATGGCACAGAGAGGCAGGAGGCAGTACGGCTGTATTTTAGCAGTCATTTTGTGGAAAGGGGAGCTGTTGGAGATGTATTACGATAATGCACAAGATATATGTATTTATACTGAAATTTGAGATTATTGCACTGCACCTTATACGTTGTACTTTGATTATTGACAGGTTTCTTAAATATATATATTGGGAAGGCCAGCAACACACCATCATGAATACAGTACAAGAGCTGATTGCAAGGTCATTCCAGGCACAGCCACTTGAACAAAAACTACAGATAAAGCAATTAGGACATCATCAGCCTGAAATAAACCTACAGCAAACTACCCAGGACAGAAGAAAAATGTCAAAACGTACATTCTCAAATGTCTGGTACACAAAAGCTGATTGGCTTACAGGGTGCCCTATAGAAAATTCTCTGTTCTGCTTCCCCTGCTTGCTGTTTGGTGGTGACTTTTCTTGGAGACGACAAGGAATGGTTGACTTGAAGCATATATCTGAAAAAATAAAGAAGCATGCGCTCACAAGAAATCATATGGAAAACCTGACAAGACTGGGAATGTTGGGGGAAGACGCACCAATTGAGCAGCAGATATATGATGCATATCGCAAATCCATTCTAAAACACAATGTAGCCGTTGATAAGAACAGACAAATTCTATCCAAGATCATTGATTGCATTCGTTTCTGTGGTGCTTTCGAACTGGCATTGCGAGGCCATGACGAATCAGAAACTTCCTCAAAACCTGGGATCTTCCGAGGCCTAGTGGATTTAATGGCAACCATAGACAAGGATTTGGAAACACATTTTGCACGTGCTACAGTCTTTAAGGGCACCTCTAATACAATACAAAATGAACTCCTTGACTGTATGCTCGAAATTATAAGAAGCCATATTGTGCAAGAGTTGCGAAACCCAGACTTTGTGGCTATTCAGGCTGATGACACCACTGCTGTGGCCACTAAAACACAGTCCGTGTTAGTGTTTCGGTACCTTGACAGTGACAGAAACGTTGTGGAGAGGTTCTATGTTTTCACACATTTAAGAGACTCTAGTGCAGCAACCATCACTGAAGCTATACTGTGTCAACTGAACTTAATTTTCCCGGACCTGCCTCAAAAACAAAAACTTATTGCACAAAGCTATGATGGTGCGTCCGTAATGAGTGGAAGCCTTGGTGGAGTACAGAAACAAATTTGAGATGTGTACCCTAATGCTCATTTTGAGCACTGTTATGTACACCAACTCAATCTTATTACACAATAGGCGGTATCAAAGATCAGAGAGACACGAGTTTTCTTTCAGGATATCGGAGGGATAGCAGCATTCTTCACACGTTCCCCCAAAAGAACAGAAACCCTTCATGAGATTGTGGACAAAAGCGTACCAAGGGGATCCTCAACTCGTTGGAACTTTCACATTCGTACAGTCAACTTAATCTTTGAACATAGGGAGGGCCTTGAGAAATGTTTTGTCACCATAGGAGCCAGAGAAGACTTTGATCACACAAGTCAGAATGAAGCCCATGGCTTTATTAGAACACCACAAGACAAAGAGTTTCAGTTCTTACTGTTTTTATTTCATGAAATAATGTGTGATGTTGATGCGTTATACGATCAGATACAACGAAAAGACATAGATACTGTCTCTGTGAAAGCCGCTACATCTACATTTGTACAAAAGATAAAGAAAGTGAGAGATGGGGTTGACGATTTAGAGAGCAAACTGCCGGAGCATTCTACTTTTGCAAACCGCAGGCAAAACATCACCTCTCTGGTTCGAATTGGAAAGGAGATATGTGACATTGTAATTGTGCAGGCACAAGAACGTTTTTCATTCACAAAACATTTGGTGAGTGCCACTTTATTGCAAAGTAAAGAGTTTGCACAATATGATGAATCCTTCCCTGAGCGTGCTCTGAATCAGGCTGTGGAAGCACATCCTGTGCTCAAAAAAGAGCAGCTGAGAACTGAGTTGACTGTACTCTACGGAATGCCTTTGTACCGGAAGGCCACAAGCGCCTTGACTTTGCTGAGTGTAATATATAAACTGCATATGGAAAACTCACTTACAGAGACAGTGACTTTACTAAAAATTGTGATTACGACTCCAATGACAACAGTAGAAGCTGAACGATGTTTTTCAGCCTTAAAGCACATAAAGACATTCCTCAGGAACACCATGCTAGAGGAAAGACTCAATGCTTTGGCGATGCTCTCTGTAGAGAGCAAGCTAGTCCAAAAAATACCGGACTTCAACATGAAAGTAATTGACAAGTTTGCTACACTGAAAGACAGACATGCTGATTTGATTTACAAAAAGTGAATGCTGCTACTTATTTGTTGAATAAAAAAAATACTGATTGAGGTACTCAGAAATGCATTGTTATCTCTGTTTTTAAAAGTTTTGTAGTGTTTGTTCTTTTTGGAGACTACACAGATTTTACTGATCAAATGGCATATTAAGTACATTTTGTTTCACCTTAACACTATCATCTGTGTGGAAAGACATGCGTGATAGTCGCATGCGTTCTAATGGTAAAGGTAAGGCGTGGTTCCCAATGCTTTGTGAAGGCTGTTTCCCAACTGCTGTGCAACTTCTTCTACTCTTAGAGCTGAGATTTCCATGAAAGTCTTATAGTCTGAATTCAGCACCTGAGCATAATAGGACGGAATGTATGAAGCTCTGTGGTTATACTGAATAAGCAGCTACCTATGTTATGCCATCTATTAATGTAATAACTGCACTTTCACAATTGCTTTATTAACCTTCCTGCTTTCTCAAATTTGCTTGAAAATGCACGATTTTTCTTCTTTTTTTTCAAACTTTTCTTGGGGGGGAACACCCCCAAACCCCACTTTTGGGGTTCGGGCTCGCTCGCTTCGCTCGCTCGCTACGGTGCTGGATGCAAATCACTTTGCGCCCCACCACTTTCAAATGTCACCCACCGTCCCTGCTATCAGAATGTTGAAATAAAGTTCACATCCTATCCAGACGATATTTTATTGTATATTTCTAATCCAGCTCTTTCTTTATCTGCTATTTTTTCTTTACTTCATGATTATTCCTTGGTTTCTGGTTACAAAATAAATATTGATAAATCGGAAGTCTTCCCTCTTAACAAATTTTGTCTTTCTCATATGTTCGAAGGATCTGGTTTTGAATGGAATCCCAGGCATGTCAAAGGCTTAGGTATTCTATATGCAAACACTATTAGAGAAACGATTAACATCAACCACAAGGATATTCTACAAAATTTCTACACTCATAGATGGTTGGTCCCCCCTTTTCCTCTCCTGGTGGGGAAGACTAGCAACTGTTAAAATGATGTTAGTTCCTATTGTTAACTTTTATCTTTCTATGCTTCCTATATCCCTTCCACATCACTTTTTTTAAAATCCATTAATCGCCTTTTAACACGATTTTTATGGAATACCCGCAAAGCTAGGATTTCTCTTTCTCGTCTACAACAACCCAAAGACTTAGGTCGGGTTAATTTTCCTAATATTTATCGTTTTCACTCTGCCTTTACACTAAACCAAATTTGGCCCTTTCTGGCTGATTCATACTCTCCACCTTCAACTGCCTGGAGCTCATTAGAACTTGCACAACTGTTTCCCTTTTCATTCCTTACTGCTACTCGTTTATCTCAACCTCCAAAACGATTTCTTACCCCCGTATTTAAACATTCTAAGGCATTAGCACTTTCACTAATTTGCTCTTTCTTTTCATCCTCTCACCTTTACTTGCTGACTCCGATATGGTACAACAAATCCTTTAAAATCAATACCAGAGCGCTTTATTGGAAAGAATGGATTGATAAAGGCATTATTACTTACGCCCACTTGATCAAAGATAACTCCTTAAGAACTTTCCAGGATTTATGTGCCTCCTTTAACCTCTCACGCACACATAAAAACCAATTTTCTCTCACTTACTCACACTATATCTTCTCTTTTTTTTCAGAATACTCCTCCACCCATTACCATACCCCTTCTCACACCTCCACCAGACTTTACTATTCCTTATAGAGCCTCTGCCGTTTACAAATTGTTATCCCGCCCCACTGCAGAAAGGGCTCAAATCTAAACTTGAGCTTCTGTGGGAAGCTGATCTAAACCAGCAATTTTCCTTCCAAATTTGGGATACTATCTGGTCTAAAATACATAAGGTTTCTCGTTCGGCCAGCACCACACAGACTTTTTATTTTTTTTACAATAGGCTCTTTTTTACTCCTTCTGTTTTACATAAATTCAAAGTACTTGACTCAAAATATTGTTGGTCTTGTCCATGTGACGACAGTGACTTTCTTCATATGTTTTTTCAGTGCCCTTTGGTTAAATCATTTTGGTCTCATATTTGGCTTATGCTCAATGACATTTTATCTACTGATGTTCCTTTTGAGATTGTACATGTTTTCTTGGGTGGGTCTTCACCCATATGGAATGTCACATGCAATGTACGTAAATGTATTGATCTTTTTCTAGCAATTTCATTTCAGATAATTACAACTAATTGGAAAGATACTTCAAAGATTACTTGTAATGCTTGGTGGAATCTGTTATGTCATCACCATAGACTTGACCGTGCTTTTGCCACCACCGTTCCTTTATTAATTAAGAAGGATCTGTTATGGTTACCTTTAACTGACTTTCTCTCCAGGCATGCCCCCTGATTGGATGCTTGCCCTCCTTTCTTTTCTACTGTTATTTGGTGATTATTAGTATTGATTTTGTTCTTTAGGTTGCCCCCCCCTCTTTCTCTTTCTTTCCTTTCTTTTTTCTTTTTTCTTTCCTTCCCCTATGACAAAATACCCCTAAAAAAACAAACAAGAAAAAAGCTTTGTTTCTTAGTATGGTTTATTTCCCCCTTTTTGGGGTTGAAGTTGATACTGTTTATATTTTATTATTATTATTATTTATTATTTATGCAATTTGTATAGCGCGCGAATACCCGGAGGCGTCTCGGCGCTGAAAACAATATTACAGAGCAGACAGAGATAGCATTTACTGGTTGAAAAGCCACGTTTTTGTCAGCCTCCTAAAGATGAGAAGAGAAGGGCTGGCCCTGATGTGGGTGGGCAGGGTGTTCCACAATTTTGCAGTGGCGACTGAGAAACATATGTGCCCCCATGAGGATTTGTTTGTCCGGGTAATGGTAAGAAGGCCGGCTGAGGAGGAGCGCAGAAGTCTACTCGGGGTGTAACGTCCTAGTGACCTTCTTAGAAACTTGGGCCCTGAATTGTTGAACGCTCTATATGCAATACAGAAAACTTTAAATTTAATTCGATTCCTGACTGGCAGCCAGTGAAGCTGTCGTATTGCCGGGGAAATTGATTTGAACTTGGGTGTGCCTGATAGAATTCTAGCTGCTGAATTTTGAATTAACTGCAATTTGCTCAGTACTTTTCCCTGAGCATTTAAAAAAAGCCCATTACAATAGTCGATCTAAGATAAGATCAAGGTGCACATCAGAGTTTTTCGGATGTATGACGTTACCACGCATCCTTTTACAACACCTACCTTTACCACGCAATTTTTACAACGCAGGATCCATTACAACGAAGTACTATTACAACGCATTTTTTTACATCGCATATACCTTTATAACGCATCCCATTACAACGTAAGTATTGGTAAGTATATAATATATTTTTAAAAATGTAATTAATTAAAATTAATATAATTTATTTTATTTTTATTTTAATTTATTTTTACCCTGTACCTCTTAATTAAAATTAATAAAATGTATTTTAATTTATTTTTAATTTTAATTTATTTTTACCTTGTACCCCTGTACCCCAAAACCCAAACTTAACCCTGAACCCTAAAAATACCCCTTTACCTAAAAATCCAAACCTAGCCCTGAACCCTAAAAATACCTCTTTACCCAAAAACCCAAACCTAGCCCTGAACCCTAAAAATACCCCTTTACCCAAAAACCCAAACCTAGCCCTGAACCCTAAAAATACCCCTTTACCTAAAAACCCAAACCTAGCCCTGAACCCTAAAAATACCTCTTTACCCAAAAACCCAAACCTAGCCTTGAACCCTAAAAATACCCCTTTACCTAAAAACCCACACCTAGCCCTGAACCCTAAAAATACCCCTTTACCTAAAAACCCAAACCTAGCCCTGAACCCTAAAAATACCCCTTTACCCAAAAACCCAAACCTAGCCCTGAACCCTAAAAATACCCCTTTACCTAAAAACCCAAACCTAGCCCTGAACCCTAAAAATACCCCTTCACCCAAAAACCCAAACCTAGCCCTGAACCCTAAAAATACCCCTTTACCCACAAACCCAAACCTAGCCCTGAACCCTAAAAATACCCCTTTACTCAAAAACCCAAACCTAGCCCTGAACCCTAAAAATACCCCTTTACCCAAAAACCCAAACCTAGCCCTGAACCCTAAAAATACCCCTTTACCCAAAAACCCAAACCTAGCCCTGAACCCTAAAAATACCCCTTTACCCAAAAACCCAAACCTAGCCCTGAACCCTAAAAATACCACTTTACCCAAAAACCCAAACCTAGCCCTGAACCCTAAAAATACCCCTTTACCCAAAAACCCAAACCTAGCCCTTAACCCTTAAAATACACCTGTACCCAAAAAATGCGTTGTAAAGTACATGCGTTGTAAAAGTACTTGCGTTGTAATAGTATCCTTTGTAAAAGTATGCGTTGTAAAAGTTTTTGCGTTGTAAAAAATGCGCGGTAATGGTATTTCGTTGTAAAAAATGCGTGGTAAAGGTTACATACCGAGTATTTCCTGCATTCGGTGGGAGAAAAGGGAGGATTTTTCTGATCTTTTTGAGAGTGAAGAACGATGCAGACACAAAGGCATTGGCATGATGTATAAATGAGAGCCTATCATCGAACACCACTCCCAAATTCCTGACCTTTGATACAGGAGGAGGGGGAGGTCCTAATTCGGTTGGCCACCAGGTTGGGACCAGCTTGGGACTAAGTTGCCAAAGGTCATTACCTCATTTTTTTCCGAGTTTAATTTCATGCAGTTGCGAGACATCCATAGACTGATGTCATGCATTCCTTCCTGAAATTTGGCTGCTACTTCTACTCCGTCATTATGGATGGCAAGTACAAGTTGGGTGTCGTCGGCGTAGGATGTCAAACCCATCCCATGGGTCTTGATGATGGTAGCCAGATCCGACAGATATATATTAAATAGTGTCGGACTCAGGGAAGATCCCTGAGGCACCCCACATGGGAGGGAGAAGACCGGAGATTGGAAGTCACCTAGCTTGACGGATTGTGTCCGACTATCAAGAAAGGAAATGAGTAAGGATCTGGCTGCTTGGCTGATGCCAATGGCAGAGACACGGTCGATCAGGATGGTATGATCGACCGTGTCAAATGCAGCGGACAGATCCAGGAGGATAAGAACCGCTGCTCCACCCTTGTCCAGAATCATCCTGATGTCGTCTGAGGCCTTAATAAGAGCTGTTTCTGTACCATGCTCCTTCCTAAACCCAAATTGATTATCATCGAGCAGGTCATTAGTGTCGATGTAATGGGTAAGTTGTGTATTTATTTATTTTTCTATGATTTTTGATGGAAGAGGGAGACATTCTATTGGGCGGTAATTTTTAGGACCTAGCGGGTCCACGTTGGGTTTCTTGAGTAAGGGTTTGATAATGGCCTTTTTCCAGATTGTAGGATAGACCGCAGTGATAACCATAGAGTTAAAAATGTCACTGAGAATGGTAGCAGTGGGATCGGGAATTAATTTAAGAATTGAAGGTGGCGAAGGGTCTAGCGGGGAACCGGATTTAATTGAGAGGAGGAGTTTACGTACTTGCTCCGGGGTGACCTGAGTGAATTCTGAAAACTCAGCCGTAGCGGACGTATTTGAACCTTTTTATGGTGGTGGCTGGTCTAAACTAGACTGAGTAGCAAAATCAGAGTAGATGCAGGTCACCTTGTCCTTAAAAAATGTTGCCAGTGAATTACATAAGTCTTGTGACGGTTGAAGCGCAGTCCCTGTAGGGGGAGTGGAGAGTTTGGTTACAACTTTGAAGAGTTCCTTCGAAGAATTTTTGGAAGATTCTATTTGAGAACAATAGTACGTGCTCTTGTGAAAGGTGATCAAATGTTTGTATTTTCTCATTGTCTCTTTATATAACCTTTTAGCCTTGTGGCTGTAATCTTTACGCCAATGTCTCTCTAGGTTCCTACAGTGTTGTCTCTCGAGTCTGAGTTCCTCTGAGAACCAAGGAGCAGAGCGAACTTTACAATTGGTAGAGATTTTTTATATGGTACTGATAGGGCAAAGATATCATGTAGCCAGCCAGAATAATTATTGGAGGCTATTTCGGGGTCTTCTGAGGGAATGTAAAGAGAAGTGGACGTGGATTTTTGCAAGAGTTGGGTGTCAATTGTGTTCCATGCCCGGATTTGTCTGGGTCTTTGGTGGTTAGTCTCGCTGGACTTGGATATCTTAATTTAGATATTGAAAATTATTACAGAGTGATCTGTCCAGATCAGAGGGGTAACTGAGTTTAGGGAGATGATACTGTTGTTAGTGAATAGGCCATCAAGTGTATGTCCTGCCTTATGAGTAGGTAGGGAGACCAGCTGATGTAAGCCTAAGGATAACAGATCAGTGATCAAAGTGAAGGCTTGTGAATCTGTAGGACATTCCAAATGGAAATTGAAGTCCCCCAAGAGGGTAAAATCTGGTGTAACAGCAATTGTTTCTAATAGAGTTTGTAGTTCTACTAGAAAACCTGAACGAGAGCCTGGTGGACGATATATTAGCGTTCCTTTGAAAGATTGAGTGTTGGAGAGCGTAAGGGAAAATGTTAGTGCTTCGCAAGTTGAGAAGTTCAGGGTATCGGTTTTGATTGAAACATTTTCCCTGTGGATAATTGCCAATCCCCCGCCCTTCTTTCCCTTCCTGTCTTGTCTGAGTAGGCAGTAGCCATTGGGGGTGGCAGCACGAAAATCAAGAATTTTACCTACTGCTCTGTGTTTGTTTATAGCATTTATTTCTGTAATGGTGGTTTACAATGTTTATTATTTATTTTTTTATTCAATAAAGCTTTCTAAACTCAAAAAAAGATCCACTGATGTCACTCGTTTAACTATACGTTTCACCAATCAGCTTACACTACCAGCAATTGACAGGACTAGGATGTTGCATGCCTGACATTATTAGGGTGGGTATATCCGGTAGATTTTTTTAAGCTCTATAAGGAAACAGAGAAAAGGAAAATGGCAGGTTTCGCTCACCCCCAGAACTGTGCTGAGTTGGTAAGAAACAAGTCTCTCAAAACCCTAAAGCTACTCAAACGACAAACAATAGCCATGTTAACACACAGTAAGGCCTGTGCTGCATTTACCTATACATAACCAAGTAATAAAAGCCACGCCACATGTCAGGGTTGAGAGAGTCTCCCTAACAGATCTCTTTTTTTTATTTTCACAAATATGGGACCACAACATTAACGCAGCCAATATAGAAAGCACGACTCACCTCATGCTTGATGCAGACACGCACATATTTCCATGCATATTTGCATAAAAATGCGTTGAGGTTTTTCTTGCAGTAGCTATTTACAGTTTCATATCAAATTCCAAGGAAAGCTCATTAACTAAGAATGCAAATACTTATATGTTACAAGATCAAATTGAACATCACTCTCTGAGCTTGCAGTCTGAAATGCAGTACATGACTTAGCATAGGCTTGTTGCTTGTAGGGACAAACGTCTTCACACTGCAGACAGTTGTGTCATGGTGTCCTTCCGGCTGGCTTGTCAAATGACCTTGTGCTTTTTCAGATTAATAGGTCTAAGGGTCCTAGAGAGGTACCCCATGTGGTTAGTGTTGCATGGTATGTTATGTTAAATTATGTTATGTTATGTCATGTTATTGTATGTTATGTTAGGTAGATTTGCGGAGCTCACTGTCACCTGGGAGGGGAGAAGACTCTTATGCGTAGATGCAGGTCATTTTATGCTTTAGGAGCGATGGATGAGATGGCTCAACTGCAGCCTCTGGTTTTTCCTATATGTGGGATTTGTGCAAGTCGGAATCCGGACAGACGCAGGTCTCAGAAGGTTTGTGAAAGCTGATGCGATTGGTGAGCCTGGGCCAGTGTTATGTAGTGTCTTGAAAGTGTGGGAGAGGAGTTTGAATTGTGCTTGCTTGTGACTAGGGCACCCGTGGAATACTAACAAAATATGTGTGAGATCCATACAGTATGCTATGACAGTGGCTGTAAGAAATGGGCTCCTTGTGAAGAGTTAAACATTACAAATGTATTAGAGCTCATTAACCCTAATACACTTAAAAACCTTCCCTACCTTCCAACCCAGAACTTTCTCCCCTTTATCATTCCAGGTGACATTGCAGTGTCACCACAGCCATCATCACATTATCACAGTGGCTCTTCCCTTTCCCATAAGTATGTGTTCAATGTTTGAACTGACATTTTGTGAACCGGGAGACCAAATCTCATATGAATGGTTTGCTTTGCAGCGACATGTTACAAGCAGCACAAATTGTATTTTCAGCTCCGGGAAAGGCCATTCAAACGTCTATGTCCTTAGATCAGTACCTTGGGCTGCACCTTTGTGACTCAATAGCAGTTTATCTTATGCTATGTTTTTTGCTGCAATAGGAATTAAGCTCAGAGTCATGTATGAACAAACAAGAACGACAAACACCGACTATGCTGATTGCCAACTCTGTCTGCAAGTTTGGCTGGAGCTAAGCTGATCACAACTCAACGAGTCAAAATTGTGAAAGCCCGAGAAGAAAACCTACGAAGATGTAATCAATTTTCTTTCCTAGTTTCATGGTCTTTAAACCTGGAAATCTAAGTCAATATCCTTGGCTTTTAGCCAATATCTCCTTGATCTATTAAGTTTAACTTGTTTGGCCTTCTGATGTGTCGCCATGGAGGGACACATGACAAGAAACATACATCTGGAAAGTGATGTGTTCAGCAATGCTGAAGATAAGCCCAGATCTCCAGAGGAAGTTATGTTGCTGTGAACAGTCATGGAGGAAGAGGAGAGGCAGCTGTGCTCTCTGGTGTGAGGAGAGAACCTGACTCCTGTCTTGAGGGTAAGCAGCAAAGCCCAGATGATGGAAGCAAGAAAGGATATCATCTAAAGAATGTGAGTCATCCAAAAGCCACCAAGACCTTGCTGCCCGGAAGTAAGCTAAAGACATCAATGTTGCAAGAAGGTCGAGGACCTGAAGGAGCCATTCCAAGACAGCAAGTGTGGTGGAGTCTTCATCCCCCGGATCCACCGAGTATCATTCCATGATCAAGTGGGACCTTGTATCATCCTTGTTCCAGGACAAGAGTGACACACATGTTTTCTCTTTCATCCTAGGTCTTTTAGCAATGATCAAGCTCATTCCAGTATATTTTCAACCAGCTTTCTTAGAGCCTGATTTAGAGTTGGACAGACGAGCTACTCCACCACAAACATAATGGAGTACGCTGTCCCCAACCCTTTGGTCTTCCAGCTCAATTATGAGTAGGGCGGAACACCAGTTTGAAGACGATGGTGCTATCCGCTCGCTTCACCATTGGGAGAGATAATCTAATGGCCTGATATAGTAGGATCTGCCGGAGTAAGGGTTTGAGACCACCTACCCTATTTAGAGCAGGCGGAGTGATGCTCTTTTTTTCTGTCTGTCACTGCTAGGTTGCTACAACAGAAAAAACAATATTGGCCTCACAACCAGTGAGAAAACTGCTATAGTGTGGGGCTTTTAGTTTTTTGTTTGTCAGAGACAACCTCCCGCTTTGTGTTTCTGGAAAACAAAAAAGGTTTTGTGCTCAGCAGTCAGAAACATGGTGGCCATGCACCAAACGTTTTGTGGCTTCAGAGGACCTGCCCTGACAGCAGCACCTGTGACGGCACAGAGGTTGTCGTAGGTGACAGTGAAGCATACATCACCACAATATCCTAAATCTGACCCTTAATCGATCTGTACTTAAGATATCAGTACAAGTAGTGTCCCTATTTAGGACTTTGAATTTGTACATCAAAAGGAGCAGTAAGTATTCTCCAATTGAACGTGTTAGCCCTTCTCCACCTATACCATAAAGGAGAACTCCTTTTACAAAAAGGGACAGTGTATTACATATTTGCAAAAAAAACTTAAAACTAACCTCCCATGGTTACTAACTGTTCTGATAATCACCACTCATTGAGGGATCACAGCTTAATGTTCTAATAATAAAATTAAGTAGTATTAGATGCTGAATAAAACACAATTAGGTGTCTCCAACATGAGTGGTCATTGACAGCACGCTTACGAGTAGTATGGAATTACTTTATTTGTGTCCAGTATCCCTATTCGCACTAGCTGCTGGTGCCAACTAGCCCTGTTAACTGGACACTTGAACTATGACTTTTGACTAGTTGTCTCCATAAACAATAATGTTTACCAGAGAGTGAAACCCAAGCCAAAGCATATACTGAGACCTGTATGTTTCTGAGAACATCTGCAACAACGGACCCCCCCGCCATCCTCCCCTTTCCTATAGAATCGTAGACCTATGTTATTTAGATTATAGCACCTTACCAAATAATTGCAAAAAAATGCCTGGAAACTTTTCTTAACCCAGAAGGTGCTACCATGCTCTGGTTTATTTTCTTCTTCATTATTGTGACTTCAGTTGTGTAGATAAAAACCTATTCTTTTGTGTTTGGTTACAGTATCAGAGTTACAACCCTACTACTCATGGAGTGAACCTTAGCTGCTCAACCTAGGTATTTTTTTTTTTTTTTTTTATTACATTTTCTCATCAGCAAACAGAAAGGGCATGGTACAATAGCAAATCTCAGAAAACTTAAATAATAAACAAAAAAAAATGAAAAAAAAGAAGAAACACACAGCTAGGAGCAAAGATACAAAAATTATCGAGATGAAGTTAGCACATTATAACAGTATACCATCAATTCTTAACTTCCTAACCATTTAGTAATAGGAGACCATAACTGTAACCCCTGTGTTTTTTTCCTCATGCCTTTGGTCTTATAAGCCGCGATTTCCAAATAATAAATAGACAGCAATCTAGTTTGCCAGCTAATAAACATAGGTGGATCAGAATCAAGCCATTGCGAGGTAATACATAAGCGAAAAATGGACATGCACAAAAATATAAATCCTTCCTCCATAGCAGGTCTAAAATTAGCTGGCTCTTCTAACTGACCCAAAATCACTAACTCTGCGGATAGCGATTGTGTGATACCTACCACCTGAAAAAATTGCTCTACATCTTTAATAAACTTAATCAATTTAGGACAATAAAAAAACATATGTAATGCACCTGCTGCGTGTAAACCACACCGGCTACAGCTATCCCCCCTACCTGATTTCCATTTAGCAATTTTCTTTGGTGTGTAATATAAATCAAAAATTGACATATAGTGTTGGCTTTTCAAGGGTCCATTTAACAAAACATTCGTAGCTAAGTCAATTACTTTCTCGACATTGATGTGCTCCACTCCAAATCTATTTTGCCATTTTATTTCCCAGCTCCCAAGATCGTTCTCCTCTCTTTCCATGAAAATCTGATACAAATGTCCCATTCTCTTTCGCATTCTAATTGCATCTATGATCACTATCTTCTCCCGGCTAATTCGATTTTGTTTCATTTCCTGTTAAAAAAAACTGCGTATTTGGAGAAATTTAAAGAAATCATTTTGGGGTAAATTATATTTCCTCTGCAAAAATTCGAATGAAACATGCTGATTGCCCTGAAAAAAATCACCAATCATACAGATCCCCAAATTGTACCATCTGTCCAAAACCCGGTCTTTAAATATTTCCGGTAGTATTCGACAGTTATAAAGTGGAGTATAAAAGTTCAGGTTTGTCCCAATCCCCAGCTGCTTCTTCACTTTCTTCCATATCTCAAATGCAGAAATGACTACCTTAAATTTAGTCTTTTTGTAATAGCTGGGCTCTATTATTCGATTTAAGCATTGCTTTGCCTCACCCCCTAGTAACATCTCATAAATAGACGGGGCAGCGAAGTCTTCTGTGGGGTCTTCCTGTAATATTAACACCCCTAAATGTTGTAATATAGCAACCCAATGATATAATCGAAAATTAGGCACTCCCCAACCTCCTTTTGCACTAGGCAACATACACCATTTCAAGGCTCTTCTAGAACGACGATAACTCCATAAAAAACGTGCACACATTCTGTCAATACGGGAAAAAAATGTAGATGAGATAAGTAAGGGAACAGTACGAAATATATATAAAAATTTTGGGAGAATAAGCATTTTCAAAACATTACAGCGCCCAAATAAAGATAGATGCAAATTATTAATACGTTCCAACATCCTATTAGAAGCGGCTCAACCTAGGTACTTTTGAAGAGTCAAGTGCACAAATGAAGTAGCTTGGTTAACCGATAAGACTGTATGCATAAATTAGTCCCCACGGATGTCAGTGTTAAACAAGAGCACCCCCACGAAAATTGTTCAGTAACCACAGATGTTTCCCCAGAAACCACAGAAAAGGACTTGCAGCACTCTTATATTGTTGTGTACGGTGTTTCAGATTCTAATACAGTGAATTAGGTTGGACCTGTTGATCCTTCAGTCGTGTGTATGTATTTTATAACAATAGCAACTACGTATGCTCAGTACTTGACCCCGTAAGGTAATGTAAAAAAGTACCTGTAAACTTTCCACCGCTGAATATAATTGGAAATCCAGTTGCTCCACCAGCAAAATCACTCATCATCAAGTCAACATTCTTTGGAAGTTTCCCATCATTGGGCCTCGAACAGTCGACTGTATTAAGTATTTTATGGCCTGTGGTGAATGTGAGTTTAATATGTTAGGGAAATCAGATCAGGTACGAAACATTTAATAACTGTTTAAGGTGATGTAATTTACGGAAATTTGTTTCCATTTGGTAAGCATTCTAGACTGCAATGCAAGAAGTACTTGTATTTCCAAAGATTAGCAAAATGCATTAGGTCAATAGTTTCTTTATTAAGGGAAATACGCCACAAAACCGAAAATCACACAAGTTCACTAACATTTTAAAACACACTGGACTTTTTTTTAAAAATATACCAAGTTAAACCTCCAGCTGTATGTAATCAGACGCTTGAAACAAAGGGTCACTCCTCGCTTCCAGAAGGTGCCTTGTGGGGACCTTTGTTCCTTGGAGGTGTATTTCTTTGCTTTTAAATGCACAATGGCAGTAAAGAAATGGAAAACAAAAGTTTCATACAAGTTGCCCTCTGCAAATTTAATGCATACTTTGTATGGAAAATGGTTAAAGATGGTGCTTTTGGGAATGTAGGCATAGCGATGGTTGCTTCTAGCTATGAGCTTCATAGGAGATACATTACAGGTCAGTGCAGGGCTGAAGACTCCCCCTCCCAAATTATTTGAAGAGACATCATATGCAGGCTAATGGTGCTAGATAAATTGCTACAGAAGCTGAGTCGGTGGCTCATTGAACTAGGGCCTCCCTCCAGGAATCTGTGTTTGACATCAGTGACACAGGCTTGTATGCTGATGTACTACAGCCTTTCATCTTTCTGAGGTTGATAAAAATGAGTGCCATTGAGTTGGGTAAGTGTAAACATCTCTTATTTCAGCGCCAAGAGACAGCTGGGTTAATCTGCACTTCACAAACACACCTGTTCTGTCAAAAGAATGATGGGAGAGGAGCCACTCAGCAAATTCAGCTGATATTGTTTAGTTGCAGGACTGGCGAACGCCTGACATGGTCAGGACTTTAGGTTATTGCGAACTAATGGTTACGTAGTGAGGTGCCACAGGGTGTTAGTGATGAATGAAATCATTACATTACAAAAAACGATCACCCTACTCATAATTGGCTTAGGCACAAGAAGAAAAAGTAGCAGCACCTACTGCCTTTTACTAATCCACAAGTTTAGTCTGACCACAAGGAAATGCGGGCTGGATACAGGAGTCAGGCAGAATCCACACAGTACCTTGGATATGTCAAAAATTAACAATGATGCAAGGCGCAGGGGAGGTGAGGCATAGCAAAAGCAGGTAATGCTTTGGTTCCTTACTGCTTTGCAGGGCCTTTGGCACGTTGGTGCTCAGGGATGTTGCATTGTGCAAAGGAGGTGAGGCGTCACTGTAGCAAGTGAAAGTGAGACATTGGTTACTGGAGGTGGTGCAGGGTTGTGGAGCCGCTAACGCCCTGGGATGATGTGCAATGCTGGGAAGGTGATGCATTGGTTTCAGGTGCAATACCTCATTTCTTTACTGCTGTGCAGTGTCCATGATGACGTTGGTGATCAAGCTGTGATGGCCTCGGTGTCATGGCATTGAGGGTGAACCACTGGGCCACGGCTGCAGAGCAGTGTCTCATGAATGACGGTGGTGTGGTGCTCGAGACTCCCACAGTGGGTGTTCTTTGGAGGCCCTGCATCGTCGTCAGATCCTGCTTTGTACGTCACAGTCATTGCGTGGGGACCACGCCTCAGTGCCGGCAGCGGCACAGCAACAGAATTGCAGACATGCTCTGGTACCGAAGTTGCTCACTATTGGTTTATTCTTGTAGCACAGAAACTCACTTCCATGGGCCCTGGAAGTGGAATTGTCACCACTAGCCATTAAGACCTTTTAGGGGACGAGGCCAGGTACTACAGGTGAAGTCTTTGATGGATCTTGCACTTCCAAAAGGAGGCAAGCTCAACTCAAGCCCTTGTATAAACTTTAGAAAGCAGGATGTAGAGAGCAAAGTCCAGTCCTCTCACTTCCAGGACAGAAGCAGTGGGCCACAGGCCAACCCAGCAAATCAAACACCAAAGTGGCAACCCAACAGCTCCTCTTTCTGGCAGAATGACCTCAGTCCAGAAGTGCTCCAAGTTTATAGTGTCAGAGGTCCAGTACTTATACATATTCTAACCTTTGAAGTAGAGAGATTTCAAAGAAAGCTCTTTGAAGTACACAAGACCCTGCCATTCCTGGCCCTGGCTTCAGGCACACTAAAGGGAGTGGAGGCTTTGTTGTGTGGGTACAGGCACAGCTCCATTCGGGTACAAGTGTCAGCTCTTCCCACCACTCTAGCTCAGGAAGGCTCATCAGCCTGGCGATGTGCCATCAGGATATGCAGACACACCTGAGCTCCCTTTGTGTGTGACTGTCTACAGTGAATTCACAAAACCCAACTGTCACCCAACCCAAATGTGTATTCTAAGGACAGGTAGAGGCCCAGAATGGTTAAGTAAGAACATGGCAACTTTATAAAAGTGGTATTTTCAGACCTGAAATCTAAAAACCATCTTCACTAGAAGATGGATTTTAAATTGTACATCCAAAGATACCAAACTCCAATTTTCTATCTACTCCTACTTGGAAGATTCACTGGCACAATGTACCAGGCAGCTCCATTGCTAACCTATGGGAGAGGTAGACCTTGCTGTAGTGAAAACCAAACCTAGCTGTTTTTCACAACCAGGACATGTAAAACTCATGAGGACATGTCCAACCTCTTAAATACACTGCACCCTGAATTTGAAAAAGGTTCTTGATAGAGCGCACTGTGACCAAGCGGCTTCCTGGCGCTAGAGGTGAGAATCTGAGGGAGAAGGGAGGCCAAAACTGTTTAATAAGAATAAGCAATGGAGAAAAGGTGGGTCTTTAGAGCCTTACGGAATTGGGGATAAGCGGTGATGGATCTGATTGCAAGGGGGAGACTGTTCCAAAAGGAGGGGCCCAAAACAGAGAATCTGGTGCCTCCGGTTTTGGATCTACGAAACCGAGGTACATTAGAGAGAAACTGATTAGCAGAGCGGAGGGAACGGTTGGGGGTATAGGGAGTGACGAGGGAATTAATAAAGGCAGGGCCGGTGCGGGCTCGAGCCATGAAAACCAGACAGCCCATCTTAAAGAGAGATCTCTGAGAGACGGGGAGCCAATGAAGAGTTTTCAGGACGGGGGTGATGTGGGAGGACTTTGGAAGGTGAAAGATAAGACGGGCGGCCTGGTTCTGAACAGCCTGTAAGCGGCGAAGTTCGTACGCTGGAATGCCAACGTACAGGCTGTTCCCGTAATCGAGACGGGAAAGAATCATGGCCAAAATGATGAGCTTAAGGGCGTCAGAAGAGAAAAAACGGGACACCTTTCGGATGATTCGGAGGGAGAGGAAACAGGAGGAGACAACCGAGCTGATCTGGGCATGCATAGAGAGGTCTCGACTGACTCTAATGCCCAAGGTCTTTGCCGATGCCGCTGGTAAAGGTGGAGGGCCAGAGATGGAGGGCCAGAAGACAGTCGACCAAGGGGAGGAGGAAGAGCCAGTCAGGACCAACTCCGTCTTGTCCAGATTGAGCTTCAGTTGATTCCGATTCATCCAATCTGAAATAAAGACCAAAGTGGAGTGAAATTTGGGTGGGGAGTGCAAGGGAGAAGAAAGATAAAAAACAAGCTGGAGGTCATCCGCGTAGTTGTACACGGAAACCCCCATATCAAGAAGGGAAAGAATGAGAGGACGGATATAAAGGTTGAAAAGAAGGGGGGATAAAGAGGAGCCTTGGGGAACTCCACAGGGGACCAAGCGGGAAGGAGCAGAATAGCCGGAAAGATGAACCGCCTGAGTTCGGTCTTTAAGAAAAGAAGCGAGCCAGGGGAGGGCAGTACCCTGAATGCCCGCTGCGCTGACACGGTCGAGGAGGATGGCATGGTCGACCGTATCAAACGCAGCGGACAGATCGAGGAGCACCAAGGCTTGGGGCAAGTTAGAATCTGCCTTACTCTTTAGCTCGTCCAAGACAGACAAGACAACAGACTCAGTGGAGTGAGCCGGTCGGAAGCCCGCTTGGTGGGAGGCCAGGAGGTGATTGTCCTCGATGTAGGAAGAGAGACAAGAGGTGATGTAACTCTCCAGGATCTTTCCGAGATAGGGGAGAAGGGAAATAGGCCTAAAATTGGAGGGGAGGGAGGGGTCTAGACCAGGTTTTTTTAAAATAGGACGAACTATGGCGGATTTGAAATACTTTGGGACAGAACCAGAGGAAATGGAGAAATTAAGAAGGGAGAGGGGAGGGTCGGGCAGTGGGTGAAAAATACTTTCAGGAAGCGGGCAGGCGCACAGTCAGCTGGGGAACCGGACTTCACTTTCTGGAGTAGAGCCAAGAACACATCCAGGGAGATAGGGGGAAACTGATTCAGAGGAATAGAGGACAAAGAGGGGACAGAGAGAGGAGGGGAAAGAGAGACAGAGGGAATATTAGATTTGATCTTGGCAATCTTCTCCAGAAAGAAGTCATTAAGAGAGAGACAGAGATCTTAAGAAGGGATAGTGGTCAAGTTGGCTCTGTCGGATGCAACAAGATTGCGAACTATAGCGAAGATCTCCTTAGGTTTATTAGCTGAAAGGGATATTCTTTCCGAGAAGTAGATGGTTTTGGCTTGCAGTATGGCTTTTTTGTAACTCGCCAAGAGCATTTTGTATTTGGCTTGCAAATCAGGGCAGTATTTACGCCTCCAATGACGTTCAGAGCGTCTAAGGTCCAGTTTGAGGATTTTTAACTCATCTGAAAACCATTTTTGAGCGCCATGGGGGCGACAGGTCTTGACTCTCCTGAGGGGGGCAACCAAGTCGCAGGAGGAGGACAGCCAATGGTTTACGGCATCTACTTGACGGTCAATAGGGAGGTTGCATAGGTCGGGGCCGGAGGAAGCAAGGGAGACACACAGGGAGTCAAGGTCCACCCGATTCCAATTACGGGCCACGATGTTTTTGGGTAGGGGGGGGCCTCTCTTGCGTTCCGAGCTCAATGGAAAAAGAAATCAGTGAATGATCAGACCAAGTGCAGGGAAGGACAATGGGGGGGAGAATGGGACAGTTAACTGACCAAATTTGGTCCAAGACATGACCGTGAATGTGAGTGGGAGAGTGAATGTGGGAGGAGAAATTAAGAGACTGAAGGGTAGCAGAGAAATCTTTAGACGACAGATCTTCTCTGGGGTCGCCCGGCCAATAATTAAAATCCCCTAGAAGAAGCACAGAGGAGTTATTGACAACGAGCGTAGCCAGAAGTTCCTGGAGAGCAGGGACAAAGGAGGACATATGCTGCGGAGGGCGATAGAAAAGGGCTATAGTAAGAGGAGCCCTGAGATTGACAGAACGGGCAACTAAGAAATCTACTCCACACATGGGAGGATAAGGAAGGGACTGAAACTGGAAACTAGACCGAATGATCATTGCCACTCCCCCCCCCCCCGAGTTTACCAGCGGGGCGATCCGCCCGAAGAGCATAGTAAGAGTCGGGGAGGGCGGAGAGGAGATCAGGAAGGGAGTCGGCAGCGAACCAAGTTTCCGTGAGAAAAAGAAAATCAGGGGCGTCAGTGTCTAATAAATTAAAGATCTCCAGCTGATGTCTACCCGCAGATCTAGTATTGAGTAGGTAGGCAGTAGCCGTGCTAGAGAAGGGGAGGGGGGAAGAAACCAAAGAGGGACAGGACTGGGACAAGGGGGAAGATGACGTTGGTAAGGGTAGTGTGACTAAAGGGGATAAGATGTCCAGGGCAATAATGCGCTGAAGCAGAGAAGGGTCAATGCCCTGACCGTTATTGAGGGACAGGAGTTAAGCTGGGGTATAGGGTAGGGGAAGGGCAGGGTCCATGGCCCCTGGTCCCTGCCGGTCGCGGACGGGCGCAGACGGGCTTGCCTTTGGTCTGTATGTTTCGCGTGAAATCTGATGCCATTTGTTGTCTGGAGGTGCATGTTGCAGCATCTCTATGTGATTGTCACCATATTTGTGCCTGTGATCTTTGAGCCTTTGGCTTACCCTGCCCATGGAGCTAGAGAGCACCTACCTTAGGGGTGTCTTACATGTACTAAAAGGAAAGGTTTGGGCTTGGGAAATGAGTGCACTTGCTAGGTCAAAATTACAGTTTAAAACTGCACGCACAGGTGCTGCAGTGGCATGCCCGAGACAGGTTGGCAAGACTACTCGTAGGAGGCATTCGAGTTACAGGGCCTAGGCACATATGGTGCACTCTACTAGGGAATTACTAGTAAATTCAATACTCCAATCATGGAGAAACCAATTACCATCAGGTTATAGACACTTAACACTTGCACTTTAGCACTGGTCTGCAGGGGCAAGGTGCCCTGAATCCTAAAGCCAGCAAAAATAGAAATCAACACACTGTCAACACCATGAAGTCAGAAGCAAAAGGACAGGGGAAACCATTCCAAAAGATGCTACGTCTATAGGTACTTCACTTTTGTTCTGATGATGCAATGTCAGTTTCATTATCCAAAGGAGAAGATAAAAGTGAGGGGTAAACATTAATTCTATTTAAATCTCAAAAAGAGATATAGTGTTATATGTTACACATATTTGTGATAATCCTGTATTATAAAATGGAATGGGCGGCCTCACCTTTGTATTCTACGATGATGCATGTGTCCATTTCATGATGAATTCCGTCCATCAGAATCATGAACCTTAGATTCTTATCCACCTACAATGAAATGGAATATCAGGTGCTTTTACATTGGTGCGCAGAAATATGACATCTCAATATTGTTAAGTCAATGTAATTAATTTACACACGAAAAATAGTTGACACACACCTGCCCATCATGTTGCTCAGCTCTAAACGAAGAAGCAGACACTGGGCATCTTATGGACTGTGAGAGGTAGAACACCATGTATTATAATAGTAATGAACACCAATCCCAACCAAAACCAGGAAATCACAAGTGACCTTGCAGTCTGTGAACTTTTCCATATGCCTCTATATGCTGAGTCAGGGTTAACAGCGATTACCAATATATTCGTACAGTTGCACAGTTGATGATATTGGATCAATCATAGTATGTAGATGAACAATCAACTAAATCATTATTGTTGAGTTCAATGGTCATTGCTCTAGTATAAATCATTGAAACATGTTACTTTACACCGGGGCATATGATGGATAGTAAGTAGGACAGATAAGTACTTCTGGACAATAACATTCAAATACTGTTGCTAGAAGATTATAGGATACAACAAAAAATAGAGTATGCTTGGGTATTATTCACACCACAACACTAAAGTGCAAACTTATTCAAAAGTAATTCAGTGCAGCGCAGCAAGCCACCTTGCTGAGCTGCACTGCGTGACAGGTAAAGGGTAGCAATGCGCCATATTTAACATTATACTGTGCATTCCTGTCTTTTCTCAGTGCAGGCGCACAATTTGCTGCCTAGCACCAATGCAGGCACCCTCGCACAATGGTGCAAAGGTGCCTGTATTGTAGGCAGGACTGTTTTTACACAGGAAGGGGCACCTTCCTTCACAAAAACAATACCCTGAGGTATTTTCCTCTTTCTTAGTGTGCTGCATGTGCAGCACACAAATAAAGAGGAAACAAAAGGAGAAATAAAGATATTTCTGCTTGTCGCACTCCCCTGGGGATGCCAAGCAGCTATAAGGCATTCCCAGGTCTGCCAATTATGGCAAATCTGGAAATGCCTGAAAATCCATAGGTGTGGCGTGGAAACACCCATGCACCACCCAAGGAATGCCTCCCTGGGGCAGAGTAACGCAAGGCAGAGATTTGCGCTGCGTTGCGTTACTCCTGGTTTATTAAGCCTTGAGTAGCTTGAAGGGTTTGGCCTTCCAATTTACTGACCTGGAACTCCTTTAGTGATGGGTTGCCAGATCAGAAGTCTCTGATGGCAAAGCCAGGTAATGCGCCCGTCGAAAATCTAGTGGTTTCTCTACCTATAGATACGTCTTTCTTGCATCGCTAATTCATGGATATCTTATGCCCAAATTAAAAGTGGTTACTGTAGAAGTTGGACCGTTACATAAATGACCACGCTAAGGTAGTGTTAGAGGTTTAAATTATAACCTTTAATCGGAGCGCCGGGGAGATGCTGCTAGCTCTGAGCTCCGGCCTCGCGCACCAAAATGGCCGCGCTTCCGGTTCCGGTCGGGGCGTGCCCCTGATTAACTAGACCGTCACCACATATCTCCCCCTCTTAATAATACAATGAACCCAAAAGAGAACAGTCTTACTTGGTGCTCATAATAAAGTCTTCAAACTTCTTGGGTATCCTTACGACTCTGCCAGCTCTCGTCCTGTCTATACCCTTCACGTGCTGTCCATCTCCCACCCCTTGGAGGGTCTCCTGATGACACTCCTCAGACGTGCTCCTTCGTTCTTGTTCAGCTTGCCTCTTGTCTGCATCCTTGCTAACTCCACCTCGGGGTGTCTCTGCTCTCTTCACTTTGTCTTTATCTTCTCCTGTTTTGGAAGTGGTGCACTCTTCCACTCCTTCTGCACTTCCTCCTTCTTGTCCTTTATTACTTTCCTGTGTTTGCGATTCTTCCTTTCTTGTCTCTTCCCAGTTGAGGATTTTATTACATTTTGCCATTCTGTCTTGCGACCATACTTTCCCGTCGCTAAGCAGTGCGGATCTGGCATATGGCTCGATGACCTTGAGTGGCGGGGTGAACTTGCTTTCTCCCTTCCTTTTCGTGATCGCCAGTTTGACCCTCACCCATTCTCCTTGTCCAATGCCTTGCCTTCTGTATTGCGTTCCTTTTTACTACCGCTGGAGACCATTTACTCTGCACTACCATGTGCCTCCATGCTAGGTTGTCTTTTGTGAATGGTTCCCTTCCTCTCAGCACCTTGAAAGGACTGTACCCTGTGCTTCCTGGGGTGATGCGGTACGCCCACAGCATCTTGGACAGTTCTGTTTCCCAGTCCAGTCCGGCACTTATCGCTGCTTGGATTGTTCCCATGATAACTCTATTGAACCGTTCGGCCAGTCCATTCCCGGCCGGGTGATATATGGGTGTGTGTTTTACTTCAATCCCATTCCTGGCCATGTAAGCCTCCCATTTAGCTGACACAAATTGCGGCCCATTATCACAAGTTATTACTTTGGGGATACCTTCTTTCACAAACACTGCGTTCAGGAAGGAAAGTACTGCTTCTGTGTCTACTGTTTCCTTTACCTCCACCTCTGGCCATTTGGAGTATCTGTCTACCATTACTATGGCATACTTCTGCACTCCTTCCTTATCAAGAAAGGGTCCTATGATGTCTATGGACACCATTTCCCACGGACTGCTTGGTATGGGGAATTTTCCTATTGGAGGCCTCATCAAGGTCTGTGATTTGTCCGCCCGTGAGCACGATTTACAGTTCCTCACGTGCCTCTCAACTTGGGCATCTATGGCGGGCCACCAGTACATTTGTTTCGCCAAGGCCTTTGTCTTTGTTATCCCTTAATGGCCTTCATGTAGTATTGCCAGCAGATGCTCCACTAATGCCTGAGGAGGAATAACTTTGTCCCATCTTAAAAGGAATGTTGGATTTTCCCCCCAGCGACAGTTCTTCTCTGACTTCCCAGTATATTCTCATCTGGCTGTCCAGGTGTCTTTTGTCCGGCCACTCATGCATTACGTATCCTTTGACTGCTTCCAGGGTTTCATCTCTTTCATATGCCCACTCTTGCCCGCTGATGCTCTGCTCCATATCTTCCATGGAGGCCACCATGTACCCCTCCCATCCTGGAGGTTCTTGTTCTTCCACTCCTTCCTTTGCTGCCGCTCTGCTCAAAAAGTCTGCCACTCTGTTCTTTGGTCCAGGTATGCACTTCACCTCATACACATAGTCCAACAATCTCAGTGTCATTTTAGCTATTCGAGGTGTGGCGTGTGCATGTCCATTGGATGTAAGGACCTTAATTAGCGGTTTGTGGTCTGTGCGTACCAAGAATCTGGCTCCCCATAGGATTTGTCGAAAACGTTCCATAGCCCATACCACCGCTAACATTTCATTTTCTATCACGCTAAACGTTTCCTCATTGGGGGCCAGAGATCTCGAAGCAAAGCAGACCATGGATGACTCTCCTGTTTCAATTTGCTGCATCAGCACTGCCCCAAGGCCTTTGTCGCTGGCATCAGTGGTCAGTATTGACCTTGCAGATTGGTTGAATCCTTTGAGTGGTATCGCCTTGCTCATCTCTTCCTTTAATGCCACAAACTCCTCTTGTTCTTCTTTGCCCCACTTGAACCCATTTTTTTCTTTCAGCAGCTGCCTGATGTGGTGGGTCTTTGTGGCAAAGTGAGGAATGAATTTGCTATAAAATTCGGCCATGCCCAAGAATGACCTGACGTCTTCTGTCTTCGCGGGAGCAGGCGCCTCTCTTATTGCTGTCATGTTGGCTCTCTTTGGCTCAATTCCCTTCTCGCTGATCTCATGTCCTAGATAGGTCACTGATTGTTTTTCAAACTTGCATTTGTCCCATTCGGCAGTGAGCCCGTTGATCTTCAGTATTTCCAGGACCTTGTGCACCTTCTCATTGTGTTCCCTTTTCGACCTCCCCATTACCAGGATATCATCTTGGAAGTACTGAACACCTTCCACCTTCTGAAACATCTTGTGCATTAACTTTTGGAACACTGCAGCAGCAGATGTCAGTCCGAACGGCATTCTCACGAATTTGTAACACCCGAAGGGTGTGATGAAAGACGTGAGGTGGCTGCACGACGGGTGCAACGCTACCTGATGGTAAGCTGATGATAAGTCCACCGTTGAGAACCATTTGATGCCTTTGGTTTTAGTGAGCATTTCATTTATGCGTGGGAGGGGAAACTTGTCTATTAGAATATTTTTATTTAGCTCCCGAAGGTCCACACATAATCTCACCTTCCCATTTGGTTTCTGTGCTACGACCAAGGGGGATAACCATTCCGCGCTCTCGATCGCCTTTATTATTCCGTTCGTTTCCAACCTCTCTAGTTCTTTTTGCACCGCTTCGCGGCACCTGAACGGTATGTTCCTGGCCTTGTGGGACACCGGGGTGGCTCCTTCCTTCAGGTGAATCATGTGCGTGCACTTGGTCAATTGTCCTATCTCCCCTCTGAACACCTCTGGGTATTCTATTTTCCACGCCACTCCTTCGTAGTTTTCCTCCGTGTCTGTTGTCATTACTTTTTCTACTCCTACCGGATTGAGTTTGATGCCTAAATTGCCTTGATTCCTCCAACCGAGCACGGACGGCCCCTTTTCGGACATATATAGCTTGCATTCTGCTTGACGTCCTCGGAACTCAAATGGTAGGGAACAATATCCGACCATGGGAATCCGTTGTCCAGTGTAGGTGACTGGTCTCACATCCATGGGCTGTACCTCCTTCCGTATAGTTCCCTTGAATTCTTCATCCCATACCTTTCTCTGGACAATCGTGATGGGCAATCCTGAATCTGCTACTATGTCGATCGATACTCCCCCTACATTCATTTTCAGGACAGGTTTGCTGGATGCCTTGCAATTTACATCCAATACTTGTACATCAATGTATAAAATTTCTTCGTCTTCTTCATCGTTTCCTGGCCCTTCCTCATCTTCCACATCACCCTGGTCGATGTATTTTATTGCCGCCCCTTTGGGTATTCGCCTGCAGACTCTTTCGTAATGTCCAAATGTCCCGCAATATGCGCCTTTGGCCTTGAACGCTGGACACGATTTGTCATTTCCTATGTGCGAGAAACTGCTGCATCTATAGCAGTTCGTTTTCCTGTCCCAGTTTGCTCTCTGCCCCACTCCTATGCCTTGCTGTTTTCTCTTAGCGAACTGATTTCTTGGCAGTACCATTTGTTTCGGTCTCTCTCCTTTATCACTCATCATCACCTTGCTTGCTGCTCGTGTCTTTCCTGGCTGATTCCGCACATCTCTTGGATAGCTCCGCCTTCTTCACCAATGCCCACACTTCCTTGAGCGGCGCGTCGCCATTGACCCATAGTTTCTCTTGTACTGTTGAGTTCGAAGTGTGCATTATGATTTGGTCTCTCACCAATTCATCGTGTAGATTACCAAATCTGCACGGAAATGCAAGTTTTTGAAGTGCCGCTACGTATTCATCGATGGTCTTGCCGCTCTCTTGCTTCCTCTGGAAGAAATTGCATCTGTCTATGGCCACACACACCACAGGTCGGTAGTGGGCATCTATGTCCTCGATGGCGTGCTGAAACACATCTGTATCTGTCGCCTGTCTGGTTGCCTCTACCATGTTATCATACACACGGATCCCTTCTGGCCCTAGATTATGGAGTAGTATCTTTTTCTTTCTTTCACTAGAGTATGCCGCGTCACTTTCTTCCTCCAGTGCCGACAGATAATTTTGGAAGTACCTCTTCCAGTCTTCCCACGGCATTGTGGGTTCCCCTCTCTTTGGCAAGAATGGTACTAACGCACTCAGGGATGTGGGCGTCGTCGCCATTCTTTTTCTGTCCCTCTGGGGTTCCTGGGCTTGTCCGCTGTTGCCTGGAGGGCTGCCTGGGGCTGTTCTCTCCCCTTCTTCTCTGTTGGGGCTTGAGTAGTCTCCCTCACCTCCTGACGCGCCTCGGGCGTCCAGGGTTGCCCCTTGTTACTCTCTCTGCCGCCCGTACCTTCCTCAGTGACTGTAGGTCGTGCCGTTTTCCTTTTCGGTGGCTCCTTAATGGTGCCTCGTCTGCCTGCTCTTGGCTCTTTGTGCGGTCCCTATTTGTGGGATGTGTGTGCCTTTTCCCTCCTCTGAGCACTCACTGGCTCATTAGTTCGCCTGGGCAGCTGGGCGGTTGTGCGCGTTTTGCTGGCAGGGTTCACCTTCCCTGTTCAGTGGCCTCTCACCTTGGTTCGCAGTGTGTCCGTGTTGAGGGTATTTCACCCCTTATCGGCCTTTAACGGCCTCTCCTGATGTGCACCGACTGTTGTGCCCCCATAAAATGCTGCCGTTGAGTGAGCTCGCTGGTTGTACCTGCACCCCCTCTCTGCCGCGTTCCGATATCAGCGTGGCCATTATATGGTCTTTGCCCACGTGGGTCGATGGTCGGTTTACTTTTTCGGTGCTCGATCTTGCCTCCGTGTTATTATTTTTTTTTTTATGCAGGTGTTAGGAATCCCGCCTCGTCGCCATTGTAGAAGTTGGACCGTTACATAAATGACCATGCTAAGGCAGTTTTAGAGGTTTAAATTATATCCTTTAATCGGAGCGCCGGGGAGATGCTGCTAGCTCTGAGCTCCAGCCTCGCGCACCAAAATGGCCGCGCTTCCGGTTCCGGTCGGGGCGTGCCCCTGAACAACTAGACCGTCACCACAGTTACAAATAATAATACTTCTGTAAACCTGCTCAAACGTAAAAGTCAGCCAGAAGCACAATATGAGCAGCTTTACATGCATAAGTAAAAGAGGAAAAATATGTAACGTACAACACATCTAGAAATCACATAATAAGCCAACATATGGTGTAGAACTAGCCAAAGGATTCTGCAGGTGCCCTCCACTGCTGTCAAACACTATCTCAAAATGGGAGCACAAAATCCTCCAACAAATTAACAAAACATGCCTGCCGCGCATGGCCTGATGAAAATGAATAAAACAACCAATATGATTATGGCGTCTTCCAAACATCACATAAAAAAATGCTGCAACTGGAATACCGTCTTTCCCATTTCATAAGCCTCAGCCAGAAGGTGACATGCTAGGTAAGTGACAAGTGTCTTGACAGGGGAGTGACGTGTACTGTGCTTGAGAAAGATTGAGACAAGTATTCTCAGTAGAAAACTAACATCTCAGTAAGAATCATGTTTGTCTCTACCCTTGATTTATAAACACAGACCACAATATAGTAGAATGTGTGTGCACATGTCTCCGGTGTAATTATGTTACGGGTCTCTCTCGTTCTCTCTCACTCTCTGACCCCTCCCCCCCACCCGTGGACCTGATTGTGAATGTGCATGTTTCACTTTGTCAGCATTTACCAAAGCTTTGAGGATTCACATGGAGACATGCGTGCACACACACACACAGTAGTCAGAATAAACTACCAACTATGCTATGCTACTGCTGCCTGTTAGCTACTTCGACTTAACTGTTAGAAAGAGGTTTCACAGAATGGTCACTAGTTGCATTCTTCATTTGTATATCATAACAGGAAAATCAGTACAGATTCTTAGTTTTAGAGATTTATGTCCTTCTTCCACCAATTTCCCATGTTGAGATAATTTAAAAATGTTGCCACAAGGTTCCCAAACAGGATATGCATGAGATAGGTCGGGTATATCACACTACAAATTCCTACTTGGAGGTGAGTTTTCCGGTGATGTTCAGTGGTGTGAAGTGTTAGTAATTAGTTTTGTTTGGGTTGTTGCTGACACAGTTCAATTTTGACTGCGGTAATAAGAAGATTGAGAGGTGGTGTTTCATATGGAGTCAGGCTGGTTGATGTCTACTTCCTGCTCAGATAGGGAGTCAACAGTAAGGAGCATATTTACAAGAACTAACGCATCATCGTTAGTAGTTTAATAGTAGTAAGGTTAGACTTTTGGCCTAAGTTAGACTTTTAGTCTAAACTTAGAGTTGAGACCAAAAGTCTAACTTTACTACTCGTAAATGCCCTTTGTGAATACCGAAAGTCATAAAGTTAGATTTTCATCTCAGATTACTTCTGTGAATCGGGCCCAAAGTATTTAATAATTGATGTTGCATAACCTGTGTGTTCTATTTTAGCTATTGCTCCTTCAGAAAATGGCGGCATAGGTCCATTGGCCGGATAGGATACTATTAGGATTTCCAAATAAAAAATATGTAAGCTGGTCTGTTTAGTCTTTATTACTTATTTGGTCAAATCCTCACAGACTTTCCCGCAGACTCATGCTTTCCCTGTGTCAGAGAGATGGGTCTGTCACCAAGAGTTTTGGACATCCACTAAAAACTGCTGAATCTTCCAACACCACGGTAACAGCTGACAATCGCAGCAACTCGACTCACCTGTCTCAAGTCTTATGTGTGCACATTCCTGACTCTCATTAGCCAGAGCAAATTTATTCCAGTCCTATGCTAGACCCACCCCACAAGTTTTAAAAGTTCAACTGCTTGCAATTACTGGTCTTTCAGCAGTCTCAGTCACATGGACCACATAAGGGCACAATCTTTGAGTAAGGCAATTGTCATTTTAAGAAATTCAGGTGTCACTATTTCTAAGGTCCAGTTAATCGATTTGACTGACTTACGCACAAAAACATCAAAAGATGCCATGCAAGGCTCGGCAGCCAACCGACCACATATATATAAAAAAAAAAAAGTGGAAATGTCCTTGACATGCAGAAAGAGGTACTGCAGACACTGCAAATGTATAAGAAAACCAGTGCTTAATTTGAGCCAATGGTTTCCGGTGGATGTATGACGTTACAACGCAGGCTTTTACAAGGCCTGCCTTTACAACGCGGTTTTTACATCGCAATCCATTACAACGCATAGCGCTTTGGGGTGCTGGATAGTGAAAAGTTTAATTTACTATTCCAACACCAGTCCCCGTGGACACTAGGGAAGGTGTTGGATAGTAAATTAAACTTATTCCCTATCCTATAGCGCCCCCCAGCGCAAAGCGTTGTAATGGTTTGCGTTGTAATGACGGCGTTGTAATGGTAGTGCGTTGTAAAAGTTTCGTTGTAAAGGTTGTTCACTGTTCCCGGTGCTCGGCACAGCCACTTAATTGCCAGCACGGGGCTTATGACAGTCTGCCACATGGTAGTGGTGTCTGCCAAATTTAGGTACGAGCACAACATCTGTTTATTAACTCAATTTACATTTTCAATGATTGGTATTTGCCTCTCAAGTCACTCTTATAGGTTTGGGGCACAGGAATAGTATGAATTGTCACACTTTTAAGAGTGTGAGGATAAGAAGTGTGTTGGCGCTGTTATTGGCAGCTCTGCCAGGGACAAGGGAAGGTGCAAGCTGTAGTGTCCTCCTGAAGAGAGCCCCGGCACAATTTATTCGACTAATTAGGCACTGAAGAAAACTAACGCTGTAAGTTTGGAAGGGAAATAAGAGCAAACATAAGGGAAATAAAAGAAAACATTGCCGTAGATGCGCAGAAGAAGACTCATAAAATAGATGCTGCACTATGTTCCATGGCGCTACAATGTGAAAAGAGGGTGTGCTTTGTCAGTGAACTGTTACCTGAAAGATAAATAGGAAACCAAAGGACACTAAGGAAATCATAAGAAATTCAAAAAAGTGCAGGAAACGGAACACAGTAAAACCAGCATAAAAACGCAAATGTGCAAGGAAAAGTACCTGAGAATGCATAAGAATAAAAGACCACGAGGACCTCAAAAAACTATGGGGCAGATTTACAAGCCCCTTGCAATACATTTGCGCCACCATTGCATCACTTTTGTAACGCAGCGGCAGCGTAAATGTTGTTGCCCATTTACAACATGACACATCTAGGGAGATGCGTCACCTTGTAAAGCCCTGCACCACATTATGGCTATGTGAGGTATAATGTATGCAGGGTGGGACACGACTCCAGCAATGCGGGACTTTTGTGCCAACAGATGCGTCAGAATTTCTGATGCATCTGTCAATCCTTGAGCCATGGTGTGCCGTATTGTAAATACGGCGCATCAATGGTGGCGCAAGGGATTTGCAAGGAGGCGCAGGGAAACGGATGCATCTATACAGAAGAGTCAGTTTCTTGTAAATTTGCCCCTATAAGTAGAATATTTTAGCGTGTGAGTTTCAATAAAAATCCATTACAGAAATATGGAAGGACATATAGAACATAACGGCGAAGGTCCTAAGAGAAAGGCATGACTCATACGACCATATGAGGAAAACAGAAATCATCACAAGGAAATAAATAATGAGAAACAGAAGCCATAATTTATTGAAGTCACTGATATCAACTAAAACAGTGCACCACAAACCTCCACAATAAGAGAAACAATGGCCTAGAATTTTGTACAGAACAATCTGGTAAGCACGGCACTAGCATACATGTCAAAGGAGGGAGTAGAGAGGGAACGTGTCCATGCGGACACAAGGAGTGGATCTAATCTCCCCAACTATAATTTGATAAACTGAAAAGTTTTACCTTCCGAGTGAGGCACTGTTTTAGATAGAGTTCAGTGGGCAGGTTAATTCTTCACAAATGTGACGGCTATATATGGGATTGTAATACCGCTGACGGGATATCTCCGACTGCTAAGCTCAAAAGCAGGCCATAAGTCTCTGACATGGTAGTAAAAAATGCAAGGATGCAGGCTGTGGCTGAAGATTGTAATACGGCTGACGGGATATCTCCGACTGCTAAGCTCAAAACCAGGCCATAAGTCTCTGACATGGTAGTAAAAAATGCCAGGATGCAGGCTGTGGCTGAAGAGGGCTCCATGGTTTTGGTTAGCCACTGGGCAAGGTCTCAGTGAATCAATTGACTTTTGATGGGAAAGCTCAGAGCAGGAGAAATCTCATGCCTTGATATGGCCCCTCACTGGCTGGATACTGTTTTGTTGGTTCAGACTTAGTCACTTTTTTGGAGGTCATGTTTTCCCAGCAGGACAAGGCTGCATGCTATAGCTGAAGAGGACTCCACAAGGCCAGATACGTTCTCCACAAAACCCTGCTGAATTGTATTTTCTGCTTCAGAGAAGAACGTAGAGGGGGCATTCTGGATTTTTGGCCTAGCAGCGATACACATTTGTTGTATCAGCTAGGCAGGTTGGTCCTGTTTCCCCTTTGGTTCTCAGAACAAAAAGTTGGCAAAATGTTTCTTAGATCCCAGGTTTCAAAAACCTTTAGGAGAAATAGGCATTGACACCAGCCTAGGGTCTAGAGCCTTGGCAACAGTGTTTGGGGGCCAAGACTCACTCTAGCATAGGTCAACAGCAGGATCCAGGCCAGGTTGGAACTAGTCACCTGAAAATGCAGGAAAAGGCCTCTTGGAGCTTCTTTTGTCCCTGTAGCCCAAACAGGAGGTCAGCCTTATGACATATTGAGTTCACTTCTTTGTCCTAGGTACAAGAAGGAGAGCGGGTCCAGTCTTCAAGGCTCTTCTCAGGTCACATACAGCAACCCAGTCCTCCTCTGTTCTTACACAGATCCAGAAATAATCTGAGGAGGGCACTGTGAGTGCCCCACATATGCCCAGTGCTAGCCATTGGGTGGCGGAAAATCCTGACCACCCCCTAATCAATGAGCTTAAATGCTCCCGGGGTTGACCATGCCCAGTTTTGCAGCTCTGCTTACTGTAATCAACCCATCAGTGTCTCTCTCTGCCAAATCCAACATGGGAGAATATTTCTTCCCCTGTGCCGAGCTCCTGGGCTGGCCCTAGATGTGTGGCCACAGAAATGCGCAACCCCTCCTCTGTGATCACTCAAAACAAGTTGTGGGGTCAGCTCCTCTTCCACCGTGCCTTATGCATGACAGGCTAGCTGGACAAAGGAACAGGGCAGACCAAGGTGTTACCTAAACCTGCCTGTGGCCGGGTAGGCCCTTTTGAAGTTAATTAAATTCCTGGGCACAGCACTGAAGGTTATCCTGCCAGAAAAACAGAACTACTCCCCAGACACAAGGCATTTGTCTCATCTCTGGGAGCAAGTTCAAACCTTATCACGGAGCTGTAAAGCTTCTGGGTGTCAGTTGGAAGTTTATGCAAATGGGGTTCTAGAAGATTTAGTCAAACAACAGGTCTTTTCTAAAGTACTTGCTTGAAAATATTTATTACAAATCGAACTTTGACAATGAATTGGGATTGTAATAAATACTTTAAACATTCCAAACATGAACTCAGTAGCTACTATCCATGGGGAGATCAACAATATTAAATTTAATATTGCATCCCAAGGCTCTCCTATAGAACAGCTACCCTGCTACAGTGAAAATAGCCTTTTGGGCCTTTTCACTGTAAAGACCTATGTAACATTAAACATTTACAAGTCCTACTCTTAAATGCCATGGACCCTGCCTTATGGGACTGTAAGGCCAAATTAAGGGTGACATTAATATTAAAAAGGAAGGGTTAGGCCTGTCAACATGAGTTATTTTGACAGGTTAAATTTGCAGTTTACACTACACAGCAAGACCGCGGATGGCAGGCAATCAGCCCTGCTTACCTTGCCAGTTTGGGACCACTGAGTTGGGTAACAATAGTCATCTGTTGTTCAGAGCCAAGATACCTTTGGGTAAACGTGTGCTTTACCAATAAACATGACATGTTATGTTTAGTAGATGGCACAATGAGTGCTGCAGTCCACTTGTGACATTTAAGTTACAGGCCCTGTGCACAAGAGTACCATATACCGGGGACTTGCAGGTGAGTTAAATATGCTACATACGTGGATGTCAATTTCATCATGTTGAAAGGGGGAGCAGAGGCACTTTATCTGACTAGCCATAGTAATGTGCTCAGAGTTCTATAGCCAGCAAAATAGTCAAGGTAAATATCTAGGATACTAACACACACAGGATGATCATATTGAATAGTCATAATCTCAGAGAAGGGCCTGATTCAGAAAGATGGTGTGGCTTTTTGTGGTAGTACTCCTGGCTCACTTCTGCCTATCAGAGGTAAGCCAGAAGTACTGCAAGAGTAAGTCATACTCACTCATAGGAAAATCTTTGTGTATTGGGTGCACACAGACAACCAACCAGGCATACCTAGCTGGGCAACGTACAGCCCCACTCCGATGACACCAACGTGGGACTACAAAACTGTTATATAGTGCTATACAAATGTTTACTCTGGTACAATACCTCTTGCCAAACTCCAAAAGGTACAACCTTTATATTTGTTAGTTTTACTCCACTTCGCTCAAGAAGCCAGAAGACAGGCCTTTCAGTATCTCCAACATAAATTGGTACATCAGGTCTTATTTCAGCAAGCTTCTTCAGATTTGGATAACTGCAAAACAAAGATGAAATTATAAAATTAGCAAGTATTACAGAAGACTCTCCTAGCATTATACTCTTTAAAAATGTCATATTCTGCATAACATGTGTGGTACAATGCCCAGATTAATTCACAGTAATCTTCATTATACTGAGTCTTAACCTCCCTTGTCAGTCTTTATTTCAACAAGGTTTGCTAAAGTCCTGAAAACAAGCAACAGGGCAGGTCCCTTAAATGTAAACTTCATTGAAGATCATACTACATCATTTAGGCAAAACCAAATGAATGTACTGTGCGACGCCACAGGGCAGGAAGAGAAAGAAGAAAAAGGATGAAACCAAAATAAATCAACTTAAAACAAGGTATTATCCATATTGCTTGTAACTGAATGCAGTCCACATAGGGGCTTATTTATGTGGGCAAAAGGGACACATCTGTGGCACAAGGGGCTTGTAAATAAGCCACATAGTTTTAAAAAGGGCAAGTGAAATGAGTGCTCAGTGTATTGTGAACATGCGGTGCTGAAATGTTTGTGTAAAGGATGCAAAGAGGAAGGGGATAACAATAAAATCTGCTTTTTTTTTATTGTGTTCACCTTCTTCTCTGCGTCGTTCACACAACCTTTGAGGTGCAAAAGCCCTCTTACGTGTTGGAAAGAATTCTCCAAATCGTTAAAGGGTTTTTGTACCTAAAGAAAAGCAATTTTATGGTTACAACGCCTGTGATTTTGTGATCAAATGTTTGCTGTCATAAAAGGGCTTTTTACACGAGGCCCAAAATTCTTTACCGGGGCTAATGTCATTGCTACTGTGTTTGTTAGAAATGGATTAATGTTACTTTGTTGCTTGAGCTCAGTCAGGAGAAAAGACTTGGGGGCCTCAAGGTAAAGGTAACAAAAAAGGAAAAATCCTTTATAGTCTTGGAAGAGGCACGAATAGTCGCAGAAGCAGAAAGGCCTACGTGGCCCCAATGAGGACAATGAAAGTGATTAACATCAGGGTGTAAAGAACAGGCTCCTGATTTTAGGAGGTTTCTGGGTCACCAGGGTTCCCTAGTCTCCATAGAGCCATCTGTGTGTCACCTGGATAGTGCCTTTCTCCCACTGAACTGGACTTCAAGAGATTGCAGACGGAGGAGTGGAGATTTTCCATGAGAAAGAAAATCACAGGCAAGTAGACCTCCATTTGACAAAGAGTTAGCATAAATGATGGCTCTAACAGAAAAAAAAGGATAACATAGGCAGAGAGACTGAAACCATTCAAAATGATGGCCCTGAGGATCACCCAACTCTCCAGGCAGAAGGCACAGTGACTGCTCAGTTAGTGGCGCTTTAACAATAATACATAATATTAAGAGTGGTGACTGGGTCTCCTTTCATTGAGATATTTGGGTGATACCTCAAAGAATTATCTTTCACCAGGTATTGGGCCTTGGGATCTCCTCTTTGTGTGACAAATAGGACATACTCCTTACTCTCAGGCAGTCTGTAGAGGAATATCACTAATGTAAATCTTCCAAGTTGGACACTCCACTACTGGGAAGTCCTCCACGGTCTTCTTTTTACCCTTACTTATAGTGAAGGCTACAACAATCACAGCAGACCCTTATGGCGGGCGGTCCCGTTCTCTGATAGGGTGGCGGGCGGACAATGTCCGCCCTTCATCCTAATGGGGCCCTTGATGTCTTAGGCTTGGAGCCCCTGGGTTTGAGGAGGTGAGTATGAAAGAAGTAAGGTGGCTTTATTATGAGACTCATAACTAAAACCAAGTCATGTAAGGTGTCTGAATGTCCCATGGCTTACAGGCTTCGCAAAAGATGGTATACCAAAGGCTATGACTATAAATAGCAACAGATACTGATCATGACAAGTCCAGAGAGAAAGTAGAAAGGCAACACAGTGTACACTCATTCACAGTGAAGAAGAGCCTCTTCAAGAATGAAAATGATACAAAGAATGAATTTCAAAGTACAATGGGTCTCTGGCACTTTATGGAGATCAACATCAGATTCCCCAAAATTGTTATCCATAATGGATCATGAGACTCTCAGTGAGACCAGATGTGAGCATGCACCCATGATATTCGCCATTACACACAGGGAATACACGTAGGTGGCAGCAGAACTCATGATAATCGCTTGTGTCAGTTAAAAAGTTGGGGTGAGCGATTGTTACCTACCCTATTCACGTAACTTAGGTAGGTCGTTGTAGCATAATCACGCAGAATTACCTAAGAATTCCACAAGATTTTGATTGAATAACGCGAGAGGAGTAATTCTGCGTTTAGCACTATTTCTTAGTACAAAAATGCCCTTTCATGTCTTAAATGGACTTGGGGATGCATTTTGCACAAAGAAATAGTGGTAAATGCAGGAGAATATGAATAGCGAGTATGAGTAGCGGGTCATGCTCGCTAAATGTACTCTTGCGGTAAGATTTTTTTCCTCCAAATTACTCTTAATGACGCAACGAGGAGTAATCATCTAATTCTGTGTCAGAGTAATGCAGAATTGCCTAAATTACTCCGATTACTCCGGCTTAAGCAAAATTCTGCCAGCCAATTAAAAAGGAATATCTTCAGACCTTCTGTAATTTCATCATGTTGGGCTTCCGTCCCAATCATAAAGGGAGGCTACTTCAACTTTTTCTCCCATAGCAGTCATTAATCTTCCATCTTATTTTCTAAGGCATGCTTAATTAACATCGTCTTCTGGGAAACCCATACTTTAAAAATAAAATGGCAAGTGAGAGCACAAGCTTTGTGGACTATAGAAATTGGCTCAGATAAGAAACTTGTCTGTTCCTGACTTGCAACCTAGTAACCGGTGCCAGGAGGGACATTTAACTGCTTCCATAGTCTAGTAGCGCACACATGCCCTACTATGGACTACTGCTTCCACATTAAGAATGGCTCATTCCAAAACTTACTGACAGTGATCATTGTTTGCAGCCTCTTACTACGTGGACATTTCAGTTTGCTTCTTTGCCACTAAAACCATTTGTGCTAGGATGATCTGATGTACAAAGAGCCAACAGCTAATTTTAGCCTGCAAAACAAAACATGGAAAATTACACATTTTATGACATTTGGCCACTGTGTAGTTTTGTCCCAGCTAGACAACAGAGATTCTTGCTAGCCCTGGCACATGGGCATGCCGTTAAGGGCATCAATTTTCCTTTGTCGAAGGCAGAATGTTGACCACCCTTTGGGTGCTCTACAAGCCCTGATTTCACACAAGTTATTTTTATGAAACACACATTCCGACTGTACTCATTTATAAGATATGTTTTATACATTGTTACTGTGCTGAGATACCTGAGGTGATCAGGATGCATGTGGCTTATGTAAATCAGATCAGCACGGCACAGTCGTTCCAGCCAGTCAGCAGGAGGCTCATGAAGCAACCACCATCCTCTAGCAAAGGCAGGCCCAATGACCCAGGGATCAAACACCATATGTGTGTCACCAAATTTCAGATCCATGCATGCATGGGTGATGTACGTAACCTGTAAAAATGTTAAAAAGAAAACAAAAGTGAATTATAAGCATGTTACTGAATTTTGGCTAGCCGGGCAGTACATAGAAATGCACAATAGTGAAGTAAATACTAAAAGTGAGTCGAGACAACTGTTAGTTATCCTCAAATGAAATAAAATATTTTATCAAGCCCCTTCCTATCTTAGCTGTTCCCCATTGTGCACGTCCAGCCTCCCATGTACCCAGGCCTTCACCACACCAACCGTCCACACACATTATAGAACATAATTGACCCCATTGTTGCCATCTATTTGGTGAGTCCATGTCCTCTTCTCAGTACACCATTTTGTGGAACAATTGCACCCTGCTGCACTATTCCTTTTTCTAGTGAATGTCCCTTATGGTACATGGTGTTTCTGCATTGTACAACTGTGTGCTTTAAGGGTAAATATGCCATATCCTAATTTTTGTGGGGGTTCAATTCATGGTTTGTATTTTTGGGTAAGAGGCGGCTTACTCATAAGCCTCTACTTCTCACTTTTAATTCTGGAATTTCAAGCAATGTTGGTTGCTGCAGGGTAACAGACTAAAAAGTGCCTGTCAGTTACCTCTAATCATGCATTGCTCATGGGAAAGAACCCGTCGGGCTCTCACCCTTTCTCAAAAGTCTAGTAGTTTAGATTGCACCTCTGATGAGCAGAGAGTTAATGATTCTGTTCCCATTGCACAAAGAGTGTGAGAGCTGATAAATGCCCCCCTTTTTCATTTTCTCAAAGTCTAACCTTTGCACGATGAAGTGTCATAGGATTTATTGGATTTAGGCATGCCAATATGAAATCAACCTCTTCCTGAATATGAAGCATGTAGCATATACACAATCTGGCCTGTGAAATGTGGGATTGACTTCTGCATCTGTCATTCGTGCTTGCCTTGAATAATTGGGTTTTCCCTTTAATGCAGCTAGCTTTCATGACAGGAAATGAGACATGAACAGACAGATTGTTTACTAACTAGGGACCGAATATCAGATTGTGACAGTACACCATTTGAGTAATTAATCTGACTTTACAATCCTGATATAAAAGCCAGCATTGCTTAATGGCTGTGATGGAGCATACAATGTGTCTTATACCATCTGTAGTTATTGTACACCTTTGTAAGGTGGTCAAGTGGGATGGTGCTCTGAGAGGAGCCACTAGACAGTGCATCACCATCACCTCCTCAGAACACATCGAACTGGAGAAAAATAGGAGAGTAACAATCTGCTACTGTGACTGCCTAAAGAAGCCTGAGGTCTGGACCTGCTCAACTGACGTCCAAAATGCTCGAGCAGAAAAAAGGCGGATGCAGGACATCTTGCAAGAATAATTAGCGAGAACGGCCCTGTAGCCTTGCAGGAGTGAATAATTGAAATTGCCTCTTTCTGAACTGTGGCCTTGAACATGTAAGACTCCAATAGTTAGCTCATTTTGGAGGGAGAGAAGTGGGTTATCCAGCATTTGAAGAAGTGGGCCAATTTGCTGTAACAGGAAGCAGGTGTAGCGTGATCTATCTATCTCTCACCTTGGAACTGTCTCTGGAGTTCCCCAGAGGTGCAACAAGAAACTTGGGACCATTTGAGTGTATTAGTCAATCCCTGCTCTCTAGACGCTTTTGCCTGTTGTTTGCTGGCCATCCTTGTTGCTACCTTCCACTGACTTCTCGCCTTCGTGATTGCTCTTGTGGGGGAGAGAGACCTCGCCGGACCCGCTTCGCGGGTCCCGCAGCGCCGCATACCAAGTGTGTGCTTACCTGGGAGAGGAGCTGTGACCTCGGGGCGCGTGGAGCTGCCGGCAGGGCTGCGAGCTTGGACGCAGGGACTCAACCTACCAGGAGTCCCTGCGAGCCCTATTCGACACACCTGGGCTGCTCTCCCTGCTGGCCCCGCCCACCCGCCCATAATCTT
Organism: Lissotriton helveticus; assembly: GCF_964261635.1. Lineage (NCBI taxonomy): Eukaryota > Metazoa > Chordata > Amphibia > Caudata > Salamandridae > Lissotriton > Lissotriton helveticus. Next base: position 886,075,755 of record NC_136063.1, on the reverse strand, counting down.
TACCCCTTTATTTTAAAAGGAGCTAAACGGGCCGCTGCGCGGGAGCGCGCCCGGGAGAAGCCCGGGACAAGGGCGGGACCGTCTGTGGCAGTCAGGGGCCGAGGGAGGCCGGGCTGGGCCAGCCCTCTGACATTGACTCTAACGGAATATATAGTACCAAGTAAATTGCTGTGTCAGATAAGTGCCTAAGATTAAGTTTTGTAAAAGGGCTGGTGACCACAAGGTATGTCTGTATCCCCAAGTAGTATTGTTTCGATGACCCTACCGGTCGAGTCTGGGCCAGTAGTTATTGGACCTTTAGACAAATTCTTTAACCGCCCGACCCAGATTATTGATAAAGAGATAACGCTTGCAGAGAGGCGTGCTGAGCGTAGATTATCTATTGAACTTCTTAAAAACCCTATAGACCAGCGCTCTGCACAAACCTATCCTGCATTGGTAACACCCTTATCATCAGTAAACCTGCCTGTTGTAGCCGAAATATGTCATGATGTTATCACAAACGAGGAGAACCAGGGTACTGTAGCTGAACTGATTTCATCTTGTGTGAGCCATACTGACTCTATAACATGTACAGCAGAATTATGTGCTCAGGTTTCCTTGTCCCAACCTAAATCTGGATCAAAAAGAAAAAGGACTACTGTATCTAGAAAATGTTATCCAGCTAAACCCCCACACAAACTTAGAAAAGTAAACAAAAGTACGTGCCCCAGTAAGGCTGTCACTGAAGTAAGCCGTAGTAGGGAAATTATACAAGAGGGGGATGTTGTGCTATTAGACAGCCCAGATCCTAGTACTATTAATTCTTCAGTCACTGGCTTGGCAATGGCAGATAAACTGCCACTTCTTTGCAACCTGTTTCCTGACTTAGCAAGGTTGCTACGGTCAATTCTGCTCCCATTAGAGGAACGAATTAGTAAGCTTTCTGACCGGCTAGACCATTTTGAGCAGGTAACATTAGATAACTTTTTCTCAACAAAGGCATTGATAAAAACTCAAGCAAGGCTGGATGAAAGTAGTAAGCTCCAGAATACTACTCAATGTGTACCACAAGATAAGGGACGAAGGCAACAAATTAATTCTCCAATGCCACCTAAGTCAGGTAGTGCGGCTGTGAAGAGACCACTCAAGCCTCTTGACTTAGCACCACCGGGACTCGTTAAAAATTCCCCTAATATTGTAATCTCAGCTCAGATTGCGGCGCAACAACCTCCGCTTAGTTTAAACTCCTTGGTTACTGTCGGAGCAGGGGGTAATGCGTGTACTAGAACAGGTACTGCTCCACCAACTGCCCCTCTAATTAGTAACCAGCTTTTAGCAAACAAATTTGCACCCCGCCCTGTTCCTATAGTTCCCAGACCGTCCTTACCACCCTTGATAAAGCCACCTCATAAGAAACCCCCCATGAACCTCACCCCAGATTCCTTTCCCTTTGTAGTAGTCCTTATAAATGTCCCACCACTTTTAACGGGACAGAGAGAAACCTTCCAGATGCTTAAAAATAAGGTTATGCACTGGCTAAGGGTGAATCGGCCTCTACCAGGGGAAGTTGATGGATTAATATTGGGGGTAAGGAGAATAGACTGGATAGGCTGTACTACCAAAAGCCTGAGGGGGACTGTATTGTGATTAATTTTCAAGATCCAAGGGTGGCAGGATGGATAACAAGACAGGGATGGGGCACAAATAATGGAGGAATTGGCATTGTTGACCTTACTTTCTTCTACCCACGTCCTACTAGTGTTTCGACTAGCCTGCTTAATGAGCAAAACTGCCCTTCCAACCTTCAATGGCCAAGGATTACTACATCAGCTCCACTGCTACAGTGCCATAACCATATCACTGGCCCGAATTATAATCCCCCGGGTGGATGGCAAGATCTAGGGTGGGGATGTTGACAAACCCTTGATCATATGAATACTAGAAGGGGAAGAAATAGCAGGAATCAACAAGGGGATTGTGATGAACTTGATTTAAATGCTGGTCTGACGTTAAATGTTATGAATATTGGCAATGAGATCGTGAATATGGTGGAAGGTTGTGGGGAAGCAAGTGTCAACAATGGAGCGGGGGAGTTACCCACACTAACTGCAAATGTTGACAATGATATGGATGGGGGTGGTATGAGGAAAATCGTGAGACTAGTCGGGAATGATGAAAGCTCAATGAACCACCAATCATGTTCTAATACAAATGCAGCACGTGGGGATGGGCTTAGCTCTGGGAAGTTTTTATCTTGGAATATTGCCGGGCTGGGCAGCAAATTAGAATCACAAATTTGGTTAGATTTTATTAAAGGGTTCGATGTGTGTTGCTTTCAAGAAACATGGGCCTGTGACCCTGTTTTCCTCCGTGGGTATTTAAATTTTTCAATCCCAGCCTCTAGAGGGGTTAGGGGTCGGCCAATGGGAGGGCTTACAGTATGGATAAAGCAGGACCTGGATATTTCTTTTAAAGTGTTGGATTTGGGCCTTAGGGACATACAAATGTTAAGATTGTCTTCAGAAAGGTGGGATGTGATCGATCTGTATAACATCTACGCAAGAGGTACAAACTCAGGGAGTTCTTCCACCTTAGAGGCATTGTCCGCCTTCTTAGAAATTAAGTCACTAGGCAACAGAGTAGTAGTAGCTGGGGATTTAAATAGGTGCTTCGAACCACTTGACAGTACAAAAGATCCCCTAGGTCATGATGAGGACATGCTCTGGGGAGTACCATCTCTGTGTTTAAATCCTGTCAAGCGGTGGACGAAGGACATACTGCTACTAAACGCCATGTGTATGGAGCATGGGTTAAGAGCCCTAAATGGGAGGACATCAGGGGACAAAGAGGGTGCTTGTACTTTTGACAATGGTCACAGTAGGAGTAGAATAGATTATGTAATATGTAGTCTTTCACTCTGGCAGGGGGTTCTTGATATGGTCATCAAGGGTAGATTGGAAAGCGATCACAATCCCCTTTGTGCGACCCACAAATGGTGGAATGTTGGGCCCCAAAACATGCATATAAGAAATGACCAAATCCCAGTAATGGCCAACAATATGCGAAGGTTGAAATGGCCAAGGGTACTAGCAAATGAAGAAACAATGACCTTCATTAGTGTTGAGGTGGATAAGGCTCTTACTTCTATGGAAGTGGCAAAACCTACAATCCCTGGTTCCAGGGATATTACAGATATTCACAACAAGTTTTTCTCTCTCCTAAAACCACACTTTATGCAACTACAAAGCACCAAAGGTAAAAAACCTCCTAAAGCGACCAGGTGGTTTAATCGCCAGTGTAGGTCAGCACGATTGGCACGGGGCCATGCTATCAGAGAAAGAGATAGGGCTGCAATTAGTGCAGCCAGGAAATTGTATAATACAAGCATTTCCCAAGCAAAGAGAAAATGGGATGAAGAGCACTGGGCAGAGTTGAAGGAGGCTTCCGGTAGTAAGGACTCCAGGCTTTTTTGGAAGATTATAAAGTGGGGTAGAGGTGGTACCCCTGATAGGCCTGATAATAATGTAGCTGAAGAAGCCTGGGTTGAGTACTTTAGACCACAATATGCAGAAGTAAAGAAGGTTGGGATAGGGGAGTTGATATCGCCAGTCTTTGCTACTGATAACCTGTTTTCCCTTAAGGAAGTTGAAATAGCAATTTGCTCAGTCCAAGGGGGGAGGGCACCAGGGTTAGACGGGATACCCTCGGATGTCTTTAAACAAGACATGAAGAGGTGGGCGAGGTATGTTTTTTTATTGGGTAACGCCATTGCCAAGGGAGGGGTGGTCCCTGAGCTGTGGCAAGGTGCCGTTATCATACCGATCTACAAAAAAGGAGACCGGTCTCTCCCAGCTAATTACAGGCCAATAAGCTTGATTGCTACCATACAAAAAGTTCTGGGGAAAATGGTTGTAAATCAGCTTATGGACTGGGTGGACGATAACAATGCTCTTTCCCCCTACCAAGCAGGATTTAGGCGGGCCACCAGCACAATCGACCAAGTCTTTCGCTTCACCATTTTGCGGTGGAGGACGGTATTGCTTGGCAAAGGCTGCCTGTATGTTGCATTTGTCGACTTGCGGGCAGCCTTTGATTTGGTCCCAAGGTGTAAGCTATGGATGGTCTTACATAAACTAGGCATTCCAGCTGAACTCCTTACCCTAATCATGCAATTGCATGAATGTAATTTTGCTAGAGTCCAGTGGGGTGGGAATGGCGAGTCATCATCGGATTTCCCGGTAGAAAGGGGGGTCCGCCAAGGCTGTGCAATGGCACCCCTACTCTTCTCACTATTTATTAATGGGATTGTGGGGAGGATGTTAGATGTTGGTGTAGATGCACCTTCGTTAGCGGGCGTCAGGGTCCCGATCCTGATGTTCGCTGACGATACCCTAATTATGTCAAAGACTCCTGCAGGTTTACAGCGTGCCCTAAACATATTTGATGATTTTTGTAAAGAGTATGGCCTTGAAGTAAATGTGGGTAAGACGAAGTTAATGGTCTTTTCCCCGCGCCATAAAGCCCACCCTAGGGTACTCTTGAACAATACTAAGCTAGAGGTGGTTAGGGAGTTCACATATCTAGGGGTCCAAATAGCAGATGGCCTGGGTTGGTCACATCACCTGGAAAAAACGGTATTAAAACACCAGCAAATTTCAGGGGCTTTGCGGGGGGAACATAGAAAATCTAAAACCAAACCCATCAAGCCTGTCCTCATAGTGTATGATGCAAAGGTTATAGGTGCGGCCCTATATGGTGCAGAGTTGTGGGCCTGGGAAAAGTTATCGACCTTACAGACATCAGAGAATAAGTTCCTTAGAGGAATTACAGGCGTCCCCCAGATCACACCCCTAATTCCACTGCTTCTTGATCTAGGTAGACGATCAATTAGTGATAGAGCGCGATTGCGCCCCATTCTTTACTGGAGACGTCTTTGGACAACTCCAGAGATTAAGCATTATGCAGATGGATTCCTGGCGATAATTAAGGAAGATAATTTTCATAAGATCAACTGGCTGAAAAATTTAAGAGCCATGTTAATTAAACTGGGCCTTTTTAATCTTTGGACCAATCCACAGGGGGAAGTTTTTCCAAGTAAAGAAGCCCTCAAGTCTCACTATTGGGATTGGGTAGATAGCAGCCTTCTGAGGGGCACGAGATCTGATTCTATGGCTGGTCGCTTTCTGGAAGTCAAAATCTGTCCTATTTTAGAAAACTATTGGGACAGTATTACTGCCCCATTGGACAGGAAGTTAGTCTTCCAGTTAAGGTCTGGATGCCTTCCGCTAAAAATATTGACTGCAGGATGGCAGAGTTCGACCTCTATGTGTTGCCCGGCGTGTAAAGCTGCTACAGAAAGTCTAGGCAATTTTTTATTTGTCTGCGATGCTTATTTGTTACCAAGGAGGGTATGGCTAACTCCAGTCTGTAAAAATCTTGGGACACGACATAGTGTAGTGGCTATGAGAATCCTATGCACATCCACTCAAGAGTCGATTGTTCTTGGAGTGGCCAAATATCTGGGGTGGGCTTGGTCAATCAGGCGGAGGTTGATAGGTAGGCTTATTTAATGTTATGTAATTTTTAATGTAGTTCTAATGTAATTTGGTCTTATTTTTGTGTGCAATTCTTATTGTCTAGTATTGTATGAGCTTGCACAACTGTTTTTTAGAATATGTATATGTATAATGATGAATGATTAACTGTTTTTATCTGTATTGTATTTGATTATATGTTGTGCTTTTATGAGAAGTTATCTCGAATAAAGCTTGTACTACTACTACTACTACTACTACTACCTATTTGCTGGCAACTTTTTTCTATTTTCATTTTGGTGCATAAGTGGTTTCAGGTAGCATTTTTTGCCAATTCACATAGAACAGTATTGACTTCTACAACTCATTACTTATTTGAGTTTATTTTTACTTTTTTCTCCAGAAAATCATATTTCATGAGCCACGTATTCAGTTGATGTTGTTTTGATACTGCTTTAATCATTTCATGTATCTCGTTCAATACATTGGCTTGGGAATTTCTCTGAAATATTTTTTTACTTTAGTGTTGGTTTAGTGCTGCCTAAATATTTCATTGTTAATAACTGGACACAGTGAATCTCACACTTGCTTCTTTTGTGATTACCTGAAAAAGGGTGGATCCTTCTAGTTGCTAAGGTGCCACCCTACAATTAACATGCACATCAAAGGTGTCACAAGTCTCCTTAAGAGGGCCCCAGGTGAGAGGAAGAAGCAGCAATGGACAGAAAAAACTCATTAGCAATCAGGGTACTTATAACTGAAAATGAAGAGCTTTAGAAAAGTTGGGAAGCAAGACACCAAAACTAAACTGGGAGAGGAGTTGGCCTAAACGACCTCGGATCTGGGGATCTGGGTTCGAGTCTCGGTAACGACGCCAAAACCTCCTGTGATTCTGGGCAAATCACTTAATCTCCCCGTGCCTAAAATGAAAGCGTGTCCTCATGTAACGTAACTGGAAAATATGTAAAGCGCTCTGATACCTGTTTCGGTTCGGGTCTAGTTCGCGCTATATAAAACTCTGCAAAAAAAAAAAAAAAACTGAGGCACAGTAGATAAACAGTAATGTTGTGTTATGTCTTGTCATGCTATGGCATGTCATGCTTTGTCATGCCATCATATGCTACATCATATCATGTTGTGTTATGCTATGATATGTGTATTTGTACAGCTCACTATTACCTGCGAGCGTATCCTTGTGTTGGACAGGTGTGTGTGTCTAGCCCTGCCAATGGTAAGTTAGTTAATTGAAAAGCTAAGTCTTCTGCTTCTTGTGGAATTCCAGAAGAGTGGAGGAGGTTCTGATGAGGAGAGAGAAGCCATTCCATGCATTAGGAGCACGGTAAGAGAACGCCCATTCTCCAGATCTGGCTCAATGTATGCCTGGGAAAGAGACTAGCATAATCTTCCAGACTGAGGAATCCAACTAGGAAAAACAGCTACAAATAAAAAGGAGCAAAGATCAGAGACTAAATGTACCCAAAGTGGACTATGACTGCAACTGTGACTATGATCACAATGAAATCTAGGGGAATTGAAAGCAATGGGATGCATTCTTCCCAGATCCAATCTCCCTTATATGGGAGAAGAACAGAAATAACTTAAAAGGAAAGTTGACAAACACCATCTTGCACAGAGAAGCTCTTGCAGCACAAATTGGTAGACGTCCATCCAGTTTACGAATAAATATAAACCTACGTACACCCTCTGGCACATGAAGTAGAGTATTCCACCACTAACGGGGTCACAAGCACTCTAACTCAGCCACTGTTCCTTAGGTGAGTGCCACTCCATATATAGACGTACTCTCCGTTATTATTTCGAAATCTCATGCATCAATAAGCTGCCATATTTTCATTGCAAAAAAAATGCAAATCTGAAATTACCATAAAATGCTAAATTAAGCACAAAGATAAACTGATGCATTTTTATCAGATTAATGCTCCCAGGTGTCTGAATATCAGTTCCTTTCAGAAACCAATTGTAGCAAACAGAGGGGAAAATTAGATCACAGTTCACAATGACGAGCAGAAAGGCAAATGAACAAAGTCGTGACATTATTTGATATGCCAATTAATTCAGGTTCTGACTTTAATAACAAGCCTAGCAATATAACAAACTCCACGCGACTAGGAGAGCGCACATTTAATATAATATGCTTTCGCATAGTTTTGTGGAATATTTTGAAAGTTACATGTTTATGCGTAATTATGTGAAATGCAAATCTGTAATTTAGTGCGATATGTTATCACAAAATGCATTTGTGTGTTAATTTTTGATGCAAATGAATGCTGCAAACTCTATTGCACCTCTTAATTACCAGGTGCAGCAACATTGCACCACAAATAAATGCAATCCCCCCACTAACTTGTGCTTGAATAGAGATCACAATTAGCAGGTCCCCTGTAATCAATCAAGCCCTAGTGATAGATTTTCCGAGTTAACTATGTGCTGGTCATTCCTCAGTTTCAGAAAGAAGCCAAATCATAGATCCATTCTGCGGGGGGCGTGGCTTGCGCCCCAGCTACAGAGGACGGGCTTCCCGTGAGCTCCGCTGCGGACAAAACCGCGGATGCCGTGAGGTCCTTTCCTGCCGTTTTTCGAATGGCTTTTCAGAGCGGCAGTAACGTCGGAAGGTGGACTGACCTTGCAGAAGCACTCATGCGGTCTCTTCCAGCGGCGAAGCAGCAGTTATTTGACCCGGTAATCTAGCCCTCTCCTCACATCGGACGGCCGCCATTTTGTTTCCTGCTTGCCGCGAATGTCTTCCTGCACCTGTTCTCACACTGCCCTTCTTCATTCCTCATGCTGGTGACTTTCATGGCTCGTTTTGGCATGGCTTTCACTGTTTTTAGCAGTGTTTAACCCTTTTTGCATGCCTAATGCCTCTTTCTTCTGATTTTTGCTGTCACTACGATTTCTATGAGGAGATATGGCCACCATCTTAGGAGTCCTCCATGTGCAGTTCTATACTTCTTTTGAAAGTCCCTTATGTATCTACTTTTGAGACATCGTACCTGAAATTTGTTGTCCTTCTTTTTTGATTAAGCTCTCGTCCTTTGCCTCCTGTGTATTCCAGCTCTCTGCTTTAAATTGGACATGTTTTTCTTATATGTGTGGAGAAACCACGGCCGCCATTTTAGGAGCTACCAGTTTTAGTCTTCCTTGTGCCTCTACTTCTTCCTTTGGTGACAGCCTCGTTAAAGTGACTTTGCCTTTACGCAATGCCATCTTATTCCTGTACTGGCTTTCGTTGATGCTCTCTTTTTGCGCTGTGGTTCTTCTTGCACAGTATTGCTGATTTTCTCCTGATAACTTCAATCCAGTGAGGGTACCAGCACATCAGGGCAGTGTGTCTTTGGCGGCTCCTCTCTGTTGCTTCATTTTTAGCCACGCTCTGTCTGCCCCTCTTACTGCCCACGCATCTTCGAGCCAGTCCATTGGATTCTGCTGTCATCTGTTGGTGCCTACCTGCATACGACTCTTTATCAGGCGTCCATCATTATGGCAAATAATTCCACCTCTCCTAAAATGTCACAAACTGGAACCAAGCCTAAGAGGTCTAAGAATGACCCGCCTTCTCTTATTGCATCTTCTTCTAATCCTGTTTTGGACTCCATTCTTGAAGAAGTGCGTGGTCTTCAACCTTTCATGTCCGCTACTAATGCAAAACTTCAACAAATTGAGGAGCGCTGGGTTGTTATGGAGGTCAAAGTTTCGCATTTAGAACAACGTGTGAGTGATATTCAAGATGTCTCAACTAATTCAGGATTCAAGCAAGCCAGGCCGACGACGCCTGAAATGGCAGAAACCGGTCCCCGGAAGCTTGTCTCCTTTCTGGTGAAGAATTGGCTTGGTAGTTTGGTCTGCCCTGTTCCCCTGATGCACTGGGCCAGGGACAGACTAATTTGCATATAGCCAGGTTCTGAGCTGGGATGGGGCAGTGAGCTAAATAACGGTGATGGATCAAGCCCTGATCTTTGGACTGGGTAAGAGTGGTCTGCTTAATTCAGACACTCTGTTCATCACCACCCCCTTTTCTGAATCATTTTGTCCACCATAAGCGTGGAAGGGTATGCTCAGACATGAGTCCCTTGCTCACTGCTCGATCAGGATTCAAGCAAGCCGGGCCGACGACGCCTGAAATGGCAGAAACCGGTCCCCGGAAGCTTGTCTCCTTTCTGGTGAAGAATTGGCTTGGTAGTTTGGTCTGCCCTGTTCCCATGATGCACTGGGCCAGGGACAGACTAATTTGCATATAGCCAGGTTCTGAGCTGGGATGGGGCAGTGAGCTAAATAACGGTGATGGATCAAGCCCTGATCTTTGGACTGGGTAAGAGTGGTCTGCTTAATTCAGACACTCTGTTCATCACCACCCCCTTTTCTGAATCATTTTGTCCACCATAAGCGTGGAAGGGTATGCTCAGACATGAGTCCCTTGCTCACTGCTCCATCAGGATTCAAGCAAGCCGGGCCGACGACGCCTGAAATGGCAGAAACCGGTCCCCGGAAGCTTGTCTCCTTTCTGGTGAAGAATTGGCTTGGTAGTTTGGTCTGCCCTGTTCCCATGATGCACTGGGCCAGGGACAGACTAATTTGCATATAGCCAGGTTCTGAGCTGGGATGGGGCAGTGAGCTAAATAACGGTGATGGATCAAGCCCTGATCTTTGGACTGGGTAAGAGTGGTCTGCTTAATTCAGACACTCTGTTCATCACCACCCCCTTTTCTGGAACAAACTGGAACCAAGCCTAAGAGGTCTAAGAATGACCCGCCTTCTCTTAATGCATCTTCTTCTAATCCTGTTTTGGACTCCATTCTTGAAGAAGTGCGTGGTCTTCAACCTTTCATGTCCGCTACTAATGCAAAACTTCAACAAATTGAGGAGCGCTGGGTTGTTATGGAGGGCAAAGTTTCGCATTTAGAACAACGTGTGAGTGATATTCAAGATGTCTCAACTAAAATTCCATTGTTGGAACAGGAGATCCTCAAACTCAAACTCCACACCGAGGATTTGGAAAATCGTAACCGTCGAAACAACCTTCGCGTTTATGGTGTTCCTGAAAATTTGGAGGGTCCTGACATGGTGTCCTTTATTCGTAAATTTCTTCAGGAACTTTTGGATCTTCAACCAGCTACGCATCCTCTTAATATCCAGAGGGCCCATCGTCTTGGTCGTATTAATTCCAACACCTCCAAACCTCGGGGCATCATTCTGCTATTTCTCGAATTCACAGAATTAATGTCTGTCCTGAAAGCCGCCAGGATCAAACGTCGTCTCCAGTGGTCTGGTCATAACATTTTTATATCACAGAACCTTTCCTCGGCTACGAATGCACGACGCAAAGAGTTCTTGAATCTTCGACCTTTAATGCGACAACTGAACATTCAATATGGAATCCTACATCCCTGTTTATGCAAGATCACGCATAATGGCCGTACCAGATCCTATGATGATCCGCAAAAACTTCATGAATATCTTCTGAGTGTCTCTCCTTCCAATATGGACACTGCACATTAGTGTTTTTTTTTTTGTTTTTTTTTCCTCTTCTTCCCTTCGTTCACTGTTGTTCTTCTATTCTTCATGACCTCTTTTGTTGTTTCTCCTTTATTCTTGGTCTATTCCTTGAGGTCTTGTCCTCACATCCTTGTGTGTTTCCTTTTTGTATATGTTCTGCTTTTTGGTAGCTCGTGGGTTGTGTTCTCTCTCTGGTGCATCTTCGCCTCAGATGTTTTGGTTACTTTCTCCCTCTCCGTTCAGGCCCTTGTGCCTTGATCTGTTTACTTCTTCTCTTTCTGTCCTCCTCTACTTTTTCTCTTTTTTCCTTCTCTTTTCTCTTTGGTTTCTTTGCTTTTATTCCCATTTTCAATGCTATGCTATACCTGAGCGATCTCTACCTCTCCTTTTGTTTTTCATATTGTTATTTTCTGTTTACATGGTTTTCACTGATCTTGATATTGTGAGCGTTTTGGACACCCCCTTTTTTGATTCCTTATGCATTTTTTGTCTTCCCGTTTGTAGTGATCTCCTTGCCATGTGTCTCCTCCACCTGTCGCCCATCCTTCCCTCTTACCACCATGTGTAATTTTGTCTCGTGGAACGTACGAGGTCTTGGTCATCCTGTCAAGCGTCAAAAGGTACTATCTCATTTATCTAAATTTCATTCACAGGTTGTTTTTCTTCAGGAGACGCATTGTTCTGATGTTGAATCGCTTAAACTTAAAAGGCAATGGGTGGGCCAGGTTGTGTTTTCGCCTGCTATTCAAAAAAAGGGAGGGGTTGCTATACTATTTCATAAGGCTTTAAATGTTCAAATTGTTTCTTCTAGTAATGATGCTGAAGGACGTTGGGCAATGGCTAAGGTTGTTATTCAAAACAAGACGTTGGTATTGCTTAATATTTATGGTCCTACCCGCCCTGACCCAAAGTTTTGGAAAGATATAAAAGTCCTAATTTCGTCCATTGATTGCCCTGATTTTATTGTTGCTGGTGATTTTAATCAATGGTTAGATCCTTTCTCGGATAGATTATCCTCTAGTAAATTTCAACCTGATAAATCCCATAAGAGTTTTCAATCTGCCATTGCTTCTCGTCCTTTATATGATTCTTGGAAAATGTGTAACCCAGATTTGCTTGAATATACTTTTTTTTCTAATGTTCACCACACCCGCTCTAGAATTGATTATCTTATGGTTAGTAAGTCTCTTTTGCCCTCTATTCAAAAGTCTGTTATTGGCTCTATTTTTATCTCTGATCATGCCCCTGTGTATACTACCCTGGATCTCTCCCATGTTTCCTCTAAATTTAGTCGTTGGAAGTTTAATTCTTTTCTTTTATCTGATGCAATTTTTATGAAGGAGAGTGTGAAATTTTTTAATGAGTTTTTTTCCCTTAATAATCCTCTGGATACTTCTGTTTCTATCACCTGGAATGCTTTTAAGGCCTCCTTTAGAGCCTTTACTATCTCCTATGTTTCCAAAAGGAAGAAGCTCAATAGACAGAAATATGAAGACCAGCTCAAAGTGATCAAAAGTCTTGAACATTCTTATTTTTCCTCTAAGTCCTCCTCGGCTCTTCAGGAGCTAATTCTAGCCAAAACTGACCTTAACAAAATTATCACCAATGAAGCTTGTCACACCCTTTTTAAAATTAAATCTAAATTTCATGGAGGCCAGAATAAAGCAGGGAAAATCTTGGCAAATTATTTGAAAATTAAGTCCGAACGCAAAACGATTGGTCCGATTTTGAATGACTCTTCAAATACTCTAGTCTCTTCTGATGAGGACATTGCCGAGGTATTTCATAATTATTACCAGGCCTTATATTCTGATGATACACACCCCTCTGAAGCGAACTTATCTACATTTTTTGAGGGCCTCCCAGGCCCCCCTTCCCTTCCCATAGATTTTGCTCTGTTGGAACGAGAAATCACTCTACAGGAAATTACTACAGCCATTAACCGTCTTAAAAAATCGAAAGCTCCTGGCCCTGATGGCTTGCCTGTTGAGTATTATTCCTCTTTTCAATCTTTTTTTGCACCTAAACTCCTTCAATTATTTAACTCATTTATCTCGGAGGCTAAAGCCTCTGGGTCCTTTTTGGACGCTCTCATTGTCATTATTCCTAAACCTGATAAAGACCACTCGCATTGTAAAAACTATCGCCCCATTTCATTAATTAATTACGATTGCAAAATTTTTGCTAAAATCCTTGCCTCTCGTTTAGACTCTATTATTCCTTCTTTAATTAAAACAGACCAAGTGGGTTTTGTGAAGGGTAGACTAGCTGCTGATATTGCTCCCTTGTTTTCCAATGTCATTGCACAAGCTAAACATGTTAAAGTCCCCTTGGTGTCCCTTTCCCTGGACGCCGAAAAAGCTTTTGACCGTATTAATTGGCAATTCATGTTCCGTACTCTCAAATGGTTTGGTTTTGGTCCCTCTTTCATTTCCTTGGTTCAACTGCTTTATTCTTCCCCTCGTGCTAGTATTTTTGTTAACAACCAATTCTCCAGATTTTTTTCATTGAACAGAGGCACGAGACAAGGATGTCCCCTTTCCCCTTTGTTATTTATTTTATGTCTCAAGCCTTTTTTAGAACGTATTCGTTCCAACTCTAACATTACTGGCCTTATGCTTTCCTCTACAGAAATTAAACTGTCTGCTTATGCAGATGATGTCCTGATATATATGTCCAATCCGGAATCCTCCCTTCCACATTTTCTGAATGAGGTTAGTTTGTACTCCTCCATATCAGGTTATAAGCTTAATTTATCCAAAACGGAAGTTCTACCCCTTAATCCACTCTGCTTTCAGTACATGTTTAATAATACTGATTTTACATGGTGTCCCTCCAAAATTAAATACCTCGGTATATGGTTTTCTTCCTCACTAAAAGAAACCCTTAAATTAACCTTTGATTCGTTACTTAACAAAATTCACGCCCTTCTTCAGATTTGGTCCCCCTTATTCCTATCCTGGTGGGGTAGATTAGATACTATTAAAATGATGATTTCCCCTCATGTTCTATATACTGTTTCCATGCTCCCTTTTAAAATTCCTAAATCCTATTTTACACGAATCAATTCTCTTTGTATAAAATTTTTGTGGAACAACAAACATCCACGCATTGCACTGCACAAGTTAATTCGGCCTAAACAAGAGGGTGGTGTTTGTTTTCCTGACTTTAAGTCATACCATCCTGCCTTTTTGATCAAACAGTCCTTTTCCTTGGCTTATGACTTTGTTGACATCCCTGTGCCTAAGTGGGTTCTCCTGGAACGCTCCCTTCTCAAAGATTTCTCGTTTCAGCATATTGTTTTCATGTCCAATTGCACTTTTCTATCCAAATGTCCCATTTTGAAATATTCCCAATTTCTACTACAAACTGTTTTTTATTCTACTTTACCCCCTCTTCAATGTTTCCTAGCCTCTGTGGTGTGGTATAATAAATTCATTAGATACAAAGGTAAATCGTTTTACTTTAAACACTGGAAGGAAAAGGGTATCTTATTTGTACATCAGTTTTTTTGTTGCTTCATCCCTTATTCCCTTCCCAACATTGCAAAATGTATTTCATTTGCCTTCATCATTTATTGATGAATATACCATTATAACATCTTCCATCCAATCTCACCTGTCTTCCCTCTCCCCGTCTCTTTCTTTTTCTTCCTTCTCCCCCACCACTCCACTGTACCCAATATTTTCTACTCATCTACCTAAAGCTGCACTTGTATATTCAATTTTGTTGTCTAATGTTTCAGAACGTTCTAAATCAAATGTAGAGATTGTTTGGGAGACTGACCTTGATGTCTCCTTATCTATTGCATTGTGGGATCGTTTATGGTCCAAACTTTTTAAAATATCTGTTGCTGCACGTATTACGCAATCTTTATTCTTTATATATCATAGAGTAGTTCTTACCCCGGTTAGTATCCATAAGTTTTCTCAAGTTTCCTCACCTTTATGTTGGTCATGTTCTAAGGAACCTGGTACTCTTAAACACCAATTATACGAATGTTCCCCTGTTTTATCATTTTGGACTGAAGTATGGAAAATCTGCTTGCCAATGTTTTCTTTTTCCTCCCCGTTATCTTTACTGAATGTGTTTTTAGGTTCCTTATCTGACGATATTGAAATTGTATCTTCTTCTGCTAAGTTATTAGATCTGTTTATTGCTCTTGCATTTAAAGTTATTTTATCGTGTTGGAAGGATAACTCTAATCTTTCTGTCCACACTTGGTGGAACTTTATCTGTGATGAACATAGAATCTCTATTGCATCCTCCACCTCTGTCCCTTTAAAAATTAAATCTGATCTTCTCTGGCTTCCCTTCACCTCCTACCTTTCTTCCAACCCCTCACCCTTATTACGTGCTGTTAATCCCACGTAGTAATTCTTGCTCTTCGTTTTCTTTTCTCTTTTTCCTTTTTGCTCTCATCTTTCGTTTTTTCTTTTCTTTTCCCCTTTTCTTATCTTCTCTCTCTTTCTTCTCTTTCCCCTTCCCCTCTTGAACTTTTTTATGATTATTGATGTCATTTTAATTGTTATTTACCATTGTACTTTTTACTAATTATTCATGACTTGTTTTTTTTTTCTTTCTATTACTTATTAAATGCTTAATAAAAATTTCTTAAACAAAAAAAAAATAGATCCATTCTGCATCTGCTATCGCTCAGAGAATTTCTGCACAAACTTCGAAGATCATGGCTTTTTTAGGGTAATCTGATGTTTTCAACTATACACTTCTGTCTCTATTTTTTTCTATTCAGCTCTCAGATGGGTCACATTGGAATAGTTTTGACTCAGACTCTGAATTAGTAACTGGGTCAGCAATTGTGTATAATTTTAGGCATGGCATTTTATTTATTTATTTTAGGTGTTTATAGTTCGCACAGCTACTCCAAAGCAGAAGGAGGGGAGATATCGGAAAGGTAATCTAAGTAGGGAGTTAGAAGAACCAGGGGGCATATTATCAAGGCCCGTGATAAAAATATTGCTGCTTTAGCATCTGTTTCCGGGCGAAAAGCTGCAATATTTTTATCGCACTATCAGCAATGACACTCTAGCACATGTTCCTATGCCTCTGCGCCCATTCCCTCAACCCCCAGCGTTGCAACGATAATGACATGCAAAGTGGGCGTAACTGACTAAAATAACATGGGAAATGTCGCTAACAGACATTTCTCCAATTATCAAGCTGCACGCTAACCTACATAGTGACGATAAAAGTGGTGCTAACCGCGCTTATCGCAGGTTTCATTACGCCTGCTTTTAAACTGACTAAACCATTATAGCCTATGGGTGGTGGATTATAAGGATGAGACCACCCTGACCTATCTACAAGGATTTACCTATCGCTGTGCGATTATTGCTGGATTTACAGCACTAATCGCACATTTTGCAGCTATCGCTGGATTTTTTTTGGGGTTGGAGATAAGCGTTGCTGATAGCGCTCTATCTCTGCTATAAAATCCAGCGACAGCCGGCGATAATTATCCTTGCTCTAATCGCGCTTAGCAATAATTATCGGAAGCTGTTGCTAACATGCCCCCAGGTCTTTAAACCACTGTGCAAAACAAGAAAGGATATTGAGCCCCTCAAAGAAGCTGGAAGGGTGTTCCAAAGTTGAGGGTCTAAATAGGCAAAAGAACGACCTTTCATACAGGACATGGCATGATGATGTCATTTTAGTTGCAGTTACAGCTATTTAAGCAGAAAGTCAAAACAAACATTTTACTCCAACAAAATTGGCTCTGCCATAAACTCTTGTCATTAATTATTTCAAACAATTTACTTCCTTGACAACCCATAGTGAAAGTAACCCACTGTCGCGAACTGATAGATTAGCCAACCTCTTCGATAATAAAATAGACATATTTAAAGAAGGAATTGGAACCAGTTTAGTACCTAATCTCATTAGTGGACCGCCTAACTCAAGGAATAAGTCTCCCCAAGATACAAGTATTAGCATAACAATAAGGAACAACAAAATAGTCATGTTTATTAATGAGCCCATATTAGTTTAAGACTGCAGAAAACGAATTGCGGATAGTTTCATTTCAGCCTCTCCTTCTGAGTACTGTCCTACTTTTTAAGTTAAGTCAGGTGGGTGCATCATGAGGAGGTTTTAGTAATGATTCCCTTGAAACAGAGACCGATCCTATCTTTAGGTTGCTGGGATATGACTAAAGGTGAGGTGGTTGTCTTTGAGATAAGGTGTAGGCAATTTGCAGAAATAAAATAACAGGAATTATGGTGAACTTGCATGTGATTTCAAATAGGCTATGCTCTGAGAGAGGAGGCACATAGAGTATGGAAAGTAAGGGGAGTTTGATTTCAAATCTTAAAGGAGAGGCCATACAGTTTTAATGATTTATGAATGACGGTCAGTGGAAGATGTCATTTTATTAAACCTCTCGATACCTTGATAACACTGTCCATCTGATCATATTTAACATCTGGAAAATAATGCGCTGGAGAGATTAAATAATTCCATTTTGACAGAAAGCCAAAACAAACATTTTACTCCAACAAAATTGGCTCTGCCATAAACTCTTGTCATTAATTATTTCAAACAATTTACTTCCTTGACAACCCATAGTGAAAGTAACCCACTGTCGCGAACTGATAGATTAGCCAACCCCTTCGATAATAAAATAGACATATTTAAAGAAGGAATTGGAACCAGGCTCTTCTTTATTTCACAGCTTAAAACCCTCATCTGGGGTGTTTCTCAGTGCCCTGTTATTTCTCTGCTCCTCTTTAATCTATGTATAAAACACCTTGCTGATTCACTAGATCAGTGTATGGTCATGCCATATTGTTACATCAATGATACATAACTCGTTGTATATCTAGTTCATAGGTCTCCAATGAGCAGTATAGGAGCTAAAGGTAGCCCACCAACACAATTGAAGTAGCTCTTCAAAGTGAAGCTCAGCCCACTACAGAGTTCAGAGTTTTCATTCACATTAAAGAAGACATCACTGCTCATCTAATGACCCAATAGAGTGGCATAATGCTGAACTAATGTAAGGGCACAATGCTAAGACACAAATACCACTCCTTGAGACCCTAATGGGTGAGTAGTCGTGCTTTGCAAGAAACCTGGTTGATTGATTGAAATATAGTTGCAAAGTCATCCTGTGCCCTGGGCACCCCCCCCCAACTTTTTGCTGACTGAAACTGGTGGTAACTGACTCTGACTGACCCTGGGCTCTGTTTACCCAGGCCCAGGACCAGTGCCAAGCTGAAAAGAACACATTAGAATACAGTTAAGACACCCAACAATCACTAGGGTACACTATGGTATGGTGGGGTACCCTTGTAAGTGGCATGATCTACCCCATAAACCCCTAGTATATAATAGGGCAGGGGATTGAAACTACCTAGAAGTCCCCAGTATCCTGGGGCATGGCAGTTTAGAGGCCAGCAGAATTTCTGCACTTGCATGTGTGCAATGCTGAAACCTGGGGTCAGTTTATAAACAGCCCTGGGTGCCAGCACTGCTTTTAAAAAGTAAATTGTGCCCAAAATCAACTTTGGTGGTAGGGGCACTTACAAATGGAAAACCTACAATGTATTTGCATATCATGGACCCCAGGGTCTCCCCTGGGTATCCCAGGGGTGGAAGGTCAGTTATCTAGTTAGGTACACCCTTATATAATGAGTTGTTTATGCCTGGGTAAAGTGACATTTTACATTTCACTCCCCGCATTGTAAAAATGTGCTGCTCAAATTCTACTTTGATGCTAGGAGCACTGGATAAGGAGGATCTGCAATATTTCTGCAGATTCAAACCCCCTAAAGCCTCCCTTAATTGCACAGGGGGTGGGGTCCTGTTGAAATTAGGGAAATATTTATAAAATATGTTTTTATAAGCCCTGGTGCTAGAAAACGGGCCCAAGTCATTTTCCCCCATTGCAAACCCCATGGCCCATAGGTTAACATTGCAGGAAGTTGTTAAATAATAACTCCTGATAGGAAGGACCTAGAGGAAGGACCTAGAGCCCCCATTCAAAGACTTATCAGAATAGCAGTGCTAAATCCAATAGCATATTGTTGAATTTCTCCTAAAATGTACATACAAGAAGTTATAAGAATTTCTTGTTTGTAAGTCCAAATTCAGCCTTCCAGTGGTCTGCCCTGATTGGTCAGAGTTAAGTGGATTAGCTAGGCTGCTTTGAAGAGGTGATAAAGGGCCCCTGGGGTTACCAACTGTCCTGGGAGGGCAATGTGTTGTTCCATAGGAATGCCAGGCCAGGGGGTGGAGTCGTAAACCAGGCTCTTCAAAGGCAGAGGGGAGGCCTGAGTTTCAGTTTCACTCTTACACTCTTGACCCAGAGTCAGGGCTAGGCTTAAGGAAGGTATGTGCAGATGGTAGGGGGAGAGGCAATGGAAATAAGCCATCCCAGGGGGTGTGTTTAGCCAACTCTTACCTCTTTGCTGGAGAATCAGCCATTATGGATTTGGAAGAATAGTGCACTCCGGGACAAAATAATGCCACACTCTACAGGATGTGGTCATAACTATGAAGAGTTACCCTGCTCTCATTGGTCAGAAGTGACCTGGTGCTTGACCCAGAGAATTTTGAATAAGTATCTGAGAGGGAAAGAGCCCACCAAATCTGCTGCTTGAAACTGAATGAAGCAAGAAGTACCCTGCTGAAAAGATTTTGCTGTGCAATGAACTCTAAGGCCTGACCTATGAAGACTGCACCCTCTGAAACCACAGCCCTGTTCAGTAACTTGCTGGAAACGAACTAAGGAGCTGACTCCCTGAATACTACAGGTTAAAAGAAGCTCAACTGGAACATCACCAACTAAATCTACACCTTAGAGACCCATCAGTGGATTTGTCAGGGTTTTGTTCAAGGGGATTGCGGAATTGAAGTTTCACACTTTCAAGGACCCTCTTGGATATTCCAGAACCTTGGACTCTGTGTTGGATTCTTTGGGACCCCCAAGCTGAACTTCAGGAAGGAGTTCTAACTGGACCCCACCTGCTGGGGAAGGCGGCACATTTGGTGAAATTCTCCAGAACCATTTTTAAAGGCGTGTTCCTGTCAGAGAAAACGAAATGAAAGGGGCACTGTTGGTTTCTAAGCACTAGAAAGTGACTAATCTTTAAACATTCATACCTCTGGTTACCCTACAGTGGATCTTTTTCGTTTTGGTGTCATTTAAAAGATACAAATATTACCTTTTTTATAAATTGATGTTGGATTTTTATTTTGTGTTATGTCTTAATTATTCACTGAAATGTTTTTTTAAATGCTTTACATACCTGTCTTTGAAGTTAAGCCTGTCTGCTCGCAGCCACGTTACCAAGGGTTGAGCATAGAAATAATTTTCTAAGACCTATGCTTGGTCCTACCATGTGTTAGTGGCCTTATTGGCAGTGGCAGACCTACATTTGCCCCTACCAATAACCCACTTTCCAACAAATACCCACTGTGTTAGCCAAGCAAAATGACCATACGGATCCACTGTCAATCTAGTAAATTCAAAAAGACATGTGTATGCTCCACTCTTCCAGTCCCACTGTGTGTGAACTATGACCCAGGAAAGAAGTGTGCCAGCAGTAGCCAGAGATTAAACAAGAGCAGAAGTGTGAGCCAGAAGGAGTGAGAGAGAAAGTGTGTGAGTTAGGGTTATGATCAGCCCAGGACTGATATCTTCTTATGAGCCTGTTAGACCTGTCAACCTTAGGGTGGTTTTCCCCCAAATGTTTTGCCTACTAACTTCCATTTTTGTTCTGGCATTTGTTTTGTTGGCCTTAGAACTCTGTGCACTTTACCAGTGCTCGCCAGTGCTAAAATGCTTGTGCTCACACCCCTAAATATGATTTGATTGGCTTACACCTGATTTGGCATATCTAATTTACTCATACGTCCCTTATAGAGTAGTATACCATATACCCAGGGCTTGTAAGTTAAATGCTACCAGTGGCCATGCAGCACTTATTGTGCCATTGCAGCCTGAATGTAGTTTTAACCTGCCAATGTCACTTGGCTATATAACCCCGCAACCAAGCCTTAGACTCCTATTTTAGTGTATAAGTCACCCCTAAGGAAGGACCCAAGTAGCGCATAGCATAGGGTGCCTTGTAATTAAAAGGTTGGACATGTACTTTTGAGTTTTACATGTCCTGGTAGTGAAAAACTCCTAAATTAATTTTTCACTACTGTGAGGCCTCCCTGCCCCCTAAGATAATAATGGATTGCCTTATTACATGTATTAGGTGCTAACTTTTGATTGGGAGACGACATCCAGTTCATGTTTTGGTAACTATGAAACTGCAATGAAAAATCCTCTTTAATGGTAAAGTTGCCTTTTTAATTACAATTTTGAAAATACCACTTTTAGAAAGTTAGCATTTGTCTGCACTTAGTCCTCTTGTGCCTGCAGCTTGTCGTGGTTTACATGACTGGGTATACCTGACAATTAGACTTTGAGAATTCCTCTCAGGCAGTCACACAATAGTGGGTTCAGGTGTGTCTGAATGGGCCATCTGTTGGCAGGATGTAGGGGGTGAACTGAGAACAGTCCCACTTGCAACTGAATAGGGTGTGCTCTGCCTTCACAAAAAGGACCTATCACCTCCACATTGTCACTGCAGCCAGCTTGGAGGTGCAGGTGAGTCAAGAAATTCCACACACTTTAAAGAGCCTTTCTAGAAGCTTCTCCCACCTTGTTGAGGAGGGGCACCACAGTATAAAAATAGGAACTTCAGACCCACTATTCAGTTTACTCCTAGACCTGGAGAAGGACTCTCAGAGGGATGCCTGCTGCTCTGTACTCTGCAAGACTGATTTGCTGTACCTGGAATGACTGCTTTGCTGCTGAAACCTACGTTGAACCCTCAAAGGCTGGCCCTGATGTTGAGCCCTACACTTTCACATGAACCCAGGAGTACAGAGTGAATTCAAGTGGTAGTTTGATAGCCTCCTGTTCCGAGCCACAGGAGCACAAAGAATCCCAGCATCTTGAACCCGCACCTGGAACCAGCCTGAGTGAGTCCTGAACCCCCAAGTGTTGTCCCACCAGTTTGGCACCCTTGATTCTAGTGCTAAACGGGCCTAGATGACCAAATGCCAAAACTGAGGACTTAGGAAATGTTGGGCCAAAAACTGCTCTGATAGCTAGGAGGAGTCTAAGACCAACCGGTTCACTTATCCACCCGAGGTACATCGCCAGTCAGATTGACTTCACAGCTTCTCCCGCTATGTTCTTCTTCACAGTAACAAGTCGTTTTAAGTGGTCCTTCCCCAATGGGTGTCCGAGCCGCTGTTCCATAAAAACAACTAAGTCCTAACATAAAAATCTTTAATGCAGCTTCGACTCAAGGCTACCCAAAGACAACAATTCCTTCTCAGACACCTCCTGCAGCATTGCCTCGCTGACCCATATCTTCTCAGAACATTTTTTGTCAAAATTTGTTCTAAATCAGTAGGTAAGTGCTGACCGGGACCAATGGAGCGACTGCTCTACGCGGTTTGTGCTTAATCTTTTGTGGTGCTAGTTTTTTTTATTAAACCTTAACATAATTCATAACTCCAGTTCTGGATTTATGTCATTTTAGTGCTATATAATTTATTAAAATGTCCTCTATTTTTATAAAGTGGTGTGGCATTTTATTTCTGTTGCGTTTTCAGTTTATTGCTGCTTGTGTGTGGTATACATACTTTACACATTGCCTCTAAGTTAAGCCTGACTACTTTTTGTGCCATGCTTCCTAGGGTCAAGCACATGTTAATTTATTGAATTTTTATGGTTCACTCTGCAATATATTGTGGCTGTTGCTTGACCAGGGCTCACACCCCAGTCAGCCAACAACCCAATTTCTCACAGAGCCTTACTTGCATATATCATTGAGTGGGACCACTTGTGTGCAGATGTGTGTGTCTGTGTGTGTGTGTGTGTGTGTTTGTGGCATCTCCCTGATAAACAGTCTTCCTCACTGACAGCTATGCCTGATGTCAAGGACCAATAATTGATGAGAATGACAAGCTGATGTTTGGGGACCATATATGTACTATATATGAAAACTGGCATTTTGAAGGCAAAAATTGTGTTTCGTTTGGAAAAGCACATTTGGAAAATTGAGTGTGTTTCCTCAAAATTAAGTTTTTTTTTTACCAGAGAGAAATGTATGCACCGGATCCACGTCTGGGCATACCCATCTCACTCAGGGGGACACACTGATATATAATTGTTTTTTGCATTATAAATGTAAAACTACCACGCCCAATATGTAAAGGGACCCCACCCCCTTTCTGGTAGAGCTATTTGTCTCTTACATATGATCTTTTAAAACAAATACAATATTTTAGTTAGGGTACGTGGGATGCAAAGCGGACTCTGCTCTTTAACAAAGTGGAAACAGCACATTTCATCTGTCTTGGAAGAGGATATGGCTAGGAAAACACATGCATAACAGGCAAGTGGACTCATGTCATGTACGACCCTTACAGTCAGTTCTGACATTTTCGACAATAACACTTTGTAAGCCTGGATTTCTAATGTTTGTAAAATTTAAATCAACCTGCAATTTTAATAGTTCAAACTGTGGTTTGCTCAAACTCCAGTGATAGACACACAGGGGTATATTTACAAGCCCCTATCGCCACAGGAATATCACTTTTTGTGACATTCCTGTAACGATAATCTTTTCGCCTTATTTACAAGGCAGCGTTAAGCCACTTAACCTGGCTTAATGCCGCCTTGGAAATAAGGCCTCCTTTTATGCTACAATTAGCCTGAAAGGGATGGGCAATTATTGTTGTGGTGGGCATTCGGCCGCCACACCCATTGATTTTGACCCTGTCCCCTATTTACAGGGGTGGCATAAATAGGAGTCAGTGCCAAAATTAAGACCATGGAAAACCTGGCCTTAACGTGGCGAAACAGGGACAAATGGTTAATTTCTCTTCGTTTTTGCTGATTCCACGAGTGCTGCATTGCGCAGCGCACATAGAAACAGCAAATGGCCATGAATGATTGTGTATGTGCAGGAAGGTGTTTCTTCCTGCACAAAAACAAACAATCAACACATGGTGATTTGCACCTTGTATGTGTGCTGGACAATGCAGCACAAAAAAGAGTTTCAATTTGGAATTCTGGATTGTTGATGGGCAGAGAGGGACACCTTCCTGCACATAAACAATCATACCCCCCAAGGCAGGCACACTTGCACTATGGTGCAAGGTGTAGCATCCTGCTACTAATAAGGACAGACGCTTACTTGATTTTATGGAGCTTTATTCACATGCGACCATCCTCGTCCCTGTCCCTACTCTAACTGCCCACCAGCCAGTCCCGGCTCCTCCTGTTCCCTTCCTGGCTCCGCCCTCCCAAACACTAGACTGCATAGAACAATGCTACATCTCCCCCTTTCTTAACAAAATGAAATTAACTTCTACCAAGTTCGCAATTGTCCACTCAGTCCCATGAGTCGGCAGACAGTCTGTTTGGGCCACAGGAAGGTGGCTCCATGCATGAGCTCAGACTCAGTTCTGTCCTCAAGCATCAGCAGGGTCGAATCAGTGATGGGTCCGTCTTTGGTCGATCTTTCGGTCGTCTCACCACAAACATCTTTGACCACATGAGCGCGTTCTTGAAAGTGTGAGACATTGTGCGTGAACGGCTTGTTCTCCGATTCCACAGTTGTTATGGTTTCGTTCTGCCATGTGACTACTGACGTCTCGGTGTGGCAGTGACAGTCCGTTCTCCATCGTGACACATGTTTTCCTGAGCATCCGCTTGTGCGTTCACTTCCTATACCCCTTCGGTTAAGGGCATCAATGTTCTCGTGCTCACGATCCTGCATATTGGAGGATAGAGTGTTGGGTGCCTTGGTTCGGTTTTGGGACTCATATGCAGGTTTTGTTGATCCTCTCAGCTCCCACCCGCATTCGTAAGTGTTGAGCTCATTGAGCACGGAGTTATCAGGCTCTTGTGATCCTCTCTGCTCCCACTCGCGTTTGAAGATGTTGAACCCTTCGAGTATGGGAGTATGGACATGTTCCGTTCTCGCCCCCTCTTGTCTCCGCGATGTGGACCCATCTTCGCCAACACACCTTGTCTCCTTGACGGAGTGATGAGATAGTCCTTTCCCACGCCAGTGTGTAGTGTACCATATGGCCGCCTCTTTTCTGAGAACTCTTGGAGTCAGCCTCGCAAACCCCGTCAGGGGTGATGGTATCCTCCTCAAGTCCGGATATGATCGCGACAGACCGGACAAGTTGCTTGGCGGGGTAATCAAATGTTCCGAGACACCTACGTGCACTATGCTGTTTTGGATGAGTGAAGTAGTCTCTGAGTTGAAGGTCCGTTCAGGTGATCGGTGCCATGGATGTTGTTGTGAACTTGATTCTGTTGACCTCAGTGATTGTACCGACCTGTCCTCTGAATCAGAGAGATCTCTTGCTGCTTTTCCATGAGACCCTTCTTTCAAATGTGTTTGGACTGATGCACTTCTTGCACTGGTAGGCTGGGACAAACGGTTCTCAGGTTTAGAGTTGTCTGTGGGACACTTCTTGGGGTATGTGTCTCGCCATGTCTTCCATGCTGTTTCAGTGAAATGATTGTCTGAAAGCCATGCGTGTATTTCTTTTTTTCGATCCCGAGGTTTTTCGTTGCTGCCCTTCTCGTATGATGTCACTGGTCTCCTCCCAGTTCTCTCACTCTCATGGGTGTCCTGAGTGTACTGGCCTCTCACTTTCTGGTGTTGGAGTGAATCACCCAGTTTTGTGATGTCTCTTTCGTCTTCTGGCTCGCTGGGAGCCCTGGTGTCTGTGTCTGGGTAGTGGTGTTTTCTACGACTGCATGTTTCTTCGGACTTTTCTGTGAAGGTCGGTGACCCGCAGATTGCTCGGGTGTGCTTGTGTACCGGCTCCCAGAGTTGACATGACTGGTCCGATATCCTATATCTTGTCTTTTCTTCATGCTCGTTGAGTAGGCTGACATCGGTTCCATCCCCGTGAGCTATCTCACTTGACTCGTCTTCAGAATAGCTTGTGTCATTTGCTGATTGACTCCTTGAAGTTGAGTAACTCCCCGAGGTCATGTCTGTGCGGCTGTTATGATTCTGGATCATCCCAGTCTTTTGTCTTCGCGTTGTTGACTCAGAGTGTTTTGTGTCACTTTGCCTCTCCCACTGTCTTGTCTCTAGTCTACCTTTGCCCTTCCATTTTCTGGTTTCAGTTGCCTCTTGAATCTTATGCTCAGACCTGAGGGAGGTCTCCTTTCGCTTATCTTCACTTCTTGTGTTGACGTGCAACTCTCTTGACAATTCTCTTGTTTCGGCTCGCTCTCCAGCTTTGGCCCTCCTGACAATTTCCTTCAACGAGAATTGCCTTTGAAGTATCTTGCGCTGTGCGTCCGGTTCTGAGCAGCTCTCAATCACCCGCAGGCGGATAGCTTCCTCATTTGTGAATGTGTGGAATTGACAGTATCGTACCAACTTGTGCAACCGCGTCGCAAAGTTTGATAAGGATTCTCCTGGTTCCCGCCGAGCTGCATTGAAAGCAATGCGTTCATGATCGACATCTTCCTTCGTGATGAAATGAGCACATAACGCCCTTTTGAGTTTCGTATATGTTCCGGTATCCTTCGCGGAGAAGGTTCTGATCAGGCGTTGGCCTTCGTGGCCCACCAATTGGAGTAGTAGTAGTAGACGTTTACTATCTCTTTGCTCTCCGATAACGTCCAGAAATGCATCCAGTGACTCCAGCCATCGGTCCCATTTCGGACCCAGACTCTGATCGCTGGTTTGTGTCACTGGGGTGGCACTCCAATGCAGGGGCTCGATGTATGTGTTTCTTCTCTCACCGACATGATGGTGGAATGTGCTGGCATGCCGAGGTCATGGGACTGTTTCCTCTCTTTCTTCTTGTCTTCTTTTGAATTGTGGTAAGGTTCGCCGCTCCCGGGTGACTACTGTATGTAGTCAGTCCTTGGCGCGACTGTCTCAGTATGCTTCTGTGAGTTGGATGGGGATTTCCTGAGGGCAACTGGCCACCATTCAGCTGTACCATATGTGGCTCGTGGCTCTGCGAATTCCCGCTTTCCTTGATGTTGCGTGCCGACTGCAGGTGGTCGGTGGTGCCGCCGTAATGATACGTGGCAACGTTGTCAGTGTTCTTGCGTTTCGTTCCAAGCTAATGCAGATTATCCAGTCATTCAGTTGATGAGAGACGACTTCTTTTATATTTGTCTGCTCCTGCTTCTGGATCATTTGTTTTCTTGACTTCTTCCTCTTTTGCAGCTATTTGTCTTCACGTGGTGCTGAAGTTTACTTTGGTACTTGTCTTTGCTCGTGCTTGCTCGTGTTGTTAGCTCTTGTGTTTGCTCGGGCTTGTTTGTTTGTCATCCCTGTGTATTGATCAATGTTTGTTTACTTCTTCTTGCCACTGCGTGTTTATTTGTTCTTGTCAATACTTGTTAGCTTCTTCTCTCCAGTGCATGTGTTCTTAATGCACCTCATGCAGGGGTTCGTGCTTGTTCGGTGTCAGTCTCTTGCGTTCACTCGTGCTTGTTGACTTCCGATGATTGTATTTACTGGTACTTGTTATTTGGGCAATTACGTTTGCTAAGGCTCATTACTTTGGCTTTGCATTTGCTCGTGCTTGCTCGTGTTGTTTTGTGTCGACTCTTGTGTTTGCTTTATTTGTCCTTACCAGTGCTTGTTTGTTTACTCTTGACAGTGCTTGTTCATGTCTGCTCGCCAATGCTTGTTTATTCCTTCTTGCCAATGCTTGTTTTCTTTTATCTTCTTGCGTTTGCTAATGCTTGTTCCAATACAGGTGCCAATGCTTGTTTTCGTCAAACTGGAGATTGCCTGACTCTAAAATGGCCGCCCCATGACAACCAATGGGCATGTCCTCACGGCTGCCTGACTCCAAGATGGCCGCCGTTACTATCAGCACGCAATATCTTCTCTCTGGTCATTCAGCCCCCCAGGTCACTCAGGACTCACCAACAGACGACTCCCGGGGATAGCAGACCTCCGGACTCAGTCTTCTTAGACCACCACCACAGTCAGGTGAGGTTGGGGTTGGCTCCTGCCTTGCTGCTCTCACTGCCGCGATCGCGCGGCGACACAATGCCAAAAGTCATGCATTGGGCGTGAGATTTCCGATGTCGGCCACTTTGGACGCTCCGGTTCCACCGCGCTCGGCTGCACTCACCGCTGGGCTTCTTTGAGGTCACGTTCCTCACTCGAGGCAATGCTCCTGCACTTCTTGGGGCACTGGACAGAGTCGGAGTGGGCTCCCGACCTCTGTTCTCTTCTCACACGCCGGATCACACGCATCCGGAGGGGTCACGTTTTGGCGCGAACTGCTCTTTCCCTTCGAGCGTTCCAGCGCTTGCTTCTGTGCCCCTTTCAAGCGTTTCAGCGCTTGTTACTACGGCTCCCCCTTCACTCCCTGACCACTACTGAATGGACAGGGTCTAGGCTGCTGGCCTCTCTCTTAGGCGGCAGGTCCACTCGGCGGCGTTTTCTTTTCTTCAGCGCCACAACGGGACAGGGCACTCTTGTGGGGTTCGGTGAGCTGTATTTATGCCCATCCCACCCTCGTCGCCAGTTGTAGCATCCTGCTACTAATAAGGACAGACGCTTACTTGATTTTATGGAGCTTTATGCACATGCAACCATCCTCGTCCCTGTCCCTACTCTAACTGTCCACCAGCCAGTCCCGGCTCCTTCTGTTCCCCTTCCTGGCTCCGCCCTCCCAAACACTAGACTGCATAGATCAATGCTACACAAGGGTGCCTGCGTTGGCAGCTAGATTTAGCTCTAGGGGAAACGCAGGGATGCGCCGCATTCTTATGAATACGGGGCATCCCTGCATTTTCTGAATGGCGAAGCGTTGTGTTAGCAATTGTTGCTTAACCCCGCGCTTTGCCATTCTGTTGTAAATATGCCACACAATTTAGTAGGTTTCTCTCTTTCTTTTATGAAGCAATGTTGTGACCCTCATCCCAATTAAATCTAACTGACTGGACACATGACTAGGAACCTACGAGCCTATGTAAATACTTTTGTTAAGGGAACTATATGTATTTGCTACACATAGAAAGAAAAGGAAAACATTCTGGATCACAGCTTCTTAGGACAGGATGCAGATGGGCATGTGATTAGGTTTACCACCATACACAAACCTGTCTCTGTGATACCTCATCATTAAAAAATAACTTAGGAATGCACAAAGCTAACCAAGACCCCAAGGTGCAAGAGTGGCCTGGCGACTGTAGGCCTCTATCCTCTCTACGTTTGGCATGGCACCTGAGCTGGGCAGCCAGGAGAGGCGATGGCAGGGGACACATTGGCCCTCGTCAATCATGGTAGTTCAACGAAAGCTTCCAGAAACACATACTGATCAACATAAACATAGACACAACTGCACAGTGAGCCAAAGGCATACAGATATCTGTGCACAGTCAGGCATCCATGTAAACATACTAAGGTACTCGTGCTGATATATGCTCGTAATTACACAGACACCTATGTAGGTGTATACACAACATACATCTATGCTCATGTGCTGAGGCAAAGGAAAACACCAATGTGCGTGTCCACACACAGACACACACACACCCCATTATACATACAGGCGCTAACATACACAGTCCTGCATAATTTGTTTCCAAATGTAAGCACAAACGTGCAGGTTCACATTGCTACACAGCCATGCTAATAGTGAGCAGAAAGCAAAATAACCCTCACTAATGTGTGTGAACAATTCAAAGCACCACAGATCCAAGTAACAATAAGGACTGGATGCAAGTGGGTTGATGTGGTGAGGGGTTCAAGCCACACTTGCTCTCTCATGCCTGTCCAGGCTTCCTTACATGTTAGAGCAACAGATGCATGGCTATGCTTTATTACAGAAAGGCACCTACAGCCACGCGGTTTGCTTAAATAAAACCTACTGACGCCACCATCCCCTTAACCCATGTCACCCAAGTGAGAGACATTGAAGCTGACGGGAAACAGCAGGATGCAGTTCTAACGCAGTCGCTATAACGCACGTCGTTACATCGACTTGCGCTGGATGGCGCTATAGCCTAAGGAATAGTAAGATTTACTAGTCCAACACCTTCCTTACTGTACGTAGACTGGTGTTGGAATAGCAAATCTTACTACTCCTAACTCCAGCGCCCTCCAACACAAGTCGTTGTAACCACTTACGTTGTAAAACCTGCGTTGTAACATACGGCGATCAACATGATCGCGTAGTAACATCATACATTCAAGTTGACGTGCATTAAATGCCCTAAATCTGTCAATGCACTAAATGACATTTCTACACCTACGTTAATTATTAAATTAATTCATTTCAGTACTCCATTGTTCACTGCCTACATTAGTAGTGGAGTATCTGAGACCAACTCCTCTACTTGGGAATAGTTCTGCCATCTCTACACCAACGAAATATTTGGCAGGAAATTGGTCTGTAGAATGCACATATTTTGCTTCACACTTTGTGAAAATGGGGTGCGAGCAAGAAAAGTGCCTTCTACATCCCAGGAGGGATTTGTTTTGCCAGAAGGTTTCACCTGTTCAAAATAAAAGGTGCATACCAGTGGCGAAGCACAAAATGATGGGACCCCCTCCAGAATTTGATGAGGGGCACCTGAGTCTCCCTTTCCTCACAGATATTAATAGGCCCTGGGCTTAATGAGATGCAACAGTGGCTACTTTACGTCCCTGGTGCATATCTACAGGATATTCTGCCAGGGCCGGATTGTGACCCCATAGCAGTCCTGCTAATTGTGTTGGAGATGGGGGGGTGGTTGTGCAAGTGTGAAGCCCTGCGGGTGTTGTTTCTGGGGGGCGATCTTGCAAAACTAGGCCCCCAGAAACAAAACCAGCCTGCACCGCTGCAAAACCGGCCCCCACCCTTCCAGCCTCCTGGGGTAACGCCTGATGCCCGCTATGGCCAGTCCGACCCTGCAATCTGCACATGTACAGATTATGAATCTAAATAAATGCTACATTTTCTTTCTACTCACCGAATCCCCACCATCAGCGCTAGTGCGATGATGAAAATGTTTTCCACAATCTGACTCCCAACAGCCTTGATTTACAGACTCTATATAGCCGTGCCCATGACCAAATAATATTTGTGTGACTGCTGGTCGTAAGGGGGGGGGGGGGGAGAATTTGTTTTTTACAGTGAACGTCAGACTGCAATCAGAATTGAATTTGTATATGAATTTATTGCAAGGGCCAAAAGCTTTTCTCTGGGGCCCAGCACTACCGATGACATAGCTGCCAAATACCAAGGATGCCTAGTTTTTATCGCACCTCATGCTGCTTTCTTCCAACACTGTACACTTCTTTGCAAATCTTGCTTCATCCCTTTATCACTGGTTTCCTCCCTTTGTCTCCCTTCTCCTTTGTCTCCACTCTTTCTTGCTCTTGTTCAAATCCTCATGATGAAAAATAAGTCCTGGTTCC
Organism: Lissotriton helveticus; assembly: GCF_964261635.1. Classification (NCBI taxonomy): domain Eukaryota; kingdom Metazoa; phylum Chordata; class Amphibia; order Caudata; family Salamandridae; genus Lissotriton; species Lissotriton helveticus. The sequence continues at coordinate 886,044,272 of NC_136063.1, read as the reverse complement.
CAAAAATAAATGCTGTTGCTATTTGCAATTGAGGCAAAGACTGTAATTATATCAGCGTCTGATTATACCTCCAAGTTCCATTGAAATGCTTGAGGCGTAGAGCAGAGGAGCGTTAAATACAATATTCCTGAAACTAATTTGTGGTGCCACGGCAGTACAGGTGTTTCTTGGAACTACAGATTCTGTAATGTGTGCCCTTAGCAATGATTGAACAAACACAGCAGATTCTCAATTAACAAAAACAAACTAGCACAGTCATAGAGATGCAAGTTTATATGCTATAAAGAAAATTATCACAGGCAAAATAAATTAACTTCCTGGTGAGATCAATCGTACATGTCTGTTGTTGGGCAAGTCAACATTGATATTTCTTGCCTCATTATTTGATTGCGCAGAGATCACACCAACTCTTGTTTGTTAAATAATGAAGGCAAAATAAAGCTTATGCAAATAATTGATGGAGCTGGATGAATGAAAATGCCCCCTTTTCTGTGGTCACCCTTACTTTTTTGCTGGATTTTTCTACTGGTGTTTGGACTCTGCTTCAAGGTCCAAGTGTATGTGCTCTGACACCTACAAATATGTTGAATTTGTATACCCCTAATTGCCATATTTAGCATACCTGTAAGTCCCTAGTACATGGTACAAAGTTACTCAGGGACTGTAGGTTAAATGCCACTAGTGGATTGCAGCTCTCATTCTACAACCACAAATGTGGCAATGCAAAACATGACTACAGGCCGGCCACAAGTAATTTGGCTGTGTAAGTTTAAACTGCAAATGCGATTTGGCAATGTAACTCCTTTTGATAGGCCTAAAAGCCTCATTTTAAATCTTAATAAGTAACGCCTAAGCTGGTCTGAAATGTGCATAAGTGCCTAATGTTTAAAAGGGCATATTAAAGCTGTATTAAACATGTTGGTACAATGTCAGTGCCCTAAAAGTTATTTTCACTGTTGCAGGGTTTGCTGTTCCATAGGAAAGCATCAGGGCACTTCAATAAAGTTAATGATGTTATCTCAACAAAGGAAATAGGTAAAAGTTACTTACTGGACTTTTTAAAATATTTGTTGCAAATCCAATTCATTGGTAAACTCGGATTTGTTCAATGTTTTTTCACAAAAGTTAAAAAAGTTACCTTTAGCCTGCCTAATGCCTTTAAAAGTCCATGAGCATGAGCTCACCCAGTAACTGAATAGTTCCTTGGTTAGGTCTGCAGTGACTCCCAGAACTGAGACAAAAGGCTTGTGGGTGGCAAGGTGACCTGTTCCTCTGACAGATGACCATCTGACCTGTGGCCAGGATCTTAGTTATCTTCAAAGGGACCTTCCCTGTCACAGGCAGATGTATCACACACCTGGGCTTGTCCCTTCTATTTTCCTGCTAGCCAGAAAGCACTATCCCCAGTGGGAGAGAAGCTATCCCCAGAACTGTTTAGATTGACCACAAGGGAAGGTTTGCCCAGTATCATAGCCACACATCTGGCTTGGTTCAAGGAGCAGTGCACATAGGGGCACTATGGGATTGATTACAATAAAACACACACAAAGTGTTGCAGAAGCAAGTAGGTTCACCCCTGGGAACGTTTAACCCATTTGTTAGGCAGTGAGCAGGAGATACCCACACTCTGAGGCTTGCACTGGACATAAAGGTGGCATTGCAGTATCCTCTTCAGAACACATGTGGACATGTGGAAGACAGAGTAAGGACTGCACCTGCTGTTGTGGCATGTGAGGAGAGCCCAGAGGAATGTAATTGCTCCCACTTGTCCTCATGACTAAGAAGTGGACTCCAAAGCTCAATTGCATGATTTTGTTAAGCTAATGGGACACAAACACAACCTGAAGCTCACTTTCCTGAAGAAACTAGCTAACCAGTTCCAGCTAGACCTATGCTGGACCCTGCTGGTGGTTTCTGCAGGGTTAGCCCTGACCCAGAAGTGCAGTTCCTGAGGCCTGGAACCCTTGGCTTGTGTCAGAGTGTACACCTCCGTCTCCACTGCACAAGCTGTGACTTAGACACTTTTTGGCAACATTTCCTCAGAAGAACCGGTGGGAGACTGGGACAGTGGTCAAGCTGAAGCTGCCAACAATGAATTGCCAGGTGGATCCAACTAGCTGGTCCGGCCCGCTGGATGAGATCTGACCTCTAGAAAAGTGTCTAAGTCCAAATTTAAAGGGCTTCACTAAGAGCGGCGCCAACCTTAAGCTGACTGATGTTGAGACCTTTCTGGGAAGGGATGCCAGAATTTGCCCGCTTTGAATTTTCATGCCTTCATCATGGATCTTGCTGGGGTTTTGCTCTTCAGCAGCCCAATGTTGGTGTACCCAGATTTGGATCCAATTGCCACTTGCCTCTCTGATGACTCGTCAACGACCACCTTTTCTCCAGAAAACTTCTGATGGTAATTCTTTGGCCATAGCCTATTTGGATCATGTATCGGACAGTCGCTCCATCACGGTCAGCTTCAAATTATAATCTTGTCCTGTTTCAGTGTGACCAGTTGCCTGCGACTTGCACTTTGTGCTTTTTAGAGATAAAATTAAATTCAAACTTTAAAAATGCATATTTCTGGTTTCCCCTATTTGCTTTTTTTTAATGGTGTTTTTTGTTCATTAGATTATCCTCTATTTTTATGTATTGGAGGGGGATTGTCATTTCGTTGTGTTTTCAACATTTTATGTTTCCTTAAATAAAAATGATCTACTCATATTCTTAAGTTAAGCCTGTTTGCTCTGTGTGATAGCTACCAGGGATTGAGCTCAGGTTTAAGTTATTGAAACCTCTACTGGACCTAAACAGAATAGTGACATTATTGCTTGTGGTCGACTACCATCACCCCAACTAATAATGTCAATTTTTCACACCAGACATTCTAACATGTCTGCGAAAGTGATATTCTAAATGTAAACTATTTGCTGTGTTTAAAACTGAGGTGAAAGCGGGTTCAATAATAGTGCTTAACCACCTCAAGAGTTCTCAATCCCACCCCTTTCAATGCCACTGTTACTATCTACAGCACTGCCCTTATTCTTGCTGACCCAACATCCAAGTGTTTTACACCTAGAACCATTCCACTCTTTATCTGATCATCCTTGCCCTTGCTGCTGTATATCTGCACACGCCCACCTCACTCTGCCCTTTTTCTCTCCTACACACTGTTAGTGTTGGACCGGCCTGTAAGGTATTTATGTACTGCAGGACTGGCCAGTTTCTGGCCCCACCAATGCCTAAAGGAACAATAATAAAGCGGTCTACACACAGGACCTTTCAACTGGACCATCTAGCTGTGGTAGACTGCTAGACTGCACAGCAGGCTGATCCAACACTGCCCACTGTAAACCTTTTTTCTGTGTAAAGTGCTCCGTTGCTTTGAAGTAAGGGTTGAGCTATAGAGGTCACACAAATATATCAGAAGCCAATACAACATAAAAGCATGCCGATCGGTAACATGCGATCGTATTTATTGTAAAAAAAAAAGTGGGCATCCAGTACTGGGCTAAGAATCCTTTTCTGGTAAGAGAAATCTCAGGATTCTGGGCAATCAGTCCAAAGAGAGAGACAAATTAAAGACCACCAATTAGGTGGAATAGGAATATATTTTTTACAATGTGGCATGGCATGCAAATACCGTGTTTTCTGTGATTAAACATATAGGAGTGGTACCAAGGAACATACGTCCAGATTCATCAATGTCCCGTTTTGCGAGTCCTTAATAGCGATTATTAAGGAATCGCTATTAAAGACTCGCAAAACGGGATTCATGTAGAAATCGCAATATTATTTGCAATTTCTACAGCTTCCTTATTTGCGATTAGCAAATTGCTAATCACAAATAAGGAATGACTCCCCATTCATTCCTATGGGCCTAAAGCCAGGTATTTATAAACTACACCGTAACCCAGCACTATTCTCCACTCCCCATTTCTATAAACACCTTATTTACTATCATATGAAGACCAGTAAGTGTTTCAAATAGACCCTGGATGGAGCATGTCACCAAGGGGTAACCCTGGTGGGAAAGAGTTTTACAAGAAAAACGTTATTTTTTCTGACACAGGAGAGTTATCATTTGTACAACTAATGGGTTTTCTGTTTTGATATAATACCTTTTCACAGGGCACTCACAGGTACAACACCTAAACCAAGCAAATAAGCATCCCTTCCTGGCATGTGTAGGAAGGGTGAGCGTGCTTTACACTGCAGTTTAGTGGGAATGTGCCCGGAGTCATAAGGCCATGAAAAGATAGTCAGCAAATACCAGGAGGAACAAAAGCAACATTTTTTAGGGAACTCCCCTAAAAAGGGCTATGTCCATCATGATCCCTTCCAGGATAGTCTAATCATCTCCTTCATAAATATACCGGCTCAGGACAATACAGCCTGGACGATGGCCCACCCCTGCGGTGGTACCCCCTCCAGCTTTTGGCCCCATGACCACAGTAGGATCCCATTTGGCTCTCTCGGACCTAACCCATGTGTAGTTTGGCACTGGGCAGTTAGGCGTATCAGAGAGGCAATGTGTAAAGCATTGGCACAGCACTCACACACATTAAATTCACTGAGCATCACAAAAGAGACTTCACCCATGGAGTATGTAAATAAAGTTTGTATTCAACACACACATTGATTAATAAAACATGAACATCATGTATTTCTGGGCATAAATCAACCTTAGAAATATTACTAGCAGTACTTGGCCCAACCGTGTTAAAATGACATTGGTAGTATGCACACTTGGAAAAGATCCTACTTTACCACACAGCACCCTGATGCAGTACAAAGTGTTGTCAAGACTAGGCCCACCCTGACAATTATTATAATTCAATATCACACAGTTATAGGGTGCATCCTAGATCCCAACGATGTTAAAAATATGTAAATACAAAGAATGTGAACACTTGTAAGTGACAGCATGGGCCGAGGGTGCACAGGTAAAACCAATGTCATACGTAGCATTCTTTTGGTAAGAAATGAATGTAAAAAAGCAACACTACCTTGTGGTGTAATTAATCACAGGCAGTCCGTAGGCAGTCACTCCCACATACTCACTCAGCACTGTGCAATGCATATCAGGTAGGTCCGTATAGAAAGCACTCACACACACACACGCCCACATAACCATAATGTGGTGCAACCTACATCCAACAGGTCAACTGATAGCACGATTCACACCCAATGACTAGAGCTTCCCTCCGCCCTTCAACTAACCCAACCCAATGGGTTGCAGATAAATAACCTCCCCTTATACTGGGCAGATCGTGCTAAGTCACACTCAGTCAGGGTCCCAGGGAAGAAGGTGAGGGTAGGTAGCAGGACTAATTAGGAGGCAGTCGACAAATGGGGTTTGGCCCCAACTCGGGAAGTTCAACCACAGGAAAAAGCAGGCTGAGGGCGATATTCGGTCACGCAAAGGGTTTCACAATGTGCCTTAAGGCACCAGCCCAGTTCTGCAAAGCATAGGGAGGGGTCATGCAGTCTCTAGACCCGCTTCTGATCGCTCTCAGAAGTGTTCCTTCAGCCCAGTCAATCGCTCTCACCATCCAGGCCCTACCTAGGCAATACTACCAGCCAACACCGTGTCGTTTGGGGCTGGGTGAGGGTAGAGCAGTTGGTCCACCACACTAAGGGCCCAAAGGGAACAATCAATGAATGGGGAATGAAGCAGGGGAACCTTTTGGAAGAAAGGGGCACCCCCTCAGGCACAGGTCGATCAGAGTAGCACCCAAGCAATCCGGGCACAATGCCTAGTGCGGGGTAATATGAGTCACATCAAACTATTTCGGTCTCACACAATGAAAAGTCCCACACTCAGTACCTCCCGGGAAATTAGACTCAACATCTGGTGCACATTGTTAAAGGTTGCATCAGACAATACAGATCAGACACAATGAAGAGTTGCAAATTCTATACTTCCTTGGAAATGAGGCACAATGCCTGGTGCACATTGTTACAGGTCGCACCAGACAATACCTGTCATAAACATAGGTGCAAATTTAGCAGTGCCACACAAGGTTGAATGAGGCATTTCTACGGGTACGCCCTGAACTCCAAGGGTTATAACCTGTCAATTGGACCCCGCACGCAATGAGCATGCAGTCGGCGTGAAGCACAAGAGAGATGCGCCATGATGGACAATGTGGGTGCCTGGAGAACGGCTTGCCTTGTGCAGGCCCCAAAAGTTTTAGCCGGTTCTAAGGAGTGGTGTACCTGTATCGTGTGACCTCGACACGCATAAGTTCTTTGTCGGTGCTGAGTGGATTCACTGGTTGCGGGCTGGAGCCCGCAACCAGTGAATCCACTCAGCACCGACAAAGAACTTATGCGTGTCGAGGTCACACGATACAGGTGCCCCACTCCTTAGAACCGGCTAAAACTTTTGGGGCCTGCACAAGGCAAGCCGTTCTCCAGGCACAATTCTTAGTTCCACGCTCACCACTTGTAACCAGTTTTGATCCAGAAGATGATGTGGGCACTTAAGAGGGCACCGCTCTCCAGGTGTCACAAGAAGATGGTGTGGGTCCTTTGAGGGAGGTCTTTGATGTCTCTGATATCTCAACCAGAGAACAGGTGGCAATCGAGCAAGCCCTTGGAGAGCACACGTCAGGGTGCCACACAGCAGCAGGTAGTCAGCCCAGGCCAGCCACTATTCAGGAAGGGTGCACAGTCCCTTTCAATGGCAATAATCCTCATTGTGCGCAAGAGAATCCTGTGGCAGTGTGCACCACGCAGTTCTAACTCCAGTCTCACATGCGTACAAGTGTATCTCTACCCTGCTGAAGTATGGCATCGGTATACTGAAGTGTGCCTTTGAGGTTGAGTGTGGTTCAGAGGGTTTCCATTTGAACCACAGATGTATCCCCAACATTTCAGTCCTGTCTGCCATGAGGCTGTGGAATGCAGATTTGAGTCTTTAGTGGGACAATGATCTGGCTCCAAGAAGCCAAGTGTCAAAACCTCTCCCTCCAAAATATCCAGCCAGGCCCTCAAATGGCAGAGGTCTGTTATTCCAGTTGCATGCCCAATGTTTATAGCTGTAGCTGGGGAATGCACAGCTGTGCTCGCTCAGCTTCCAGTATGGGATGGAGTCAAACTAAAAGGCACACAGAGAATTTTAGAGGAGAGAAACAGCCACTTTCTAGATGTGGTATTTCTAAGCCAGTAAAGACAAAACCACCTTTCCCACAGGAGAGGGTTTGTCATTGTGAATCCAACGATAGGAAACATTTTGAGGCTGCTCCACTGCAAGCCACTAAAGCAGCTAGAAGTAATTTCAACCATTATCTCATGTTAACCTATATGAAGAGCAAACCTCATTGATAGTGAAAACACACATGGGTATTCTTCACTACCTGGGCAAAGAACATCCATGTGTATCTGCCCTGCCTTTTACCGACCACTTGCTTCACCCCTCAAGACTTACCCTAGAGGTGCTCTAGTAGTAGTGAAAGGTCATCTCAAGATTGGCTAGTGGTTTAGAAAGACCAACCAGAGCCTAAGTGGAATTGCGCACACACAGACTTGCAATGGCAGGCTAGCCACATGTTTAAAAATGCCATAGGTGCAAGTGCGCACACACAGGCCTGCAAAGGAAGGATTGACACATGTTTAAAAAAATCAGGTAAGCACCACTTCCTAACAGTTGTAGGAAGGGCTTGTGAACCTTTACGGTGGGAAGGTGCCCATAGCCCTTATCCCACCAACAGAGAATCAGCAACACCCTGGTGGTGTCCCATCCATAGCAAGAGCTGACCTCATAGGTAAGGGAAACCCACATGGAGTTTTTTCACTACTTGGGCAGAAAACACGCATGCGTACCTACACTGCCTTTCACCTATTACGTGCTTCACCCCTCAGGACTTACCAGTGGTAGTGAAAGGCCCGTTCAGGGTTGACTACTGAGTGAGAAAGGCAAACCTGAGCATGATATGTATGAGAGGCTGTTCTGGTGGGTGGCACAATCAGTGATGCATCCCACTACTAGCTAGTGCAGTACCCTCCTGGGTATGTGGTGTTTCTTTTGACAGGGCACTCATAGGTACAACACCTAAACCAATCAAGTAAGCACCTCTTCCTGCCATGTTTATTACAGTGGGAAAGTTCACAGAGTCCTAATGCCATGAAAAGAGAGTAAGCAAAAACCAGGAGGATCAAAAGCAAAGGAGTTTAGGGAAATTCCCTAAGAAGAGACATGTCCAACATTTCCCAAGATGCTAGCTGAGCTGGCGCCCAAAATCCACAGCTACGCATATTGCAAAAAACACATAGTTTTGCAGTGGAAAAATGTGATGTGTCTATGTTGAGTTTGGCACTCTTTCGTATTGTAGGCATGTGGCCTACCCACACAAGTGAGGAACTGTATTTCTCAGGAGGCTTTGGGGTACACTGGGTGGTAAGAAATTTGTGGCTGCCTGCAGATTCGAGGACTTGTCTTCACAGAAATGCAAGGAAAAGTGTTTTAATACAAAGTTTGGAGAGAGCTACTGAAGTCACCCACCTTGGACTATCCTAGGTGTCTATTTTAAATGCTGGTTTGGTAGGCTTCTCTGGGTGCCGACTGAGCTTGAGCCCACAATCCAAAGCTAGCCACCCTGTAAAAAAACATGCACTGTGCTGCGTGAAATATGATGTCTGCTAGGCCAAATTATGTAGTGTTTTGTGTTTGAGACGCAAGGCCCAGCACCCAAGTGGGGTGCCATTTTTATCAGGAGACATGTGGGAATACAGAATAGTAGAACATTTGTTATTACCAATTGACTATCTGTATGTTTGTGCCTTTCAAATGTAAGCATGTGTGTAACACTGAAGACATTTTACAAAATTCAGTCTGAAACACATGCCAGGATGGGTACCCATAAATACAGAGATGTACAAACAGCTACTGCTCCTAAACTCAGTATCTGGTGTATATTTCAGAAATAGAGTTTTCCTTTATACCCATTTTCCATTCTGTGTAATTTACCAAATGAATTGTTGAATAGCTCATACACAATGAAAAAACATTGTAAGGTGCAGCTTGGTTGTTGGCTCTGGGTACCTCTGGATCATGGAGAACCTACAAGCACCATATATCCCCGCAACCAGAAGGGTACAAGGGACGTAACGGTATATTGCTTTTGAAAATCTGTCATAGTAAGAAGTTACAGATGAAAACGTAGACAGAAATATCTGTTTTTAACATCAATTTCAAGATTTTTTTTATTTAACTGTTACATTCTATAGGAAAACCTTGAAGAATATACAATTGCTGATTTCAGAATTTTGTCTAGTTTCCCGAAATGTATAGCTTACCAGGAATCACAATGGGTTTCAGACCTGTTTCCACCACAAACTGAAAGGGGGTTGAAAGCACAACAAATAGGAAAAATGTGGTATCCCCCATTAAAATGTCAAAACTATGTTTAAAAAATGGTTTACTGACTCAAATCTGCGTTTCCCTGAAAGCTGAGAAGATGGTGATTTTTACACCACAAACACTTCGTTGATGTCATTTACAGGAACAAAATCAGGTGCTTTCTTTTGAAGCACTTTATTCCCCCAAAAAACTAACATTTAGCTATAATTCAGCAAATTTCTCAGTCTACTCCAGGAGAATCCACAAACCCTGGGTACCTTTAGAATCCCCAGGATGTTGGATAAAAAGAAAGCAAATTGGACATGGTTAACTTATGTGGACAAAATGTCATGGGGGCCTAAGTGCGAACGACCCCAAATAGCCAAAAAAAGGCTCTGCACTGGGGACGGAAAGTCCTAGCATCTAAGGGGTTAAGCACTAGCTGTAATTATAACAAGGTGTGAACATACCTCCGCTTCCACTTAAATGCTCAGAATGTGTTGATCTTAAGAAAATTAAGAAGGGTGTGGAGAGGAGAGGCATTCCTAGAACTGATTTATTGTGTGTTGCCAAGACTGCACAGGCATTTCTTGGAAAGACAAAATGTTTAATGAGCACCTTTAGCGATTATTTCATAAACACAATACATCCGTGATTAACAAAACTAGAGGCGCCTGGTTGTATTCTATACTCTGGTCAAAATGTATTTGACAGTCGAAGAAATTCCTAGGGGCATTATAACTTAAGGGCCATATACTCAAGGAACTGAGGAAGTGGCGGAGCGAGGGGCTAGCCTTCTTGGCTTAACGCCTCTCTCCGCCACTTCGGAAACGCGAGGCTGCCCCCTATTCTCAAGGATATGGTGCAGCCTCGCATTTCCCCCTGCGATGGTGCTAAGTCTCACGACTTAGCGCCAGAGCAGGCAGGGAGGTTTGTTTATGTACAGGAAGTTGTCCATTCCTGCACATAAACAAACCTTAAATGCCAGTTTGTAATTTACATGTTTGCTGCTTCATGCAGCACATATGTAAGTTACAAAACCGCATTTAAAAAAAGGTTTGTTTATTTACAGGAAGGGACACCTTCCTGTACATAAACAAACCATGGCATTTTGCTTTTTCCATGTGTGCTGCACAAGGCAGCTCACACGTAAAAAGCAAAAACGAGGAGAAATGAAGCATTTCTCCTCGTTTCGCCACCTTAAGACCACATTTTTCCCGGTCTTAAGTTTGGCACTACCTCCTATTTACGCTGCCCTTGTGAATAGGAGGTAGTGTCAAACTCAATGGGTGTTGCGGTGGAATGCCAACCGCAACACCCACTGCACGCCCCTTTCACGCTAAAAACAGCGTGAAAGGCTGCCTTAGTCACAAGGCAATGTTAAGCCGCTTTAAGCCACGCTGCCTTGTGAATGGGGGTAAGCCCCTATCGCCACAACAACGTCACTGGAAGTGACGTTTTGGTGGCGATGGGGGCTTGAGAATCTGCCCCTTACTCTCTTATCCGACCAATCGTATGTGTCTATTATTGGACAAGTCAACGTGGGTGTTTCTGCCCTTATTGTGTGATAGAGCAGAGATGACACCACCTGTCGGAGTCGTCAGCTCTTGATTTGTTGATTACTGAAGGAAAATGAAGGCTTATGCGCAGCAATTGGCCGAGCCAGACCTGCAAATGTGCCTGTGAAAGAGATATTCTAAGTGTACATTATTTGCTGTGTTTAAAGCTGTATGAGATGTGCACGTGCTGCTTAACCAACGGAAGGGTTTTCGGCATCCTCCCACTTTCCGTGTCACTGCCACCACCTGCGGCGCTCTTGTTCCCCTTGCTAAACAGACGTGCATGTATTTTACAGCTACAACCGCTCCACTCCTTATGTGATAATGCGTGCCCTTGCAGCTTTATTTCTGCCCACCCCCTTTCTCAACTCTACCCTTTCTCCTCTGCTCACTTTCGGTGTTTGACTGACCTGTCAGGCATTAACATACTACCAGATTGGCCGGCTCTTGGTCCCACGAATGTCCAGAGGAGCGAAAAGAAAATGACCTCCACACAGGCAGTTTCAACTGGCCCAGCTAGACTGCTAGACTTGCAAGACAGGCCAGTCCAACACTGCCCACTGTAAACCTCCTTTCTGTGCAAAGTGCTCCTTTGCCTTGAAGAGCTTTAACGGTCGCACAAACACATCCCAGCACATACAAGCACACACATCTGTAACATCATATTTAATTTGCAGGAAAAAAAATAGGCATCACATACTGGCCTAAGAATCTAGGGGCATATTACCAACCAATAGAGATAATTTTTGTCTCTAATTTGTTTAGAGACAAAACTTATCGCCGTAAATCGGCGATTTTTATCGCAGATAAACCTTGCTATTAGCAAGGTTTATCGCAAATGCGATAAAAAACGGCCGCAATGCATGAATATCGCTGAAAAGTCAGCGATATTCATGCATTATCGAGCAAATGCTCTTAGCCATGTTATCCACCTCCCATTGGATAACATGGCTAAGAACTGCTCCTGGGCAAGTGTTAGCTTTTGGAGATATTCGCGCTTAGCGCGAATATCTCCAAAAGTTGGTAATAGGAGATAGCGATGTTAGCGACTGTTTTCAGTCGCTAACATCTTGGCACGCCCACTTTGCATGTCATTAGTGATAAATATCACTGACATGCAAAGCGGGGCCCAAGATGGTCACTATCTCCTATTAGCTGTCGCTAACTGGTGTTAGCGACAGCTTGGTAATAGGGAGATAATTTTATCTCTGCTTTCTTGGCTTTTAAGGCCAAAAAAGCGGAGATAAAGCCCCTTGATAATATGCCCTACAGTTCTGAAAGGGGAAATGTCAGAATTCGGGCGATCACCGAAATTAGGTAAGGTCAAAGTGTGAGAGATCAGATTCATACCCTGACACGGACATTGAAGTAAAGAAAGACACACCTGTGACTTTGATGAGGGAGAAAGACAAGGCGAATGAGGAATAAACCGAAAGAACAACCACTGGAGAAAAAGGTATGCAAAAAGTGCAAAGTGTTCAGCAGAAACCAAAACGCCGGGGTGACGTCACCCTGGATGGGTGGATTCCATGTTCTAGATGAGAAAGTGGAGAAACTACAGAAAAACTGATAAAATGGAGCATAGATCCTAGGAATACGGAGAACAGTGACAAAAAGTTTAATCTTTATAGGTATTCCTCCTTTCAAGATGTGAACTGCTCTGAAAGGAACGAAAATATTGAAAGTCTGAAAAAATCAAGTTTTCTACAGCATTCCAGGAGCTTGGGGCATCCCTAGGAGGGCTAGATAAAAAATAATTTGGCGGGGATTCTTTAATCCTTATTTCATGTCATTTGCAGAAAAGAGAACACTCTTTTCTTCAGGTGTGGGGTGATGTTTTTCCACGATGTACAGCAACAACCCAGGCCTGTTGTTTTCCTTGATGAACTTTCATCTCTCTGCAACTTCAACCCCCAGGAGCCTTAGCGGGGGCGCTTCTAGTGACGCTGCAACAGGCGCCCGGAGGCGCATAAAACACCAACGCCCCCTCCGCGTAGCGGGACGCGAGCGGGACAGAGCGTGGGGCTAAGCCCGGGCAAAGGGCGGGCCCTCTGTGGCTCCCAGAGGCCTGAGGAGCCTGGACTGGGCTACAGACCCTGCTCAAATTACATCAACCCACTTACAGGTGGACACCTGAACTGTAAGCATAGACGCAATATCCTGAAGTTTACGTGTAATATTAATAGGGGTGTTTATATCTATTCATTGCCTGTCTTTGTTGGTTGCTTTAAAATCTAATGCCCAAGGGTGATAACATTGTGTTTGTATACGCGATAGCTATTTTAGTTCTCAGGGCTAGGTACTGACATGAATTGCCGAGAGACTAGAAGTAAGACTGCAGGGGGGGCAAAAAAGTTGACCGGCACCCTGGACGATTTCATAGTTCGCACCAATTCATTAATTGATGAAGGGATAGTATTAATGAGCGGAAGGGTATCCCAAGACCTAGCCTCGGCTAAAAGATCTTCATTAGGCTCTATTGCCCAGGCACAAACGCCTGACCCCCCGATCTGTCCTAATAACATTTCTATGTTAAATAACGATGAGGATCATCATGCACTAAGTTCCGAACAGGGCCCTGATACTCCCCCTCATTCTAACTCTCTGTCAGAGGGCCGTCTGGATAGTGATCTGGTTGCTACGAAGGCGAACAACCAACCGACGAGCTCTGATACTAACCAGAGAGGGCTGAAAGAGGGGGCAATTCCCAAACATAGGTCTAGTAAACCGACCTCCCGCAAAGCCAGAAAAGCTAAAATGAACCCTAATCAGTCTACAACCAGCTTACAGTCCGCGGCTGTGAGCGGGGATTTGGCCGCAAGTGTTGAAGATATAGGGGAAGTACAACCAGTTACTATTGGTCTATCATCGAGTCTCCTTGATGACACGATTGTAGACAGTAGTCTGGAGGAAATTCTGGAAGTAAGTAGGGAAGAGGATAATTTGGCTGATACTCGTCAGGAAGGAGGTGGGGTAAGTCTGACGAGTAGTGACATCTTAGAAACTTTAAAAACCCTTCTTGAACCCATAGAGGCAAGGCTACGCTGCTTAGAAACAGTGCTGAAAAATATTCACAAGGATATAAGTGCCCCTAGCTTTAATCAGAATAATATGGCCTCCCTTGTGACGACTATAGCACGCAAACAACCATTGGCCCCCAAAAATGTAGTTCTGGGCAAAAACACTGTGCCAAAGAATCCCACCAATACTTCAAACTCAGGAGGTGCAAAAGTTAAGACCCCTGACCTTAAAAAAACACCCACTCCTGCCAAGCCTAAAACAACCTCTCAAGTTAAATCTAAAGATCCTGTACCTTTAAACCCAAATCTGGATCCAGCCCCTAGAGAAAAGGTGGAGTTTCGAAGAAATATTCACCTTCCCCCAGACGCCGGCCCTTATGTAGTGGTCCTGACCGGGGTCACGGAACAAACACCACCTTATGTGGAACCCTATCAAGCATTGAAGAATAAGGTGTGTCACTGGTTATCCAATAATCATCCCCTGCCTATGAATATCCCCAGTAACATATTAATGGCGGAGAGAACCCCCTGGGTGGGTGGAAATAGAAAAAAATTACAAGGGGATTGTATTGTGGTAACCTTTGATAACCCACAGGTGGTGGAACATATCTGTAGAGGAACCTCTCGTTACCAAGCTAGTACTGTCACTGCCAGGCCTCTCTCTTATTTCTATTTGCCCGAGGAGCATGTGGATAAAAGATGGAGCTGGCTAAGGGATTCGAATGATCAAAAGGGTAGGCGGAGGTTTAACTCCCCATGGGATGTGCAACCCTATGGATGGGGTGAGGGAGGTGAGGATGGTTGGAACCTTGTGCAGAGAAGAAGAGGCAGACCTACCCAAGGCGGTTCTGGTGCAGGGATACAGAATGGCCTTTTTCACAGTTATCCCCAGACTGTTAATGGTCACGAAAACTATTTTAACGTTCCAATGGGCAATCGCTATGACTGTTTGTCTAACGTAGGTTGGGTTGATTGACAAACACAGGGCCAATCGCTTAGTCTGATGGAAAACATCCCCCCAACCCCACCACAAAAGGCAAACAGTCTTCAGAGTGCGCAGGAGTCTAATATAGATCTGGGACCGTCAATCCCAATTATGATCCGGGGTGTTGAAGGTGGTGATTTAGTACCTGGAAAAGAGGATAAAGTAACAGGGCAGGGCGAGTTAATTGTGGCTACATGGAACATCGCTGGCCTTAGGAGTAAAGTTGATGACCCCATATGGAGGGACTTTATAGGTGCTATGGATATAATAGGTATACAGGAAACCTGGGACACACAAAATATACTTACAGTAGATGGTTTTACCACTTTTTTCTCCCAGCTGTCACCTCTACACGGGGCGAGCGCGGGGGGGGGGGTTTGGTTACACTGGTATCTGCTAAAATTCCTGGCACATATAAAGAAATAGTCACTGGTTGTCCCTACTGTCTTGCAGTCCAAATAATCCGCAAGGGCCACCATAATGTCCTGATAGTGAATTTTTATAACTCTTTTGATAGGGCTTATCCAACTAGCAATCTGATAATGTTAAACTCTTTTCTCCTAAAATTTAAAGAGTCGTTGGAGTCTGAATGTACCATCATGTTAATGGGGGACTTCAATATTCATGGTTGTCAGGATAAATGCCCACCAAATGTTCTATTTGGTCCTCCGGATCAAGAGGACACTCACTTTGAGCACTCAGACCAGGGCATTCTATTGGAAACCATGTTGGCCGAAAATGGGTTAATGTTACCAACTGGGGGTGGTGAGGACATTCCCACATTTAAAGGACACGGCAGTGGGTCTGTAATAGATTTTATTTTTTTAAGTAGTAGCTGCGGTAGCCATATCATCAGTTATTCCACTGTGCGGTCTCATTTCAGCGATCACAATCCAGTATTGTTAAGGGTAAAGGATGTTATCGCAATCACGGAGAGTAGGTTAAATTTGGTGGATAAATGTGACATACGGTTGACTGACCAAGCCCGCAGAATCAAATGGTGCAAGCTAGTCCCAGAGGAGTTCTTTTCAAATCTCTGCAGCAGTAGCCGGGAGGAACTCAAGCTCTGCATGGATGTTCAGGCAGGGGACAAAGAAGTAGTGGAGGCATACCAAAAGGTTTGTCTCGATATTGTCTCCAATCTGACACGTCATGGCAAAGGTAAAGCACAGGGGAAGGTAGGCTGGTTTGATAAGAACTGCTCAGTGGCCAATCAAAAACTTAAAGCGGCCCTTAAACGCAAACCAGTGGACAGATCGCTTGTGGCTACTCTTAGGAAAGAATATAAGACAGTCATTGAAAGAAGGCGGCGAGATATTAGAGAGAACGCTTGGGCAGAGTTAACGTCAATTGACGTGCTGAAAAGCAGCGCCAAGTTCTGGGCTGTGGTCAATCAATCCTATTTTACAGACTCCCGTAACAATGAACTGGACTGTAGAATACAAGAAGATAAATGGCACCTGCACTTTAAGTCAGTTTATGAACAGGAGAACTCGGGGGCTGAGGCTTCGACCCCCTTTCCTAGATTGCTGTTTGCTTTAGTTGTAAATGAGGGTGAGGTGGCCGAAGCTATTGGCAAAATGACCAGCAATAAGGCTCCTGGGCCGGATGGAGTTCCCTCTGACCTTTTTAAAGCTAATATAGCATTTTGGTCCAAAGTCTTAGCAAATGTTTTTAATAGAATTGCAAAAACAGGCATTCCGGAGACATGGTCCCAGTCGGTGATTGTCCCTATCTATAAAAAAGGTGATAGAGGTGACCCTGGCAATTACCGCCCAATTTCACTTATCGACTCAGCTGTAAAGGTCCTAGGGAGAGTGGTTTTATGCAAACTTACTGATTGGCTCGAGGACACAAACACTCTCTCGGCCCTACAGTATGGTTTTAGAAAGGGGCGAAGTACCATCGATCAAACCCTAAATCTGCAACTGCTCATTGGGAAATATACAATAGCGAAGCCAGGAACCCTGTACATTGCATTTATGGACCTATCCTCGGCTTTTGACCAAGTTAATAGGTCCAAGTTATGGGGCCAGCTTCTTAGAATTGGAATAGATCCCAACATTGTGTACTTCTTAGCAGACCTCCACAGGGATCTTACAGCCACGGTGCTTTATGATAGAAAAGGTAGTTGCACGGGTAGGATTAGCATCACCAATGGGGTAAGGCAAGGATGCATTTTAGCTCCCTTGCTCTTTACATTATATATCAACGACTTGGGCGGTGTTCTTGGAGCAGCTTGCAAGGACATACCGAGGGCTGGGAAATTCTTGTTGCCTGCATTATTATATGCGGATGACGCTGCCCTTTTAGCTCGTACTGCAGTGGGTCTCCAATGTCTGTTAAATTCATTTTATGTTTTCATGTCATCTCTTGATCTAGGTGTCAATTATGGTAAATCTCATGTTATGGTGGTGGGCCAAAAAGGCAGGGCCCAGAAAAATGTAATGGTACTGCAATGTAATGGGCATAAATTGACAAGAGTCTCCAGATTTCCTTATTTGGGGGTTGTATTTGATGATCGTTCAACCTGGCACCCCCAACTGCTGGAGAAAAAAAATGCCCTGGCACGTTCTATTTCGGCAGTCCTAGGCTTCTCGCGTAAACTAGGAGTTAAACCCTTGGAGGCGGTATTGAAGATATATGTTGCAAAATGTATTGCTATCGCCATGTACGGCGCAGACTTGTGGGGTTTTAGGCCAGTTAAGATGCTCCAGGTAACGGAGGACAATTTCCTTAAAACGATTCTCTCCTTGCCAAGATCCACGGCTGGCTTTATAGCTCACCAGGAATGTGGCGTAGCCTATTTGGAGGATCGAATCGCCATGGCCCCCCTACTAAAATGGATCTCAGTCTGGCTCAACCCGGAATTGGAAGTGAACCACGAAATTTTTAAGGACTGCCTTATCCTAGATCATTGGGACCAGATTCCTTGGTTGAAATATGTCCAACAATTATCTATAAAGTTAGGCCGTCCAGAATTGTTTAACAAGCCATCTAATCTAGTGAAGGGTGACCTAAAGTGGGTCAAAAATACCTTCCTGTTGAACAGAGGAATGGATAGAGAAGGATTGGAGTTGTCAAAGCTATCCGTGAGAACTCACCAATTGATTGTATCCTCAGGGTGTGAACTGGAACTATATCTAAAGGTGGTTGACAATCCAAATCACAGATACCTTTTCACTAAGTTCCGGTTAGACAAAATTCACCTTCTGATTTCTGGCCGCCCGGTTGGACTAAGCCCCTTGATCTGGATTTGTGTAAATGTGAGGGTTGTTCGATTATGGACACTGCTCACTTTCTGTTTTTCTGTGGTTACTTCACAGATATAAGGAAGAGGTTTATTATACCCTTGTTAAAGGGGAATGGGTTTAGGCAAGTAAAGCCAGCCATATTGTACCTCCAATTACTGTCTAATATGTGGGAAATTTGTAATGTAGCTAGATTTTTAACCATAGCGGTGAGACTCAGCAAAAAGATTAATTGGACTTAGATGAATTATTGCAAACGTTAATTTCTGCTTTTCGAATCAAGTTTTAAACGTTTTTATTCCTTTTCTTATCCATGGAATGTTGCATATATCTTCCGTTTTAAAATTTGACACCATGTTTTTGCATTTTTAAACATCCTTTAATTGGGTACTCCCTCCTTTTTAAATTGTATTTTTATGTCATCATGCCGCCTGGTGTCTTTTGGACCTTCTTGTTTGTTTTTGTACTTTTGTGGTTTTGAAATGAACCAAATAAAGTATTTCTTGACTTGACTAGTTCGAGCTTTACAAATACCAGCTTACTTACTTGCTATCTGGTCATCTACTCTGGATTCAGAAATCCTATTCAATGTACTACTCGACTATCAAAGTTGGGGCATCCCTAGGAGGGCTAGATAGATAAAAAATAATTTGGCGGGGATTCTTTAATCCTTATTTCATGTCATTTGCAGAAAAGAGAACACTCTTTTCTTCAGGTGTGGGGTGATGTTTTTCCACGATGTACAGCAACAACCCAGGCCTGTTGTTTTGCTTGATGAACTTTCATCTCTCTGCAGCTGTGATGCAACTGACCGTGGGATCCTTTTGCTCTATATGTGAGGTAGGTGCACAACAGCGCGTCCACTTGCTTCATGTTAGGTTCTTTCAGACTGCTGGTGGTCAGTGAGACTGTCTCAAGGCTGGTCTGTGACCGGCTTCATATGCTCTAGAGGTCCATTCGAAGCCTGTCCCTTTTAATTTGTATGTCGAGGTGTTGAGATGTCTTTCAGCACCCTGAATATCAAGTCCACCGATGTGCAAATGACAACTAGTTATACCTAAGGGTCAGCCTTGGCCCGTGCAGTTAAGGGCGGTGGGGCCAGGTTGGGGGGATTTTGACAGGTGACAACGAGGGAAAATGAATTATTTATTTAATTTTACCTCGTGGTCGTCTGTCAAATCCCCCCCAACTCGGCCCACCGCTCTTACCTGCAAAGGCCACTCCTGCTAAGGTTTCACCAAATGAGGAAGGGTATCAGGAGCCACATGTGCTTTCTAAGGCCATCATGGACAAGAAGGGTAGTTATTTCATCAGAACTGTTGGCAGAACTCAGGAGCATATTATCAAGAACCTCGTTAGAATTATCGCCGTTTTAGCGGCAGGAAACTGCCGCTAAAACGACGATAGTGGGCTTGCTAATATGCGTTATAGAATTCCAATAGAAGCCCAGGTTAGATGTGCAGGACATCTAACCTGGGCTTCTATTGGAATTCTATAACGCATATTTGCAAGCCCATTATCGCCGTTTTAGCGGCAGTTTCCTGCTGCTACAACGGCGATCATTTTAACGAGGTTCTTGCTAATATGCCCCTGAGAGTCTCAAAGGTTTTCCTCCTCAGTATTTTCTATGTTGATTTAAATGTTTCATAGTATAAATTCTCAGAAATGGTACAACATTATTATTTAAAACTATGCATGTTAACCCCTTAACCGCGGCCGTTATTTTGCCGCAGTGCGGCGGTTCCGCAGAGTGGGCGGGGCCGCGTCGGCCTTTGGATGTTCGCAGCACCAGCGAGGTAGTACTTGCGACGGCCAACGGTCGACGGCAGCAGGGAAGGGGTTAAGAAAAAAAGTAAAAACACAGATACGAAAAAACATCACTCAGTTACCTATCATTATTTGTGCGCGTTAATCTGATATTTCACATTCATACAAGAGGAAATCGAAAAGAATACATTCCCAATTGATACGTTCGTAGTCTGTTAATACATTGGAGAAAGAATTACGATGAGCAATAACTTTAAACCAACACAAATAGATTCACGACCCAATATTAAGGGAACTAAACCCCTTCTATAATCTATGTGAAAAAGGACTGACGTAGAATAAAATGTATTTTACTGTTCGCAAGGCTTGTTGCAATCATTTACAGTCACGTTTGTTTTTAGGTATCAGCAAGAGGCAGTTTTAACTGTTTGGTGAGAACGTATATCAACATACAACTCACACCACACAACATACGCATAAGTACATACAGAGAGACGCTTTTGGGTACTGCCTTTAAGCCACTGTTTAGTGTGGTGCAACTGGCTTTAGATATTGGCTTATCGGGCTGTCCAAAAGCATTGTTATCAGCCCTCAGCATTTCGCAGATGTTACTCACCTAAAAAGCTGCTCCTCATACACATTGACATTATTTCCTTGTTTTTTTATTGTTTTTTATTTTTGCTATTAGAAGCTCCCCCACCCAAGTGCTACCTCTGTTTGAACCCCCCTATACACACCACGATTCTTCTAATCCTGTTTCCTATCAAAGCTCTCGGACTGTCTCCATCCTGCATTTTTTTTATGACCCAGCAATTACCAAGTGCTACTGCCTTGGGGACTATTTGGAAGTTTGGGCCTTCTCCTGTCAAGGGCACTAGGCCTACCCACACAAGTGAGGTACCATTGTTTTTGGGACACTTGGGGTAATGCCGAGTGGAAGGGAATTTGTGACTGCTCTCAGGTTCCAGAACATTCCATCACAGAAATTCGAGGAAAAAGTGTTTTTTTAGACAAATGTGAGATTTGCAAGGGATTTGTGAGATTTTGGGTAACAGAACCTGTGGAGAGCCACAATAATCACCCTATCCTGTACTCCCCTGGGTATCTTGTTTTTAAAAATGTACATGTTTGCCTAGTTTCCCTAGGTGCTGGCTGAGCTACGGCCCAAAACCCAAAGCTAGGCACATTGCAAAAAAAGGTCAGTTTTCAGAGGAAAAATGTAATGTGTTCACGTTGTGTTTTGGCCAATTTCTTGTCGAGGGCACTAGGCACAAACAAGTGAGGTACCATATTTATCAGGAGACCTTGGGGAGCACAAAATAGCAGAACAAGTGTTATTACCAATTGTCTTTCTCTGGATTTGTTCCTTCTAAATGCAAGACAATGTGTAAAAAATAAGTTAATTTGAGAAATGCCCTCTAACGTACATGATAGTATGGGTGTACACAAATTCAGTGATGTGCAAATAACCACTGCTTCTAAAATTCATATTTTGTTCCCATTTCGTAAATACATAGGTTTCCCTGAAACCTATTTTTCACTCTTCATAGTTTACCAAATTAATTGCTGTGTACCCAGTACATAATGAAAAACCATTGCAAGGTGCAGCTCAGTTATTGGCTCTGGATACAACCTACAAACCCTATATATACCCACAACCAGAAAGGTTCAGTGGATGTAACAGTATATTTCTTTTGAAAATGTGCCATAATTAGAAGAAGTTACAGGTGAAAACGTAGGCACAAATGGCTGTTTTTTCAACTCAATTTCAATATTCTTTATTTCTACTATTTCTTTCTAGAGGAACACCTTAAAGGAGCTACACAAGTGACCCCTTGCTAAATTTACAATGTTGCCTACTTTTCAGAAAAATGCATAGCTCTCCGGGGTCCACCACTACTTTCACACAAATTTCTACCATTAACTGAAAGGAGATTGAAAGCACACAACAAATTGGAAAAATGGGCTATGTCCCAGTAAAATGGCAAAACTGTTTTGAAAATGTGGTTTTCTGACAAACATATGCCTGTTCCTGAAGGCTGGGAAGATGGTGATTTTAGCACCACAAGCCCTTTGTTGATACAATTTGCAGGGAAAAAAAGGGATGCTTTCTTCTGCAGCACTTTTTTCCCATTTTTCCCCCAAAACCCAAAATGTAGCTGTATTTTGGCTAATTAAAACCCTGGGTACCTTCAGAATTCCCAGGATGTAGGAAAAAAGGACACAATTTTAGCATCGGATACCTTATGTGGGCAAAAAGTTATGGGGGGCCTAAGCGCGAACTACCATGAATCACCCAAAAAAGGCATATCACGGCGGAAAAGGCCTTTCAGCGACAGGGTTAATAATGCACTCAATAAAAAAATATATATTTTTTTTGTAAACAAACCAAATTTAAAATGGTATTACATTTATAAAATATATCACTTTTAACCAAGTTTATCAGATATAAAATGTAATATTTATTTTTAGTGAGGATGAACATTTTCTATTTATTGTTTTGAAATTAATATACGAAATTAAATCAATATATTTAAATTATATTATTATTTAAAACCCAGTACACAGTTAATTTTATGAGTTAATGTACTGTAAAATTGTATTTAGTTCAAATTAATTTACATTATGAATTTCTACAATACAATAGAATATTTCTATATATGTTTTTTAAAGAATAATAAACTTAATATTACCCATAGGCAGATCCCTAAATAGCAGAAATATCTACCAAAAGTTGAAAAGTTACTAATAGTACCATTAAACTTGAGGAGGATTCTTATAAGCCTACACATAGGAGGAAGACTTGTACGTCTACACATAAGTGTAAATCTCTACTCAAAAATAGTGATTATCAGAAAGGTAGAAAGTTATGCCTAGGCGTAGAAGTAAGTGAATGTCTGAGTTAATATACGCATGTATATTTACCTTCATGAATCCGGCCAAATGTGCTCCAGTGCTCACAGTCTGAGTAACAGAATCTAAAGCCACATAAGTGGGTTGGCTTCAGCCCCTTTGAACTTCTGTATGGGCACCCTGTGAGAGGACCTCTCAGTTTGGTGAAGGAGGAATGTGAGCAAGCTCCCATGAAGCCACCCCAGGATGTATTTAGCTACATGATGGCTTTCAGCAACCAGACAGCCCGCTTTCGGAAATTCTCCCAGGAGAATCTGGAAGCTAGCCAGGAAGACATGAAATGCTGGTATGACTAGAATACCACTCTGGTTGAGTTTCAGCCTGGCCAAAAAGTGTGGGTGATGGAGCCTGTGGAGCCCCAGGCCATGCAAGACTATTGGAATGGGCCTTATGAGGTGAAGTAGCGCAAGAGTAACCTCACCTCCTTAGTGGGCCTCAAAACTCCCAGCAACCCTTAAAGGGTCCTTCTTGGCAATCACCTCAAGCCCCACTTTGAGAGGCCTGAGATTACCATGCTCTTGGTTAGTGATGATGGGATGGAACAGGAGAGTGAACCGCTACATGACCTCCTTTCTTCCAAGGAGCAAGATGGGCAAGTGGAGGGTGTGAATCTCTCCCCTACCTTGACCCTAAATCAACAGAGAGACTGCTAACAGTTGCTGGGGCAGTTTGCCTCTATGTTCTCACTTACCCAAGAGTCACTACATGCACCCATGATATTGATACTGGGGACAGCATACCGGTGAAGAACAACATTTACAGGTTATGTGACAAAATGAGAACCAGGATCAAAGGGGAAGGCTCTATGGGCCATATGCATGAACACATTTTCCCATAGACACAGAATGGGCAAAACCCTTTGATGCATCTGGCCCTATGATGCTGGCATTAGGGGTATTGAACCCTCAAACAGTCCTTGGTCCAGCCCAGTGATGTTGGTTCCCAAGGCTGCCCCACCAGGTGCACATCCAAACTCCTGTTCTGTGTAGACTACAGTGGGCTCAATGTGGTCACCAAGACTGATGCACACCCCAGCCCCAGAGCTGATGATAGATCGTCGTTGAGCTGCCATGTTCCTCAGTACAATTTCACTTAATGTCTGGGTACTGGCAGATTGCCTTGACAGAAAGGACCAAAGATAGGTCAGCATTCTCAACACCAGAAAAACACTTCCAGTTTTGGGCATACGACGAGTAATGCAAGCCAAGTTAATTCCAACACTGAGCTACGGCCATCTTGCCTTCCCGGGCCTATTGACCGACAAATTGGAGCACCTGCACATCATGGCCTTCAAGGAGCACATCGATTGGACTAGAATTTAATTTAACAACAATGGACATAGAATGTAAGAAAGATATAGTGAAATTCCATCATCAGGTGACTAAGGCAAGCCCAGGCACTTTCAGGAAAGCACTTCAAATAGTCTTCACCGACAACACTAGCCGATGGGCAAGGTATCTCGTGTCAGTCAATAACACACTGTACCTGCCAGCTGATTCCCTAATGGATGCCCAACTGCCAACAACCAGCTTGAAAAACCTGCTAAAGAAGCAGGGAAAGATCATTTCAAGACACCAGGACATTGAAAAGATTATAGACATTCGTGGAGCAGAGTGCCTTGTTCACTCACACAAAGCTACTCTATGCCAACAATACCTGAAAGCAGGACTGGGCAGTTAAGCTCTTCAGAATGTTTTGAGGACCAGTCTTCTAACTTACAGGTGTACAGGGCACACTGGAAAACAACATCAACAGGAAGCAGTGGATGCCGTTTGTGCCAGTATCATACAGAATCTGCAGAGCATGTCATCTGTTGTTGCCCAGTTTTGTTAAGCTCGAGGCGCCTTTACCTAAGAACATTGTTTATTCAAAACAAAGTAAGAACATGCAAGGAGGCTCTGACGTTTATCTATACCACCACAGTGCCAATGGAGCTTGCACGTGCCGGGAAGTTTTTTGCTGTAGCTGGAATGACTTTATGCCAAATTCAAGAAAAAAATTAAAATAAAATAACAACAGCAAAATGATACACTAGTTACACTTCCTGTCGGCGTGCAATATCAGCACTGCATCATCTTGCAACATGTCTTACCTATTAGATGCACTAAAAACATTGCACTGATTTTTGAAGTTAAAGTCATCAGCTGCTTTTATAACTCTTTTAGATGCTATGTTTAACCAACCAAATGCTTTTTAATTATGAAAGTAATATATATTTTTAATGATTTTAGGTAATCATACATTAAAGAATAACTTAACTTAACATAACAGTTCGGGTTCTTGAAACAAGAGGAACCGGGAGTTTTTTGGATAGGTCAAGCACACGTCCTCCCCCCCTATAATAATAGTTTAAATGTAAGGGTGTGCAGTTCCTAAGGGAAGTAGTGGTGGTCAGGACTCTGGAATAACCTCCAAATGGAGGAAGTGCCCTCACACACCCGAGAGCTGTCATGCTTCATCATTTGTGCATGCTCCTCATCGGGCCGGCGCTGGAATGCCCAACGGGCACCCGCAAAGGGGCCATTGGAAGTGAGTTTAAAGTGCTGCATCTGTCAGAATATGTGCATTGATGCTGTTGCACCAATAGGTACCAATGCATCTCCTCTCTCGTATCAGGATCAAGGCATCACTGATGTTGCCAGAACCGGATCAGGGCATCGCACTGGGAACTGCCGCATGGCCTCCGCAACTACCGCATCGCCACCACTGCATAGAGAAGATGAACGCATAGCCTCTCCAGCATGGGTCAACCAGGCGCATTAAGCTCAGAACTGCTGAATTTTGGAACCAGTGCTTAGCTCACTGAAGGGACGCATCATTGCAGTTGCATTGAGACATCCAGCACAACCTCACAACAGCGTAGAGATCACCGACGCATCGTGAGGCTGTGCCCTGCATCTCGTGCTTGCGACAAAAATTAAGGTACTCTTACCCAGAGGGCCTTGCATCAGTCCTGTAGCCAGCCTGTGCTCCGTCGTGGGTGGCCTGAACTCTTGACTTTGTCCCAGTCCAGTGGTCTTCGAGCACTATTTGCTTCTAAGTGCTATTTTCCAATTTAAAAATCTTTATCTCAACTTCTACTGATTGGACTTTTGTCATGTTGATCTTGTTTTATTTATAAACATATTCTCTATTTGTCCAATCTGGTGCAGAGTTCTTTTCTGGTGTTTTCACTGTGCTACTGTTTGTTGTTTGGGCAAATACTTTACACATTGTCTCTTAAGTTAAGCCTGACTGCTCTGTGCCTAGCTACCAGAGGGTGAGCATAGGTTAATTTAAAGTGTGTTTCTGACTTACTCTGACTAGGATTGTGGTTCTTGCTTGGACATGGTGCAGACCTCTGCCAACCAGAAACCCAATTTCCAACATTGATGAAAGGGCTTGTGTTTGTGCAGTACATACAGTGATTGGTGTACACTACTATCCATATCTCACACCAATTCGAACCTTGTTATATTCTCCCTGATTTGCATTTAAATTTATTTTCCAAAATCATGTCTCTGTCTGGAGAAACAGCATTGCACCTGCAGAAATGTATTTCAAACTGTCCACGCTGGAGACGTACACTGTGGCCCAGCTCAAGGGCTTCTGCAAGGGGCTTGGACTTTCTACTAAAGGCTTCCCCAGGAAGGTAAGGCTACAAAAAGCACTGAGGGCCTGTATAAAAGCTTGTGGTGCAGTACCTGTGACCCCAGATGAGGGGGAGGAAGAGGAAGAGTAGGAGGAAGAGGAGGAACTGGATGATGAGGAGCAAGACCAGGATTCACTGGAGAATCTGGGATGCCTTTGTGGCAGAGGGTCAACATACTGCCAGGAGCAGTGGGTCCTATCAGGGCTGGGAGCAGTATATTATCCAGAGGCCTGTCGCTAAAGGAGTTGGAGGCCAGGAGAGAGGAGAGGAAATTTAAAATTAGAGCTGGTTAAGCTCAAAATAGAGGAGACGATTACAGTGGAGTGTTTGGCACTTGAGAGGAGTCTGAGATAGCTGGACTGGAGCTGGAGGACTGAGTCCAGCTAATGTGGTGGCAACATTTTATCATTGTCCTCTGACAAGAGAGTACACATTCCCAAGGGTCTGGTGCCTGAATATGGAGAAGGAGAGACATAGATAGATGGTTTGAGGCCTATGAGATTGCTTTGCAGATACACAAGATCCCTGAGGAGGATTGGGGTCTAGTCTGTAGAAGCATATTCCTACTGAGGGGAGGGACAACCTACTGGCCCTAGAGGGGAGTGACAGAATGAGATGTCTCTCTAGGAAGGAAGCCCTAATCAGGAAATAGGGTTTGACCCCAGAGAAGTACGGGCAGCAGTTTAGGGACAGTGTGAAACTACTCCTACAGATCTGGGTGGATTGTGTTGATTCTTTTTGCAAGGCACTGTATGGTTTGGGGAAGGGCAGTGCTGTTAAAGATTATATGGGGCTGTGCACCTGTGGGTCAGCACCAGGGTTCATAAGAAAGTATCTGGGGCATCACCACAAGGTTGGCAGGGTCCTCACCGGAAGAAGGAGAGGTAGACAAAAACAAAAGCAAGGAGTTCTTCAAAGGGCCCAAACTAGTTCCACTGGTCAGGATTCCCATCCCCCTGCTGAAGAGAAAAGGAAGTGGGTCCCTGACAATAAATTTGCAGGGAAGGCACCACCTAAGTGGTATGAGTGTCAACAAGAAGGACACTACAAGGGGAGTGCCAAGTATCCCAAATGGTACAAAAGGGGGTGGTGATGGACGGAGCATCTGAACCAATCAAACACTCACACCCAGTCAACAGATCTGGGTTTAATCCATCACCGTTCTTTAGCCCACTCTGCCACCCCAGTTCAGACATGGCCATATGCAAATCAGTCTGACCCTGTGCCTCATGGGAACAGTCCAGCCCGAACTGCCAAGCCATGCCTTCCCTGGACTGGAAACAAGCTTCCTAGGACCGGTTTCTGGCATTTCAGCCGTCTTCAGCCAGGCTTACTTGAATCCAGTGGCAAAGTGAGCAAGGGACTCACGTCTGAGCATACCCTGCCAACTTATGGCAAACAAAGCGGAACAAAAGGGGGTGGTGATGGACGGAGCATCTGAACCAATCAAACACTCACACCCAGTCAACTGTTCTGGGTTTAATCCATCACCGTTCTTTAGCCCACTCTGCCACCCCAGTTCAGACATGGCCATATGCAAATCAGTCTGACCCTGTGCCTCATGGGAACAGTCCAGCCCGAACTGCCAAGCCATGCCTTCCCTGGACCGGAAACAAGCTTACTAGGACTGGTTTCTGGCATTTCAGCCGTCTTCAGCCAGGCTTGCTTGAATCCAGTGGCAAAGTGAGCAAGGGACTCACGTCTGAGCATACCCTGCCAACTTATGGCAAACAAAGCGGTACACAAGGGGGTGGTGATGGACGGAGCATCTGAACCAATCAAACACTCACACCCAGTCAACAGATCTGGGTTTAATCCATCACTGTTCTTTAGCCCACTCTGGGCACAGTCCCCCACTGATGGGCAGTCACTGGGGCTGCTCGGTATCATGCGTAGGGAGGAGTTAGTCCAGCTATTGGTGGGGACTGAGTTGAGGTTATCCTAGTGTCCCTGGGTGATGGTCAGATGGTGCAGAGAACCCACATTCTTAGTAATACCAGGAAGTACAAGCAGTGGGTCGCCATTACTGGGCAAAGTGTGGAGGCTCTAAGTGACACTGGAGCCAGCATAACTACCATCCAGTGCCAACTGGCGTCTTCAGAGCAGGTTGTCCCTAATGTGTTCCACCAAGTTGTTGTTGCTGCCAACTGTGGGAGCCACTAACCAGCAACTCTGGTTCCTTTTTGTGCCGGTGAAGTTTTTAGTTTAAGTTCCCACACATGCCCCCACATAATTCACATGCAAATTCCAAGCGACAGCGCTACTGGACCCAGTTTTCCGAGAGGAGCTCAGTTTGGCTATTATTGAATACTTTGAAAAAATTGACTCTGGGGAAGGGGCAGACACACTTTGGGATGTATTTAAAGCCGCAATCAGGGATCTTTGTATTGGCACACAGGGAGGCATCTTGAAGGCAATAAACACGCTATTGCCGAGTATAGAATACCTGCTGCAGTCCATTGAACGTGATGATGATACCACTCCTTGCCCTAGTAACCTCACTGTCATTCAGGAGCAAATCACGAAATTTAATGAGATGGCAACATAGGAACAATGTCACTTGTCTAAGCACCATGTCATGAGAGCGTATGGAGTTGGAGGGTGCCTGGGATGCAGTTTGGCTGCCAAGCTGAAGAAATCCTGGTCATGTACACACATTGTAAATATAACTTCCCCTTGGACACAGAACACTATGATACACTTGTCATTCTGTCCGCCTACATGGACGTCTATACACTTCTATATAATACCCAAATCTTTGCTTCAGAGGCAGAGATAGCTTAATACCTGGATGATACAGCCCTAGAAGGGCTCTTCCTTGGTTAGTATCTGGTACAGGCTATTATGGTTGAAAAGGTTAAGGATACCATATGCTCGCTCCCCTATGGCAAAGCTCTGGGAATGGATGGCTTGACAGTGAATTTTACAAGGAGTTTGTGGACATTTTGGCATCATATCACCATGCGGTATACGAAGAGGCGTATGCTAAACTGACTTTGCACCCTTCCCTCAAGGAAGCCTTAATTATTGCATTACTAAAACCTGATAAAGCGTCTGTGCATCCTCTTCGAGTTACTCCACCAACCAAACCACTCTCTGAAGGAGGCAGTAGTCCTTTTGGATGCCGCTAAAGCCTTTTATTTCATCGAGTAGAAATACATTTTTGCAATTCTGAACTGCATCTGGATCCCTCAGAAATTTGTGTGGTGGATTAGTCTACTATAAACTAACCAGGTGGCTCGGGTGTGTGTTAATGGCAACACATCTGAGGTGCTGCGCATCCACAGGGGCACACTGCAGGGATGCTTTCCATCAATGAAATTATTTGCACTCACTCTGGAAGCACCAACATAAGTTATCTGTCAGTGGCATGCAGCTGCTACATTGCAATTCCGACTGAGACCCCTGTGTATCTCCCTGTATGCGGATGACATGATATAATAAGTCAGAAACCCTACCACACATTTATCACCAGTAATACGGGAATATTTTTGCATCAAGTGATATTCAGGCCTAAGCATTAACTGGTCAAAATCAGTCATATTCACTCTGACTCCGAATACAAGATCGCACCTGCTGGACTTCCCCCGTGTGTGGAGCACAGACCCTGTTAAATATTTGGGTATATGGAAACACAGAGATCTGGAACTGGTAATTCGCTTTAACTATGGCAGGACTGTCTCAAAGTTGGAGGAAAAAGGCACAGGTGGTCCAAGCTGCCATTGTCATTGGCAGGCACAATATCTGTCATGAAAATGGTAGTGCCACCCAAATTCCTTTACCTATTTATTAAAATTCCTATTGTCCTGCTGCAGCACTTTTTCAAAACACTCTGGTTACATATGAAAACATTGGCATGGGTGGGGATACAACACAGGATTAGTTGGGACACGCTCACACTCCCATATATGCCGGGGCTTTGGCACACCAGATTGGCAATTATATGATCTGTGTGCCTAAGCCCAGTTTGCACACTATTCATACCATCCCCACGAATACACACCTCACCTTGCGGTAGAACATGATGATGCAAATTCCATCCTGCTCAAAGCCATTCTATCACACAGATGTGTGGATACATCTTGGTTGGATATTAATACCATTCACTTCACCATGAGGGCCTGGCAGGCACTTAGGGCATGAGCAAAAAAAGAACCTGTATATGCTCCTGCACTTCCCCATCTGTTCCACCCAGCCATATCAGTCACTCAGTAGGATAAAGCACTAGGCATACTTGAGAAGTGAGGGTTAAAAACGAAAGGGTCGATTATGTTGGTGGTGAATCCACATCCTCCGGGCCGGTGGAAGCCACCGCCGGCACAGAGGATGCGGATTCCCCACCGCGGACATTTCAAACACCCACCGCGACATTAGGATGCCGGTGGGATCAGCGGAGGATGGCAAGTCCGTCCGCTGCTGATCCGCGGTGTATGCACGCAAATATGGTGGCGGTGTCTGCAAGACACCGCCAGCCATATTAGGTTGCAGGCAGAAACATGTTTTTCCACGGCGGCTTTTCCACCGCGGAAAAGCATGTGGTCTTTTGTGTTTTCGGGCCCGTTGCGGGCCCCCAGGGTGTTGGGGGGTGGGGGGTGCACATGGGGGGTATCTATGGTACCCCCCTGCTTTGGCATGCACAAGGTGGCAGGCACCACGCGGTGCCTGCCAAGTTGTGCATGCCAAAGTGAAACATGCATATTTTACATTGCGGCGGGTGCTGCTCAAAGCAGCACCCGCCGCAATGTAAAATATACGGGATGTGACCGCCAGGGTTGCGGTCACATCCTAATTGCTACGGAGGGACCGCCGCTGCCCCTGCGGTCGGTCCCTCCACCTCGGGGGTGGCGGACGGACGCAAGTCCGTCCGCCATCCTAATCTACCACCTAATGTGACGCTTACCCTGGAGGGAATTTCATTACTTTGGCTGAAATTTAACGCAGGGAGCATCAAACCCCACTGTTCACATTCACATAATACTGCCTTCAGGCCGCCATTAGAGAGCTATATCCCTAATTCCCTGGGAATCCCCCTACACTTTGTGCACTACAATCCGCTACCCTCCAAAACAACATGCAGGAGTCCTATTACTAAATTGTTTTGTGCTGCAAAAAGTGACAGACGAACACTTGAGAAGTTGAATGCCATACTTGATATGCCATTAAACCTGATGGACTGGGCATTTTGTTGCACACTTACAGGCATGCTCACACTCAATTTTAATTTACACATTATTCACTCTAAGTATCTACAGCAAATTTATTTTACGCCTGTCAAACTGTTTAAATATGGTCTGAGGGGGGATGCAACCTGTTTGCGATGTGGAGCACTGGAAGTGGCTTTCATACATCTAGTTTGCCTATCCGCTCCCATCCGGCAATTCTCGGCACAAGTTGTGAACGCCCTGACAGATATATAAATGGAACCAGTGAGGCACAACTCCTGGATGGTTTTCCTTGTACTAGTCAAAGATTTCCAATTAGCTAATCGTAAGCTTGCGGCAGTGGTTCTGCTGCTGGCAAAACAGAGAGTGGCAATACATTGAGGCAAACAAGGTGCACCAACTAAAAGACAGTGACTCAAGGATATGATATATTGCAGGGAACAATTTGAACTGTTTGCCGAAAAATTACCGATGCCCTCAAGAGCCAGATATATTTGGAGCCCCCTTACTGCCCACTTGTCCTTGATGTGTCCTAGAGGGTTGGTTTGAACAGGTAATGTATGTCACAACGTTGTGTCACTTGAACGTTTGTACTTGTGGTAACAGCACTGTACAGCTAATGCGATTCATCCCATTGTATGCAGCACTCTCAGAGATCAAGAAAAGAAAGTCTGCCCCATGTATTTAGATTAAAGGCTCTTATAGAGTCCAAAAATATTGTTCAATGAACACAACTTTGATCTCACTTTCAATCAGGGCCATTCACTGAGGATTCGGACACAAAATACAAAAATATATTATTTTATTTTTATAAATATTTTTCTCAGAAGCATAATAGTACAAAAATAACAATAATTCAATCACATGGAATTAAATAAGACGCCCAGGTCTCCCATTCATTCTTCATTCTTCATCAGAGACACATTCTACTAAACTCTCATCACCCATTCCAACATTCATATTCTATTCATACATTCCAAAGCACTTCAGTACGCATCGTACACTGATACACTGAAGTTGTCCTGCGACATCCACTCAGCGACTCGCTGGGGGAAAAAGACGATGGTAATAGCAGGGCAGAACGTAACCACGCCAACGCGCTTTTCAGTGCTAGGCCCGATCTACGGCCGCACCTTCATCAGGGCATGTATACGATAGGAAACAAGCAGGGGCAACAAGAAATCAGGAAAGCGGCCACTCTCATAGAGGGGGTAACATGAAACAGTCTGGCACACTTTCGAGGATGATGTAAATGAAGATCGCGTTGTTCAGGAAAGAAATGCTCCATTAGGCAGAAATGTTCATAAACGAGTCCCAGGATATGAGGCTTTGTCTGCATAAGATGTTATAGAACAGACGTAGCTTCGTGGGCGGGGTCGCTGAGTGGATGTCGCAGGACAACTTCAGTGTATCAGTGTACGATGCGTACTGAAGTGCTTTGGAATGTATGAATAGAATATGAATGTTGGAATGGGTGATGAGAGTTTAGTAGAATGTGTCTGTGATGAAGAATGAAGAATGAATGGGAGACCTGGGGCGTTCTATGTGATTGAATTATTGTTATTTTTGTACTATTATGCTTCTGAGAAAAATATTTATAAAAATAAAATAATATATTTTTGTATTTTGTGTCCGAATCCTCAGTGAATGGCCCTGATTGAAAGTGAGCTCAAAGTTGTGTTCATTGAACAATATTTTTGGACTCTATAAGAGCCTTTAATCTAAATACATGGGGCAGACTTTCTTTTCTTGATCTCCGATACTCTTTCCCCTGCTGGTCTGCCCTGCATCTCATTCAGGGAGCCCCTACTTATATTAGGTTTATACAGCACTCTCAGCCAGTATGTTAATGCATTTTTTGCGCATGATGTAAAAAAACAAATAAAACAAATGATTTAGCCATGCACATGTAAGCACAACCAGCTGGTACAATGATGCTGTAAATATCTCATTGCATCAGCCTCGCTTCTTTTGATTGCTCTGATTGCTCTTTTGTGATGCTAGTCAAGAGGTATGTTGAAAAAGAATAGAAATATGTATATCAAATGTACACTGCCATCTCAACTAATATAATTGGATTTGCAAGAGTGAAGATCTAGACCACCACCCACATGGAAGGTCAGCTATATTAAATGGACCATTCACGAGGGCTGTGGCCTAGCCAGGCATGGAGTAGGCTGCAGATCAGCTGAGCTCCTCGCCACGTGGCACCCCCAAAAGTGGAGTCCTAGCCCTAGTCCTAGGCTTGTGGACTGTCGGGACCAACCTAACACTCTGGGAGATGGTGGTGAATGTATGCCACCTCCTCCCTGCAGGTGGCAGAGACGGTGTTGAAACACCCGACACCCAAAGCAGGATTGGGAAGCTGTCCAACTCAAGAGCCATCCAACTCACCTCAGGTAACACCAGCTGTCCCAGTGGAGCGGCTGCAGAGCGGGGAAGGAAGGGATGTGATCCTCAGCTCGGGAGTTCCCTGCCGCATCTGGGTGGGGCCTGGCTGTGCCTTCCCAGCATGCCAACCTTGACTTGAAAGTTAGTTGACACATAGGATGGTCTCCCTGATTGGTTGGCCCAAAGAGTGGGTCTGTGGATGATCTGCTGCCAGTGTGTGGGCCCCCAGAGCCACACGATGACTTCCTGCAACTGGTGCCCGAGGGGTGTCAGCTGAGCCACAAGCACTTACGGCTCCACCCATTACCCAGCACACCAGACCAGCTACCCGAGAACCTTAACACCCAGAGAGGGCAGAAGAAGCAATTTGTCTTCATGTTTGCCTAGCACTCCCAGGGTGCAGCCGGCGAGCCCACCAGAACAGCAGTGTTGTGGAAAGTGGAGGGGTGGCAGGACTCTCAGCCCCAAACTTCCTTGCAGAGGCCTGTTTACAACTCCCTGGGAGCCTATACTGGACCTTGTCACCTAGTTGCAGCACAACAGTTGGCCTCCCGATGAGTACAGCCCAGGCTCATAGATGCACTTTGATTGCGGGACCCCAGCCACTGCTTGGCACGATTGATCTGCCATCTGTGACTAGAGTGAGTTTCCGGAGTGTTGTCTGGGACCCTGTGCGGCGGGTATTTCCCCCCCAGTCCACCTGAATGGCCCATGCCAAACCATTTCATCACAAAATAAGACCTCCCTAAAACAAACTTCAGCAACAGGTGGGAAGTCAACAGATGATGCTTGGGGAATCAAAATAGACTTCATGATGAGTGCCACAGACCAAATAGACACCCAGTGCACACTCTAGATGGACCCAGAGCTTCACTCTAATGCACTGCTGTGGCTCACACTCGGGACACACTGTCGAACTGTAGTAGACACTCCCTACACTTGGTTAGCCCCCCCCCCCCCGGCGAGCATCCATATGTTTACTACCCTTTCCTCTAAAAGCCCAATGATTGGAGACAAACCCACAGGTCCCAAGCAATCAAAACCACCTGGTACTAGCCTCCTCATTATGCCTCGACACTCTTGAGCAACCAAGACATTACGTGCTCGCTAGACGGGAAATACCTCAAGGCTACATATCTCTTACCGAACCTTGAGCTAGAACTCTCTGCCGCCGCTTTCTCATGAGTAAAAGAGACATAATGGTGAAGGGCATACCCTCTAAGGACTCCATGGTGTCTGATATATGGACACATCACACCGCAGGAGAAGAGGCACAATAAAGCATCATCCTCCCCAGATGAAATTGGGCAATCCCTCACTATGCTGCTCATACAAGAATACATGGGGCCCGATTCACAGAACTAACTTAAGACAAAATCCTAAACTTACTACTTTTGGTATTCACAGAAGGCATTTAGTAGTAGTAAAGTTAGGATTTTGTCTTAAGTTTGACTTAAGACAAACTTAAGACAGACTTAAGACAGACTTAAGTTAGGATTTTGTCTTAAGTTTGTCTTAAGTCTGTCTTAAGTCTGTCTTAAGTTTGTCCTAAGTCTGTCTTAAGTCTGTTTTAAGCGCGTCACTTGCTAGGGCTGCCAAGGGTCTTTCCTCTACTTCCTCGGCTGATCCTGGACCTTGGATGATTGCTTTCGAGCATCCCCATGGCAACCAGGCTCGCAATTGTCAGTTGACGATCATGTCTTCACCGCAAGCCGGTTTTGTTAGCAGCTGTTCACCGCAACTCCTATTTCTGCTTTTAAGGGCCCCACTTTTTACTACTCGTGTTGCCTTGGATTTATCACCAAAAAAAAAGAGAGATTGAAGCCTTTAATAATAATTACCAAAATAAAAATAAAAAAATATTAAAAGGAAATTATAGGGAGAAATTTCCATTGGGCAGCTAAACAGACCCTCTCTCTCTTTAATATATATATTTAAAGGCATCTCAGCTGTCCCCCTACTATGCCCTCTCTCCCCAATCCTCTACTCCAATATATTATCTTAGTGGCATATTGTCTGACTATGATTCAGATGAGGCTAGCGCCACTACCCCTAACATTGACACAGAAACATTTAGGAAAATGTTGGAAAGGGAGATGAGGACATGTATGATGGAAACCTTAAACCAGGTCATCCCCTCCAAGAGACCACTCCCTACTCAAGAGGATGAGAGTAGCGATATTATTATTGACGGCACATCTGTTCTAAGGGGTAAGAGAACCATAAAAGCAAACATTTTGATAATAATAACCCTATAATCACACTAGGAGGTCCTAGTTCCTCCTAAAACCTGGTAGGTCTTAGCACCTCAACACTTACTGGAGGTCCCCGCACCTCGAACTCCATGGGTGTCCTTAGTTGCAAAACTAATGTGGGTGCCCATAGCGGCACAAATTTTATGGGTGTCCCTAGCGGCACAAAATGTAATAGTGCTCAAAATAACATGGGAGATGATTTTTTAACGATAATGATTAATCAGACGCGCCCGACGAGTACGTCATACATTTAGATGAAGAGGATGATGATTTTTATAAAAATGAGGAGGAAGTTCCCACATCCTCTAAAGATAATATCATTGATCCCTTAGGGGTAGAAATGTTCTCACCACTTAACCTTAAACCTCCTAAAGCCTCAGAATAGTGGGCCCAAGACCACGTCGCAAAATGTATTAAAAAAATGGCTTAGTAACCTCCTTGAGAGGGAAACAAGGAATATCCTGAGAACAGAATGCTCCAGACCTTCCATCGATGAAAAAACCTGTCAAACCCCTAACTTTGAGCCCGTCCTCATAAAATTTCTCTTTAACCTCGGTCAGGTATTCTTGACGTCCTGGGTCCCCCTGCCAGAATTCTAGACTCAGCAGAGGAGAGCCACACCCCTCAGCACTGAATTGATACGAGGCTTGAGCCAGAGAGCCCTAATTCTCTTAGGCAACACCAACGCTAATCTTAATGCCGAGAGGCGTAGAATAATTCTTACTAAAATCAATAACCAAGCTGAGTGACATGGCTGACAAAGAACCCTCTCATAACCCTAAAGTCCTCCTTTTCGGTGAAGACCTTATCAAGTCGCTTGGCAAATATGTCTCAATTTTTACAGCCCTAGACAAGGCCCAGCAAAATATGAAAAAGATTTTTAACAATAACCTTTTTGGTCGGGCCGGAAGAAGGGGCCTTTCTTCCGGCCGCTTCAACCAGAGGCCCTATCAAAGATCACGTGGCTTCGGACATAGATACCAGCAATTTCACACCCCTACCTTCTACCCGCAATTTGGGAAAGGAACATGTTCGAGAGGATTTAGATCTCGTGGCTCATTCAGCTCAAACCCACCAAGTAATTGTCCCTCCCCTCTTTCCCATTAAAGGTGGGAGGCAGACTCAAACATTTTTTCTAAAATTCGAAGTTAATAACTCAGGATCCATGGGCCCTGAAGCTATCAAGGGGTTTATTTCGTACATATACCCACACAGCCCTCTTTTCCAAGACACATGCCTCTCTCTCAAGACAAACAAAAGATTGTAGAAGAGGAGATATCTTCCATGCTCCAAAAAGGCGCAATAATAGAGGTCCCCTTGGATACTTTAACATTTATAAGTACGTTATTTCTCGTGGAGAAAAAAGGGAAAGGTTGGAGACCTGTAATAAACTTAAAACAACTCAATAAATACCTAGTGTACAGACCTTTCAAGATGGAGGGTATCCATCTCTTGAGAGACCTTCTCTTGGAAGGAGATTGGTTGGTCAAACTGGATATCAAGAACGCATATTTCACCCTTCCTATGGCCCAAATTCCCAACCTTTCCTCCAATTTATGTGGAAAAATCATCTTTATCATTTCCAGGCCCTCCCCTTCAGGCTCTCTTCTGCCTCTTGGTGTTTTACCAAGGTCATGAGAACAATTGCTTCTTTCCTAAGAGAAAGAGGTGTCTGCCTTATCATATATCTCGACGACATTCTGCTAATGTCTTAGGACCTTCCACAAATACTTCAAGACCTGAAAACCGTAGTGGACCTTCTAGAGAATGAAGGATTCATTATAAACAAAGAAAAATCTATCCTGACTCCCTCCAAATCTCTGGAATTCCTCGGTTTCACCGTAGATACCTCCAAGTGCCTTCTCCTTCTCCCTTCTGCCAAAATAACAAAGATCAAGAAAGAAATAAGACACGTCTTGAGATACAAGAACAAGACCTTCCTCTGAGGGAACTGGCCAGACTTCTCGGCCTTCTCTCCTCCTCTATTCAGGCGATTTTTCCTGGACCCCTGAACTATCGGGCCCTACAAAGGATAAAAGAAAAAGCCCTAAGATCTGGTCTCTGTTACGAAGACCGGATTACCCTGGACCAGGAAGCCCAATCGGAATCAACCTGGTGGCTAGACAACCTAGAGGCCGCCCTATCCAATCTAGCCAGGAGACTTTGGATGTTCTGTCTGGAACACAAAATTGCACTCAAAGCAGAATCTTTTCCCAGAAAGTCAAACATCTCTGCCGATTGGAATTCCAGATTCCTGTTAGATCACAGTGACTGGAAACTCAATGTTTTCATTTTCAGAACCCTGAACAGGATCTGGGGCACACTAGAGATAGACCTGTTTGCGAGCAGACTAAAGTCACAACTCGAGAAATACTTCAGCTGGATGTCCGATCCCGGTGCCCTTGCAGTCAACTCTTGTCTACAACCTTGTTCAGGAATCAATGCTTATACCTTCCCTCCCTTTGCCATGATTCAAAGGGTCTTACAGAAAGTGAGACAAGACCAGTGCTCCCTTGTCCTGATAACTCTGTTCTGGCCCTCTCAGGCATGGTTCCCCACCACTCTGAAACTTGCATGCAAGCCCCCCTTCCTAATCCCTACACAAGAGAATCTCCTAACAGATGTAAACTGAGAGTTTCACCCCCTACGCAAAACAGGGAGTTTGAACCTTCTTGCTTGGAAAGTGTCAAGAGATCCAACGAAATCTCAGGGCTTTCGTCATCAGCTGCAACACTTCTCAGAGAGTCTTGGGCCCAAAGTACTCACTACAGATAAGACAACATCTGGAAATGCTGGGTTTGTTAGTGCCTGGAAAGGAACTTGGATTCCTTACAGGCATGTATTGTTGACGTAGTTAACTTTTTGGCCCAACAATTTGATAAGGGTTTAAGCTATAGATCTATCAATTTTTATAGATCGGCTATCTCCGCTGGCCACATACTCGTCAATGTGAAAACGGTAGCTAAAAATTCCATTGTTTGCAGAGTAATGAAAAGCATTTGGCTAAGAAGGCCTCCTAAAGCCAAATATGAAACCCTCTGGGATGTAAACGTAATATTGGACCTTTTTAATTCATGGTCAGATAACTTCCTTCTGAATAGGAAGTCCCTTTCCATCAAGCTTGCTACTCTTCTATGTCTTATCTCTTGCTGTAGATTCTCTGACGTCAAAGCTCTGGAGATATCTAACAGATCTTATAACATCTTTGGAGTCAAATTCGAAATTTACAGAAGAACCAAAACCATGCCTGATTCTATCTTCTATCCACGTTTCGATCAGAAAATGTCTTCTCTACGCCCAGCACATGAGAAGCAACTTCTCATTTCATTCGTTAAACCTCATAAAGCTTTAACCTCAACATCTATTGCTAGATGGGTTAAAACTGCCATGAACTTAGCAGATATTGATTGAACAAAATTTCAAGCCCATGCTGTTAGAGGTGCTATGGCCAGTAATTCTCTATGGTCTGGAGGTAAGTTGGATGACATTTTCAAAGCGGCCGACTGGTCAAACGCTAACACATTTGCACGTCACTATTGCAAACCAATTGAACATATTTCTAATGTTGTTTTATAAACCTACCAACATGCATAATGTAGCCTCCGTTCTTGTAATGGAATTGCGATTCTCCCATTACCATGACTAGAGAATCTGGATTTCATTAAAGACACGGAGGCTGACATTATCCCACCCTCCCCATTCCCTAGTGTATGGTGATTTCTTTATCAATTCCTAT
Organism: Lissotriton helveticus; assembly: GCF_964261635.1. Classification (NCBI taxonomy): domain Eukaryota; kingdom Metazoa; phylum Chordata; class Amphibia; order Caudata; family Salamandridae; genus Lissotriton; species Lissotriton helveticus. The sequence continues at coordinate 886,004,268 of NC_136063.1, read as the reverse complement.
TTGTTTAGATTGATATCTGTGGTGCTTATGAATGAACACTTATCTTGGGTTTCATATGGTTTGCTTATTCTAGAGACATTTACTGCTCTCTCTCTATTTTCAGGTAACCCTTCTTCATAACACGACGGTCTCTTTTGGTTACTTCTTTCTTCACACCTCCATTTGGATCCTTTAGAAGCTTTCAAGTCTTCAATCCAAAATCTCGGAAGTTTATCATATCTCTGAATTTACTTATTTTCTCCTCGACATTTAAAAGAGGCAGATTGTTGTCAGCTCACGCCATTTATTTTCTTTCAATGTTCTTTTCTGGAACTTTGTGTTGTGATGTATGCGGCTGCTTGGAGACTGCATTAAAAGATCTTGCATAATGTCAGCCTCCGTGTCTTTAATGAAATCCAGATTCTCTAGTCATGGTAATAGGAGAATCACAATTTAATACCCTCACATAATATTGAAAAGGCGCCAATTACCTCAAGGTTAAAATCTTGTAGTGACAGACATGAATCAATAAGTCTCAGGTAGTCCCTTACCATCTTAAAAAATCGATTGGTGTAGTTGGCTCCAAACCAATCTTAAATTGTCTTAGAGGGGGTCAAATTCCTAGAGCCACACTCATTGTTATATGTCGGCCTCGGGGAAACTCTCAGTTGTATTATAATGGGATTGTGATCACCGTGAGTAGTCAGGACAACCTTAGCTTTCATTAAACAATCCTCAAGAATAGGAGAAATAAAAACTTAATCTATAGTAGAGGCACTACGCCTACCTCTGAATGTTGGTCCAGGCGGGTCATTGTTATTAGATACAGCAACAATTTCCATCACATTGGTTAAATTATGTTTAACCCTTGCATGCTCATGACGGCCGGGGGCCATCATGAGTCACGGTGGGCGTGTGCTCACGACGGCCGAGGGCAGTCCGAATCCCGCCCACTAATTAGAATGCCCGCACAGCGCAAAAATTTCCCGCGCATGCAAGGGGTTAAGCAAATGATCTTGTAAATAAATGGCCCTGTTACATAGATGCAACTTAGAGCTAAGTCCAATGATTTAGGTAGTTTCCCTAGGAATTTTTTCGTTAAAGTCACTCCACAAACAGATGCCAGCTGTATTACCAAATCCATTGCGATGTTGTAGAGTTCTGATAAATTTAAACAAGTTGATGAAATTTACAATCAGGTGCAGAATAAAAATAATTATTATAAAAATGAATTAAACATATGGATACCCCCTCCTATATATTAATGCTTGAAATGTATCACTATTTGCATCTAAAACCTTGATGCTACCTCCCACAGCAATGTTGAGCCAAATTGAGAGACCACCAGATGGGCAACCAGACTTGGAAATGGAGGCAAGAGTGTTAAAACATTCAAACCCTTCAATGTATAAAAGTCTTGAATAGCCCAAGTCTCCTGAAACATAAGAACATCCTGCTCTTTTACTATGTCTAGTCAGTCTGGTAGGGATATTTTTGACTCCAAGCCAGCAGCATTCCAACTTAGTACTTTTAAATTTGAGTCGTTAGTTGCTTTATTTAATGTATCATGTTTGGCTTGCTCTGAGGGATGGGCATTCAACATAAAAGTGGATTTATTAGTTACCAAAGGTGGTGTAAGTCAATTCTGGCTATCCAAATCGGACAGTGCTAGGAACATATTGTGCGTGATTGGTTGGGGGACGTCATTTATCAGGCACCAGGGAACCTGTTTATTAAAATTGCCCAGCGGTAATGCGTAAATATGCGTGGAGTTAGTAGTAGAATCCTGCGCCCTCAATAATGACCTGACTATGGACGGCCTACGGAAATTGATCACTATGCAGTCCCCCGCGATGTTCTTTGTTGACACCCTCACCCATCCTACTCTTCATACCATAATTATGTTATTCATATCTGACACCTTAAATCTCAAGTGTTTGGATAGCCAGTCCACACATTTGTTGCGTAATATATCCCAGGTCTTCCCCTGTTCCTTCATGAGAGTTGTTACCCCTGCCACCACTAAAACATAGAGACATGCTACTGGTGGCAGTCCCAAAACCTCTGTGTTAGACTCAATGGGTCCCTCTCCCTTAGGGTTAGGTATAGTACTACTCAGACTGCCTAACTTTGGGTTCACGCCTTGTAAGCTGATCACTGGTTCAGGCTGGCTGGTAAAGGGTACGTTTTGGGCAGACCTGGGTATATTTCGTACACTATTAAGGGAGGGAGGGTTTTCATGCTCACCATTGGGCTGGGTAAAAGGAGCTCCTTAACCTTGCTACATGTTACACATGGGCTATTGAGCAGAGGGCCATTAGACAGAGTTGGATTTAGGATCAATTGACCAGAGCTCCACCCTGCATTAGTAAATAAAGACAGACCCACCCCTGGGGTAGCAACAGTCTGATCAGTCTCTTGGTGTCCGCTCATTTTATTGAACATAGTGTCCAGATGATCTAAACGTTCCCAAAGTGAGGGGAAGTTCTTGTCTATCAACTCTTTTACTCGTACGAGGACAGTATCATTGACGGTGTCAAAAAGCACATCCACGATAACACTATGTGCTGAGATAAGGGATACAACCTCGGTCTGTGTACTTTTAGAATTAGTTGATACCACCTCAGGGATACAGATGATCAATGAAGACTGTATCCATGAGCTGAAGACAGTGCGTGATGAATTGGAACTAGAACGAGTGGATTGTTTCATTTTAGAACTGTTGGGCTTTCCAGGCTTCCTTTTGCACATAGCCACTAGGACTGAAGCAGGGGCTAGTGTGTCCGTGTTTAGGTGCAGCCCAGTCATGTCAGCACCCTTCGCGCTCCCACTGGAGAAAGCTATCTTATTAGGTATGTTATTAACACTGGTTCTCAGAAGCATCACAGTGCTATGGGCAACTGTAGGTGTGTGTCTGACTGGCGTGTAACTACCTGCAGGACGGGGAGATAAGTCCGCTGGGGACCCTCCTGCTGTAGAACCGTTCGGTAATGCCTCACTTCCCAGGGATAAACATCGTTCAGGAAGTGCAATTTTGCTAGAGACAATGATAACAACCCTCTCTAACATACTGTCGATGGTAGTGGTAGCAGGCCGCAGTGTTGTCCCTGTGCGTTTCCCCATGGTTAAAACTAGAGTCCGTTTCGTTATGAAAGGACATTTACCTCAGTCACTTAGTCAATTAGCTGTGAGTGAATGAAAGAGGGGTGGCCCAGCCCTGCCTCTTTCTGGTGCTGACAGGCACAAACAGGCCCGCCCTTGGCCCGTGCTTCACCCTGGTGCTGCGCGGGCATGCCCGTGAGCGTCCCACACTGTGGGAGCCTCGAGCAGTTAATGAGTGCCTCCAGGCGTGGGTCATTGGTGGTGGTTCCGGCCGCAAATAAAGCTGGGGCTGGTAGTCCCCTGGACGGTAGCAGTGCCCAGCTAGCGCGGTGTTGGGCTCCCGTGCTGCGAGAGCCTCGAGCAGTTAGTGGGTGCCTCCAGGCGCGGGTTGTTGGCTGCGGTTCCGGCTGCAAAGCAGGCAGGGACTGGTAACCCCCTGGGCGGCAGCAGTGACCAGCTAGCGTGGTGTTGGGCTCCCGTGCTGCGGGTGCCTCGAGCAGTTAATAAGCGCCTTCAGGTGCTGGTCGTTGGCGGTGGTTCAATCCACAAAGCAGGCTGGGCCTAGTAGTCGCCTGGACGGCAGGAGTGACCAACTGGTGTGGTGTTTGACCCATATCATCACCATATCTTTACAGATGAATGCAAGCGAAGATGGATGGAATGTTTCACAGGCCACAACCCAGTGTGATATGTTGTAATAGTCACTTGAGTCCAGATTTCGGAGGCATCCAAGTCTTAAGTGATATTCAGTATTCAATATGTATTTTAATGATAACTACTTTGAAAATCCCGGTACACCTTCTCTGTGGCAATACATTGGATTTGTCATAAGCAAGCACTATGCCGGTCCCTGCAATGGAAAAAAGTTAATCTCATCCCAAGTTAACCTTACCTGCACCTCTTCAAATTCTAGAGTCTCTGGGACTTTGGGGTCAGCGTCCCATGGATTTGGAGGATTCAGTTCAACCAGAGAAAGTCCTTTGTCTTCGCCTCTTTCAATAACTACAGTAAACAATATAAAACATAAATAATTGAGATAACTCTGTAATTTTCAGGCTCTACAATAGGAATCACTGTTATCTTATTGTATGTGTGGAAATCTCATTGGTGTTTGCTCTCTTTCACTGCATTTATCATTTAAAAAGAAAACACATTGATGTCTATTTATGTGCCGACTTCCTGTTACCGCAAATATATTAGGACCATATCCACAATGATTTGGCTACAAATAGGTGTGCCTTGCTCTTGTAGTACTCCTGAAATCCAGAAGTATGCCAGCAGTATCCCTAATGTAAGAGTGGCTTACTGCAGGAACCCAGGAGTAAGCCAGAAGCACTTCGAGAGTAAATTTCATCAGAATCTCTGTGGCTTGGGTTTATAGGATTACAAAACTGTAATGTTGTAAAATGCTTAGGACCAACATAATATGATGCATGTAGCCTCTGACTGCTCAACTCCTGCCTATTTAATTTGGAGGTGATGTTGGGGTCAGGTAGCACACCAAACCCCTGGCTAAATCTATCCCTGACTCTGAATTATTATTGGCAGCATAGCCAGCACTTAATTTCAACATTGGCAGTGAGGAGGTATGTGGGGAAATCCGTGTGATATACCCAAGTTGACTATGTTTCCATGTAGATGTTCAACTGAAGTTATAGCTCGGATTATATGTGTTCCTAGGACATGAGTAATTTGTCATGTGCTTTCATAGCTGAACATGCCTGGCTGTACCGGTAGCAATCCCAAGGATTCACTGAGGTGAATAGAGGCCCTCTTTTTGGTTAGTCATTAGCAAATGGTTCCAGCATTTAGCGTTCCTCGGCCAACAGGTCAGAAAAAGGAATGGCCGAATTACTTACAAGTAATTTGGATTACTCCAAGTTCAGGGCTTCCTTGTCACAGTCCTAATGAGAGTGAGTCTCACCCTGGAAATAAGCAACTTCTTTGCTTTCTCCAATTTCTTGTTCTCCGCCTCAAATGCAAAATAAGGATGCAGTGATACGGTGTCTCACCCTATACTGTTAGACTGCCTTGCTTCCATTGGAATGTAGGTCGTTGTTCTTAGTTGTCTCTCGTCTTTGTTAAAAGATACACAGACTATAGTCAACCCGCTTTTAGCTGAGACTTCAAAAACACCCTGTAAGAGTCTAAGGGCCCCATGTAGGTAAATTAGATTTATCGATTCATAAATACCGAATTTTACCGATTCGGTATTCATGAATCGGTAAATCTAATGTAGGTAATTTTTCGGTAAAAAATAGCGAATCGGTAGGATTTGGTATTTACCGATTCTGTAATTACAGAATCAATATTTGTCATTGATTCCTATGGGCCTTGAAGCCCATAGGATTCAATAGCAAATACCGATTCGGTAATTACAGAATCGGTAAAATTACTGAATTGCCAAGGGGGACAGGGTGTCACTTTGACACCCTGTTGCACCCCTGTTTGTGGCTTGTGTGCCATGTGACACACAGACATGCCCTTAGGGCATGTATGTGTGCCACATGGCACAGGTGTACATGCACAGATGTGCATGTACACAGGTATTCGTTATTTACCATGCAATAGTATTACATGGTAAATAACAAATCGGTAAGGGCCTGTGGCACTGTTTTCAGTTCCACCTACATATATATTTACCAATTCGGTAAATATACAGAATCGGTATTTTACCGAATCGGTAACTTTGCCGATTCGGTAAATATGCCGATTCTGTAAATTTTAAGGCCCCTACATCTCCATTTGCAAATACCGGTCGGTAACGGCCGAAATCGGTCGTTACCGACCGGTAATTGCCGACCTACATCTGGCATTAAAGTGCTCAGTGCTGAGCCCCATATTATATATTATTTATGCAACTCCGTTTTTCGCTTCGATTCAGACCTTTGGGATGGATTTCTGTTGACATGTAAATGACACTCAACTTATACTGCCTTTGTACAGCAACAGAAAATTCACTTCAGCCCAACCTCAAAGACTGCATGCGCCAAACCTACGTGGATGACCCTTAACAAGCTGAAACTCACAACCGACTACATCAAAATTGTAGTCTTTTGAACGAAAATCTCTCAGAATCATAGCTGGTGGCCTACTGAACTTGTCTTTCCACCTGCTCTCTTTTCTACAGTTCTAAATACAGGGATTATTGTTGATAAGCGGTGTTAGAAATTAGGTTACTGGTTGAGGAGATTGTGAAACCCTAATCAAACAGTACCACAATTCTTGTTAGGAGAGGCACAAGCAAAACCCCAAATTACCTACCCTGTGCTCAACCCTCTGGTAGCTTGGCACAGAGAATTCATGGTTTACTAAGTGGCAATGTGAATAGTATTTATGCAGCAGTTCAAACAGTAATAAAGTGAAAACACAACACAAGATAAAAATCCCAAACAATTTCGAAAACATAGAGCTAATTTTTATAAATAAATTAAGACCAAAACGACAAAAATGCAATCAGTAGAACCAGAGATAGGCAAGTTTAAACATTTCAGTGAAAATAGCACCAAAAAGCACAAGGTGCCAACTGTGGATATCTGATATGGTGGACCTGGACAAACTTGCGAGTTCAGGCTGAACGAGATGGAGCGAGGGCCAGCTGCAGGGACTCAGTAGAGCCGACTAAACACGAGTACCTTTTATCCTGGTTGTGGAGCGTAGCGAGGTCCTGCGTCAAAGCTGCGTTGCGCATTTGAGGCGATGCGTCGGTTCCAAGAGGCTATGAAGGTGTTATGCAAGGTCCTGTGTCATCATTGAAATCCTGTTGATGAAGGCTTGTAATGCAAAGTTCGGCATGAAGAATGCTTCGCACAGTTCAGATGAGTTGCGATACAAGAACCCCGCACTGTTGATGTTGCCATCGGTGAGAGATTTGGGATCCAAGGGCCTGCTGAATATGCATTGTTGAGAGGTTGATGCAGTCCTTGCATTATGGGAATGCTGGCTGCAGAGGTGCTGTCTTGGGTCTGCTAGGGATGTGCTACACAGCAGAGGGGGTACACTGGTTCTACTGGATCACCAGACAAGCTGAAGTGCACCTTCAGGCCCATTTCCAAGAATCCAGGCCTGGGATGGGACCATTTGGCGGGGTAAAACTCACTGATGACAGAGTCCAAGCGCTGGGTTCAAGATTGTTGGTGCCTTCTGTCCCTGAGGCTCCAGTAAGAAGGCCAGTCAACTGGCCATTGGATTCCCTTTAGGGTCTTGGGTTCAACAGTTGCAGGCCCGGTCTTTCTCACGCAGGTAAGAGGGCAGCAGGTAGTAGATCAACACAGCAGGGCAGCAGTCCTTCAGCGCACTAGTCCAGCAGTCCACAAGTCCAGAAGTGTACTGAAGAGTTGGTATCTGAGGTCCACTATTTATATCAGGACCTTCCTATGAAGTGAGAGAGTTTTCCTTTAAAGTTCACAGCTTTCCTGCCTTCCCTGTCCTGGCTCCAGACTAATGGCAGGGGCTATGCATTTTTTTTTGTGAGGCAGGACACAGCCTATGCAAGTGTAAGTAGGGCTATGTCCAGCTCTGCCCTATAATCCTGCAAGTGATGGCCTATCCCGACACACCTAAGCTCTCTATTACGTATGGCTGTCTAGGAGGAATACACAAAACGCAGCTGCACTCAGTCATGTGACCCAGAGACAGGCACTAAATGGCTAAGGCAGAAAAATCCCAACTTTCTAAAAGTGGTGTTTTCAAAATTATAATTTAAAATCCGACTTCACCATAAAAGATGATTTTATATTACAATTCCAAATTCACCACACATGAACCAGTATCCTGTTCCCATTTGGACGTTGCAACTTATTAAATGCAACAAGCGGACTTCAATTTTATTTTATGGGAAAGCTAGGCACTGCAGTAGGGAAAAATAAAATGTTCACTGCCAGGACATGTTAAACTAAAATGTACATGTCCAACTTTTTTAATACACTGCACCCTGCCATCTGGTTGCCCAAGGCCTACCCTAGGGTCGACTTACATGTATTAAATAGGACAGTTTGGTCCTGGCAAAAGGTTTATTTTACCAGGTTGACATTACAGTTTTAAACTGCACATGCAGGCTGCGATGGCAGACCTAAGAATACTTAAGTGGGTTGTATAATCAGTGCTGCAGGCTCACTAGTAGCATTTGGGCCCTGTGCACAGATGGTGCCACTTCACTAGGGACTTACAAGTAAATGAAACATGTGAATTGGATGTAAGTCACTTCTATCATATTTTAGGGGGAGAGCACAAGCATTTTAGCATAGTTTCTCAGTGGTAAAGTGTGCAGTGTCCTAAATCCAGCAAAAACAAAGTTAGCAAAACAGGTGGGTTGACAGCAAAAAGTTAGGAGGAAAACCATACAAAGGATTCTAGGTCTAACAAGCAGTTTCTATTTATTCTTCAATTTGATAAGATCTCTTCAATGGGGGGGCGTGGCTTGCCGGCAACTAAGATAGCCGCTCGTGAGTGAAGCTCCGCTCATCGAGTATGTGTAATCCCCCCAACATCCGTTTAAACTGATCCATATTGCCCCTCAGTTCCCAGACTGGGAACCCACAGGATCTGTGCACCACCTGCCGTGACAATGACACAAATCCATCGCCGCCACCCGGATATATCGAATCAGAGGTTAACAGCTGATCGGAGTACGGAGCCTCGGCCATGACGTCGCACGGTGCTCCGCTGCGCGAGCTCTGGCTTTGGGACCTGGGCCGTCTGGACAGGGCCAGTGTCTGCAAACGATCCGGGGCACTGTGTGGTTTCGGGGCTGTCCAGCTTTCCACCAACGCTGTGCCGGAGTGGCCCTGGGGCCCCCCTGTATCGGTGGGCGGACCAAGGGATTACAAGGACGTCGGAGGAGGTGACCGCCGGTGTTGCTCCGGCATCGATTGCGGGGCACTGGAGTGGAGGTGAGTGTCGGGGCTTTGATCGGGTCCCCACCTCCCTCCTCGCAGTTCCTGCTTTTTGCTGTGGCGGCCCCCCCTTGGAGGTGTACAGATTTCACGGGGCTCCTTCCCGCCATGGCTCGCCTTCTGCCTCTGAAGCACCGACGGTCCCAGGCAGCCTGAAAATACGCTCGTGGCTGCCTCTACTTGCCCCCCCCCACCGAGACCAACTAGGCCGGTGGTACAATTGGCCTGTGGACATTCTGGCATATGACCACCCCCCATGATCTTAGCAGCCGCCATTTTGTGATGCTCACCGCTTGCTGAGGTCTCTTGATTGAACCTGAGGGGGGCTTGCTTTCAAAGGCGAATTTGTCCTTGACGAGTGAATTACTGCTGAAAGCGGACGCACTTGTTCTGGCAGACACCGGGTTGAGGTGGGCCTATAGGTGGCGCATGCACCCCATCTGGTGGAAGTCCCGAGGGGTCCGACAGGCCACAGACCCATTGGTCCTGGGTGTGAGGGCCGTACCGGCTCATTATTTAATAAGGGGATTGGCGCCCACAAACTTCTCGGAGCCATCGAGATCTGATATAATGTCGACCCTGCGCCAAGATATTCTGTCCTGGCGACCCTCATTTCCTGGGCCTACACAATCTCCTGCAGCAGGAATCATTTCTCGATGGTCCCTCTGGACATGCGGCCGCGGCGAAGGGTTCAAACAGTCCCATGTCGCAAAATTGGCTAAATTTGCACATACTAGGTCGGAGGGGGCGGAGGAACATCAAGACCCTTTGGCGACTAAACAACAATCTGAAGAAGGGACCCTTACTTTGGTGGACGTGATGGAGACGATCCAGGGGGTCCGTACCGCATTGGAACATAGGATCGACACTGTGTCCACCAAAATTACATTGATATCGGCAGATCTAAGGGACATGGGCGACAGGGTCAAGGCAACCGAGGAGTTGGTCACTACCCTCTAGAACTCTACCAAGGAGATGGAGCCCACGGTCAAACATTTACAAACCCAAGCTTCTGACTTGGAGGCTAAACTGGAGGATTATGAGGGGCGGGCCGTAGGAACAATTTTCACATTTGGGAGTGCCAGAAAAAGCGGAGGGCCAAGCTGCGGACCTTTTTGTAGAAGACCTGATCAAAACTCATCTGCAGCCCCGCTCCCTCTCTGACTATTTTTTGGTGGTGCGGGCCCACAGTGTCCCTGGGGCTCCGCCCAAACCCGGGACCACGTCCCATCCTCGCAAGAATTTTTAATGTCCGAGACAGACACAATATTTTTCAGACAGCTAGGGCCTCTCCGCCACTTAAATGTGAGAACTCCATTGTTTCCTTCTTTCCTGACTTTACTTATAAAGTACAATTGAAACGCAGGTCCATCAATCAAAATCAAGGGAGCACTTAAGAGCCATACCCTGAAATATGCCATGCTCTTCCTGGCGAAACTCCGTTTGCAAGCAGATGGCAAATTGTGGTTTTTCCAAACTACGGAGGATGCCTGGGACTGTTTGGAGGGATGGCAGGCTGCCAACACTCAGATACGCTCTTCCCATACTGGGGATCGTGGATCAGAGAATCGCTAAGGGAAAGTATGTCTAAAGGGACGGTGCTTTGGTGGGTGGAGACGCTGTTGTGGAGGTTGGCCACGTGTTCAAATCATTAAGAGATGATGGGGGCTCATTTTTGATTGATGTCCTTGCTCCTTATTGCCCCCCCTTTGTTTGGTCTCTGGGGTTTGGCGCTTGACTCAAAGAAATACGTACTGTGGCTTTGATAGCCGAGTTGTCACAGTGGGTGGGACTGTTTGCTGTTTACTGTATTTGAACTGTTTTTGTTATATCAAGATCTGATTTTGGGTAAACTCGGGCGGGAACACTAGACATCTGGGGGGGAACAGAGGCTTTTCTTGGTATGTTTAGGCAGAGTAACTTCCCCCTCTACGGTGTTTTTCTTATTTTGGGGTATATAGACGCTCTGCACAATTGGGGGGTGGGCAGTTCTAACTCCACATCGCAGGGAAGCAGGGTGGGGGGAGGTTCCAGGGAGTTTCGAGGGGTTTGTTTGTTTTTTATTTTTCAGTTCTATATGCAGTATTCATTTGGATCGCTATTATGGTGGGTTTGTGTCTTCTCTTGGGCTTCGATGCAGTAATTTCACTAAGAAGTTCTATGACTGGGACCGCTGGTGTTTGCCACAGTTCCTAAGCAGAGGGGGTGGAAGACCTCTAACTCTCAGGTTAAATGAGTGTGGCGCACACTTCTGAGACTCCAGTGGGTCACCTAAAACTACTCTCATGGAATGTTAATGTTAGGTCTGGGGGATCGCATCAAGAGAAGTTTGGTGCTAGAATATTTAAAATGTCAATCCCCGATATAATTTTGCTCCAGGAGACCCATATTCAAGGTAATTCCTATTGTGCACTTAAGCGCTGGGGATTTAAATGGATTGCTCACTCGGGCTATACTCACAGCGCCTGGGGGGCATTCTGGTACGTACCTCCCTCCCGTTCCTGGTACATAAAGTTACAGGAGACCCACTTGGCAGACTTATTTCCGTGTCGGGGCAATGGGAGGGAAAGTCCCTAAATGTCACTTCCTTTTACGTACCCCCAAAGCTCCACTCCTATACTCTGACTGACCTTGGTCCACATATACTCAATCCATCCGAGGGCGAGATACTGCTAGGAGGACACTTTAATGCTGCCCTCCATGGAGATCTCGATCGTTTGCCGCCTAGACACAATGAATCCCCTGGTAAGCTTTTGACAGAATACTTAGAGTCTATGTGATTGATTGACATTGGCGTATATGCCACCCTACAACTAGACAATATGCCTTCCATTCCGGAGTCCATGGGAATATGTCTCGTATTCATTATCTTTTCTGTAAAGCAACACAAATTCCCAACTTCAGAGAATTGGCCTTTCTCAACAGAGGTATTTTCCGACCACTCCCCGATCATGACCTGTTATGGGGGTATGGTGATCCCTACCAACTGCAGTATGGTGCTCAACCCTTGGTACTTTCGTATTCCAGAGATACATGAGACATTGACGTGGGCCACCAAAAATTACTTCGCTGAAAATGAGGGTTAGTTGGATTCTGACGTGATATCGTGGGAAACGTATAAGGCAGTGATCCGTGGTTGTGGAGTCGCAGCAGTGGCGGGGCACAAGAAGGAGAAGTGTAAACAGTTGGAAGACATAGAAAGGGAGGTTGGTCTGCTTGAAGCCGACATGCTGGAGTCTCCATTCCCTGACACCTCTCATAGATTGGCCATTAAAGAAAAAGAATATAGGGATATAGCGGGGGAGGCCGCCAAAGCTCAATTTCACGCTACTCAACATCGCATATACGATATAGGTGACAGAGCGAGTAAGTTACTGGCATGGCTCGACAGGAAAGAGCTAGCCAATAGATGGGCGGCAGAAGTTTTGGATTTGCGGGGTACTCAACATTATGATGAATTTAGTATTGCCAAGACAATTGCGGATCATTTTAAATCCGTGTATGCCCCCTCACCAGTGTTGACCCAAATTGAGGCATCAGAATTGCTTTTCACGCTGCCTCTGCCACAACTGGACCCCCAAGAAGTGTCGGATCTCGATGTTGCTTTGTCTTCTGAAGAGGTGACTAACGCGATAGGTACGTTGCAGTCCGGGAAGGCGATGGGCCCAGGTGGTCTCCCGATCAAGCTTTATAAGTCTTCTGCCTCAGTTATAGCACCATTTCTAGTACGTATGTATGAGGAGAGTGTGACCCGGGGTATTCTGCTTGAAACTCAGAGATTAGCTAATATTGTTGCATACCTGAAAAGGGCAAACCCCGGACTGTTGCTCTTCGTACAGGCCCATTTCTCTCTTAGACCTGGCCCTTTGTCTCTCTCCCTATCTCCATAAACTGATTCATTCAGACCAGTACGGCTTTATGTCAACCAGAAATACCGCGCTTAACCTTCGGTGCTTGTTTGGAGTGTTGGGCCGAGCCTCTACTATTCAAGAGGACACGGTGATCATGTCGCTAGACGCAAAGATGACGTTCGATATGATTGAATGGCCTTTTTTGTTTGCGGTACTGGAAAGATATGAGTTTGGTGGGCGTTTTTTGTCCCTCGTACGTCTACTTTATTCAGGTCCATTGGTCCGGGTTGCCGTAAATGGTGTAGATCGGCAATCTTCAAGCTGGATAAGGGCACCAGGCAGGGCTGCCACTTATCACATCTTCTTTTTGCCCTAGCCCTTGAGCCTCTAGCCATTTGGATTAGAGGTGATCCCTTCATCTGCGGCCTCAACTGGTCTCCAGAGTGGTTGGATAGAATCTCCCTCTGTGCCTACGATGTCTTACTTTATCTAGCCCATCCCCGAGCCTCGATACATAGCGTACTTCATATTTTTTGCCATTTTACAACAATACTCCAGGTATACTATGAACTGGGACAAGTCCCTGGTCTATGTCCTGAGTGGCAGTCACCCAACGCTCCCCTTGGGCTGTGAGGCTCGGATAGTTGAAGACGGATTTCGATACCTTGGCATATACATCACCAAAGATGCCGGAGTCTTTCCTTCGCAGAATCTTGTCTCCCCTTTTCAGCGTTTCCATGCGGATGTTCAACACTGGAAGTCCTTACCCCTAACACTCCTGGGAAGGGCTGCGCTTTATAAAATGATGGCTCTTTCCTGTTTTCTTTATGCCTTACAAAATACGCCTTTTTTGGTCCCACCTCAATATTTTCTATCCATTGATCCTGAGGTACGTTCTCTACTGTGGAACAATGGGACACTTCGAATTGCCTTGGCCAAACTGACCAAAAGCTGGTATAATGGTGAAATCGCTCTTCCAGCAATTAGATCCTATTATTGGGCCTCGCAATTGGTGGTTCTCAACCACTGGATGCATCAACCCCTCACAGACCCGACATACAGAATGGATAGGTACAATATGCCCTCGGGCAACTATCTCAGGGCACTATATGGGGGGGAAAACTACATACCAAAAAATACTTTGACCTCCACTACAATTTCAATTTGGCATGCGGCTAGGGCCGCGCTGAGCTGGAGAGGCAGGATTACTCAGTCTACCCCTTTGTTTGACTCCGATCAATTAAGCATGCTAGCACACCAACCAAGGTTTGATAAATGGGATCTTATTGGCCTTTCAAAAGTGGGCGACCTATGGGCAAAGGGGGAAATTGTCCCGTTTGGAGACCTACAAGCCCAATATCAACTCCATGAGGGTGAGACTTTCCGATACCTTCAGGTGTGACACGCGCTGCATAAAGCAATACCCAAAGGCTCGGTTCTGCCAGTCTCCTCCTCACTGGAAGATAGACAATTAGATGATTATCTCCCAGGAAAAGGAGATTTTATTAACATACTAGAAAAATTGTAATAAGTTACTGGATGCCTCGGACAAACTAAGCGTGAAATGAGCTGGGGATGTTGGAGATTTTGATGATGAAGACTGGGGTTAGGCCCTGGCATCACCAAGTGGCTATCCGCTACCGTTTCAAGCTTATCCAACTAAAATTACTCCACAGAGCGTACTACACCAGCACTGCACTAGTGAAAATGGGTCTGCTGCTGTCGCTAGTCTGCACCCGGGAGTGTGGGCGGCCGGGTACTTTTTTACACCAGTGGTGGGAATGCCTCAATCTCCAGGAATTCTGGAGGGAGGTATTTTCGTAATTTGGGCTTTCATGGAAAATCATCTGAATTCTCAAAGAAGTGCTAAATCTGAAGGAGAATCCAAAGTGGAAACGCACCCACCATGAAGGTGGACATCATTCAACAGGAGGTATTTTCTTTAGCACCAACTCTAAATCAGGGACTAGAATTTCTTGGCTCATTCAGAAAAACATTTTCAGGATGAAATATGTTACTGATAGAAATGGAGCTGGTTTGTGGTAATCTGGCGTGCAAGTTCACTATTTTGCACACCTGCTGCCATGTATAGCTCCTATGTTCCTAAAATTCTTAATGTCCCTACTGCATTTGTATTTAGCAAACAGAACTAGAAAAACATACGGCAGAAAAGAGTCTACTTTACCTTGCACATGAACAAACTAATCTATGGGAGGAGTCACAGGCAATAAATAGATTATTCATTGAATATACTCTAAGTTTGGTTATGGTAATGCCAATATCAACGAAGAAAAAGAAAAGAGCATACTGCATTATCCAGCAATGCAAAAGAACAGGGTTTTGTGTATTTAGGAAGCAGTAAAGCTCAGCCTATTGACGTTGGTGTGTTATGAATCGAACAATTGAGTATGGTGCTAACTGGGAAGGGGAGACCCTAATAACCCCTTAATCTGTGAAGGGGAAACCTACCACATGTCCATATATCTACAGTCTCGTGCAAACATACAGTATTAAAACAAGCAATGCGAATGTAAATAGAAAGCAATTGGTACAAAATCCAACATAGATGTCTTGGTTTCTTTAATTGGTTGTTACGCAAAGCAGCCAGCCGACATGTGTTTCGTCAGAGAAACACTGGTCTCCGACTCTTTAGGGCTGGTAATGATACAAAAGATGACTTGAGAACAGGGTATAGGGTGACAATGCCTGGAGAACACAAGTTCTCACACAAGTGGAAATTTACATCACCCAACACTCGTGGAAACCATAATTCTGAGATCCCACAACATTTGGTGTGGTGTGTACCCCTTGCTAAACTCTAATCTAATCTAATTATTGCAGCACATGTAAACCATTTGTAAGTACTCCGACCACCCACCAACAGAAAGAATATTGTGGTCAGTGGGTGAAGTGCAACCAAAATCAGCAGTCCACTGCCCACATGTGAATATCAGAGAAAAAATTATTGTATTAGTAAAAGTAAAACGCGGGTGTGGAAGGGGATCAAGATATCACGAGGGGAGAGACTAAGCAAGTCATAAATTGCCAAGCACCTCTATGGCTGATTCCAAGCTCAGTGCAGTCTAGAAGAAAAATGTAGAGAGGAAATAGCGGGAGTCACTAAGTAATATATAGACATAGGGGGATGTATACTGGCAATAGTAGTTGGTATAAACAGCTAAATAACCTGCGCAAAATCTTTACCCCTAAACCATGTTAATTCCAACCCGGTAGGGCACAAGTCAAAATCAGAATTGAGAGTTCTGTAATGGTGCAATACAAATAGCTCCAGGGATAAAGAGAGACGAGACAATAAGGGTATGTTCGGATGACATCAGTAGAGAGTAGTAAGCTCAAAATAGTACGGCATGCGGACTACCTGAAAGGTGAGGCCACCGATGGCGTAAACTGTGACAAAATGTGAAAGAGAGAATGTGTCAGGCAGGAGCCACAAAAAAACTGGAGAACAACAACAAGATAATATTGAAGGAAAAAAAATGAAGGGGAAATGCAGGACTCTCACCGTGATGACGGTGATAATTCCAAACCACGTCACTGCTTTCGAATTGCGTTATCAGAATGTTAAAGTGATCTGAGGGAAATGAACCAATGCTACTATGAGAACCAGGGCTCCTGCAATATCAGCAGTTGTTTTTTAAATAAGGTGAAGCGGCAAATTGAGTGGACTGGAACCTCACCTTCAAAGGATATACAGCTAAGCAAAATAACGCCAGTACGGTCACACAATGGGACACAATCCTCCCATATGCCAAAAGGCTCTAATCTCTACAACGAGAAGAAATGAGGGCTACTGTTAAAATCATGCACATAAATACACCGGGAACGAACAAAGGGGCATATTACCAACCAATAGAGATAATTTTTGTCTCTAACTTGTTTAGAGACAAAAATTATCGCCGCACATCGGCGATTTTTATCGCAGATAAACCTTGCTATTAGCAAGGTTTATCGCAAATGCGATAAAAATCGCCGCAATGCATGAATATCGCTGAAAAGTCAGCGATATTCATGCATTATCGAGCAAATGCTCTTAGCCATGTTATCCACCTCCCATTGGATAACATGGCTAAGAACTGCTCCTGGGCAAGTGTTAGCTTTTGGAGATATTCGCGCTTAGCGCGAATATCTCCAAAAGTTGGTAATAGGAGATAGCGATGTTAGCGACTGTTTTCAGTCGCTAACACCTTGGCACGCCCACTTTGCATGTCATTAGTGATAAATATCACTGACATGCAAAGCGGGGCCCAAGATGGTCACTATCTCCTATTAGCTGTCGCTAACTGGTGTTAGCGACAGCTTGGTAATAGGGAGATAATTTTATATCCGCTTTCTTGGCTTTTAAAGCCAAAAAAGCGGAGATAAAGCCCCTTGATAATATGCCCCAAAATCCCGAGGGTGCTACAGCGGAAGTAAAACTCACATAATATCACGCTCTTGAATCTGCGCCAATCTAGGTCGGACACGTGTGTGTGCCTGCCTGATCCACCTAAGGAGCAAAGAGGAGAGAGGAAAGACGGGGCGAATATGATGCCCCATTCTTTTCCCTAAAGGAAAATATAATTTGGCTTGGAAGTGATATAAATAAATGCAGTTGAGGCACTGTCTGGACATGGCCTCCAGAAGCAGAGTACATTCTCCTGCAAAGCTCAACCATAGTGAGGTGGGTAAATGCAGCAACCAGCTACTACAGAAAATATGGTTACTGATATGTTTTTAAACAAAATGTTCTTGCTAGGTGTTTGTAGTTAGTAGAAAGAACAAATTAGCGACTTAGCCTCCAGAGAGGACATGGAGGAAAAATGATATGAAATACATAATATGAAATACAACAGGAAGGGCTTGCAGAAGCTACATTCGAAGTTGAACGGAATGATACAAGACTACTGCATAATAACACTGGTGCTCACTCAAATCTTAAAAGGCTTGACAAATGTAATTTGATTTGTCAACAGGATTAATAAGGCATTAGTCAGAGAAAGTGCCAGTTTTTAGCGTCTGTTGAGACAATGAAATGTAGGAGCATACCCCCAGATGCATCAAGAACCCATTTTGCTATTCCTTAATAGCGAAAAATAACGATTCGCTATTAAGGAATAGCAAAATGCAATGCATGAAGAAATCACAAAAAAAATTGCGATTTCTTAAAATTCCTTAATTGCGACTCGCAAATTGCGAGTCGCAATTAAGGAATACCTCCCCATTCATTCCTATGGACCTAGAGGCCCGTAGGAATGAATGGGAAGACATTCTCAATTTGCAAATCGCAATTAGCGAATCGCAAATTGAGAATGCGATTTCAAGGGTGCAGGGGTGTCCAAGGGACACCCTGTTGCACCCCTGAAATTGATCTGTGCACATATGTTGCGCACACACATGCCCTTAAGGCATGTGTGTGCGCAACATGAAACTTTGAAAAATGCACTTTAGTGCATTTTTCAAAGTTTTTGCAAATTCCCATGAAGTTCAACTTCATGGTAATTTGCGAGCCCTATTAGCGAAATCGCTATTTTTTAAACTTTAATGCATTGCATTTAAGGAATCTCAATTTGAGATTCCTTAAATGCAAGTAATCGCAATTTTGCGATTTCTTAATTTGCGATTTTTGCATTTGGGATGATGCATCCCAAATGCAAAAATACCGGTAGCAAAGGGGCAGATTCTGAGAATCTGCTCCTTTGCGAGCAGATTTTACCTTGATGAATCTATGCCTTATTGAAGAGTTTTTCACAGATGTTCATCACAACTAGGGATAATATTATGCATTGCTCATTCCTCAATACTGTTAACTCTCGGAGCATCTGAAGTACTAGTCAAATTTGAACATTTCACTACCGGCAGGGATAACCCTTGACTTACAAACCACATCACCCACACTTAATCAGGCCAGCAGTTATTCAAATGACCTACAGAGACTGTTCATTAAAACATCTAATATATATAACAGCCTGCTCAAAGAACTAAGAACAACAAGAGGTGAAAGAACTGGTGTTGAGCTGGACCGTAAACAAACCTCGAATGACAGCAGAATGGAACAGAACATCTATATATAACATAAGAACCAAATATTTTGTAATGTGTGTCATTGAAAAGTTTACTCAAAGCTTGCGTTAACCCCACTACCTCAGATTTCAATAACTTTGTTTACCAAAGAAACTCCGCCAAAAATGATTTTCTAAGTATGTCTTCTAGGTTAAATGTTCTTCCAATGCCAAAATAGAAAACATATATATTTCAATACAGTTGGTTTGATCCGCTTTAAATATGCCTGGGAAAATCTTCCGATACCTTGTTGCAGAATCTGTCAGATCTTTTTTTTATGCCCTCAGAATAGGTCAAGCTCCTTCTGAAAGTGTGTCCCTCTTTTCTTTTACTTTAGGAAGTGAGCGCAGGCCCTTACTGGCAATCTGCCTCCTTTGATATATGTGGTGGTATGGTGGAGCAAAATACACCCTTGAATTCTCATTCTGGTTTAACTCTTTCTCCAAAGGTCTGATCATTTTCTATCACCACCCAACTCTAAATCAGACCACTAGTCTCAGACGTGGAGGGTACAATACCTAGTTCATCGTGGCAGAAGCTATCTGGTGGATTGAGGTATTTCATCGTGCTGACATCCAGTTTCCAGTTATGCTTGGTACAGCGTAGAGTCCTGTAAAACATTGAAGCCATGTGGTTATATTGTGTCCAGAGACATATAAGTGCCAGAAAAAGGTATTAACCAATTACATTTACAGATGTCTTCTCAAGTAGTTTTATTACTACTGAAGTCAAAGGTTAATGCATGTTATATGCGTACAGATACAGAGATCTTTCTAAGTGTCTGCTCCCACGTGAGAAAACAACTGATGACTCCACTAAACTTCATTCCGAGGTCCCAACAACTTCCAGATGCATTTTAAATAAAAGGAACGATGTTTTAGGAAGGAGCACACTCACAGCAAAAATGAATGATACATTGCATTTAGGTGCAACTTTTAAAGCACACTCAGTGGCCATCTTACTAAAAAGTAGGTGAAAAAAGTAAGTAATGAGTTATGTTTGCTAAAGGGACAGTGGCATTTTATTAAACATGTGCATAGTTTATTTCTACGGTAAGAAAGACTATGACCCTCGTTATTAGAAAACTGGAACTCCGAATGGGACAGTAACCCTGTTACCATTACCAGCCCCATATGAAATTTCAAAGCGTGCTGGAACATTATTAACCTGTTTCCTCTGGAGATTACAGCTGATGAAAGCTTTTGTGGAAGCCGAAGCAGGGAATGAGGAATTACTGGGGAATCAGATCGAAATTACCAGTTCCTCTTGTAATACCTAGGTTCTAATTGGATTCTCAGGGTTTAACCATAATGTCCACTAATCCAGCACATCCGGATTTAAAGACACCTCAGTATTGTTAATTTTGGGGCTGCATTATTAAGACTGCCTTTCCACTGACACCAGTCATAATGAGACCCTCTTTACCTGTTCTGGTTTAAGGCTGAGCAAATATGAATGTGGTTATTTTGCAGGAATGAAATAATAGGTCGAGTAGCTTTACATTTTTCACATCACTAACTAGATGATCTATAGAAGGGAGGACATCAAATATTTACTGTTAGATAGAAAAGGTGGAATCCATAGGCCTGCGAGTTAATAGCATGTTTATGACTGCGGAGACACAGCAGTTAGGTTGGAGAACTCCGCACACAACAAGACACGTATGATCTTTTTATGCATGGAGTTCTCTGCAGTCTTAAACTTACCATTAACTTGTAGTTCCCAAACCAAAAAGAACATATATCTGCACAAAACTGCAAGTTTAACTTTGTGACTCAGGCCCTTATTGTTTAAACCATTCTCTGGTGGTATACAATTTAAAGATTTTTCCTCACCTGACTCTCATACCTATGGATTTTACCATCCTGCCTTTATGGCTAAGTCTATAGCCTCCTGTTTCCCCTCTTACCCGCCTACGCCGCGAAGTTTGATAGACAGTCATTACTTCTCCACTTGGACTCAATTTAGTTTTACAGTCTGAGCATTACAGACAAAATCAACATGAATGATCACTAACTAAGGCAATAATTTATTTCCCAGGCCTTTGAGGGTCATAAAGGCACAGTTTGTCAGGCACAGTGGACAAGGCTCCCTGCTTGCCAATGAACCTAAACCTGGTGCACATGCAAAAGTATTTCCCCATATCCAATATTTTTACCGAGGCCAGACAGGTATTTATTCCACCAGGTATTTTCCCTGTGGGCTGGATCCCATGGAAGTCATTTTCAAAGTACAGGGCCTTTCCTGGTGCCTCTGCCGCTTTCCCCAGCTCTCTAAGGCTACTTAGATTACTAGCAGCAGACACAGGGAGGATTCAAGAGAGCGAAAGAGAGGAAAGGAGGGGGAAGGTAGAGAGAAAGTGATCAGAGTGGGAGCACAGACAGTGGAGAAAAGGAGAGAAAAAATGAATGGATGCAGAGAGTGAGACTGCAAAAAGACACAAAGGGAGCAGAGTTGGTTTGAGCATATTTGCCAGGTCTGCCTTTGGTTTCCCAGTTGGCCCTGGTTTATTCTCAACATTTGCCGAAAGTACAGCAAGGCTCACTAAAAAACGCTTCCCCCAAATATTCGTTGAGTGGAATTAGAACAGGAAATCATCCCCCCATAATATTTAGGGACATTTCTAGGCCTCTCCTCCAAGTTTCAGGTAAATGATACAAACACCGGCATGTCTAAAAAGGCTGCACAGACCTATCTTGTTTGTCAGATCTTCAAATTTAAACAGGAAACCTACTTTGAGAGCAGTGGTGGCTCCACCTCTATGGCAGAGAGCATCGCCCCACTGCTTTTGAGCAGTGAAAAGTAAAGGAAATATAAAATGATAATAACTTACGCCCACTCCTAAGTGTGCAATGACTGTTTGGTTGGCCCTCTCGAGCAGCCCAAAACAATCATGCACATTTTTCCTGTTCCCCATGCAGGCTGCATTACATCCTGCGTGGAGAACATGTATTGGCCCCCATTCCCTGGTTGAGCATCAAACCAATATGCTCACAACTAATCACAAAGCTGCTTTGCAGCATTGTGTTTGGTCAGGGGAGCCTGGGTGCATACCAATCACAACGCTGCACTGAAGCGTTGTGATTTGTCACGGGAGCCTGGCTGTTCTTCCTGGCTTCCTGTTCCTCAAGTCCCAAGGCCCCGAGAAGAGCAGGAGCAGAGTCGTGGGACTCAGCGGCAAGGTAAGTGTGTATATATATTTTTTGCATTGCACAACCTGCGGCCTTTGCCCGCCCCGCCCGCCACCCACAAGTCATGCTGGCCGCCACTGTTTGGGAGGAAACTGGTGTTTGACTGTGAAGACCCTATGAGAATTCAGCATAAAACAAGGAGTCAGTTGTTGATGGTGCTGTTAAACCGTGATATCCCTTTTCAGCTTTTCTCTTCAGAATTAACTATTAATTGCTTAAAAGGTAATTAATGATGGTGTTCAATACTAATGCTATGCAACAGACTGCAAGACATCTGGGGCCGAATCATGATGGGGTACGCTGGCGCAGAGCCAGGCACTTGTTTCACGCGTCTATAGTGTGTAATGTGAATTAATGGAACCAAACATTTCCCAAAATGAGGGCATTATTGTAGACAGCACAACTCAAAATTAAAAAGAGGCAAACCCTGTTCACTGTTTCTGTCTAAACATCAGAGAAATACGAGGATAAATGGATCCACATATGCACTGCAGTTGCATGAATACTGGTGCTCAGCTCTACACTGAGCCAGAGCAACCATTGGGATAGGTCCCCTGGCCGGCAAAAGATTCTAGACATTTATTTAGGGCTGGAGAGGTAGATGAACATGCAGCCATATTTATTTTATTCAGTTGACATGAATACTGGAGAAATGTATTTACAACTTCAAATAAAGGTGTATCCTGCTTTATCATACCATGTTTTTATAACAAAAAAAGACTGCCATAATGCTAAATGTTTTGAATGTCCCAGGAATTCTTGTACATGCTAATTTTGATTACCCACGACAGCAGGATTTTTAGGTCGAGCCTAAGGGCAGCACGCACGAGCTGCTCACTCTGCGAGGCATGCTGTATTAGGGTATGCACTGGAAGCCCCGCTCACTCTCCGCCCATATTTGTCATTGGCTTGTGTCATTGTCCTTTGTAAATGCTGGCTTCTGATTTGTAAGTAGGCTAGTGAGTCCCTCCTTGGTACCGCCTTGTAAGCATTTGTTACAGCCCATAACAACTGGACCTTTTACTTGGTTTGTTAGACAGAACATTGTGTGTTCTTTCACCTTTTGGTTTAAATAAAAAACAATGTGCACCCGCTTTAAGAACACCGCGCTCAGTTGAACTTTTTTTTTAACTATAATGTTGAGCGTGGCCCCCCCTTTAGGGACACCGTGCTCTGTTTCTTTCTTTTTAAAAAGAAACTTTCATGGTGAGTGCGGAGTCCGCTTCACAGACACTTCGCTTTGTTTCTGTTTTTTTTTTACTTTATTGGTGAGCGCTGTGCCCGCTTCACGGACACCGTGCTCTACAATACAATAGGTCTTGTTTTTGCTAAAGTTTGACTTATTGGTATTGTACATGACATTGCCCTTTAATATTAGAAAAGGCATGGCCATTTACAATGCCAATAGGTCAAAATCTCGCTATTGTGAGACCTATTGCATTGTAAATGCTTGTTTTAAACATATGTTTGTGTGGATAATAAATGTGAATTAATAATTATAGTAGTCTTGATATGATTGCTTATTTAATCTGTGGTCTTCACATCAGTTTGTTCATGACTAGTAAAAATGTTACATTTTGTGATACTATATATTCATTATTGATTTTATACAAATATTGTAGAAATATAATATAGTGAGTGGTGTGACAGTGTCGAGTCAGAATGTAGAATGAGGACTGTGATGAAATGTAGGAAGTGTAAGGTACATTAGTGGCAATAAAAGTAGCATGTCTGCTGTCACAGAGTAGTTGTGTATCACTTGACTTTTCTCGCAAGTTGATCAGCATTCCCTACCTACTGACTTAGAGTAAGGCGTGATTCTTCCTAGCCTACTAACAAACTTTGGTGTAGTTGGCGAATACAAAGGTTATGAACAATAGGAAGAATTGTGCTATTTATTGTGCTTGCTACTGCATCTTTCAGTTAAGGTCAGTTTGGCTTCGTTTAATGATCAAACGAATGGTAAAGTCCAAAAATTATCAATGTGATTTCCAATTAATCTGTATAAAAAAATCAGTTAACACATGGAGATTATTTGCATATTTTTAGGTCACTGGTAATTTTGAAACTCAACTGCTTTTGGTATTCAGTGGCTAGATCACCCACATCCTAGAAAAGTTCTAATATCACATATTCTAAGTAGAAGTGTTTTTAAGGGTTAAATGCTGAGTTGGTCCTGCAGGCATTTTGCAAATTTAAATATTTTCCCAAACTTTTGCCAGGAACTGCCGAATTTTAGAAAAATGTTTTAAAAAGTGACTTTTTTTTAGCTGTATCAACTTTCAGGCTGGCCCTGATGGCTGCGATTTCAGTACTTGGCTCCAGTAGCTCACTCTCTCCCTACAGTGGGAGTCTCTCAGTGACTTCTAGTTCTGCCGGCATTCCCAGTGCGGGAGGAGGACATCTGGCAGCAAGAGGGAATGAGATAAGAGCTGCTTGTTGTTGACTCACTGTGATTGTAGCAGTTTTTTTCTCCACTGCCACACAGAGGGCGAAGGGTAGCCCTGAGTGAAAGTGGGGAAACTAACTTTCTGTAGTCATCTATCCTACCAAGGATTTATCACTTCTGGGTACAGCTACATTCATGCTACTTTCTTTGCAAGGTGAGCATTGCAGAACTTAAATGCTTCTAGCTGCTGTATGAGAGAGAAATGGGGTCTGGTGAGCTACTTACAATTTCTCATTTTCTGGATTGAAGAGTTGTGAGTGGATAATGTTACTCCAGCCAAGTCCCTTGTTTCCCTTCCATGACATTCAACGTTCAATAAGTTACACAGTTGAAAGATGCTAGTGATGGGACATAGACTGAAGGTTTAGACGATGATAGTTAATGGTGTCAGTTCTTCAGAGATAGTTAGTCAGATAGGTTTGGTTTTCTATTTCTTAGAGTCTTAAGGAGTGATATCTGAGGGTGAAAATAACTGAATTGGAGGGGCAAAGTTGGTTGCTGGTGTTCAATACGTTTTTAGGGTCCAGCCTGCGAGAGCAAGCGTTGGTGCATGAGTCTTGCTTGCGAGACACTCTTCCAAATCCAAAAAGGGCTTGGAGCCCACCCGTTGCCTGCCTATTTGTTGACTTGCCTGGTACTGTTCTTTACAGCCCCATAATTTGTCACCACAGGTCTAATATCATTTCCATCCCTCTCTGTGGATCAGGGACAAAGCACTTATTTATTCAACTTAATCAGTGCCCGTCAGCTGCTCCCGATGTGAGTGAGGTACTATTTTTTTTTTTTTAACCTACAGTGGCCTGTAAACAGAAGGCATGTGACTAGCGAAAACGTGCCCAGCAGGACAAATAAAATTGCAAAGTTTTATTTTCATTAGTTATCTTTCTTTTAATTTGCCAAGTCTTCTTTTCTCACTTTACACTCATGTTTTGTTTTGCTTTTGCTCATGGGAGCTGTTCTCAAAAGATGAGGATTATCTGATTGCAAAGCCACATTTTTTTATGTGTAATTACTGTAATTATGCTTTAACACATAATCGTGCAGTACACCCCAATACATCCCACTCCAATCCATGCCAATCCACCCCACTTTACCCCACACCAATAGTCCCCACTTAATCTAACCAAACCCAGACCATTCTAATTGAAATCACTCACGCCAATCCATTCCACCACACTCAAATAATCCCAACCCACCCCAATCTGCCCGACTCCAATCTGCCCACACCAATTCACCCCACTTTAATTCGCCCAATTCCAATCCAAAACAATCAGTCTCACTCCAATCTAAAACAAACCGCTCCACTCCAATCTGCCCCACTCCAATCCAAAAGAATCTGCCCCACTCTAATCTTTTCCACTTCAATCTAAAACAATCCGCCCCACTCCAACCCAAAACCGTCTTCCCTACTCCATTCTTCCCCACTCAAATCCAAAACAATCTGCCCACTCTAATCTGTACCAATCCAAACCAACACTCTCTGCCCCACTCCAATCCAAAGCAATCTGCCCCACTCCAATTCAGAACAATCTGCCCCACTCCATCAAAAACAATTTATGCCACTAAAATCCAATATAATCTGCCCCACTCCAAAACAACCTGCCCCACTTCAATCCAAAACAATCTGTCCCACTCCAATCAAAAACAATCTGCCCCACTCCAAAACAATCTGCCCACTCGAGTCCTAAGCAATCTGTCCCACTCCAATCGAAAATAATCGCCCCCACTCCCATCTAAAACAATCTGCCCCACTTCAATCCAAAACCGTCTGCCCCGCTCTAATTTGCCTCACTCCAATCTAAAACAATCTGCCCCACTCCAATCCAAAACTGTCTGCCCCACTCCATTTTGTCTCACTCAAATCCAAAACAATGTGCCCACTCCAATCTGCCCCAATCCAAACCAAAACTATCTGCCCCACTCCAATCCAAAACAATATGCTCCTCTCAATCCAAACAATCTGTCCCACATTAATCCAAAACAATCTGCCCCACTCCAATCCAAAACAATCTGCCCCTCTCCAAATCCAAAACAATTTGCCCCACTTCAATCCAAAATAATCTACCCACTCCAAAACTATTTGCCCCACTCCAATCCAAAACATTCTGTCCCAATCCAATCAAAAACAAATGTGCCTCACTTCAATCCAAACCCTCTGCCCGACTCCAATCTACCCCACTCCAATCCAAAACAATCTGCCCCTCTCCAATCTGTCCCAATCTGTCCCACTCCAATCCAAAACAGTCTTCCCTACTCCAACTCAAAAACAATCTGGCCCATTCAAATCCCAAACAATCTGCCCCACTCCAAGCCAAAACTATTTGCCCACTCCAATCTGCCCCACTCCAATACACGCCTCTCCAGTCTGCCTCACTCTAAACCGCCCAACTCACTCCAACCTGCCCCACTCTGATGCAAAACAATCGGCCCACTCCAATTCACCCAATCCAATCTGACCCACTCCAATACAAAAGATTTGGCCTCACTCACATCCATCTCACATCCATCCCACATCAATCCAAAATATTCTGCTCAACTCCAATCCACCCACTCCAAAATGCTCCACTGAACTCCGCTCCACTACGATTTGCCCCACTCCGATCCAATGCAATCCACCACACTCAATTACTCCCAACACTCCCCAGTCTGCCCCACTCCAATCTGCCCACTCCAATCCAAAACAATGTGGCCCACTCCAATCCAAAACAATCTGCCTCCCGCCAATCTAAAACAATCTGCCCCACTCTGAAACAAAACAAAACAAACTGCTTCACTCCAATCTTCCCCACTCCAATCCAAAACAATCTGCCTCATGCCAAAGTAAAACAATCTGCCTCACTCCACCTTACTCCAATCCAACCCACCCCACGGCAATCCAAGCTACTCCAATCCCATCTGCCCCACTCCAAGCCTAAACAATCTGCCCCCTCCAATCAAAAACAACCTGTACTACTCCAAAACAAAACAATCTACCCCATTCCAATCTGCTCCACACCAATTCAAAGCAATCTGCCCTACTCCACTCCAAAACAAAACAAATTGCTTCACTCCAATCCACCCCACTCCAATCCAATACAATCTGCCCCACTTCAATCTGCTTCACTCAAATCTGCCCCACACTAATCCGCCCCTATCCAATCCACCCACTCCAATCCAAAACAGTCAGCAACGTTCTAATACACTACACTCCAATCCAAAACAATCTGCCCACTCCAATCCACACACTTCAATCTGCCCCACTCCAATCCAAAACATTTAGCCCCCACTCCAATCCAAAACAATCTGTCCCACTCCAATCTGCCCCAATCCAATCTGCCTCAATCCAATCCACCCCACTCAAATTTGCCCCACTCCTGTCCAATCCACCTCACCCACTCTGCCCATTCCATCCCAGTTCACCCCACTCCAATCCAACTCACCTCATGCCAATCCAATACACCCCAATCCAATCTTCCCCACTCCAATTTAATACACCCCACCCTAATACAATCCACCACCCCCCTTCCCCTATCCACCCCACTCCAATCCAATCCACCTGTCATGTATTCCTATCGGTTCTGAATCGATCCCCCTATTCCTGACCCTATTCTAGTTAAACAAACCAACAAGTTAACTAGCAGTCAGCCCATGAGGCAGAAATTCCCCATGATGCAGATACCGTTATCTGACGCAGTCACACTACGGCACAGGAACGTGTTATCTGATTAGGTCATAACGCTTGCGATCTAATTAGACAAGCGATATTCCTCCAGCCCCTGATAAGGCATACGGAGTTCTCATAACAAATCAAACCTATGACAACCTGGGCAAAACCCTGCGGCCATTGTTTTGATTTCACCGAGAACTTTAGTAAAAGAATGTGCTAACGAGCAAATCGTATGACATCTTTATTGACGTATCTATGTCCATCCTTACGTCAATCTCGGCACCTTAAAGGTATAAATATTACCGATCTTGCCATATGCAAACACACGCGTGGTGACGAGACGGAGCAGCCACACTTGCGGAAGTGAAGAGCAGAGCAGACCCCGCTGGCAGCAGCCCCGCCTTCCTGACGCGCTGAGAGACGCGCTGCTTTCTCCTGCCGAGAATCCAGCACCGGCGTTTCCGGGTAGCCCTCTCAGGCAGCCTGGAATATCGAGACCAGAGAGAGAGATACCATTCCTCATTCATCCTAAATTCCAGGTACAGAACTGAATAACCCCTCACAGAGAATTCTTTAGTTATTCACTTGGCAAAAACAAACTTAACTTAAACTGTAACTTTCTATTCCCGCCCACGTATTAGACTTAGGTCAGGTACACGGGGTAGGCGTATTTAGAAACACCAGTTGAGTACGTTTAGTCAAATGTATATGTGTATGTAAATATATTTTATTCATTTTAAAACATCTTATGGCTTAGAAACCATATCAATGTTTTTACAGTATTACTTTATACTATTGCTTTTAATGTATGCACTTTACTTAACTATAAGTATCGCAATAGTATCGATCCATTTCTCTTGTATGAGAAAAGAGACTGATCAATAAATAACATCTTTTATTGAACACGCCCGTCTCTTCCTTTTCTCTACATTCTGATGAGACTAAGAATGCACGTACTGACTGAGTAAAATAATTTGCCTTTTGTTCACACGACTCTCGAGATTGACTCTTGATTAGGGGAGAGCAAAGTTGTCATGTTCTATGGTTGTCAGAAACTAAATCCCTTCTTGTCTAATCAGGGAAGTTAATTCCTCCTTGAACATTCGAGAAAGTTTCTAGCGAACTCTGAGCTACGCTGGCAAACCCAAAACTTAAGTCTAGTATCGACAGTAGTAGACCTAGTTAACGTCTGGCCTAGGCCTTTACTGCTGTAGGTATTATTCCAATGCGCAGAGCCTATTGGGAAGATAGGAACTACACTACATGGCGCCCAACGCGTTTGGAAAGGGCGATAAAACTAACGTAAGACATTTAGAGTAACTCAGTCGTGCTTTCTCACTCAGACCCATTTTCCCAAATACTCCAAAGACGTCTGGAGTGGGTGAAAGGTTATATCCGCCAGACCTCGCAGGAGGGAACTCCTATGTATGGTTCTTGGTTTAAGTCAACGTTGAAGGATAAACGGTTCCAAAATATTGTGCATCTAATCCTTGTTTCCATAAGAAACCTGATCTGCAAACAAACAAAATAACCTTCAGGACAGTAAAATGTCAGACAATGAAGAAGAAAGAGAGGCAGTTAGATTAGCAACTGAACTCGCAGATGCTGATGCTACCATGCAAGCAGCAGACCCGGAGATAATACTAATCCCGGTCACCAAAAGGAAATCTATAACCTTAAAACTTATAGAAAATGGACTGACACCTAGAGGTGGCACAGTCATATTCGTAATTGAGGCACACGAATATCGGCAGACAGAGGTATACTATACATGGATACATTTTCCAGCAGCAAATGCTGTAACAAAGTACTTCCACTATTACAAAATAGAGGTACCACCTGACATTTACACTCCTTTCGAGGAGGTGGAAGTACCACTCAAATTCCAAGAGCATTTGCTCTTATTTGATGGCGCCCTAAAACATAATAACCACATCACCAGGCTCGGTCCTTTAGGTAGACCAGGAGCAACGTGGCCGGTCTTAGCCGGATACACACCACACCCAGACATCGAAGGGATGTCTACAGGAGAGCTGTTAATACAGCTAAAACAATTACTAAAAATTCATAGACAATTAGTTCAGTATGTGATGCGGACTTCAACAATTCAGCCAGCGATTAAACTTCCACAGCTGACCCCTCACCAGGGGAACACAAATAAAATTACACCACAGAACATCCAATCCTGCCTAGGTAAAGTACCGGCTAAACGGGAACAAATACCATTCTGGTTGGCACAGAAAATTACCCAAATTGAGGCGGTGTTTCCTGACACCACCCCGCTAGAAAAGCACAGGATTCTGACTATCTGTCTTCCAATGGGAATCGCACCACACATTGAGGACTGTGACACTTGGGGTACAGTCTTTGCTTCCATCTACACAAAAACGCACGGTGTTCCATCCATTTCGGTAATACCAGATGTGCTAAAACAAATTCAAGACGAATACGGTCCAGAACCCGCTTTAACTCTTGGTATGAAATTACTGAAAGACTTCAAGCAGGTCTCGGCTATACTATTAGCCAACATAAAAGGTGAAGCAGCAAACGTGGCGATCCGCCAGAGGTTAAAAGAGACAGATATAGCAGACCAACCAGCTGAAATTGCCAGAATCATAGAAAAATCCTATGAGGAACTAGGTAGAGACAGTTTAGGTGGAATACCAGTAAAACCACAACTGACTGAAAGTCCAGAAAAAATATTTTTAAATAATAATTCACCAAAAAAGAACTGGGATGGAAACAAACAATCCAATCCTAAAGAAAAGAAATTCTAGGCGAAGAGAAAAATCTCCGAACCAAAGACACAGGTCACCTCAGAGTGACCCCTCTGGGAAAAGATATAACCTTAGAAATAGGGATAATATTAAAAAACCTGATAGATATCAAGACATTGATACACGTCCCTCTCAATCTTTTCAGAATTCCTCGCAGAAATCGGAAAGAAGAGGACGATCAGAACAAAGAGAAGAGCACACCAAGTCCAAAGACAAGGAACCTGCTCAACTAAAAAAGAAATTACAATTTCCAAAAAAGAAGGTAGCCAGTATCAAGGTAGTTAACAATGCCGAGAATACTGAGGACACAACTGAAAAACGGAGAGTGGGCTCAGACAATGCTAGACAGCGCAGCAGAAGTGAGCATAGCTCGCAAAGTCCTTATGAATCATCTGGAGACAGTGGACACGAATGAATATCTTCAAGTGGAAACTGCAGACACCAGGGTTAGCAAACCCCACAAGATATACGAGATAACATTGCGTATAGAGGGTGATAAGACTAGGAAAATAAGGGGACTATTTTGGGATAATCTCTCCAAGGGCTATGATATCCTTCTAGCTGAAAAAGACTGGCCACCAGAGTTTGTCAGGGAGTGCCCTCATGGCGAAGAAGTAATTATGCCTGCCTTCTCAAATCAAATACCAATTCATAAAAAATACACACTTGCTAGAAAGTGGGCAGTGGCTCTAGCACCTGCTTTATATAAAAATCACGTAGGATGGGATGAGGACTCTCCTCCTCACAAAATCCAGTTAAAATCACAACCTACTGCACAAAGGCAGTACCCAATTAAGCAAGAAGCTAAAAAACAGGTAAATGAAATACTAGATCAGCTAGAATACCAGGGGGTGATTGAAACTTGCACCTCACAAATGAACAATCCTTTGTTTCCGGTCTCCAAACCAGACAATTCATATCGTCTAGTTTTGGATTACCGACACCTTAACACATGTTGCAAAACTTTTGCAGTGCAAAACTCACACAGTGCTGCACTAATGAATAACAAAGTGCGCAAAAAATACAAAACAACCTTGGACATCTCCAATGGATTCTTTTGTCAAAACATAGCACCAGAGAGCAGATATTTAACTGCATTCTCAGTAAATGGCACTCAAAAGCAATTCTGTCGGTTAGCCCAGGGGTACAAGAACAGCCCGGGGGTATTCTCAGCGAGAGTAACAGAATTACTTCAACTATATGATGATGAAGCATTATCTTATGTCGATGACATTTACTTAACAGATGATGACTTGGAGACTCACTTGAAAAGAGTGAACACCATAATACTTGGGTTCGCTGCAGAGGGTTACAAATTCAACTTTAAAAAATCCAGAATTGCCCATCTGACAGTCCTGTTCTTAGGATATGAATTATCAAGCGAAGAGGGGCGTGGCCAAGCACGCGATGTGACAAGCCGTGCTTCGTCTGAGCTCCGGGTAAAGCTCCCCACACACGGGCCATTTATCCTGTATTCTCTGGCAGAACCGGGCCCAAACTCAAACCGAGTGTGCCCGGATACCCGACCCACCTCCGAGGCAATTTCCAGGAGGATCGGAGCACTTGACCCTCCGACCGGCAGCAACCCTCGCGGCTAGCCGCCCAGCACGCACTTCCGGCCGGCGGCCCCAACTAACTGAGGCCGGGGATCCGGCCTTGCGGAGTAGGCCGCGAAACGAGTGGCCTGCAGCGCGCAGTCCAGCGCAGAGCCGGGACCGCGTCCCATACCCTGAACCTCCGTTGGCGAAGATACTCAGCGGGGACCTCGGACTCCAGTGGGAGGTCCGCCACCTGGGCTCATGAAGATCACGGGATCGGCCCGCCTCGCCTGCCACTGATGGGACTGTCCAGCCAGACTCCATGACCGCCAGGGGGTGAGTGCACGAGGCTACCCAGAGACCCGCGTTGGCGACAACGACCCAGGGCCCCTCCGGCCCAGAGCGCCTGCTACCCGGCACAGCCCACTGGACACCCCCTGGCCCATCTGCCGCCCAGCCGTAGGCCCAGCCCAGATATAGGACCTGCGACGCACTGCCGTGCATCTCCAGCGCCCCACCCACGCGAGGGCCCCCAGACGCTACAAACCCCTGCATCGCGACGGCCCGTGGCAGGCTGAATTACCGCCCAACCGACACTGGACCGCACGTCCCAGCAGGACGGACACCGGTGGACCACCGTGCTGGGCCACCGCGAGGCCCGCTTAGACACAGTCGCTCCTGGCCCCGGACGACTGACCCCGGAGACAGCGCGGCCCTCTCTCCCAGGCCCATGCACATACCCGTCACGCGGAAGGTGTTGCGAACCACCACCGGACCCATCTAGCGCAGGGGAATCGGTACTGCGCCACGTGCAAAATGAAGCAACAGCATATCGGCCCTCGCAGACAACCAGCCCAACGCTGAGAGACTCTCCCGACCAGGCACAGGAGCGCAGAATTCCCGACTTGCATCCCCCCCCCCTCTACCGGGCGTGGGCCGGACATCGTGAACCCCCATGTGGCCCTAGGTGGAGCCTGGCATCGCCCGACGGAGTGCATCTTCCCGGGCCCAGCGGACGGGCTCGCTGAGAGAGACCTGTCGTTCCAGCCCGTCGGCCCGCCACGAGGCGCAGACAGGAAGCGACCAGACGGCGGGTCCAGCACGACGCTGACCGCAACGCCTGTGAGCTCTTATAACAATTTCTACACGGTCCTCTCACCCTCCCCAGTCGGCAGTGTCACACGATACCCTGGGGCCCTGCGGTGAGACGATCCTCCTCCTCCGGCCTACAGCCACACGCCATTCGCCGCGAGTGCGACGGAGGCCCTGACCAGGAAACTAACGCGCACCGGTCCCTCCATCGCGCACTGTGAGACCGTACCCACCCGCTTGACCGACCGCGACGACCTCCCACATGTCCGGGGGGACCAGAGCGAAGACTGGCACGGGAGGGACACTAAACAAGGGGAAAATGGTGAAACCTATGGAGACGGACCAGACTGCATCCAAACTGGACACTATGCTGGCGGCCATGGAACGCCTGGAGGAGTCCATGCAGCTGACCCGTACGTCGCTGGAGAACAGAATCGACAAAGTGGCCGTAGACCTGACACTTCTCCGGACCGACCACAAGAAACTGGCCGACCGCACCACATCCCTGGAACACGCGATGGCGGAGGCCACACCTAAACTGGCGCAGACGGACAAACACGTCCAGGACCTACTCACCCGGGTGGAGTTCCTTGAGGATAGAGCAGAAGACGCGGAAGGACGGGCCAGAAGGAACAACGTGCGCATAGTGGGCCTACCGGAACGATGGGAACGGAGAGAGACGGCGGAGCATATGGAGACCTGGCTCGGAGAGCTACTGCCAGAGGGCACGCTGTCGCCGCACTTTGTGGTGGAACGGGCGCACAGAGTTCCATCTCGCCCACCCCCGGAGGGCTCCAACCCGAGGCCAATGCTCATGCGAGTGCTGAATTACCGCGACCGAGATGCCATCCTCCGCGAAACGCGGAAATTGTCGGATATACAAGTGGACAATGCCAAGGTGATGTTCTTCCCCGATTATACTATACAAGTTCAGAGACGACGCCAATCCTTCCTCGTGGTGAAGCAACGACTTAGGCGCTTGACTCTCAAATACTCACTGTTGTTTCCGGCGCGCCTCCGAGTGGTGGCGCAGGACAAGACCCACTTTTTTGACACCCCGGAGGCGGCCATGGCGTGGTTGGATTCGGGAGTGGACACGAACCCTGGACCGGTACCGAGGGAACAACTCCGGAATCGAGGCACACGCAGATGGAGGCAACGACACACCTCGAGGGCTGAGTCACCGACCATGGACGCGGAGATCGGCCCGACCCCGGAACAAATTCATATTGAACAACTGGACGCCGTCCGCAAAACTGCTGAGA
Organism: Lissotriton helveticus; assembly: GCF_964261635.1. Lineage (NCBI taxonomy): Eukaryota > Metazoa > Chordata > Amphibia > Caudata > Salamandridae > Lissotriton > Lissotriton helveticus. The sequence goes on along the minus strand of NC_136063.1, from coordinate 885,969,424 downwards.
TCAGCGGGTCACAATCACCTATCCTGCTTTCCAACACTAGCCCGCGCTCTCATGGGAGCGAAGACGACGACTACATATTCGGTCTACCGGATGGCTCGAACCCAGAGGGCCTACCTGACGTCACGCCCCAAACATCAGACTTGATATCATGAATGATCCTCCCCTACCCAGCCCTCGCTGGACCGTCGTGTCTTACGTATTGGAACAGTCAACACACCCTCAGGGATGGCTCGATCAAGGGCTCACATTGACACTCCTAGAGGCCCTGGCAACCATGATCGCCGTCTTCTGTGGGGCCTGTACTTTGCTATCGAACACCACCCCCCCCTCCCCCATCCACCGGACTGCCACGGAGCTGCCGTGGCGCAGAGAGGGGGGCCGGGGCTATCCTGCCAGAGTGCCACCGGAAGCATGACTTTAAAGGGGTGGACGGACCCCTAGAGGTGAGTGCCCCTCCCCCCAGGGGACTGGCGGAGACACTCCTGTCTTGGGATCAACTGTCCGGATCAAGTGACACTGGGAATTGCTCCTAGCCACGGACTCTATCACTGTCTCCTGGCGCCCTTTTGGCCCTATGCCCGTGGAAGGGAGCCACTACGGCTCTACAGACGTAACGAACTACCTCGTTTAATTCAGGTGCTGTAATTAGTCATCCCCCCATTGACCTTACGGATTGATTGAGCTCGATAGAGCGTTTGGGCGGCGACTTGTTTTTGTTGTTGCCCTTTTGGTATTATGTTTATGTTCATGTTATACCTTATGAGACTAGTGTTGGTACTGTCCTGCTACTGCGTGCATCCTTGGGTACCGGGGTGGGGCTGTGGGGTGAAAATGCTCCTTGTTCGCTGCTGCTGTGCGGGTGCGGGTGGGGCGGGTGGGGGGCTGGGGGGGGAGGATGGGTCCTTAACTGTGATCAGCGCTATGATGGCTACGTTTAAATTTTGTACCTGGAATGTCCGGGGCATGCACACACCCTCACGCAGATACCAGGTTTATTCCTACCTTAAAAGGCACCAGACTCAGATTGCACTGCTCCAAGAGACACACCTAGTTGCCACTGAGGTGGCCACACTTCGCCGTAAGTGGAGGGGTCAGATATTTGCTACAACCTTCTCGGCGTTTGCGAGAGGGACCTTAATCTGGGTTCCATTTGCACTAACACACAGCAATATTGACACTGAGGGACGCTACGTCTTCATACAGGGCAGACTTGACGGGCAGCAGGTAGTCATAGCCTCCATCTACGCACCTAATGTGGAGCAGGGGAAATTTTTCACACGACTGTCGGCGACGATGGCGTCATGGCCGGGCGTACCCTTGATAATGGGCGGGGATTACAACTGCGTGCTTGACGCTTCCCTTGATCGCTCGTCCCTCCCGGTAGCGATCGCCCCGGTGCAGGCGACTTCCAGAGCCCTCCTTGACTGGGCAACACAATGGAACTTACTGGACGCGTGGCGCGTCCGGAACCCCACCACCCGGGTGTATTCTTACTACTCGGGAGCCCATTCACTACATGTCAGGTTGGACAGATTCATGCTGTCCCGTGACCTGCTCCCCTCTGTGTCTGACACTGACTACCTAGGCTAGACACACTCGGACCATAACCCGCACACGCTGATGTATGGATGGAAGCGCCCGCGCCCGCCTATACCAACGTGGCGCCTGCAACCAGATCTCCTACTCGATACTCCATTCCGAGAGGAAATCTCCGGGAAGATCTTACAGTACTTCGAGGACAATGACGACTCGGCCTCCTCCCCGAGAACCGAGTGGGACGCCTTTAAGGCGGTGACCCGGGGCAACTGCCTCGGCGTCCAAGCTGGCTTGCGTAGGCAGGTGGAGAAAGATCTGCTACAAGCGGAAGAGGCTCTGTTGGATAGGGAACAGGAGGCGGCGGAGGGTGATGATGCACAACTCATCTCGGCTAGAGCGGGCCACGCTGCCTTGCTGGAGCGCCTAAAAAATATCAACTTCGCTGCACATTCCGCACGCACCCACAACACAGGCGACAGACCTGGCAGGCTACTGTCCTGGTTGGTACGGCAGGACACGCACTCTGCATCGATCCTATCCATCCGCACGACCCAGGGCGATGAGGTCTATACCCAGAAACAGATCCATGATGCGTTCACGTCGCATTACAAATCCCTATACAGCTCGCGGTTACGGGCCACGGTGGAGGAAATCACGGACTATCTGGCGCCTTTACAACTCCCGACTGCTACCGCTGCCCAACAGGCCGAACTAGGAGCTGCACTCACTGGTGAGGAGCTACGAGAGGTGATTTTCTCCCTCTCCAATTGCAAAGCGCCGGGCCCGGACGGGCTCCCGGCGGAGTTTTACAAGGCCTACTCCCTGGTATTAATACCGGAACTGCTGAAAATGTATGGGGCGGCACTGGAAGACGCTGAACTCCCAGCGTCCCTGAACGAAGCCAACGTGGTCTCCCTGCTGAAACCGGGTAGAGAAGCGAACGACCTCGGCTCCTACAGGCCGTTGGCGCTCCTCAATACCGATTACAAAATTTTTGCAGCGGCCCTAGCTCGGAGACTAGCGCCACTAGTCCCCACTTTGGTACACTCTGATCAGAATGGCTTCGTACCCACACGGAGCACGTCCTACAATTTATGCCGTTTTTTCAGAGTCCAACGTTATGCGACCTTAGCCTGGCCGCGCTCAGGTTGCATTGTACTTGACTTGGAAAAGGCGTTCGACTCGGTGGAGTGGCCATATCTCCTCCGGGTCCTCGAGAAATACGAACTGGGGGACGCTTACGTACAGATGGTGGGACTCCTTTACCAGGCCCCAGAGGTCCGGGTCCGGACTGGACAGTTGTTCTCGGACAGGATTCGCATCGGGAGAGGTACGAGACAGGGCTGCCCCCTCTCCCCCATATTATTCGCCTTAGCGATGGAGCCGTTGGCCGAGATGCTCCGCAAGTCCGGAGACGCCTGGGGCATACCGCTGGCAGATGGCGTCCACTCGGTGTCTCTGTATGCCGACGATTTGTTGCTATATGTCAGAGATCTCACGACAATACCAGCGGCGATCACTGATATATTTCAGATGTTTGGCGACAGGTCGGGGCTCCGTGTCAACTGGGCCAAGTCGGGGACCTATGCGTTCGGTAGCGAGATGCCACAGTGTGATGTGTGCATGATGGGAGAGACGCTCCGATGGCACCCGACGGTATTTCGGTACCTTGGGATATTCATATATCGAGACCCTGTGGACCTCCTGGAGGGGAATCTAGTATGAGCCATCTCCTCGCTTACGGCCCAGGTCACGTTCTGGAACTCCCTCCCGTTAAATGTGCCCGCCAGAGTAGCGCTGACCAAGATGATAATGCTTCCCCGGCTTCTCTATTACTACACCAATCTGCCGGTGTATGTGCCGGCGCGCATCTTTAGAGAACTGGACTCCCTCACCAGACGTCTCATCTGGAATAAGGGGAGACCCCGGGTAGCACTACAGACCTTGTTTGCACCCACAGACGCTGGAGGCCTAGCGGTTCCCAATCAGGAACTCTATTACTTGGCAGCACAGCTACAGTGGGTTGCCTACTGGCTGAGCGGTAGGAACCTAGTGGACACAGCCACGGCTGATGACATCCTCTCTCCCGTACAGGCGCTCGCACTCTTCCACCCGCTGGCGCGGGGCCGCCCCCCCACGCAGGTCCTTGTGGCAGTGGCGAAACGGTGCTTCATACGGAGCCTCCGGCTCACCAAACTAACGGTGCCCTATGCCCCAAACCTGCCTCTACTGGGGACGCCCCTGGGTACGGGCACGCTGTCTTCGGCCGAACTGCGCAGCTGGACTGCGGCAGACTTGGACGACCTGGGCGGCCTGTACAGCGACGGGGAGCTGTTACCCTTCGAGACCCTAGCCGCGGACACAGGACTACCGGTGGGTCAATTTCTAACACACGCCAGACTCTTACATGAGTTAACGAAGGCGTGGGGTGACCTCAGCCACGAGCCGTCCACACACCTACTCATCCAATACCTACACGTGATGGGGGACGGTTCACACCTTGTACATTGGCTGGCACAAGCCTTACATGGCCACACGCAATTTTCTTCTCGGAGATTGAGGGACAAATGGATGGCCGACCGTGGCACAGACTGGACAGACAAACAGTGGAATGCTATTTTAGCAGGCGCCAGGGTCGTCCCCCGCAATGCACGGTTCAAGATTATACAGTATTACATCATCCACCGTGCATATCTATCTCCGGACAAACTGAACCGTTACTTCGGACTCACTTCCTCGGCGTGTCCCAGATGCGGTCTCCGAGACTCGGACTTCCTGCATGCACTCTGGAGCTGCACACATCTTACCTCGTACTGGTCAGCGGTCGCGGACATGCTGACGGCGGCCACGGGCGACACTCTTCCCAAGACCTGGGAGGTGTGCCTATTGGGACTCTACAAGAGGACCAAACAGACCAAGCTGCAGGCGCGCTTTTGGGATTTAGGCCTTATTACGGCCAAGCGTCTTATCACACGACGCTGGAAGAGTGCTGACCCACCGCGACCTGCGGATTGGCGCCGCTCTTTTGCCGCCTGGGCCTGTGCGGAGAGTGTGTCACTTCACAGGGAGGAAACCGCTGGACTCCGGAAATACCCGATCGCCCAGGACTGGGACGTTGCTCTGATTGCGTATCACCACGCATGCACACAAGCCGAAATAGAGTGCTGTCCCGTCGCGACATAGGGGGGGCTCCCTTGACTGCTGTCCGCACCTAACACGAGCTCCGCCGGCCCTCTCCTACTCCCCCCTCTCCCCCCTGACTTCCCCCCCCTTTTCCTCCCCCCCCCCCACCTCCCCCGTGTCTTTCCCCCCGCTCCACGCGACCCCCCCTCCCCTTCCCCCCCCGGTGACCGAGACCGTGTGTGACGGAGACGTCCCCTGCCGCATTTGCCCTCCTGCCGCCTGTGACACCCGGCCCCCCCCCCACCCCCCCCCTTGCCCCGCGGCTGCAACGACGCTGCCTCCTCACATGTCCCCGCCCCTGCATGACCCATATCGGATGCACCACACACAGTTAGGATCCTGGATACACTACCACACACACGAATACTAGTCCAACAGTTTTTTGGTATGTTTTTCCCTCCCCCCTGTACTAGACTTCCCAGTTCATTCTTTGGTTGACACGGAGGCCGATAATACAGTACCCCTAATTATGCCCGACCACACTTCCTCATCTGTATCTCGCATGGAGCTGCTTAGATACGTCCGGAACTAGGAAGCGGGCGCCCAACAATTCATGAGCCACGAGAAGATATGCTGTTGCCTATATTTTCTGCTACATCGTACAGGGAACTCAATTTCATGTACTGACTGTTGACTTTTCTTTTTGAACGCTCTGGACCCTATCTGCAGTGCTGCTAACTGCGGGCACTACATCATGAGTCACTCCCTGGCACGGTCACTTATGTACCAATGCATTTCTACCAGCGACTGTTTATTTTCACTCATGTATAACTGCTGTGTAAACATGTGCAAACTGCTAGGTACTGTTGTGGCGATAATCAGTTGTTATGACACTGTATGTACGCTTACTGGCTTATCTGTGAATTTAAATAAAGTTTGGGACCATTGGTCTTAAAAAAAAAAAAAAAATGAATTATCAAGCGAAGGCAAAAGCCTGGCTGACAATTTCCTAGAGAAATGTGCCGTACTCCAAGCACCTAGAACACTAAAAAACCTACAGTCGATTCTAGGCTTCCTAAATTTCGGAAGAAAATGTTTTTACAGTATTACTTTATACTATTGCTTTTAATGTATGCACTTTACTTAACTATAAGTATCGCAATAATATCGATCCATTTCTCTTGTATGAGAAAAGAGACTGATCAATAAATAACATCTTTTATTGAACACGCCCGTCTCTTCCTTTTCTCTACATTCTGATGAGACTAAGAATGCACGTACTGACTGAGTAAAATAATTTGCCTTTTGTTCACACGACTCTCGAGATTGACTCTTGATTAGGGGAGAGCAAAGTTGTCATGTTCTATGGTTGTCAGAAACTAAATCCCTTCTTGTCTAATCAGGGAAGTTAATTCCTCCTTGAACATTCGAGAAAGTTTCTAGCGAACTCTGAGCTACGCTGGCAAACCCAAAACTTAAGTCTAGTATCGACAGTAGTAGACCTAGTTAACGTCTGGCCTAGGCCTTTACTGCTGTAGGTATTATTCCAATGCGCAGAGCCTATTGGGAAGATAGGAACTACACTACACACCCACTCAAATCCAAAACAATACGCCTCATTCCAATCCAAAAACAATAAGTCCCACTCCAATCCAAAACAATCTGACTCAGTCCAATCTGCCCCGCCCCCAACTAAATTCAAAGCAATCTGCCCCAATCCAATCCGCCCCACTCCAATCCAAAACAATTCGTCCCACTCCAATCCAAGACAATGTGCCCCACTCCACTTGGCCCTACTCTAGTCCAAAACAATCAGCCCCAATCTAACAGGCCCCACTCTAATCCAAAACAATCTTACCCACTCCAATCCAAAACAATCCGAACCACTCCAGTCCAAAACAATCTGCCCCACTCCAACCCAATCCACCTCCCCCAATCAAATCCACTAAACAATCTGTCCCACTTAAACCAAAACAATTTGACCTACTCCAATCCCAAATAATCTGCCCCACTCCAAAGAAAGCAATCTGCCCCACTCCAATCCAATCCAATCTGTCCCCTCCAATCAACCCACTTGAATCCCAATCAGTCGTCCCCACTCTAATCCACCCCACTTCATTTCAAAACAATCGGCCCCACTCCAATCCAAAACAATCTCTCCTTCTCCAATCTGCCCCACTCTAATCCGTCCCACTCCAATCCTCCCCACTGAATTTCGCCCACTCCAATCCACCCCACTCTGATTTGGCCCATTCGTATCCAATCCTCCTCACCCTAATCAACCAACTCCATCCCAATGCACCCCACTCTAGTCCACCACAATCCACCCCAAACCACTCCATCCCATACCAATCCAATCCACCAAACCCAATCTTCCTGACTTCAACCCAATCCACCTCACTCCAATCCAAACACCACTACTCCCTCCCAAATCCAACCCACTCCAATCCAAAACAATTTGCCCCACTCCAATCCAAAATAATCTGCCCACTCCAATCTTCCCCACTCCAATACAAAAAATCTGCCCCACTCCAATCCAAAACAATCTGCCCCTCTCCAAGTCAAAACAACCTGCCCCACTCCAATAGAAAATAACCTACCCCATTTCAATTCAAGACAAACTGCCCCACTCCAATCAGTCCCACTACAATTCAAAACAAACTGCCCCATTTCAATCTTCCCCAATCCAAAACAATCCAGTCCAAATCCACCCACTCCAATCCATCCCACTCAATCCAATCCACCTCACCCCAATCCAATCTACCTCACTCCAATCAACGCCAGTACTATCCGCTTACCCCACCCCACTATAATCCACCCAACCCAATCCCAATCCAATCCACCCCACCCAATCCAGTTCACCATACCCCAATCCAATCCACCTGACTCCAATCCAACCCACCCCACTACAATCCAAACTATTCCACTCCAATCCACCCCATGCCATTGCAATCCACCCGCTCCAATTTACCCCATTCTGTTCCAACACACTGCATTCCACCCCACTACATTCCAATCCACTCCATTTTAACTCACCCCACCTCACTCCACTCCAATACCCCTTACTCCAGTCCACATCAACCAACCCCAACCCGATCCAACTCACCCACCTCAATCCAGCCCATTATAATCTAATCCATCCCAGCCAGTCCACCCTCCCTAAATCTACCCCACTTCACTGCAGTCCAATCCACCCCACCCCACTCTCCTCCAATCCACCCCACTCTGCCCCAGTCCATTCCACCCAACCCCAGTTCAGTCAACCCCACTCACTACCATCCCACCACACTCCTATCCAACCTGCTCCAATCCAATTCAGCCACCCCAATCCAATCCAACTACTCCACTCCAATCCACCCCATGCCAATGCAATCCACCCTGCTCCAATTTACCCCATTCTGTTCCACCACACTGCATTCCACCCCACTACAATCCAATCCACTCCATTTTAACTCACCCCACCTCACTCCACTCTAATACACCTTACTCCAGTCCACCCCACCCAACCCCACCCCGATCCAACTCACCCACCTCAATCCACCGCATTTTGATCTAATCCATTCCGGCCAGTCCACCCTCCCTAAATCTACCCCACTTCACTGCAGTCCAATCCACCCCACCCCACCCCACTCTCCGCCAATCCTCCCACTCTACCCCAGTCCATTCCACCCAACCCCTGTTCAGCCAACCCCACTCACTACCATCCCACCACACTCCTATCCAACCTGCTCCAATCCAATCCAGCCACCCAAATCCAATCCACCTACTCCAGTCCAATCTACGAAGTGGATCAGCAACTGCGCGGACGAACTCGCCCCACTGAGGACCCCGCCCAACCGACCCGGCAGCAAGAAGGCCCCATGGTTCACCGACGAACTCATGAGTTCCAAGAAGAACTGCCGAGCCCTTGAGAAAGACTGGAGAAGGGAACCAACTCCGGACAACATGACCACCCTCAAGCTTGCCACCCGGAAGCACCACCAACTGATCCGCGCCACCAAGAAAACTGCATTCAAGGACCGGCTGGACAACAACGCACACAACTGCAAGGAACTCTTCAACATCGTGAAAGAGCTCTCCAACCCCAACGCCGGAAACAACGACATCACCCCTTTGCAAGACCTCTGCAATTCCCTCGCCTCCTACTTCCACAACAAGATCGCGGACATACACAACAGCTTCAGCACTCAACCGACGCACGCCACGACCGAACCACCGCCCCCCACCACCACCCTCCGCGCCTGGACTCCGATCAGCACCGAAGACACCGTCCGCATGATGAACTCCATCCACTCCGGATCTCCAACCGACCCCTGCCCTCACCACGTCTTCAACAAGGCCGACGCTGTCATCGCACCCCACCTGCGGGACATCATCAACACCTCCTTCGACACCGCCACCTTCCCGGAGAGCTGGAAGCACGCCGAACTCAGCGCCCTACTCAAGAAACCTACAGCGGACCCCACCGAACTCAAGAATTACCGCCCCATCTCGCTCCTCCCGTTTCCAGCCAAAGTCATCGAGAAGATCGTCAACAAACAGCTGGCCACCTTCCTCGAGACAAATGGATCCCTCGACCCCTCACAGTCTGGCTTCCGAGCCAACCACAGCACCGAGACCGCCCTCATCGCTGCCACTGATGACATCCGATCCCTGATGGACAACGGAGAAACAGCGGCCCTCATCCTCCTAGACCTCTCCGCGGCTTTCGACACTGTCTGCCACCGCACCCTAGTGCAGCGCCTCAGCAACTTCGGAATCCATGAGAAGGCACTGGAATGGATCATCTCCTTCCTCGACGGAAGAACACAGAGAGTCCGGCTACCACCGTACAAGTCAGAGGCCACCGGAGTCATCTGCGGCGTCCCTCAAGGATCCTCGCTGAGCCCCTCCCTCTTCAACGTCTACATGAGCCCCCTCGCGGCCATCGCACGCCAACACAACCTCAACATCATCTCCGACGACACCCAGCTGATTCTCTCCCTCACCAACGACCCCGCCACCGCCAGAGCCAACCTTCACGAAGGGATGAAAGACGTAGCCGAGTGGATGACAACCAGCCGCCTGAAACTGAACTCAGACAAGACGGAAGTCCTCATCCTGGGCTCCTCGCCCTCTGCCTGGGACGACTCCTGGTGGCCCCCCGCCCTGGGCACCGCACCCAAACCGACAGACCACGCACGCAACCTGGGCTTCATCCTGGACTCCTCCCTCTCCATGACCAGACAAGTCAACGCCGTCTCCTCGTCCTGTTTCAACATCCTGCGCATGCTACGTAAGATCTTCAGGTGGATCCCCACCGAGACCAGGAAGACGGTCACCCAGGCCCTCGTCACCAGCCGTCTGGACTACGGCAACGCCCTCTACGCCGGAACCACCGCCAAGCTCCAGAAGAGACTCCAGCGTATCCAGAACGCCTCGGCGAGACTCATCCTCGACGTCCCCAGACGAAGCCACATCTCCAGACACCTGAGAGACCTGCACTGGCTCCCGATCAACAAAAGAATCACCTTCCGGCTCCTCACCCACGCACACAAAGCCCTACACAACCAAGGCCCAGGATACCTCAACAGCCGCCTCAACTTCTACGTTCCCAAACGCCACCTCCGATCGACCAACCACACCCTCGCCGCCGTCCCCCGCATCCGAAGAGCGACAACAGGAGGAAGGTCCTTCTCCTACCTGGCCGCCAAGACCTGGAACTCCCTTCCGACCCACCTCCTCCTGACCCAGGACCACCTCTCCTTCAGGAAGAAGCTCAAGACCTGGCTGTTCGAGCAGTAGCAGCACCCCCCCCCCTAGCGCCTTGAGACCCTCCGGGTGAGTAGTGCGCTCTATAAATGTCTTTGATTGATTGATTGATTGATTGAATCTACCCCTCCACTTCACTCTAATTCACCCCACCTCACCCAAATCACCCTACTCTATTCCAATCCACCACCCCAATCCAATCCACACCACCCCAACCAATCTAGTCTAACTCACTCCAGTCCAACCCAATCCAATCCACCTCACCCCATTTCAACCCACCCCACTCTTCTCCAATCCACACCAATAAAGTCCAATCCACCCCATTCTAATCCACCCCACCCCAATCCAGTTCACCCAACCCCAATCCAATTTAGCTCAATCCAGTCCACCCCAATGCAATCCACCCCACTCAATCCAATCCACCTCACTCCAATTCATTCCACCTCACTCCGATACAACGCACCCCACTGCAAACTATCATCTCCTCTCTGATCTGCCCCACTCCAATCCTAAACAATCTGTCATACTCCAATCAAAAAGAATCTGCCCCACTCTAGTACTAAACAATCTTCCCCACTCTAATCTAAAACAATCTGCCCAATCCAATCTGCCCCAATCCAATCCAAAACTGTTTCCACACACCAAACTGAAACAATCTACCCACTCCAATCTGCCCCAATCCAATCCAATCCAAAACAATATTCCCAGTCAATCCAAAACAATCTGTCTCGCTCTAATCTGCCCCACTCCAAAACAATTGGCCTCATTCCAATCCAAAACAATCTGCCCCACACCAATCAAAAAACAATCTGCCCCACTCCAGTTTAAAGTAATCTGCCCCATTCCAATCTAAAACAATCTGCCCCACTTCAGTCCAAAACCATCTGCCCCACTCCAATCTGCCCCACTAGCATCCAAACAATCTGCCCCCCTCTAATCAACCAACTCCAATCCAAAATAGTCGCTCCACTCTAATCCATCCCACTACAATCCAAAACAATCTGCTCACTCCAATCCACCGACTTCAATCTGCTCCACTCCAATCCTAAACAATTGGCCCCACTTCAATTCCAAAACAATCTGTTCCAATCCAATCTGCCACACCGCAATTCACCCCACTCTAATCTGCCTCAGTCCAATCCACCACACTCCAATCTGCCCCACTCCAATCCACCCACTCCAGTCTGCACCATTAAAATCCACCCCACTCCGACCCGTCTCACTAAAATTTTTCCACTCCCATCCAATCCACCAACCCCATTCCAATTCACCTCACTCCAATCCACCACAATCCTCCCCACACCTATCCAATCCACCCCAATTCAATCTTCCCCACTCCAATCAAATCCAACCCACCCCAATACAAGCCACCCCACTTCCTCCTCAATACAATCTTCCTTACTTCAATCCAATCCACCTAACCTCAATACAATCTACCCCACTTCACCCCAATCCACCCACTCAAATTGAAAACAATCTGCCCACTCAAATCCACCCACTTCAATCTGCTGCACTTCAATCCAAAACAATTTGATCCACTCCAATCTAAAACAATCCGTCCCACTCCAATCTGCCCTCTCCAATCTGCCTCACACTAATCTGCCTCACTCCAAACTGCCACACTCCAATCCACCCCACTTCAATCTACCTACTCCAGATGCGCTACTCCAATCCACCCCAGTCTAATCCACCCCACACTGATGTGCCCCACCCCAATCCAATCCACCCCACTCTCTCCCCAATTTAATCTTCCTCTCTCCAATCCAATCCTACTAACCCCTAACTAATCTACCCCACTCCCTCCGCAATCCACCTAACTTCAATTCAATCCACCCACTCAAATTCAAAACAATCTTCCCACTCCAATCCACCCACTTCAACCTGCCCCACTTCAATCCAAAACAATTGGCTTGAATCTAAAACAATATCTCCCACTCCAATCTGCCCCTCCAATCTGCCCCACTCTAATCTGCCTCACTCCAAATGCCACACTCCAATCCACCCCACACACTCCAATCACCCCACTTCAATTCACCCACTCCAGCCTGCGCTACTCCAATCCACCCCACTCTAATCCACCCCGCTCTGATTATCCCCACTCCCATCCAATCGACCTCACTCCAATCCACCCACCCATCCCAATCCACCTCACTCCAACTCAATCCTCCCCAACCCAATCTTCCCCACTCCAATCCACTCCACTGCACCCCAATCCACTCTACTCCACTCCCTCCCCAATCCATCTCACCTCACTCCAATCTGCCCACTTCAATCTGCCCCACTCCAATCCAAAACAATTGGCTCCACTCCAATCCAAAACAATCTCTCTCACTCTAATCTGCCTCACTCCTATCCGCCTCACTCTAATCCGTCCCACTCCAATTCACCCCTCTGAATTCCACCCCACTCCAATCCACCCACTAAAATCCACCCACTCTGATTTGCCCCATTCCAATCCAATCCACCACAACCCAATCTACCCACTCCATCCCAATTCACCCCAATCCAATCTTCCCCATTCCAACTCAATCCACGCACCCCAATTCAATCAACCCCACTCCCTCACCAATCCCCCCACTTCAATCCGACCCACCCCACTCATATCTAAAACAATCTGCCTCACTCCAATCCAAAACAATCTTCCCCAAACCAATATGCCCCAATCCAATCTAAAACAATCTGCCCCACTCCAATCCAAAACAATCTGCTCCACTCCAATCCAAAACAAGCTGTCCCTTTTCAATTTTCCCCACTCTAGTCCAAAACAATCCAGCCCAAATCTACCCCACTCCAATCCACCCACTCAATCCAATCCACCTCACTTCATCCCAATCTAATCCACTTTACTCCAATCTACCCCACTCCACCCGACTATAATCCACCCTGACCCAACCCACCCCAATCCAATCCACCTCAACCAAATCTACCCCATCCAATCCAGTTCACCCTACCATATTCCAATCCAATCCACCTTAATCCAGTCCACCCCAATCCAACCACCCCACTCAATCTAATCCACCTCACTCCAATACAACCAACCCCACTGGAATTCAATCTACTCTACTCCAATCCACCCCACAACCATCCAAACCAACCACTCCAATTCACCCCATTCAATTCCACCCCAAACCTATCAAATCCACCCCACCCCACTCCAGCCCACCCCACCCCATTCCACTCCAGTCCACCCCAACTCAATCCACCCCACTCCAATCTAATCTACCCCAGCCATTCCACTCTCCCTAAATCTACCCCACTCCACTGCAGTCCAATCCACCCACTCTACTCCATTCCACCCCAATCCATTCAACCCCACCCCAGTTCAGGCGACCCCACTCACTTTAATCCATCCAGCCCACCACACTCCAATCCGCTCCAATCCAATCCACCCACACCAATCTAATCCACCCTCTCCAGTCCAGTCTAATCGAACCCCCTCCAACTCCACTCTAATTCACCCCACTCCCAACCACCCTTCTCTAATCCAATTCACCCCACCCAAATCAAATCCACACCACCGCAAACCAATCTAATCCACCCCATTCCAATTCACCCCAATCCAATCCACCTGACTCCATTTCAATCCACCCAATCCCACTCCATTCCAATAAAATCCACTCCACTCCAATCCACCAACTCCAGTCTAATCCAAACCCTGCAGCGCAGTCTAATTCATCTCCTCCTCTCTACTCTAATTCACCCCATCCAAACCACCCTACTGTATTCCAATTCACCCCACCCCAATCCAATCTACCCTATCCAAAACCAATCTAGTCCACCGCACTCCAATCCACCCCGATCCAATTCAAGCACTTCATGACAATCCAGCCCACTCCAACCCAGTCCACTCACTCCAACCCAACCCACTCCACTCAATCCAACCCACTATACCCCAATCCAATACACCCCAGTCTACTACAATCCAATCCATCCCACTACCTCAATCCACTCCTATCCGCTCCACCCTATTCAACCCCATTCCACTCTACCCACTCCACTCTATGACACTCCACTCTATGACACTGCACACTACAATACTCTCTGTCACTGAGCCACTGAGCTCTAATCCCCTCTATTCAACTCTACAACACTCTACTCCTCCTACTCCACTCGGACACTACTCCAACAAATACAGTCCACGACACTCTACTCTCCCCCACTCCACTGTACAACCCTTCACACCACTAACTTTTAGCCATGCTGAACAGCAGCCACACTGGTGTACAACATGGCAAAAACACATTGCCATGCCATGCCAATAGCTCTTGTATAGGCAAGATCTATTGGCTTTGCCAATACTTGTTTTCTCTTGAGAAAGCCTAGTGACTTTAAATGTCACTATATCCTCTGGACCAGAGAGACAGGATTCACTCGGTTGAATAGGTGTGTTGCCTGTTTTCAGAGTAGCACCTGCTCCTTTTATTGGCTAGGATGCATTGGAGAGGTCGACCGGGCAGGTAGAAAAAGATTTTTACGTGTAGATAGGTAGATACCCACCTTTTCAAACTTTTTGGGGTGAGATTGAATAATTTAAAATTGATTCTTTTTTATCAGCAGCTAGTGAAGGTTTCTCAAATATGGTGCTATCGACTGGAATGTGATTGGCTGGGCCTTTTAAAGCCATGTAAAAAAGCACACTGCTATGTTTTGGACTTATTGAAGCTTTTTACTCTGAAGTGTAGGTACTTTGGGCTTGTGTGTATATTTGCATTCAAAACTCCTTATATAGCAATCCTAACTCATCTTATCAATCACCACTTTAACAGTTACTAATTATATTTGACTTTTTACACAGAACCCATTCAGTGATTTGCTTCTTTGAGAAAGAACAGTTTGCATATGCCGTGGGTTGCCTCGTGTTTTTTTTTAATCTATGTTCTCTTTTAACACTTTTGCTTGATTTTAAATATAAACAGTGCAGTCTAATTTGCACTAGTCAATTTTAGGTACGTAAATAATTTATATATGAAATGGCATTTCAGTTCAGCTACACAGCAAACACTATGTTACAATAATTTCAGGACTATTTTAGTGAGCAGAAACATAGGACAATCCATTGCATCATGGAAAATATATATATTTTTTAATAAAAATCCATTAAGAAAATGTTTCTGCATAATAAATAGCCATCTTCATTAAACCACTTGGATTGGTTGTGCTTTGTTGTTAAATTACGAGGCATTTCTTAACCACAGAGTAAAGTGAAATGGATTGGAGATACCTTCAAGAAACATCTTCTTGAATAAAAACATACAGTTCTAGGACAATAACGTCAATCCTACATAGTGCATCGTGCCAAGACACCATTATAGATAAATGCTAAAATACAAATTCACATTATTTGTAAGTGCAGCCTGACTGAGCCTTAAAAAGTGCTACAGTTCATATTATTATTATTATTATTATTATGCGTTCTTATATAGCGCTCGATTACCCGTAGGCATCTCGGCGCTTGCCTTGGGAACCCGTCCTGGCTTTTTCCCTGTGAGATACCCATACTGGGCATCCCCAAGGTGAAAGCCAGGCATCCCGCCGCAGGGGGGCCATATTACAACCTCCGAACAGCCAGTTTATCCCTTTCCACTCCATCCATATGAATGAATGAATGAATGAATGAATATAAAACTTATAGAGAGCTAACTTAGCCCAAGGGCGTCAAGGCGCTATCAGCAGAAACAATATGCAAGCAGGAGAAGAGACACTCAGACCAACATCTAAGGAAACAGCCACGTCTTTAAAACCTTTCGAAAAAGAGTGTGTGATTGTTGCCCCGAAATATCCTCAGGGAGGGAGTTCCACAATTTGGCCGCGGCAATTGAGAAGGCTCTCCCGCCCTATCTCACCCTATTAAACCTAGGAACAGTGAGGAGATGTTTGCTTGCTGACCTGAGTTTCCTAGGATGGGCATAGTGTTGAAATAAGGCTTTAATGCCATCAGGGCCCAGGCCATAGTAAGCGTTGTGGGTGAGGCAGAGGGTTTTGAACATAATTCTTCGGTCCATAGGGAGCCAATGTAAGGAAAGAAGAGAAGCAGAGACTGCGTGGTACTTAGACAGGTCCATCACCAGCCTGGCAGAGGCATTCTGCACCAACTGTAGGCGCCGCAACAGACCCTTGGTAATGCCCAAATAAAGGGCATTACAATAGTCCAATCTGGACAATATTTGCGCAATGATCTCTTGTTTGTGTGAGGCAAATGAAAGAAACTGCGAATTCTTCCTTATAACCTGGATTAGACTAAAACACGTAGCCACAGTCCTGCTAATCTGCAGATTCAAAGAAAGAGAATTGCCCACCAGTACTCCCAAATTTTTTCCAGGGGAGACAGGACTTGGGCTAGTGCCCAGAGAGTCCAGCCACCACTCCCCGGACCAAATGTCCAACTTGTCACCAAAAATGAGAACCTCCGTCTTCTCGCCATTTGATTTCAGATAGTCTTGCACCATCCATGAAGAGACTGCTTGCATGCAATTTTTTTAATTGCGAGCGGAATCACTGATGTTATGAGTGATGGACACCATTATTTGCGTGTCATTTGCATATGACAACACATTCAAACCAAAAGATTTTACCCCTTTTGCAAGCAGGGCAACATAGATATTAAAAAGTGTGGGGCTGAGGGAAGAGCCCTGAGGCACCCCGTATGACAAGGGGGTTGGATCAGAATAGAAAGTTCCCAATTTCACTGTTTGAGTCCACTCACTAAGGAAAGAAGTGAGAAGCCCTAAGGCCGAGCCCCCAATCCCTATCACCCTGAGGCGATCCACAAGTCTCAGTGGGGATAGGGTATCAAAAGCTGTGGTGAGATCAAGTAAAATTAATAAGGTGGTGTGACCTGCATCCACCTGTATACGAATATTGTCAAAAACAGCAGTGAGAGCAGTTTCTGTGATATGACAGCTTCTGACCCCATGTTGGGAGCCATCAACGATTTGATGGTCCCTCAAATAGGCACAGAGGTGAGAATTCAAGTGAGATTCTAAAATCTTAGCTGGGACAGGCAAGAGAGAGATGGGACAATAATTTTTCAGGTCCATCGGGTCCAGTTAGGGCTTTTTTAAAAGTGGCTTAACTGCTGCAGCCTTCCATGCCAGGGGATATTGCCCCTCCGAGATGGCTACATTTAGGACAGTGGTGAGATGTGGTAAAATAGCATCTTTAGCACATTTTAGAACCTTCAAGGGACAAGGATCCAAAGGCGATCTAGACTTAACCCCTTCTAATAGATGGTCTATAATCTCTGGTGACATACTCGGAAAAGCGAGTAAACTCAGAGCCACCTTCCTGATGGAACTTTCCGTTGGATGAGTTACTGGCTGGGCATCTAAGTCCTGATTAGAATTTAAAGCTTCCAACTGGGCATAGATATCTGAGATCTTAGTGCCAAAGAAAGCTGAAAGCGTATCACAGAGCTCCTGTGAAGACTCCACAGGGTCAATAACTGGAGGAGAAATAAGGGAGTTTACAATGTAAAGAGCTCTTTGGAGAATTTAATCGACTTTGAGATTTTTATGTAGTACCATCCCTTTCCTCCATGATAATTGCTTTGCATGCTTTCAAGCATTGTTAATGCAATTATCTGCCTGAAGGTGCTAGGAAAATGTGCCATAGTCTTTCCGGCTTCCTACACTCCTGTCTCAATTTACACAGTCTATCGGAGAACCAAGGTGAGGAGGGCCTTTTTCTTGCTGAATAATGCCATTTTACAGGTGCTAAGGTGTCCATAACTCCTAATAATTTTTTAGATGACCCGTCTGCAGCTAAATTAGCGCTTAAATGTCCTGAAAACTGAAAATCTATGAGACAATTAGCGAAAGCCTCGTTACTAATCAGATTAGGATTCCGTTTGTCAGCCACTTTCCTATTTTCAGATTGAGTATTCCAAGATGCAGAGACCCTTAAATTAAAGGGAATGGCAAAGTGGTCTGACCAGGCTAGCGGAAGGGGCTCCCCCACCCTAATACGATGATTGTTAGAAAAGATCCAATCTAGGGTGTGGCCCACCGCATGTGTGGGGGATGTAACCATTTGTGAAAAGCCACAGCAATTCATGATTTCCAGGAGGGTTTGTGTGTCATGGCTTAAGCTATTATCTAAGTGAAAATTAAAATCACCAAGAAGTGTAAAGTTTGTTCTTTCTAGGTCGGGCTCCAGAGGACTACAAAAATCCTGACTGAAACATGTCCTAGGGCCAGATTGTCGGTAGCAGAGAACCCCAGAAAACCTTTCCGTGGGATGCGTATTTATAGAGAAGTATAAGCCTGGTACTGGTCGAGAGATGAAGTGAGTGATTCAGAGCGACAGGTAAACGTATCCCTGAACAAAATACCCAATCCCCCCCTTGTCGTCCTGCCCTGTCCAATCTAGTTAGGCAATATCCAAAAGGAATAGCCTCTACAAGGTGGGGACCTGAGTAATCATTAGCCCATCTTTCAGTTACCAACACCCAGTCCGGTTTACATTGTAGAACAAAATCTTTAAAAGCCACTTTGTTTTTAATCAGGGATCTAGCATTAATGAGGAAGCTCTGAACTGATTCCTCCGAAAAGGAGGAAGAACCTAAAGCCTTCATAATAACAGAACTCTCCACTCCTCTCCTTATAGTGCCAAAATCACACGACACACAAGAAGAAGGCCCTTTCCTAGCAAGTGTTTCTGGGTCTAAATTATGTTTGCAATAAGCCCTAACCTTGCGCAGTTCCAAAAGTTCCTCTCTTGAATACCTAATCCCTACCTTTAAACCTGGCAGAGAAGAACCAGCATCCCAGGCGCCAGGCGCAGACGGGCTTGCGATTGGCGCGCCGGCAGAGCGCCCGCTGCGAGCGTCCACTGCGCGGCAGGCAGGGCATTCTGTTTTTCTAGGTTTCGTGCACTAGAGCGCTGACCCCCCCATCCCTGCCACTCGCCAGCCGGCAAAGAAGCAATGGGTCCGCCTACACCCTCCACAACAAACGGTAGAGACCGCGGTGGACCGGGGTGCAAGGCGGAGGAACTAGCAGAGCTTACTTGAGATAATGTAAGTGCAAAATTACAGATGGTGATGTGCAAGGAAGCAAGCTAAAACCACAAAATATCCACAAAGTTTTAAAAGAAGTTAAAAGACAGTATGGCCCCAAACGAAGCCATTCAAAATGGACAAAGCTGCCTGCATGCGTCCGCTGTGCGGCGGGCAGGGCATGCTGTTTTTATAGGTTTCACGCACTAGAGTGCTGAACCCCCATCTCAGCCCCTCGCCAGCTGGCAAAGGAGCAATGGGACCGCCTACACCATCCACAACAATTGGTAGAGACTGCGATGGACCGGGGTGCAAGGTGGAGGAACTAGCAGAGCTTACTTGAGATAATGTAAGTGCAAAATTACAGGTCGTCATGTGCAAAGAAGCAAGCTAAAACCACAAAATATCCACACAGTTTTAAAAGAAGTTAAAAGACAGTATGCCCCCAAAAAAAGCTTTTCAAAATGGACTAAGCTGCCTGCATGTGTCCGCCGCAGTAAACCTTTCAATTGCTCCAATCCTTTTTGCATAGGCCTCTTCAAAATTTTTTGTTCAATTCATTTTTTTATACCATTCAAAGTAAGTTGGTACTCTTGTTGTGCTCCATTTCTGCAGAATCAAGGATCATGCCATAAAGAAACAATCGCAATAAATGTTTCCTCCCTTTTACTTTTGGCAAAGTTTGTCTCTGCTTTGACAAGCCAAAGAGCACCCCAGCGGCCTCCGGTTCAACTCTTATCTGTAAGCCAATAATAGGAGCAACAAATAGTTTCTCCCAAAACAGGGCCAGCATTGGGCAGGTGAAAAAAGTATGCAGCCAGTCTCCTCCTCCCATTTGCTGATAGCAAAAGCATCTATCCTCTAATTATGGACTTATTCTATGGAAAGCTTTAAGGGGTAAAGAATGCCACCCAGTGCAACAAAATTACATTTGCTTCAAGTGCGTGGCCCTTAAGGCTTAGTAGTCAAGTTGCAAGATTGCTTGCCACTCAACATCAGAGGAGGAACATTGTGTTGCCTGAGTGATCTTATCCCAGACATTCTTTACTAGGTGGCATTCTCCTTGTCTCCGCAATAGTCTGTACCAAATTTTCACCACTCTTAGCTTTACTCTGAAAAAAGTAGCCATTGTTGGTGATGAGCCTACACTAGAAAAGAGACAGTATTTTTTCAATAGATGTGTAATCTATATATATCCACAAAAAAATTTACAGCAACCCTCACCCCAAGCTTGAAGCTCCTGTCAAGTGATGCATCTCCCTCTCACCCCAAAAATGGCTCAGTTCTCTAAAGCCATTTGCAATCCAAAACTTTAAATGGCTGCTCTGAATATGTAGGCCCAAGATTTTATATTCCCTGAGCTGCAAGTATTCATGCCCTGCAACCCGAGCATTTATGAAATATACTGACTAAAGTCTGGTACAATACTCCTGCAGTGTCTTATATCTAGGTTTTTTGGGGAGTTTATCTGTCTTTATAAAGAACGGAAGCTGAGATCCATCTTCCTTCACCATCCTATCCAAAAAAGAAGCTATCCAAGAATCCCTTGAGGTCTATTTTGCAAACCAATATGTCTATAAGAGAGGTTTTATAATATGTACGTATATGGGGTAATGCCACCCCCCCCCTGTTTAGTTTCCAGTTGCATCACAGAATATTTTACCCTAGGTACCTTCTTGTTCCTTCAAACTGTCAAAAAAGTGCTTCAAGTTCTCATCGGGACATTTGTAAAAGGAAAAATCAATAAGGGTAAAATAGACATTTTTAGAAGAGTAACTCAGTCAATTAGTTTGAGATGGGAGAAGTGTCCATCTATCTAACAGGCCCATGCTTTTTTTCAGCATTGCCTCATAGTTCAATTTGTGGAGCTCTGCATAGCAATTAGTTGCATATATCCCCAGGTATCGAATCAGGTTCGAGGAGAGAGCTCGCCTAGATGAATACCGGGGAGGATACTACATGAGGTGTTGAACATCAATATTTTTGTTTTAATGTGATTCATTTCATATTCACCACTTGAATGAAATTGCTCAAATTCTGCCAACATTGTTCTAATAATTGTTTCTTCAGGCCTGAAATATAAAATTATACCATCCGTAAACAGTTTCAATTTAGACACCCTTCTATTGGTGGTTCAGTACCCAGATTTGTCCTGATCCTGACAGCCATTGGTTCAATAAAAAATGTGAACAGTACGGGTGACAAGGGACAGCGCTCCTGAGTTTCCTTATTTATATCCTGCTAAATTAGAATTTACAACCCATCGTCTTGAGACCATAGAAAAGATCATCGCAATTCATGAGGTGAAATGCTTTCTCAGCATCAACCATCATTATAAGTGCGGGTATCTGATTAGTGTTAACAAAAATCCAGTGCATGTATTAGAAATCCTGTATTTGATGACATCAGCCTTCCTACCACAACACCTGTCTGATTATTGTGAATCACCTTCTGGGCAGCTGGAGTAACCCAATTTGCCCAAATTTTCATCAATACTTTATATTCTGTATTTAATTGACTAATTGGTCTATACGAGTTTACGCCACTAGCATTCTTTTCTTTCTTCACATAACTGATGATGGTGGATTCCTTAAAAGTTAATGGAACCTCTCCTCCTGCTTTCACAAAATTAAAGAGCTCTACTAGGAAAGGTATTAGCTCTTCTAAAAACAATTTATAAAGTTCTGTTGGAAGGCTATCATTCCCACAAGCCTTCCCACAGGGCATTGAGGCTAAAGCCTACTGGATTTCTAGTGCTGTAATATCGACAACTAATCCCTCTGTCTGAGCACTTGACAGCTGCGGTAAGTTGATATCCTTCTTTCAAAGCCATATATTTAGTTGCGTACAGTTTTTGTAGTGATCTAAAAACATTTCCCACCTTTTCCTTTCAGAGACCAGGACCCGCTTCCTCAGTTCCTGCAGCTCAGTGATTAATGCAGCTTCTTGCTTCACCGTTGTTGACCAAATCAGAAATGTGCCTACCTTCTGGCTTTTTTTGCATACCCGCTGTGAGATATCTATTATACCAAACTCCATTAACTCTTGCTTGGCGCTGGCCAATTGCAGTTCCGCTACAGCTCGCTCCCCGAAAGAACTTACCTTCATCTGTAAGACAGTATCAACTGCCAATTGGAGTTCAACTATTCGTGTCCCCTGAGTTTTAGATTGTGAGGTCATAAAAGCCATTATCTGGCCACACATTGTTGCCGTGAAAGCTCCCCAGACTGCAAAACGTGTTGCAGTGCCTATATTCACCTGAAAAGAATGGGATACATTTTTTCATGTTTGTCAACCATTCCTGGTTAGAGAGAAGGAGATGATCCTTCTGCCACCTGGACATTTCCCTTCATCTAGCTTCTATTTCTATGTTGACAGTGATCACCCAATGATCCGAAAATGAATTAGCCCATAATTATGAATCAAGACAATTAACAAATAAGAAAATAATCTGTAGAGGAGGCAGACTGAAATTGACGAGAGTAGCAGGTGTATTGCCGAATTCCTGAATGGTTCCTACGCCATTAGTCAATCAATTAGATCAGTACTTTTTCAGTATTTGGCTTCAGCTGTTTTTTGTTTTATTCAAGGTATTCCTTGCCAAATCCTGAATATAATTAATGTCCCCCCTAGAAATATGGGACCCACCACTCCCCTAGCCACATCGTTGATCTTAATGATAGATTTATTATTGTGTGTAATCAGGGCAAAATAATTCACAACATTGAATACATTTCCATTCACCCCAGCTGGGATCCAAATCCATCTACCATGGGGATTGCTCTGGACTCGAGTGATCTCCCAGTACATCCTTCACCCAAAATAGTTTGTGGGGCCTTTTAAAGCCATTCCTGCAGAATCAAAATATGCCTTGGAGTAGCATTTGGGAATAAAAAGCTTTTGTGCATTTGTCTTTAGATGAGTTTCTTGAAGAAACAATACTTGCGGAGAAAAAGAAGTTAACCATCTGATTAGACTGCTATACTTTTGCTTATTAGACACACCATTGACATTGTCTGATAATGTACGTACTTTAAGGCCCTTCCCCAAAAAACTTTCTTTGGATTAAAGTCTCTTGAACAATAAAGTCCATAGCATTACATTCCCCGAATCACTGACATATTATCGAAAGACACATTATCGTGATACAAAAATATCGGCACAAATATATCGAAAGCATTAATATCGACATCCTATACTTAACTATAAACATACAAAAATATCGGGTATACAATATCGATATACATAAACACCGATATCAATAATATCAACTACATACATATCGAAGGTAATAAATATCGATAACATTAAAATAAATACACCAGAACAACAATATCGAAAACAATAATATCGTCAACAATAATATCGTCTATTTAAATATATCGAAATAATATTTTTATATATAAAAATACTTCCAAGCAAAATATAATCTTTTTTCCAATAAAATACACACCTCTCATTTAAATATATTTATAAACATTTTTGTAACCTTTAAAACATATATTAATTATAAAATATATTACCAAAATACTTCTATAAAATTATTTTCCTTTCTTTTAGACATAAATATATAGCATTTGCCTTATCTAACAACATAAAAGTTACAACAGAAATTCTAAAATATAAACTAACCAATCAACACACAGATTTACTAATATAACCAATAGCAAACTAATTGCTAATTACAATCCTCTATATAAACAATTACCGACTAAACACAAACCACATGCTAAAACAAACGAAAGGAGATACATCTGTGGATGAACTGCACTACAACAACAAAAACATCGATTTTTACTGGATACATTCATGGATTTCAAGTAAGTAACTCTAATAAACTAAATATAAGTAGCGGCTAAATTGTTAATTTAGTACGAAGTATCCACTTTTCCTTTTCCCTACAACTACAGAATACTCTAATAATAGTAAATAACAGACAACTGATTTCTGAAAACAAAGAAACTACTAAAGTTTTAAATATAATCTCAATATTACGTAAATGGTTAAATCTTTTAAATAAAATACAAGTTATAATGAGTAAATCATATGCTTTTTTAATTTCTCTCCTAACGCTACAGAATACTCCACTAAAAAATACAAGACTACACAACTCAAAAACAAAGATACAACTAACTAAGTAAGTATAGTTAAACACTAAATTAACAGCTACAATCTACACAAATGAGCACATGTTCTAAATATTTATACATACTTTTTATTTTCTACTACCACTACAGAAAACTCTACAGACAAAAAACAGAGAAGAAATTTCCGAAAACTAAAGATACAACAAACTAAGTAAGTATATTTAAATACTAAAGAAACTGGTAAAATGTAACAAATAAAAACACACGTTTACATTTCTAACACATACCTAATTTATATTTTCAGATACCACTACAGAAGACTAGACTAAAAAAGAACAGATAACAAAACTCCTAATTCAAAAATAAAACTAACAAAGTAAGTATATCCAAACACTAAAGTAACTGGTAAAAATCACAAAAAATAGCACATGTTCTAAATAATTACAAATATCTACTATTTATTTTCTCCTATCACTACAGGAAAGTCTACTAAGACAATACAGATATCTAATTTCCGAAAACCAAAGATACAAATAACTAAGTAAGTATATTCAAGCACTAAAGTAACTGTTAAAGGTTAAAAACCTAAACACATGTTTATATGTGTAACACATATGTACTTTTTATTTTCAGATACCACTACAGAATACTCTGCTAAGAAAAAACAGACAACCCTACTCAAAAATCCTATCTAGAACTAACAAAGTAAGTATATTCACAATTTTTATTAAAATCCTACACTTATTAGCAGCCAATTTTATACCAAAAGTTGGCACTGAAACACAAACTATATACAAAATCTAACAATAAAACTTACATTTATTTTTTCCTAACAGATCAAAGAAATTCAGAAAACACAGTCGACATCTAAAGAATAAAGCATATCAAAATATCGCACATATTTCGAAAAAAAGTAAGTATATACAATACAATTGTTTAATTAATTAATTTTAAATACAAACATTACCTTTTAAATAACTATTAAATATATCTCTTGTAGATTTACAAACTAGAAAATGACTGAAGGAGCAGAATTTGTAACCAGCCAGAAAGGAAAGCTATTACTCTGCTACATGGGTTACACTTATACCCAAGAGAAACAATTTGGGATGAAAGTAAATTGGAAATGTTGCAAATATTATTCCAACGAGTGTTATGGAAGGGCAACAACTAGAGAAGCAACTGTACTTTATACTAGGGAACACAACCACCCACCAAACATAACAGAAATAGAAGTTAGAACAGCATTAGAAAACATAAAAGAGGCAAGAACAGGATCCCAAAAACCAACCAGCGTCATATTAAAAGAAGAAATTCCCAAAATCCCAAAAACAGCAACAACACAGATGCCAAATATTCTTGCACTAAAAAGAACTATAGCACAAACAAAAAGAACTACTACTACTACCACACCACCTCCAAGAACATATAGTGATATAAGTTTAAATGCCAACCAAATTATAATTTTAAACAAAGTACCATTTTTTCATTTACGACAATGAAAGCAATGATAAAAGACTTATATTTTTTGGAACAAATATGAACCTAATAATACTTCAGCAAACCCAATATTGGATGATGGATGGGACTTTTAACACCTGTCCTAAACCTTTTTTCTAATTATACACTATACATAGCCTATATCAAAACTGCAACATACCTCTGCTTTATGCACTACTACCAAATAAAACTAATTCCACATATATGGAATTATTAAATATAATCAAACAAAAAACTAATGACTATTCCCCTGAAAAAATAATCCTAGATTTTGAGCAAGCAATGCTTTCAACCACCTTAAAAATGCACCCCCATACCTGCATCCAAGGCTGCTACTACCATTTAAACCAGTGTCTATGGAGACATCTACAAAAGACAACCTTAAGCATAGAATATGCAACAAACTCATCTTTTGCATATCAAATAAAAACACTCATTGCACTGGCTTATGTCCCTGAAACAGACGTAGCAGAACACTACAACATTCTAATAGATAGCACCTTTTATAAACAAAATGAAGCAAAATTGAGTCCTTTTCTAGACTACTTTGAAGACACCTTGGTAGGCAGACTCCATAGATCTGGCCACAGAAGAACACCTAAATTCCTAATACCCTGGTGGAATGTTTACAAAAGCCCCTTAAACGGTGAATCAAAAACAAACAACGCAGTTGAAGGTTGGCACAATGCCTTTACACAATCAACTGGCAGAACTAAACCAAGTTTAGAAAAATGTAGTAAATGCCTACAAAAAGAACAAAGCTACCAGGAGTTCCGAATGGAACAATCCATTACTGAACTAGTCCCTAAAACATCTAAACAAAACAAACAAATACCTAGAACAACAAGTAAGGTTATATCCTAGTACAAAAGGCATTGAATACCTAAACATAATTGCCAAAACACTACTCTAAATAAATCTGAACACCAAACCAGTCCCTAAAAATGAAACCTAAACAATCAAAATAACTTTTAAATCTTTCTTTTCAACACTCTTGAATGTATGCAATATATATAATATTTAATTACATATATATGCACACATTACTTACAATTAAAAACAATAAAACACAACAATAATAATAATAACATTTCCCACCCACAAATAATAAAATAAAAATAACTTACCAAGCATTTCGCAAATCCAGTAAAATCCTTCTCCAACAAAACAATCCAGTTAGTGAAAAGTTGACCCAAAAAAAAATGAAAAAATACAACTGTACCAAATTTCGACAATCCATCCACCGAAGATCCTTCGAAAAACCATAAAAATCCCGAAAATTGGTAAAATATACAAAAATCGCTCCAGGAAAACCGAAAACTTTAAGGAAGTGTTTGAGATCCATTAGTTAATAAAACTAACAAACACTTCCTTAAAAAAAAAAACGCTCCTTCCGATATGGCGAACACCTACAACAGAAATATATAAAATATACATTCCCACCCACATAAAACAACACATAAACAACTACTAACATTAGTATTAACATTATATTTCTACTACATATACTTTAAACATAGATATAATAACTCTCCAAGCAAGCCTGAAACAAGCTAAAACTACGAGTCGCTACCACACGTAAATAAACGATCTCAAAACTTTAATACTACTCACTTACATCTAAGAACAGTAAATAGTACTAGACTACTCTCAAAAACACATTAAAACACACATTAAACATATAAAACAAACCTTACCTTAAGTGACGTTAAGTTTCTCCCAACCGCGAGCTGCTCTCCATCGAAATGACACAAAACGACCTAACCCGGTTACAAAATAAAAGACCCAAAAGTAACAAAATAGTCCAATATAACAAAGATATTATTAAATCTTTCTAAAATCACCTAAAATATTTAGAAAATCACTACTATATTTTATAAAATGTTTTTTTCTTCCTTGTATAAAATAATTGTGAAATTTGTATTAAAACTGTACAAATAAATATTATAAAAGAAATAATATTTATTTAATTTTTTTTTAGAAATGTTATGAAATGTTACTAAATATTATAATATCTATTTTCTGTTTGTATAAAAATAAACCTATCTTGGAAAAAAATGGTATACAAATATATTGTTTAAAAAATTAATACTAATATTTTAAATATTAGTATTAATGTTAACATTGTATGTACTAACAACATATGTAACACTATAAAACTGTCAAATAACATTTAACAATGGTATATTTTCTTATTATTATTTAAAATTAAACTTGCTTTTGTATTAATTTATTTGTTTTAAAAATATACATTTTTCACAAATGTAAATAATATAATTTGAAATTTATTATCTGTGCAAAATATACAATGCCTAATAAAGTTATATTGTTGAAATAAATATTAATATTTGTCTGTGTTTTTACTATTATGATCTTAAAATTATTTTTTTTCCCATACACACAAATATTATATATTAATTTATATACATAAATAAACAACTCTTCCCACACTAATCCACATAAATATCAAGTAGTTGCTGGACAATAATTAAATATAATGTACTATTCCCACTCCAGTCTACATAAAATTAAAGTAGGTGCTGGACACTAATTAAATATAAATTACTATTCCAACTCCTGTCTACATAAAATTGAAGTAGGTGCTGGGCACTAACTAAATATAATTTACTATTCCTATTCCAGTCTACATTAAATGGAAGTAGGTGCTGGACACTAATTAAATAGAATTTACTATTCCAACTCCAATCTACATAAAATTGAAGTAGGTGCTGGACACTAATTAAATATAATTTACTATTCCCACACCAGTCTACATAAAATTGCAGTAGGTACTGGACAATAATGAAATATAATTTACTATTCCCACTCCAGCAATTGGCTTACTCTTTTGTGGGTGGGTGTTTGCATTTGCATGTCCCTCCCTAAACCCCTCCTTGCATTTTCCTAAGCCTCTCCTTGCCAAGCTCTAATTTCCTCCAATTTAGTGGTTAGGATTCCCCATTTTCTAGCCACTCTCCTAAGATTCTCTCACATTTACTACAGAAACGTATAACTACATGAGCGCATAGCGACATGACAGGCAGTTTAGATAAGAGACCAAATTTGCACCTGTTGGAATATGAAAAGCTATGCTTCCTCCAGTATGGTGCCTGTTTCTGCAAGGATGCTAGTTAGGGCCTAGTAGATGACATGAGCTCTCTCGTCCTCAGAAATAACAATGTGGGCATAGTAGGACTCAGAGCCTAGATACTGGAGGTTACTGTTTTCTTCCCTATTGAGCTAAATCTAGTTTGAAGAAGGCAGAATGTGGCCACATCACAGTGTAAGTCTTATGGAAGCAGCACAATTACTTCTAAGAAGACTCAAAACAAATAGGCCCCAAATGCAAAGAAGCAAACAAACCATAGGGAGGCATAACGCTTTTAGTCTCGTGCAGGCGCAACAAAGCTTTTTTTTTTTTTTTTTTTAAAGGTCAGACACCTGACATGTTTCTTAGGAGGCTCCCACTATTCACTCCTGATGACAATCACCTCCATCACTGGCACCAACGGTGCTTAGTGTGTAGAATAATAAGCGCTAGACTCGAATCATTCACATGAGATAGTGACGTATGCCGCCCTACCTGAAGTTCTGTGTAGTTGCATCTGAGCCTCATTGAGCAGGGATAATGTAAACGTACGGAGGCAAGTTTTGTTTTTGCTGCTCCACTAGACAGTTTGGTGACACATGGCCCTTCTGTGACCAGGGATAAGGAGCACTTCCCCTACTTTTCTACTTTTGGAGCCTGACTACACACTCCCTGTACAGAGCCACAGATTTTGAAAGTCAACCAGAACCACACAGTTTGCTGCCCGCAGCCTCATGAATACTGTATGTGTGTGTGTTGGGGGGGGGGCTTGCAATGTCCCATGATCAAAGGATGCCAGCACAGCTGCAGGTAAGAGCGGGAGCGGGCGGAGGCCTCCGCCGCTCCCAAAATTCGTGCCGCCCAGTGCAGTCCGCCCCCCATTGTTACACCACTGGAACCACAGTGGCATTAAAACTGATGGGCCAGACACCTGCAGCAGACTAGTACCCTACTGTTATAATACTGAGGGTCTTTAATTTGAACAGGAGGTCACAACCTCATGTGCGAGGTCACTGTTAGTGGATTTGTTGCATTGAAGTGCGTGATGAAGAAAATAGGGTGTAGAAAACAGTCCAGCAAGATAAACACATTTTCTAGGACTCATGCTACCCGGCCAGAGAAGGAAATTCTCATTCTCGTTAAAACGGAGGGTCCTATCCAGCGACAGGGAAGTCTGAGACAAAAATGTGCAGTGCTCTGCATTACTTTTCACCAGACAGCATGCTGCAGATCCATGCTCTGATGCTCAGATTCATGTGTTGCTCCCTTTGTAAAACCTCCTGTTCACGTGTGCAAACTCATTTAACAGACCTGCCCTTTTTGAAAAAGAAAAATGGGAATGAGGATTCTTTTTTTCAAATACTTCTTAAAAAATAAATTTAATTAAGAGGCTGAGTACCAGGCTAGTCTTACCTTCATTCATATAATTAGCAGCATATAATTGATTGGGTGTTATGGTGCATTACTTTTGTAACTATTGTGATGCCTTCTGTATAGAGCGCTTGGTTCTCTTGAGATTAAAATGCTATTTGAAGCCATGTGATGTACATTACAATATGATAGAGTTAAGCACTCACTTTCTACCGCTGTCATTTTCACTCTGAAAATACTGTTTAAGATTAAAAACCTCTAATCAAACTGCATAGCCGCTGCTAGATTGGTTTTCAACAAAAATGAAGATGACAGGCCTTATCATTCATGAGCATAAAGTTGTGAATACAGCCTCATGAACACGAATCGACCCCGGGCCTTACAGTAGTATGTTCATACCTGGAATGACCATGGATGTTTAGCACTCCTGCTGACTCACCCTCTGCAAAGCAGTGGAGCACGAGCCTGGCAGGTAGGCGAACCGACTTATTTCCTGTCAGTGCCTCTCCATAGGGGCAGTGAGGAATCCAGACTTGGGCAATTTTTAAATCCATGTCTTCTTGGCCCCATTTATTTCCAGAAGAGGCACAGCAAGGGAGCAACGAGTAGCAACAGAAGACTTAAACTGCTGCCACAACATTTTGCTTAAATCAATACAAATCCCCAGGGATGTAACAAGTTGTTGCCTTGCTTTAATCTGTGATGGGAAGGAGTTCCATGGGTGATGTGGGGGTGTTATCATGCATCCACCCAAAGTTGTTGGCATATTCACAGACTTATTAAGACTAGTAATCCAGGTAATGCGTCAAAATGGTATGCAATCCCAACAGAGGAATAACAAGGGGAACCACTTTTATTTCTCCTCTTTATTTGCTCTTTCTGCATATGCTGCATTCTGCAGCACACATAGAAAGAAGAAATCGCCTCTGAGGGTTGTTTTTAGGCTGGGCAGCCCCACTCGCAGCACAAAAACAATCCTGCATGTAGCACAGGCACCATTGCACCCTGGTGCAAGGGTGCCAGTGTTGGCACTAGGCAGCATATAGTTCACCACCGCAGAGAGAGAGCAGGAATGTATCCAAACACAAAGGTATGCGGCAAAGTGACAATACGGAACACAACATGTTGTTCTTTGTTGGCTACCTTAGGCTATGAACTCAGATCTAAGTTTTATGGTTAAAGAAGCCTCACCCACATAATGTGACATGCTTCATCATCTGATTCCTACCCCGCATTGGTTAAATGATCTTGAGTGCTGAGACATTCATTTGGGGAACATAAAATGTAAGTAAATGTATGTAAATAGTTTTTTCCTTAAACAGATTGCCAATTGTTAGACAGTTGTGCTAGGTAGGCAGCAAGATTTTAAAGTTGTAACATGGAAAAATAAAGTATTTACGTCATAACAAACATGGGTATTAGTTTAGGGGGGGTGGATGCTCCACTCAGACAAAAAGCGCAATCCTTGTAAGGGGAACCACAAAAGCCACTAAATTAGCCTATGGTTAAACCCGCTGGTAGCCTGGTACCAAGCAGTCAGGCGTAACTAAGAAGTAAAATGTAAAGTATTTATGCAGCACACAAACCATAATAAAGTGAAAGCACAACAAAAGAAAAATCTCAAACAAATTTAGACAAATAGAGTAATGCTTAATGAATAAAATATCAGAATGTCAAACAACCATTCAGTAGAACTGGAGATATACCGTTTCAAAGATGTATGTAGACATAGCACTTAAAAGCACAAAGTGTCATTCACTGTCTTCTGGTCTTGCTAGACTGGGGGGAAAGTCACAAGTTCAGCCTGACCTTGATGGAGCGTGGGCAGATACAGGGATACAGTTACCTCTCAAAGTCCGGCGTGAGGAGTTCTGTTCACAGTGGAGGAGGCTGCGAGGAACAGGGAGAGTGTCGTGGATGGTACTAGCTGTAGCACGAAGAGAAAGCTAGGCAGTGTGGGCTGTCATTGCTGTTGATGGTTAGAGCTTGCTGTTGCTGCTGTAGAGTGAAATGCAGATCTTGAGTTGTCAGTTGCAGTTGAGAGAAGAGTTGAGTTCACTACCACTTTGTAGTGGGGGTCGCGCGGGCGGCAGAGTCCCGGCTTGAACCAGCCTGTTTGTGCTTGCCAAGAGGCCAAAAATTCTGAAATTCTCCTTTTCTTTCAGAGAAGTACACTCTTTGCCAGCCAAGAGTCCAATGCCTGGGATGGCACCATTTAGGGATCACATGACTCAATGGTTGAATGAGAGAACACATGATATTCATTTACTATTCAGCATAGCTTGACTGCCATTGATTTTCTGGACTTTACTATTAAAGTCGATGTTAGAACTGGCTATTTTTGGTAGGCTAAGGCTGACGCCAAAGCCAGGCAGAAACCACCATTCTAGTCAGGGCAAGGGAGTCACACGCCAAGATAACCCCTGCTCACCCCCTTGGTAGCTTGGCACAAGCAGTAAGGCTAAACTCGGAGGCAATGTGTAAAGCATTTGCGCGAGCACACAACAGCAACAACATACTAGGCACACCACAAAAGGAACTCCACACAAGGTTATATAAAAATAACTTCTGTATTGTAAAAATCACATCAGATAGAAATCACACATGTACATTGTGCCAACTGGCACGGGCAATATTCACAAGGGATTATTTACAGGACCGGGCCACATGGGCCACTGTCAGAATCAACACTTCTAGAAATAGCACTTTTAGAACTTAGAATAAGTATAGCACAAAATAACAGTTGTAAATCACAACCAGTAACTACTGGTAACAGGTAAGTACCACCTACGCAACCCTAACCACCTTAGGAGAATGTCACGCAGGGGACCAGGACCTCACTAGGACCACCTGTACTGGAAAGAACAACCACCTAAGAATAAAGTACATTTAGGGGTATCAGCAAGAACACATTACAAATGATGCATCAAAACACATTCAGAGGTGTAGGGAAAAGGTAAACACATGATGTATAAAAACACATTCAGCGGTGTAATATTAAGGCACATGATGCATCAAAAACACATTCAGAGGTACAGGGAAGAAAAAACACATGATGCATAAACCAACACATTCAGAGGTGTAAAATCAAGGAAGACACATGATGCATAAAGACATTCAGAAGTGCCAGACCATAACTTAATAGCGCAAAAACACATGATGCCCAAAAACATTCAGAGGTGTAAGATCAAGGTGCGTAATCATATTAAATGCATTACATTTCCTAGCACCACATCATATTGCGCAAAACTCACATTAGGCAAATACCATCACATAGATAATCACATTGCGCCTAAATAAAATCACATACCAGCCCCAATCTAATAAAGGGACTAAGGAGCCCTGAGTCCAGAATGTCAGGGCGCGCTGCCAATGCAGCGCCAGTCAGGGGTGCGCCACTGGCGCAAAACCTAAATGTTGCAGGTGCCCACTACTTGCTGGGCACCTGGGAACAGTCAAAAGGCCTAAACGGTGCAGCTGCCCACTAATTGCTGGGCAGCTGTGAAGCAGAACTGCGGCAGGGCTCTCACTAGCCCTCAGGGACCAAAACTGCGCCAACTGGGAGCCTTCTAGGCTCTGTACACACTACAGGGGCCCTCTGGAGCACTCTGGCTCCTCAACAACATAATGCCCCCAAGTCCCTCGTGGGGACTCTAGAGTCACTGTGGGCCTTGGAGCACCCTGGCTCCTAAAACAAATATGGCCCCGTCTTTGGAGTCCCCCTCTCTGGGGACTCGAAACTACAATGGCGCCACGAGCCTCTCAGGCTTTTAAAACAGATATGACCCCGTCGTTCGAGCCCCCCCTCCGGGGGCTCGAGATCCAGGAAATGCCCTTGGAGGTCGTAGGAATCCCGCTCGGGGACTCCAGAGCACAAATTGCCACCGCACTTGTGAACCAGGACTGGGGAGGGGGCGGGCACCGGCAATGTGCCCGATGCCCCCTCTACCTTAAACAACCTCGGGCCCCACTCACCGGCTTGCAGGGTTCCTTCTGTCTGGGCGGCCGGGCAGCAGTGCGGCACCAGCGGGGCTCTCCCTCCACCTTGGGAGCCCCGCCGAACTTCCTCTTCCACTGGCGGCGGCTTCCCCAGGCGCGGGGCTTCCTTTCCCCACACGGGAGCCCCCTGCACCACACATTCCTCGGGCGCCCTTCCGGCCGGGTTGCAGGCCCCGCCCCTGTCACGGGCGGAAGTGCCTGACTTCCGGGTCGTTGGGCTGCAGGCAGCCAATGGCAGCGCGGCCCCTCGGTCGGGCCTCTAGGCTCCGGGGTAGCGCGATAATTTCTCAGAAGTATGGGGTGGGCTCCCTTTTGAAATTTAAAACAATAAACGCTCAGCATACCCCAAAAAGGGCACAAGTGGTGGCCAGGCAGCAGGGTGGGCACCTGCCTTGAAAACGAAAGCGCTCCCAAGCGCTAGAACAAAAATTAAGCGCTCTTCAGCGCTAAAGCACAAATTACATCGCTTCTAAGCGCTGAGGGGACAGACAGCACGAGGCTCCTCAGGAATGGCCCCCCTCCAGAAGCCAGGGACCCAGCAACCAGGCCCTCCTAGGAGCAGAGGGCAGGGGGGGTCAAAAGGGAGTCCTTCACCCCCAAGTAAAGCAGAGGGGTCCCTAAAACAAAGTCCATCCAGCATCCAGGGCCATCAGGTATCCAGGGGCTGGGCAGGGCCCAGGGATTCCCCTGGGCCCAAGCAGCAGCACGCCCCTGGTAGGATTTAAGTCAGAAACAAGAACCAATTGTAAGGGGACACAGCCCCTTTTTATACTGCAAATTCCTTTGTCTAGCAGGGTGCAGGCAGTGTGAGAACCAGCTAGAACTGGCTATAGGGAACTTCTTTCAGGGTGAGGGGCATAGGCGACAGTCGCCCAGCAGGAGGTGGAGCCAGCATTGTGGCAGGCAGGCACAGCCCTATTCACTCCTAGGTGCCATCTCCTCCCAATTCCCTGGCAGCAGATGCAGCCTTTCATCCACGGGCTCCTGGGGCTCCCCAGCCCCTGCCACCCTCAAACCAGACAGTCAATCCACAAGCAGGCCCAGGCACTCCTGGGCCAGGCTCACCAGCCAATCACACGGCAGACACAAATTACACAAATATGCCAACTTCTAAAAGTGGCACTTCCGCACTAGACACATTCATGCCGCATACATCATTACGCAGCATTCAATCTCACGAGTTCGTACATACCAAACTCGACCCTGCACTCCCCACACATCAGGAACTACCATGGGCATACATATTCCCCATTCATTCCTATGGGAGGGCAGGTCACTCACCACACATACACAGAGAGCACACACACTTTACACTGTACCACAGTGAAAAAGTGCGCAAAGGCCTAAAGTCACCAACACCAGGTTCCAGAAACAGGCTAGGAAAAAGCAAAAAGTTTCGGGGTAAACCTTCCAAAAGGGCCAGGCCCAAAAGTCGACAATGGTTGTTTTTACACCACCTTTTTCAGGAAGAGTAGCGAGCTAAATACCCTTTTACGATATTCCAGTCACCATCCTAGGAATCTGAGAGGCAATTTACCCTATGGGCAATGTCTTCATCTCCAGAGAAATTGCTCATGCGCATCACACTACTTTCAGGTATCTGATGATTTGCTTGCCCATCTGGCAGCAAGGGGCTATCCCAAGGGTTTACAGGAAAAAGCCTGTAAAATTGCATGGTTTTGCCCTAGGGAGGTCCTGCTTGAACCCAAACTGTGTGGGGATGATACACAGAACAGAATGATCTGTGTAACTACTTCCAGCACACGCAGTAATGACATACAGAACATTATAAACTGGCACTGGACCCTGGTGACAGACAAGATTGATGCAAATGAGCTACCCATGCATGCCTTTAAGAGAGGTAAAAGCATAAAAGATCCTGTGGTGAGCTCTTATCTAGGGGTGCCACCGAAACCTTCCCCACTCACACTCTGGAATTCACTTCAGGTTATAGGTCATTCTAAGTGTGCCAGTTGCAAAGCGAGTGGGATGACCTTAGAAATCAAGATTTTTAGGCATAATGACACAACTATATTGAAAGAGCACAGAAATTGTAACAATGTAGATGTCATCAACATGATCAAATGTCCCCATGTCTTTTTATATGTTGGCCAAACATGTCAGAAGTTAAAAACCTGCATCCTTCAGCACTGCAGCAGGATCAGGTGTAAGGAGCAAGGGGCAACTCTTGTCAAACATGTCATCACATTCAATAATTCAGTAGACCAGTTAAGATGGCTAGTAATTGAGAAGGTCAGCATTAACCCAAGAGGTGGTAATTTCGAGAAAATTCTAAACTTGCAAGAATGCAAGTGGATTCATCCTTTGGACATGGTGCCTCATGGTCTCAACAAATTTGAGGAGATTTCGAGGCAGGTGGCCACCCTGAGTAATGGTTAACGCAGTTGGGTGGATGCATACATTTCCAAGGGGATGATTGTACTATACACTATGGACCTGATTCACGCAGGTAAACTGAGAAGAAAGTCTAAATTTACGACTTTCGATATTCACAAAGGGCATTTATGAGTAGTAAAGTTAGACTTTTGTCTCAGTTAAACTTAAGACCAAAACTTCCATTTAACTGAGACAAACGTCTCACTTTACTTCTCGTAAATGCCCTTTGTGAATACTGAAAGTCGTAACGTTAGACTTTCATTTGTTTACCTTTATGAATCAGGCTCTATGTATACCCACATTACAAAGTTCTATGACTGCCCTAAATGATGTATGGTATAACATTTTATTTTGCATTGGCTTATACATGTCCTTTAGACAACTGTGCAGATTAGGAATCTTCCCAGTGTTAATCATTAAGTACATGTATAAACAGTACAATTATGCATTAATTTGACAGATTTGTTGTATGGTATTGAACATTTTGGAGGCACACACAATGTGCGCATGAGACAGGGGTTGTACTGTATTACTAAGGCACTATTATATTCGTCACCGATTGGTCGAAATTCCCACTGTATGTACTTCTATGTAACATCAAGGGCAGTAACAAATGGAAATTTATATATTTGTTTTAGTTGTATATAGCGCAAACTTGACTCAAAGGTATCGGGTATCATGAACATTGAAATATTAATAATAATGTATACAGAAATGTAGATGGAATGTTGACTGAAACTGCTAGTGAGCTGTCTTTCTTCTCTGCGGGAGGCTCCCCTTTCACCCCTCAACATCCTGGTGGGACTCCTGGTCCCAGGGTGCACCGCTGCTTCCAGAGTGGACACAGCTGCTGCTGGGGGAGGCGCTGACATCGCGCTACAAAGCGCCGTCTTCCCCCACGCAACGCGGGACCCGCACCGGCGGCGACCGGGCAAAGCCCGGGGCAAGGGCGGGCCCATTCGAGTACAGAAGATGACGGGCCGGGCCCCCCCTCTAACTTGCCATATACGAGAAGGTCAGTTTACACTTCCTGCTTTAGTTTGCTAATGGTATCAGCCTAGCTTTGGTTTCTAAAAAAAATACCTTTTGTCTTATTACTGCGGCAGTGTGGTCTTTATGATGGCTTTTGCTCGCGGAAAGGGGAAGAACCCGCCTATGAGCGGGTCTGTCGCTGGCACTTTAGATCAGTTCATAATCAATGCAACTTCGGTTCTGGCCCACGAAAAAGCAATGACCGAGCAGAGATTATCTCTGGAGACTGTACAGCCCAAACACTCATCTCTGGGAGGGCTGATGCACGTTTGGTCTTCTGAGAGATACGTGGATGGGGCCATTGAAATTCCTGTTCGGGGGAGAGCTATTGATCAGTTGCCACATGACCCAACCATTATATCCAAGACTCCCCCTGATGTTAGATTGTCTGGCGGTCTTCCTTTCTACGCTGCCCGAGCAAGTTTTCTTCATCATTGGCGGGGATTTTAATTGCCATTTTGAACCTTTAATTGTCTTACCCCACCCCATTACGAGCGAAGAAGACTCAACTAGGGGAATTCCAATTTGCAATCATTACCCAATCAAGGCTTGGTCTCCCCTAGTTTTGCAGTTGACTACTCTCACTCCCAACTTCTCATTAAGGGCTTGTAATGGTCACTTACCTGCAGATAACCCTGGCAAGTTTACTTTTGGGAGGATTGGTCAGAACTCAACTATAGACTATGTCCTGGCAAATGTGGATTTCTGGCATAGGATCATGAACTTTCAGGTGCAGTCTCACATGGAAAGTGATCATGATCCTTTGGTTGTAACTTTGGACTGGTCCAAACAGGTACCAGGTCAGGTTGACAATAGTTTACCTCCCACTGACTTGCTATTAACAGACGGGGGCAGAAGTATCCGTTGGGGAACATTTACACAAACACCGGAGGTATTGGCATCCCTGTATTATAACAGAAACAAACAGGCACAGTGTCAGTCAAACTGGCCACTGAATCACAGCAGTGGCTTCTTTGCTATGGCGGAGGAGCATTGTTCCCCCCCCACCCCCCTTCCCAGCTGCCTCAAAACGGCAGGAGACGAAAAATAAAACAATAATAAAAACACGCTTTATTATCGTTTTAATTTTCCTTTCCTGCTGAGTCTTTGTGGGTGGGGCCATGGGGGATGACAGGCTGCAGGAGGCGTGGTGGGCACTGTTGTCAATGCGCATGACGATTGAGCCGGCCAAACCATCATGCCCACTGAAGCTGTCTCCAGCCAGAGCTGCACTGCTCCTTTGGAGACATCAGGCACAGGCTCCCAGTCTCACTGGAAGCGTAAATTCAGAGCGCTCAGGCCAATCCTGATGCTGCTGTCATGACATGAGAGCAGCATCAGGATTGGCCGCAGTGGACTCTGTGAGCCTGTGCCAGTGGAGGAGAGGAGCAGAACATCGGGATGCTGCCGGCTGCAGGTATGTTTTTTTGTCATTCCCTGACCCCCTCCCCACCCCTGCCAGCCACTCTTCCACAACCCCAGCTGCTACTGCTGAATCAAGTAAATCAAAAGTGTACATTGGTCTAGTTTCCAGAGGACCTTACAGCAGTGGAACCCTCCAATGTTCGCACATGAATATATATTTGAGCAGCTCAACGGAAGCATTGCCCTAGGCCAGTGCTATCTCTGTTTTACCCTGAAGTAAACCAACCTACCATGATCTATGAAGTCCATGCTCTCAGCCAGTGCCTAATGTGAACAAAAATAAGTACTTGGGCCCTCGTCAGGATGCCACTGCAGTTTACACCACCACTGCCTCTCCCATAGCTACAAATACAGTACCAACATACTACTAATCACCACACTCTTGAAAGTGTAACATAACATTCTAGGACCCCAAAGCTATAAAAACGGCCTAGGTGGTACTTATTAGTCATTTTGATCGTGGATTGAATTAATAATCAGCTTTTGTGCTTATCCCTACATTTGAGTGACAGTGCCACCGTGTGGCAGGCTGTCATAAGTGTTGGTGTTAACAGTTAACTGCCGGTGCCGAGCACTGCAACCCACCAGGTCAAATTAAGCACTGCAGAAACTCTGCGCAGTATCGGTCTTAGCAAATCAGCAAACCGTTTGAGGCAGGAAAGAGATCGCTTTTGCCCTCAACCAGGTATTGTCAGTGAGCCCTGGTTGAGCTCGTTGCGGAATGCACCATCTCATCATTCTCCATGTCCTTGGATGAGAAGGCAGGATCAGAGGAGTGTAAAAACTTTACAATAGTATCAGTGCAAATAAAGGGCGACGTTAATGTCCTGCAAGCACGGCACAACTGTAACCCACAGTCAAAAAAACTTAAATAGGCCTTGGTTCCTTCTAATACCAAATGAGCGAGACCAAACGGCAGAAGTCATTGAGACCGGCATACTCAGAGCACAGTGCTGTCATTCCCTGAAATGTGCTTAAAGAACTTATGACCATCAACACCCACCAGCACAAGTTGACCACTGCCCACATGTCTTCCACCAGCGGGTTATAGGAAGAGCTAGTTGAAAGAGACAATGTGCTAGGCATTTCAACAATACAATCTCCTCCAAGTAAACACAATTTCACATTTTCAGGGTTGCTGACAGGATCAAATCATGCATATTTGAACCTCATCTTTTAACATGTACAGGAGCGGTTGGCAAGTTGAGTCAAGGTTACTGCAGATAGAAAAATGTCATCTACCACAAAAAACAGATTGATAATGCAATAAACACCGGTACAGCCTGCTTACTTTCATTTCTTGTCATTTTAGGTTTTGAGTGGCTATTTTTGTGGTGATAAAAAATGTAACAAGCATTGGCATAGCCAATAGGTCTTGCCTTCGGGACCTTATAAGTATTTAAATATGCAGCACAATATCCTTGGTGCAAAATCAACTGTTGCATGGCTAAACACTTATAATGTCCCAAAGGCGAGACCTATTGGCTATGCCAATGCTTGTTTTCATTGTTGCTTCTGGGGCACCATGAAGAGGATTTGTTGCGATTAAGTGGCTATCAAACGTCAAAAATTTAAAAGGAGAATAGCGTATGTATAACAGTTGGTTTCAGTAAGTTATTTATGTCTGTAGGATAGAAGCATGGAAGTAAGTTAGTTTAGTCATGAAACTGTTAAAAGAATGGGTTTCACTTTCTTGGCGTGAAAAAGAGGAGCTGGTCCCTCACAGTTTAAATGTGGATTTAAACCCTGCATTTAAACGTGGGGTTAAACCCTTCCCTGTTTACCTGACACTCACTGCAGTGGGAGGGAGTGATGGTGTGTTTGCTGCCGCCTGCCTACCAATCACTGAGGAGAGGAGATTCACAGAAGGTCACCACTATAGGTGCTGCACACTGAGAACACATGAAGAGAATGCTTCCAGATGACACCTGAAATGACTTAATACCAGAAGTAAATCCAGTCAACCGAAGGACAGAACTCAGTATAAACGTCCAGTGCCATATCTAGCTTACAGACAAATGCAGCTTGTTAGTAGAAGGAGTGCACGAAAACTACTCCCATTGTGCTTGCAATAAAGCTTGCGGCCTGTCCAGCATCCCGCTCTAAACAAAAGTCTATTTTGGAAAAACTAAGAAATGCCACTGCTTCCCACGACAGCTGCTTCCACAGCCTGGAGCCTGGGTATCACCACCTGTGAGTTTCCAGAGGCCAGAAGTTCAAAGTGAAGCAGGGTCAAGTCGCCTTTCATTCTTCCAGGCTCGATAAAATGACTATCAATATGAATTCAATATAAATATTTAATACAATATTCACATAATACTATCCTTCAAGTGAATATGACTTTTTAATATGAATATCAAAAGTAAAATAGTCAGATTTTACTCTCAATAAAAACCTGAATGACGGAGAGATGTGCGTGAGCTCACTGCTCATGAGTATCTGCTTCCCAGTGACAAGTGCTGGTACTTTCCCCTTGGTAGTATTGCATCCCTGCTAAGGGGTGCTGTACTCTCCTCTTGTTAGTAACACATCCCATTGGTGAGAACCGGTACTCTCCTATAGGTAGTAGTGTATCCCCGCTGAGGAGAGACAGTACTCTCCCATAGGTAGTAATGCATCCCCGCTGAGGAGCGCTGGTACTCTCCCATAGGTAGCAGTGAATTCCCACTTAGGAGTACTGTTATGCTCCCATTGCTAGTAATGCATCTCTGCTGGGGTGAGCTGGTACTTTCCCTATCAAATACAAGTATTCGAATCCTGCAGGATGGAACATTTAAAGCAACCCACATGGCCTGCCAGCAAAAAACATAATCTGGGCATCACAGCAGATAGAGAAACATGGGCTGCAATCAGCCTAAGCGTGATACATTTCTGTGCATGTGCGTGGCGCATGCGTGAAATACCCCACCCGTTAACCGTGAAGAGAAAAGTAAAATGAAGAGACGGAAGGCGAGAGGAGGGGGCGAGTGCTTTTCACTTGCGAGAGCGAGCAGCGCCAGGAGCGATAATTGCTTCCATATGGCGCTGCGCTCTCCCGCAAGTGAATCGCCACACGTGCATGCGTTGCAATTGAAGGCAATGGAACGTGTGCACGATTTTGGCTGAAACGCCAAAGCGATCGCAAAAGGTCCTTTTGCCTATGTAGCACATGCGTGCTGCGTAGGCAAGACCTAAAAATGACCCCATGGCAAGAATGGACTACCTTAAGCAGTCATTTGGTAGCCTATCGTTGTCAGATTTTATCAATCCATCTCCTTTAATCTATAGTAAGTTAGCAGCCAAGCTTCCACTTGGGAAGTACCTTCAACAATGGCAATATTATTGTTCTAAATGTGATTTTACATTCTCTTTAAATATCTATGCCCTGAACGATCCTGAAAACTCCATAATTATGATGAACAAATATTTACAAACAGAAGACAATGGCAGCATAAACATTTACAGTATTACCTGTTTGACAGATCTTCAATATCCTTAATCAACAGGCCTCCTTGGTGTTTGCACAAATTTTTGCACGCACTCATTTTGTCACCATCTTTATATATGACATATTTTTTTCCATCTTCATTATTTATTAAGAAATTGATCCCATCTTTAAGATTGGAGACTTCCTCTGCATTGATTGACAGCAAAATTGGGGGCTTTTGCACACCTCTGTGAAAACAATAAGCATTAAAGATTATTCAAGCATATGTGGCAGGTAAGCAATATAAATTATTACATTGGATAATTGTAAATGAAAAATCTTTAAAGGAACTTTCCTAAAATGAGCTAATAATGGGGATCTTGTGCTAAAGGTCGGGTTGTAAAGGGGTTTGTGTATTTGCACTCTAACTGGGTTGAGACTCAACTCTGCACTCTCTCTGAACTAATACTCTGTCACAGCTCAAAAATGTTGTCGCCAGAATAATTTCAGCTTTACAAAACTCTGTAAAAATGCCATACTAGGCTGAGTTTTTTATTTTTATTTAACTCTTGTGGATTTGGCAGATGCAAGGCACAAACACATAAATGTTTGCGACTAAGCATGCAATATGAACAAGCTTTACCAAAGGTGACAGATCTGATGCGTTTTCACTTACAAGCCAGACCTGTCGGAATTATCGAACCTTACTTTTAAAAAGTGTGACCTATTTACTTTGCCACTGATTTTTGTTTTAATGTCAGCCTTTGTCCCTTTTTTAGGGATGGTGCTACAATCCCAAAATTGTATTAATAGCTGCAATCTAAACATGGTAACTCTGTAATTGGCATTGAGGGCAGGATGCAGCTGTCCCATGGATTGTTGCCTGCTCGCTCCAATATAGTCAATCCAGGGATAGTTTCCATTTTGCAAATGCATACCAGTCCCTTTAGAGTACTGCCATCTAGTCTATGGTTTGTCATCTGAAGTTGCAAATCATAGACACATGGCACTGCAATTTGGGTGGAGGAAGAGGAAAGCCGCTATCATGTCTTCTCCTGCCGAATCACAATACGTTCCAACAAAGGTGCCATTGTGTGGCAGTTAGGGGCAAAGGGTGTATAGATGTGGTTGGTGGGGTTTTGTTGTGGTTGGTGAACCAATAAAATGTGAATAGCATTTATTTTTGTAGTAAATGAGTAGTGTGCATTTCCTGAGACTGTATTATGTTTTAAGATTTTGATGGGTTAAGGTGGTGGTTGGTAAACGATAAAACTGACAAAAAGGGCAGTATTTCTGGCCCTAGGATTCACCGGAGCAGGCAACTCCCCTTGTCCTCCAAGCGCTTAGCTTTGACGCTTGGGCTGAGACGCCCTAATGTTAAATAGCCCTAGGTTAGGTGACCTTTGGCCAATGGGAACACTAACCAATCTGATCCCCAGCCCTAAGCCCTAGGGCCAATGGGACACCTGGCCTTTTTAACCAATCACAATAGCATCTAATCAAAAACCAAACCCTAAGCCCTAAGTTCAATAGAAACCCTAGTCCTAGGGGCACAGATACAGCATCCAGTAAGAAACGCATATAAGGTGCATATGACCTGAAACACAAAAGGATGTGCACGGGGCAT
Organism: Lissotriton helveticus; assembly: GCF_964261635.1. Lineage (NCBI taxonomy): Eukaryota > Metazoa > Chordata > Amphibia > Caudata > Salamandridae > Lissotriton > Lissotriton helveticus. The sequence goes on along the minus strand of NC_136063.1, from coordinate 885,925,087 downwards.
GGAGGTGCTCCTGAAGTCAGAATCTCCTTGGATACAGGCAGGTACTATCCACACTCTATAGTTCCTGTTCAACCCTGCAGTAAGGCCCAAATTCAAACCACTAAAAATACTGCTTTTCGTGCACTTAAGGAAATCACCTATTCTACCCAAAAATGAGTGCTACATACAATATCCAAACACAATTTAAACCACAAAGCAATTTAGACAGTCTCTTAAACATACTATGGGTAGGCTCTGGGGTGTATGTTGCCTTTTTCGCTTGCAAAAAGGGGTGGCAGATTGCCTTCTAGAGGCATTAGCACAGTATAGGGGGAAAACCAGTAGAGAAATGTAAACAGTCACGGGTCGAAGAAAGCAGCAGTTTTAAAAGTAAAAATTGCACAGAAAAAAAGAGATACATTTAAACAGTCACAAGTAGAGGAAAAAAGAAATTTATCTGATTTATAAAAAGAGAAATCCATTTACAGACTACAAAATCCATATCATATTCAAGTGTATGGCATATTAATACAATAGAAAATGTTACTTACCTGCCGTAACAATCTTTCTGGTGGATACTCGACTTGCAAATTACTCACCTGCAGAGTTTCTCACTACCAGGACATGTACAGCATTAAAGTTCATATCCTAACTTTTATTTAACCAGCACTCTCCTCCAGGGGTTACCTAGGGCCTTCCTTAGGTGTCACTTATATGTAATAAAAAGAGAGTTTAAGGCTTGGCAAGGGGTTTCAAATGCCAAGTAGACGTGGCAGTGTAACACTGCATTCAGGCTGCAATGGCAGGCCTGAGACATGTTTTAAAGTGCTACCTAACTGGGTGGTACAATAAGTGTTGCAGGCCCACTGGAAGCATTTCATTTACAGGCCCTGGGTATATGGCATACAAAGAAAAACCAAAGGTGGTGATGGACGGAGCGTTGACAATACAGACACTCACCCCCAGTCAACTGATCTGGGTTTAATCCATCACCGTTCTTTAGCTCACTCCGCCACCCCAGTTCAGACATGTCCATATGCAAATCAGTCTGACCATGTGCCTCATGGGAACAGTCCAGCCCGAACTGCCAAGCCATGTCTTCCCTGGACCGGAATCAAGCTTCCCAGGACCGGTTTCCGGCATTACAGCCTTCTTCAGCCGGGCTTGCTTGACTCCAGTGGCAAAGTAAGCAAGGGACTCACGAAGTGGATCAGCAACTGCGCTGACGACCTCGCCCCCCCTGAGGACCCCGCCCAGCAGACCCGGCAGCAAGAAAGCCCCATGGTTCACCGAAGAACTCAAGAGCTCAAAGAAGAACTGCCGAGTCCTCGAGAGAACATGGCGCAGAGACCCAACACCTGACAACATGACTGCCCTCAAGCTCGCCACCCGAAAACACCACCAACTCATCCGCGCAACCAAGAAAACCGCATTCAAGGAGCGACTCGACATCAACGCACACAACAGCAAGGAACTCTTCAACATCGTTAAAGAGCTCTCCAACCCCAACGCCGGAAACAACGACATCACCCCTTCGCAAGACCTCTGCAACTCCCTCGCCTCCTACTTCCACAACAAGATCGCGGACATACACAACAGCTTCAGCACCCAACCGACGCACGCCACGACCGAACCAGCGCCCCCCACCACCACCCTCCGCGCCTGGACCCACATCAGCACCGAAGACACCGTCCGCACTATGAACTCCATCCACTCCGGATCTCCAACCGACCCATGCCCTCACCACGTCTTCAACAAGGCCGATGCTATTATCGCACCCCACCTGCGGAACATCATCAACATCTCCTTCGACACCGCTACCTTCCCGGAGAGCTGGAAGCACGCCGAACTCAGCGCTCTACTAAAGAAGCCATCAGCCGACCCCACCGACCTCAAGAACTACCGACCCATCTCGCTCCTCCCGTTTCCTGCAAAAGTCATCGAGAAGACCATCAACAAGCAGCTGGCCGCCTTCCTCGAGACGAACGGATTCCTAGACCTCTCCCAGTCTGGCTCCCGGGCCAACCACAGTACCGAAACCGCCCTGATCGCAGCCACCGATGACATCCGAGCCCTGCTCGACAACAGAGAAACAGCAGCCCTCATCCTCCTAGACCTCTCCGCGGCCTTCGACACTGTCTGCCACCGTACACTAGTGCAGCGACTCAGCAACGTCGGAATCCAGGAGAAGGCACTAGAGTGGATCATCTCCTTCCTCGCCGGAAGGACACAGAGAGTCCACCTCCCCCCGTTCAGATCAGAAGCCACCAAAGTCATCTGCGGCGTTCCTCAAGGCTCCTCGCTCAGTCCAACCCTCTTCAACGTCTACATGAGCCCCCTCGCAGACATCGCACGCCAGCACAACCTCAACATCATCTCCTACGCCGACGACACCCAGCTGATTCTCTCCCTCACCAACGACCCCGCCACCGCCAGAGCCAACCTTCACGAAGGGATGAAAGAGGTATCCGAATGGATGAAGAACAACCGTCTGAAACTGAACTCGGACAAGACGTAAGTCCTCATCCTGGGATCCTCACCCTCCGCCTGGCCCCCCGCCCTAGGCAGCGCACCCAAACCATCAGACCACGCATGCAACCTGGGCTTCATCCTGGACTCCTCCCTCTCCATGACCAGACAAGTCAACGCCGTCTCCTCGTCGTGCTTCAATATCCTGCGCATGCTACGTAAGATCTTCCGGTGGATCCCCACCGAGACCAGGAAGACGGTCACCTAGGCCCTCGTCACCAGCCGTCTGGACTACGGCAACTCCCTCTACGCCGGAACCACCGCCAAACTCCAGAAGAGACTCCAGCGGATCCAGAACGCCTCAGCACGTCTCATCCTGGACATCCCCCGTTGCAGCCACATCTCCGGACACCTGAGAGACCTGCACTGGCTCCCGGTCAACAAGAGAATCACCTTCCGACTCCTCACCCACGCACACAAAGCCCTACACAACCAAGGCCCAGGATACCTCAACAGCCGCCTCAACTTCTACGCTCCCAAACGCCAGCTTCGATCGACCGGCCATGCCCTCGCCGCCGTCCCCCGCATCCGAAGAGCCACCACAGGGGGGCGGTCCTTCTCCTACCTCGCCGCCAAGACATGGAACTCCCTCCCAACCCACCTCCGCCTGACCCAGGACCACCTCGCCTTCAGGAAGCAACTCAAGACCTGGCTGTTCGAGCAGTAGCGGACCCCCCTCCCCCAGCGCCTTGAGACCCTCTGGGTGAGTAGTGCGCTATATAAATGCTTTGATTGATTGATTGATTGATTGACTCACGTCTGAGCATACCCTGCCCAGATCTTTTGACTGGGTGTGAGTGTTTGATTGGTTCAGATGCGCCGTCCATCACCACCCCCTTTTTCACCACCCCCTTTTGTACCGCTGGGTATATGGCATGGCACTCTATAAGGGACTTACAAGTAAATTAAATATGCCTGTTATGTGTATGCCAATCAAACCATGTTTTAGGGAGAAGCACATGTACTTTAGCACTGTTTAGCAGTGGTAAAGTGCTCAGAGTCGTAAAGCCAACAAAATCATCAAAAAGGTGCGGAGGAATACAAAAAGTATGGGTGTGACCATGCAAAAAGGGTCATTTCCACCATAACCCCTCCTCCAGCCTAAATCCATGGTAGACTAATCAATACCTGGATGGGCTTCCTTGCTTAGGCGATAGAATAATGGACAATAGCCCTCTGCTCCTGGGGAACTTCTCACTTCAACGTCTCTGTGAACTCCTGAATCCTCTAATTATACTCTCCTGAGACACTGAGCTGACCCATGGGGAACCCTTCTTCTCAACTGTGGACCCCATCTTTGCAACACCTACCCCTAACTTGCTCACGTATGCTTCCCAGTAGGAAGATAGTACCACCATGACCAACAAAGTGACGTGGCCCATTCCACCCCTTGGGTCTGACTTCAGACCCCAACCCAGGGAAAACTGTGTCCAAAAAGGACAACACCCAAAAAGAGGCCACTTACAGCTGTCAGTGTCCTGAGCCAGGGACCAGGCCATCCAGCGGTCTCTGACCTCTGAGGTTTCTCAGAGTGGGGGACAGCAGCTCCAGGCACCTTGCACCCTTTTTCATTCCCACCTCCCATCAGTTCAGGGGTGGTATCCTGAAACTGCTCCTTCAACCCAGGGCCTGTAACCTTAGGCTGAGTATGTGCCTAGCAAATCAGGGCTTCCAGTGGAGTACCCGTAACTCTCCCAATGGAGACACACTTGTGTATGTCATGCAAGAGCCTGCCTGGTGCAGTCCTCAGCCCTCTGTCCCTGTGACAATGCATGGAGCCCACCATATCCAGAAGTGCCTTCACCAGGGGCTGTCTTGGGATGCTCTGTTCTCAGAGCTGGCAACCCCTGACCCACTGGTCCACTCACTGTAGACGGTTTACACCTCCTGCCCCTCGATCTGCTACACTGCATCTACAGCTGTGGGGTTATACTCCCAGAAACCAGAAGTGGCAGGGCGCCTGTGGGTGCCACCCCACCCAGCTCTCCCGACACTTTGGAGGTCCCATCAGTGGATGGCCTCTTTGTACAGACAGGCTCCCCTGCGTGTGGCCCAAGTGGGAGCAATCCAAGCACTGGGGCTGGAAATAAAGCACCCTGGGTCTCTGCCCACCATAACCTCCCCTCCTTTTCTTAGAAGTGACATGGGACCACTTTCATCCACACTATATTGGGCCCTGTCTCGGCCACTGCATACTACCCCTCACTCTGAGTGAGGGAACCTGAGGCACTCTCCATATTATCACTCCTAAATGCCTTCCCAGACACTCTGGTGTTTACTCAGAAGTCTGCCTCCTTTGCAAGCTCCCTGGAGTCAGTGAACTCACAATTAACCAGGTGTTAGCATAGCTCTGGAAAGCACTGATTGGACATGTGTTATCTAGCAATCTAATTGTACAGCCCGTCAAAAATGTTTACTTTACCACCATTCACCCAACCATCCAGTGCCTTGCAGCAGAAACCTACACAATCCCCCAAGGACTGGTGAGACAGTTTCTGACTGCCCCTGAATCTCGACCTGCACTCTACTGGGGAGAATCCATGTCTCCCGACAAGGGCCTCCTTCAAGGTCAGATACCTCAGCCTGTTTCCCTTCTCTAGGGCCAGTAGAGCTTCCCTACCATCACTAGGTACATGCCTCCATATGCCAGCTACCCAATACTCCTCAGGAATCCTGTGCATCTCTGAGTAAGCTCATATGCCTCAAACTACATGTCTATATCATCCCCTCCCTGAAGTCAGGCACCACATCCTTGGGTGTGTGGATCCTTACTCTAATAATGGATGCTAATTTCGCTGCCAGCAGTCCTGCTAGACTCTACCAGCTTTTTGGATTTCAAGTCCAGCTCTTTCAGACTCAGTTCATGAGTGAGCAAGATATTTTTCTCTTCTAAGGCTCTTTCATCCTCAGCTGCCTCCATGGCAAGTTTTCTCTAGCTAAGGCACTCCTTCTGTGCCAGAGCTTTGTCAGAATCACTTTGGGCTTCCCTCTCTTCTCTGGAGCATTTGCTGTCATTTTCAGTCTCCTCCTCATCCTTTTCAGGGCCACTGCCTTCTTAAGCCTCTGGTGGCAAGTCCAGGTGTAACCAGGGCTCTGCATTCTCTAGTCTTAGAGCTGCAAAGGGGTCTCCTCAGATTCTTCCTAAGTTTCATCTCCCCTCTGATCCACTGTTGAAGACTTTCCCCAGTGTGCCTGCTAAAAAGCATACAGGGCTGCCTGATGATCCTGCTTTGTGGACCTCTTATTCACAGCCAGCTCCCTCTCTTTGCAGAAATCCTTCAACTCATTCTAATTGTAGAATGATAGGTAGTTGAGATCTAGGATTAGTCCCATTCTTTTAAGGCAGAGCTTTCCGAAGTGTGTGCCGTGACAAAGTACTGTGTCGTCTCCACTCTGTGGGTGTGTCGCGTGACAATGAGTCCCCCCCACCCGTCGTGTGTGGCAGCCCAGGCTCAGACAGCTCCTGGGCCTGCTCACAGCCACACCCGAGCACTTCACATGTCTTTAAAAGACTGTGTGCATGTTAAAGAGGCTTTGTTGATGTTTCACCCCTTCTAAGAGCCCCTGCAGCGCCACTCTACCTACCGCCTAATGTTTCAGCGCCCCCCCCCAGACAATTTTTCTTAGCCCCCCCTAAATGTGGCTCTAGTTGCGCCTCTGCGCTGGGGGGTATCTGCTGCTGTTAATATGCTCTGTAGCACCTCCTTCCACCCTGGGCCCAGCAGGCACCAGTCTCGCCTGCCAAGCACCAGCCTTAGCCAGGGGCACCGGCTGCTGCGAACATGATTCCTGCTCCTTGACCTTGTCGGACACCTGGCAGTGGCAGCTTCCGAGCAGTTTCGGAAGGAGTCTCTGCTTGGCGCACTGGTTCAAGGCACTGCATCTTATTACTTACAAAACTCAGGCGTTAGCAGAGAGGTGGGGAATCTGTCCAGCCTCAGGTCCATGGGCTTTTTATCTTATGACCTCCGCATTTATTTATGAAACATTACATAATTGTACTTGTCTATTTTGTTGAATTTATTTCTCAGTAGTTGCATTTAATAATTATATCACAACCAACGGCTCCTTGTAATGCACAAACAGCAGAGGCAATGCTTTTCCAGGGGCGGCTCACGCGAGAAGTTCCTGAGAGAAGGGTAATGGCGAAAGGGTGCCAGAGATATGGGGGGGGGCAGACATAGAGGGAGTGATAGAGAGGGAGAGAGGGGAGAGACAGAGAGAGAGAGAGAGATACTGAAGGATGGAGAGAGGGGGCGAGAAACATGCCCAGGGAGAGAAACACAGAGAGAGAGGGAGAGAGAGAGAGGGAGAGAGACTGAAGGATGGAGAGAGAGAGATAAAGAGAGAGGAGGGATAGAGAGGGGGTATAGAGAGGGGGAGAGAGACTGAAGGATGGAGACGGAGAGAGATAGGAAGAGAGAGATACTGAAGGATGGAGAGAGAGGGCCAGAGAGATACTGAGGGAGAGAGCCAGAGATAGAGAAAGAGAGGGGGAGAGAGAGAGACTGCAGGGAGAGGGAGAGGAGGGAGAGAGAGGGAGAGGAGGGAGAGGAGGGAGAGAGGGAGAGGAGGGAGAGGAAGAGGAGTGAGAGGGAGATGGAGAGGAGGGAGAGGGAGAGGAGAGAGAGGGAGAGGAGGGAGAGGAAGAGGAGGGAGAGAGGGAGAGGAGGGAGAGAGGGAGACGGGGGAGAGAGAGAGGAGGGAGAGGAGGGAGAGGGAGAGGAGGGAGAGGAAGAGGAGTGAGAGGGAGACGGAGTGAGAGGAGGGAGAGGAAGGGAGAGAGGGAGAGGAGGGAGAGAGGGAGAGGAGGGAGAGAGAGAGGAGGGAGAGGGAGAGGAGGGAGAGGGAGGGAGAGGAGGGAGAGGGAGGGAGAGGAGGGAGAGAGGAAGAGGAGGGAGAGAGGAGGGAGAGGGAGAGGAGGGAGAAGGAGAAGGAGAAGGAGAGGAAGGAGACGAAGGGAGAGGGAGAGGAAGGGAGAGAGGGAGAGGAGGGGAGAAGTAGAGGAGAGAGAGGGAGAGGAAGGGGGAGAGGGAGAGGAGGGAGAGAAGTAGAGGAGAGAGAGGGAGAGGAGTGAGACGGAGAGGAGGGAGAGAGAGGGAGAGGAAGAGGAGGGAGAGGAGGTAGAGAGGGAGAGGAGGGTGAGAGAGGGAGAGGAGGGTGAGAGAGGGAGAGGAGACAGAGGGAGAGGAGGGAGAGGGAGAGGAGGGAGAGGGAGAGGAGGGAGAGGAAGAGGAGGGAGAGAGAGAGGAGTGAAAGAGGGAGAGGAGGGAGAGGAAGAGGAGGGAGAGAGAGAGAGGAGTGAGAGGCGGAGAGGAGTGAGAGGGAGACGGAGAGGAGAGAGAGAGAGAAGAGGGAGAGGAGTGAGAGGGAGACAGAGAGGAGAGAGAAGGAGAGGAGGGAGAGGAGGGAGAGGAAGGGAGAGGGAGAGGACGGGAGAGAGGGAGAGGAGGGCGAGAGCTAGAGGAGGGAGAGGGAGAGGAGGGAGAGGGAGAGGAGGGAGAGGAGGGAGAGGAGACAGAGTGAGAGGGGGAGAGGAAGAGGAGGGAGAGAGGGAGAGGGAAAGAAGGGAGAGGGAGAGAGGGAGAGGAGAGAGAGAGGGAGAGGAGGGAGAGGAGAGAGATATGGGAGAGGGAGAGATGGGGGAGAGAGAGGTGGGAGAGGGAGAGATGGGAGAGAGATGGATAGCAAGGCACGGTGAAGTAAGGATGATGTGCCTTTTGGTGCGCTGAGCTGAGAAAAGTGGTCTAACCTGAGTTTAATGCGCAGAGACCGGCTGATAAGTTGCATGATTGGTCCTGAACGGATTTTTGTATAACTCATATTCAGCAAGGCATCAGGTGGACTTTGTGCATGGTTGGAAGGGTTGGCAGTGTGTGCACCCCCCCTTTTTGTGCTGTAAATCAATGGGGCATGTGTCAATGTGTGCATGGTTATATTCTTGTGTCAGGCACACACCTAACCTTGCTTACACCTAGTTTTGCAAGTCACTGTCTTTGTTAGAACCTTCCTGCTTTCTCAAATTTGCTTGAAACTGCACCATTGGCCCACTATTTTTTCAAAATGTTCTTGCAGGAGTACCCCCCAGAACCCTCTGGAGGAGGTTCGGCTCGCTCGCTGCGCTCACTCGCATTACCGTGTCACAAGATGAAGATTGTTGAAAAGGTGTGTCACCGAAGTGGAAAGTTTGGAAAGCTGTGTTTTAAGGTATCACTGGTGTAGTGACAAAAAGAGTCCCAAGCTGATGAAGCTGCAGCAGGTGCCATTTGGAAACATTAACAATATAGAGAAAAAAAGAAAATTAAAAAATGTGCAATGGTCTTATGTATGGCATGGTAGTGTACACCAATTACTGTATGGCACTGCACACACACAAGTCCTAGTCTCACCACTGATCACCAACGTTCGAAATTGGGCTTCTGGATGGTAGAGGTATGCACCCTGTCCAAGCAGGAGCCACAATCCTAGTCAGGGTAAGTCACAAACACACCCTAAATTAACCTGTGCTCACCCCTGGTAGCTTGGCATAGATCAGTATGACTTAACTTAAGAGGCAATATGTAAATAATTTGTTTAACACTTCAAACAGTAAAACTGTGAAAATACCACACAAACAGATACCACACCTGGTTAGAAAAATACATCTTAATTTAATGAACAACACAAGACCAAAACAACAAAAATATACTAATAAGGAGAACCGATATTATGAATGTTTAAAGAATAAACTGAAATGTAGTGCTTCAAAGCATAAAGTTCCAACCGGACTATCTGGTCATTCTAGACTGGGTTAGATGCAAAGGTTCAGGCCGACCACAATGGAGTGTGGGTCAGATACAGGGACCAGCTGTGGCCTGCTTTGAAGTACCTTGGTTGCAGCATCATCAAAGATGAGATATGGGGTGCAGATGAGGTGATGGGTTAGCGTCAATCCACCAAGGAAGGCGATGTGTCGGATTTGAGCTGCGCAACAGCGAGGATGCTTCAAGAACAGAGTCAATGCACCATGCAGTCGGCGATGTAATAGAGTCGATCCTCACAACGGCATGTGATGTGTGCACAGTGGAGGTGATGCGCTGGTTCTGAGTCCTTTGAGTTGACGTTCATGCATGCATTCTGCTGGAGCAGCACTTCAAACCACTTCCAAGGGTCCAGGACTGGGTTGGTACCACCTGGAAAGGTGGACTCACAGATACCAGAGTCCAGGTGCAGGAGGCAAGTCAGCAATCGCTTGGAGTCACTCTGGTTCTGGGTGCAAGTGACATGGGTCTAGTCCTTCTCATCCAGGCAAGGAAGTCAGCAGCTAGCAGGTCAGCACAACAAGAAAACAGTGCTTCCAAAGCAGCAATCCCGCAGAGTGCCGATCCTTTATGAACACAGTAGTCCTTCTCCCTGGCAGAGTACCCACAGGTCCAGCAGTATACTGGAGTGGTAGGGTCTGATGTTCAGTTCTTATACCCAGTGTTGCCTTTAATGTGGAGAGAATTCAAAGAAGGGTATTTGAAGTGCACAGATGTGCTCCCATTCTACCCTGGCTCCAGACTCACTACAGGGTGGTATGTAGCCCTTTGTGTGGGGACAGTACACAGCTAATTCAGGTGTAAGTGTTAAGCTATGTCCAGCTCCTCCCTCCCATCCTGCCAGGATGGCCCATCGTATGTGGCTATCTAGGGAGAATACAGAAAGCCTAGTTGTCACTCAATCCCGACATGCAATCAGAGGCAGGCTCTAGACTCAAGAGCAGGAAAATGGCAACTTTCTAAAAGTGTAATTTTCAAAATGGTAACAATAAATTCGACTTTGCCATTAAAGAGGATAATTATTACAATTCCATGAGTACTAAACATGACAGATCCACTTCCTCCCAATTGGGAATTGCAGCTTATTGGCTGTAACAAGGAATCCCCAATGTTAACCTATGGGAGGGGTAGGCCTCACAATAGTGAAAAACAAATGTTTGAGTTTTTCTATACCAGGACATGTAAAACTTAAAAGTACATGTCTCACATCCTACCTTTAATTACACAGTACACTGCTCTATGGGCTACCTAGGGCCTACCATAGGAGTTATTTCTACGTAATAAAAGGGGAATTTAAGGCTTAACAAGGGGTTATAAAAGCTACATCGACATGGCAGTGTAACACTGCATTCAGGCTGCCATGGCAGCAATGGGACATGAGTTAATGTGCTACCTAAGCGGGTGGCACAATAAGCATTTAATTCACTGTCCCTGGGTATATGGTAAACCACTCTACAGGGGACTTACAGATAAATTAAAAATGCCAGTTAGGTACATGCCAATGAAACCATGTTTTAGTGAGAGAGAAAATGCAATTTAGCACTGGCTAGCAGTAGAAAAGTGACCAGAGTCCTAAAGCCAACAAAAAGAAATGCCGCAAAAAGGGTTGGAGGAAGGCAAATAGTTTATGGTTGGCCCTGTAGAAAGGGCCATTTCCAATAGCCTTCCACTTAAGGAGCCCCTTTAAAATGTCTCAGGTCTGCCATTGAAGCCTGTGTGCAGTTTTAAACTGCAAATTTAGCTTGGCAAATTAAGCCTTATTTTAAGCCTAAAATTCCCATTGTAATGCATATAAGTCACCCTTAGGGTAGGCCCTTAACAACCCATAGGGAAGGGTGCATTGTATTTAAAAAGTTGAATATGTACATTTTAGTTTTACATCTAATGGTAGTTAAAAACTCTTTCGTTTGTGTTTTCACTAGAGTAAGACCTACTTCTCCCGTAGGATAACATTGGGGTACCTTCTTGCATTTAATTAGTGCTACATTTTTCTTTGGAATAGGTGGAAAGGTCTAAGAAATTGCAATTTAAAATCCTCTTTAATTGTGAAGTCAAATTTAAAGTCACAATTCTGAAAATGTCACATTCAGAAAGTTGGCAATATCTTGTCCTAACCATTTGGCCCTGCTACCTGTTTCCTGAGTCACATAACTATGTGCAGTTTTCAGTCGGCCTTTGTGATTGCTCCTGACAGCTACACATAGAGAGACAGGTTTTTGGCAGGATGGGCCATCCAAAGCAGGATGGGTGGTCGAAGCTGTTCACAGCCATACATGCACTTCAAATACACTGCCTCAGCTCACACAAAGAACTTCACACCAGTCGATTGTGCATGCAGACCGACTGGGACCAGTGCAGGGATGCAGGAAATTCTGGATACTTTTGTGGGATGAGAGAAGTCCAGATATTTCTTCCAATTCAAAGTGGGCACCAGGTATGAAAATAGGGATTTCAGATCTACTCTTCAGTTCACTTCTGGGCCTGCAGAGGATGCTCAGAGGACTGCCCTGCTGCCTGTGGCCAGCTGTGTACTTCAGTGGTCTGCTCTGCTCCCTAAAGCCTGCATTGTACCCTCAGAGGACTGCCTTGCTGCTTGAGGCCTACTTTCCTGCTTCAACCCAAGACTTCCAGAGTGACTCCACGGGCTTGGTAGCAGACCTCTTGATCAGAGCCTTAAGGACAGAAAAGGCTCCAACCACACCTGGACCCAACCTGACTGAGTCCTGTCCCTCCAGATGGTGCCCCCCCAGTACTGGACCCTTAAAAGTGGTGCACAAGATGCCCAGATAATTCAAATCCGAAACTTGGGACTTGATACATTTTCTACCAGAAAGCGCTCTGAGAACGGAGACGATATCAGGCCCTACCTGCTTCCTGATCCACCCAAAGTGCATTGCGATTCAGCCTGACTTCACAGCAGCTCCCGCTACGATCTCCTCAGCAGTTAATACTGCCTAGCAGCTCCTCGCAAAAGGATGTCCTGCCACGTAGAGCCCTCATTGTCTATATCCTGCACCTTCTTTCTGCTGGAGATTTTTGACTTACAAAAAAGAGACTAAGTCCAAATGTAGATATCTTCACAGTGACTTCACCCAGTGGCTCCCCGATGATGATGCCTCTTCCTCGGACACTGCCATCTTCTTTGACCCGCTGAACTCTACCTTATCAGATATTTTACTTAAACATTTCTTCTACATCTGAAGGTACATGATGGCCATGCCCAACCCACTTTGTGTATTCTAGCCACACTCTCTTGAGGTCTTTCATAACTTTTGACTTTTACCTTTTCTCATGTGTCTAGATGTACGCAGTTGACTCTTTGAACTTTAGGCACTATATTTCACTTTAAAATTTAAAAATTCATAACCGCAGTTCTATTAATTGGATTTTTGTCATTTTGGCGTCAAATAATTTATTCAAATGTAATATATTTTTCTAAAATGGTGTGGGATTTTTCTTGCATTGTCTTTTAAGTTTATTGCTGTTTAAGTGCTGCATAAATACTTTACACAGTGCCTTTAATTTGAGCCAGACTGAGTTTGTGGTAAGCTACGAAAGGGTTAAGCAAAGGTTAATTGAGTGACTTTTTGTGGTTCACCCTGACAAGGATTGTGGCTGTAGTCTGAGTATAGTTCCACCTGCTCAATCAACAACACAATGTCTCACAATCTTGTTTTGTACATTCATCCACCTGGAGAATATTAAGACGTCTCCTTTGATTTTAACACTAAAGTAACAATTTACCTCTTTGTATGTTTTTATTGTATATATTAAAGATGTATTAAAGTAATTTTTCATCTAACTAGGTTAAACATATAGATTATGGGGAGTGAACAGGCGGTTAAATAAGGTTGACATACTGCGTGGGTTTACATTTTAGAGATTTAACTTGTGTTTGCTTCCTACTGGCACGGTTAAGTTTGCTCCCTTCTCACCTCAGTAAAATAAGGGCATATCCATTAGGCCATTTCTATCCCCCACCAACACGTTATTATATTTCTTCAAATGAACCAATCTAGTGATCCCTGCAAAGATTGCAATCCTCACCATTTTTTGTTCATCCTAATCGATATGAAGAAATATTAAGTCTAGCTGAAAACAATTGATGTTACAACCATCAGTAGTGTAGTGTAGTGTAGTGTTAGAATCTAGTCAGTTGGAATCTCCTAGTAACATTAATTTTAGTGTTCATTCTTTAGGTAATCCAAATATAATCAGGAATTAGGTTACGTATGATCAGAGTCTGAAGATTCTTTCTTGGAACATTCCGGCGATTCAAAGCAAACTTGGAAATGAGGACTGGCTGACGTATAATTCAGAAGTTTGATATGACATGCTGTCAGGAAACATGGGCTGTGGACATTATTGCTATTAGTGGTTTTAAATTGTATTGTAAGAAGGTAAGCCCATTTGAGTCAGGAAGAGGGAAGGGAGGTTTGGCCATTTTGAGTCATGCACAATTAGAAACATAAGGGTCAAAGTAGTAGCGATGAGACCATGTTACCACATTTTAATTTTACAATTGCCAAATTCAGTGAATATAATATGAATACATTTTTATTAGAATGTATTTTCTGTGAAGCCTATAGACATAGTTAAAGACCTGGTGGAGTTAATTTTGGAAACAGTGCAAAGGCAAGGAACTAACACATCAATTATATGGGCGGGCAACTTTAATAAATGAATGTATTCACAGTGGGGATCGTTTTTTTAGGTTCACAAATAGTCAAGGAGCCTATACTACCCATTTTATACATTCAGCTCATGGGAACGCTTTAAATCAGATAATTTTTAACATACATTCTAAATTTTTCCTCAGACTTTCATGTTTAGGGAGTTGTAAACCCCCCAACGTTTATAGGGAGAAGTAGCGGTAGCACGATAGATTTTGTGCCTCTCTCCTCCAATTTGGCCCAGTCCCTGGTACATTATGAGGTGTGTCCCAAGCTCCATAGTGATCACAATCCAATTAATCTATGTTTTTCTATACAGCTTTGCCCTATATAGCCGGCACAATCGCGCCTCCTCTTAGGCATTCGGATAATAAAGGGGTACAAATGAGTTGGGATAGTATTGACCCTAAAGAGTTGTTTTAATAATTAATGAAGCCAATGATAACATTCTTTGTTGTCTTTCATTAGATGAGCCCCATCGATTCCTTTAAAAAGAAAAATCAGTAAATGTGTTTCCCGTGAGCTACATACAATTAAGCATCTCAATAATCACCTGATCAAATCATTGTTCAACCAAAACTGGACAGCAGCTCTTAAGGCATTAAAAATGACTAAAAATATGATTCCACGTAAGATTTCTGATATTAGGGAAACCAGGGTGAATTGCAAGAAGCAGTAGAGGATAGGAAGCAATATATAAGAAATAAGGTATGGGAGGATTTGGAGAGGGCTGCCCAGTGGAGAGATAATAGACAGTTGTGGGAAGTAGTAACTCAGCCCTTTTTCATAGATAGATCAGCATTAGGCATTGAGTGCCATATACCAGAGCAGGACTGGATTAATCATTTCTCCCAGCAAATGAAAGGGGAGGGGCAGGAAAAGACTGCCAGTCTAGCTTCTTTATCCCATAAATAAGGGATGGCTAGTCGATGTTTTAGTTCTGGCATCTGTCGCAAAAGTAATTTCAAGTGCAACTAATGGAAATGCCCCAGGCCCTGATGGGTCCTAGTGGATTTATTTAAAGATAAGGATGATTTTTGGGCCCCATTATTTATGAATGTCTTAAGAGCAGCGGTTATGGTTGACCTTATTGACTCCTGGAATTAATCTATCATTATACCTATTTATGAAAAAGGTAATTGGAATCATTCGACTTGGTATTGCCCAATATCATTGGTAGATTCCATTGCAAAAATTATTGGACGGGTCATCCTTGGCAAACTGGAGGATTTGGCAGAAAAACTTCTTTTTATCTCATCGTTCCAATATGGCTTCCAGCGATGGTAGAAAAAGTTCTAATTTAATTCATAATTTGGAGAAGGACATCAAGGCCAGGAGAGGTTCCTTACCTATGGCCTTTATGGACTTCTCCTGCGCTTTCGGCCTAGTTGACAGGGGAAGCTTTGGGCCTTGATGGATCAGGCTGGTGTAGATCATCTTGTGCTGGACCTTGTAAGATGTCTTCATTGGGATACTACAACTAAAGTACATTATACACAATATGGGGACTTCACCCGTGATATACAAGTGGTTAGAGGGGGGAACGTCGTTTATGACGCAACTTTTAGCACGCAGTACTATTACAATGCGGTTTTTAAATCGCATTCTATTACAACGCATGACTCTGGGGGGCGCTCAAGGATAGGGAATACTTTTAATTTACTATCCAACACCTTCCCTAGTGTCAACGGGGACTGGTGTTGGAATAGTAAATTAAAATATTCACTATCCAACACCCCTTTCTGTTATCCGTTGTAAAAGAATGCGTTATAAAAACCGCGTTGTTACAGCATGCGTGCTAAAAGCATGCGTTGTAACAACGTACAGCCTATCTGAAGGATTGACTTGACATAGTTCAGTCATTGATGACAAAGACATTCTTGATCTTTAGCCCAATAAATCTGGATTTCATGTTCATTACCTGTGACAATAATCAAGAACAAATGAGGGGTTCGCCCTCAGCAACGGAGCATGACCGCTTCACCATGTGAAATGCAAACAGTGCCAAACGATTGAAATTTCAAATAAAAACACTAGTCTTGGCTTCAGAACACCCCTTGTGGAAAAAAAACAACACACACTGCTTGTTGTGAACTAACCCTCCCCATAAAGTGAAGGGTTGACTCCATGAGACCGACTTTATGATGGTTGTAACATCTCAATGAAGGCAATGCCCTATGTGCTATCATCTCGAAGGGAAACACGATGGTTATGCGTTCCTAAGGAATGGAAAGGAAGGTCTTTTCTCGGGTGTGGCCTCACACACCCCAAAGGATGTCAGGCTACATCATTGGCAAGACACGGCCTGCTCCTTGTCGGACCGGTGCTGCAATGTCCGACGGGCACCCGCGAAGGGGCTCGTTGGTAGAGATCTTTTGGGATGAAGCAGTTGGGTGAGTGCTGGTGTGTGGGCTGGGTAGGGCAGTGAGTGTGTGTATTAAAATAGGTCTAGGGCAGTCATAAATAAAAGTGCTTTATTCTCAGGGAGCCCTTGCCTAATTAATAGTGGGCCCTATTTGGATGTAATGATCCTATAGGGCTAGTGTGGGGCTAAGGTCGACATGTTTCATGCCTGCTTAGCCGCTAACGGGTCTGGTGGCACTTCATCAGGACAGAATATGAAGTAAAAACAGTGAGTGGTGCACTACCGCTGGTCTGGTTCGCAAACTCATGACTGACAACCAGACGCAGTAGAGAGACCTCTGGTGAGATTATACCGGGTTGGAAGACCCGTAGTGATAGGGTATATTAATGACAGGGATGGCAGAGCATGTCGTTGCTCTGAAGGCAGGGTGGCTGAACAACAATCGTCTGTCCTACCCTTGCTCCGGGCCTATTTTAATACACACAGCCACTACACAACCCAGCCCACACACCAGCACTCACCCAATGGCTTCATCTGAAAAGATCTCCATCAAAGAGCCCCTTCGTGGGTGCCCATCGGACATTGTAGCGCTGGTCCACCGAGGAACAGGCCCAGTGATGAAGCATGGCATCCTTCAGTGTGTGTAAAAGCACACGTTTGAAAAGACCTTCCTTTCCCTTACTTAGGAACTGCATACCCACCGTGTTTCTCACTAGTTCCCTGGAGCATGTGTGCAGGACCTGCATAAATATAGCTTCTGGTTCCACTTGTTACAAACTAACATCTAGAAGACCATCTTAATCCCTTGAAATGGATCCTCTGTGTCATAGACAGTCTGATCAAGGGGCTAAAGAAGTTTGTCAGTATTTCTCCCACAATGAAAGAACTCCACTGATTCGCTCTACACATCCTCATTCTTCCTGGCTGGCCCCGAGCACCTGCTGTATCACCTTGAATGATGTATAATATATCCCTTCACCATGCTTGGCAAGCACAATTAAAGTATCATCAGGGCAGTGCAACACCTGCAGAAGCAACATTACAGACTCAGAATAGAGCGCGCAAGAATGCAAAAATACATCAGACTTTCCTGTGCTACACACCATGGATATGGAAGTCAATTTCCACTCTGATCTCCAGGTTCTATCACTTGCACACGGAAGTGAACAACCATCAGTTTAAGCAACTCATTTCCTATGATAACACTGACCAGGTGTTGGATGGGCTTAAGAGACCAACACACCTATGTGTGTATAGATGTGATTATTTAGCACAAACACAAACCTAGCCAGGGAATAGTGAAGCACCGTACAATACTTGACGTTCGTGGATTGGAGATTTACATCTTTGAATTACAAAATTACAATACACATGTACACAATTACATTTGGCCTAATTAGGCAAAAGAGATGAAGAGATTTGCCCATAAATCAGTTGACTGTCATTCGGGTACTGTGGCTGGGACACGAACGTACGTCCCCACCTTCCAATGGTAGAAACTTAGAAGTAGATTTACCAGACTACATCCCACCTATAAATCAGCCCCTGTTCTCTAATTTATCTTTGACACTCCTCACCTTTCTCTCCCCTACTTACCTAAAAGAACCCCCTCTGTAATTACCCTAAATATTGACATCAGCAAACAGTTGCAGTTTCTTTTTTCTTTCGCATTATAAGGCTTCTGATGCGAATGCCCAAATCAATGGGCAATTTTAGCTGTCTAACGAGAAAGTGAACTTGAAACACAAAGTACACTTCTCAGGTAAAATTTCACAATTCTGTTTGTAGGATAAGTCCATGACTTGGCATGCCTTCTTGTCAGACACATCTCTGTAGAAGAAACAGGAAGCAACACAATGCTGTTTTCATACATTATGGCTAAGGTATTTAGAATAGGAAGTGGGTGCAACATGATTTTATCAATGTAATTAAATCAAGTTCTTTGGTATACCTCACCCCTTATCTTGTGGTACAGAGATGAAAGAAGGTGATGGAAAATGATTCCAAAAGCAATCCAATAGGGAGTGTTCATACCTTAATTCGTCCAAAATAGGTTCAGTTTCATCTTTTTCTGGCATCTCTGTAAGTCTGAGTTCAGGATGCAGAGAGTAGTACCACATGGCTGGAGCTTGAGAGATCTAAAGAGTGAAACTTAAGCTATCCCAAATATAAAGATTTTAGGTGAGCTGAATTACTGATCTGCACACTTTCCCAGAGTGCACTGTGACACACCTTTAGTTGGGTGCACCAGGAATAGACCAGGAAAGTATACACTATTATACATTAAAATATGGACTGCTGCGGTGTAGTTGCAAACCCAGGCCTGCACTGGGAGAGAGTAGCTTGAAAAGTGAATGGCAGCCTCAAACTGCATGTCCAACTTACAATGCAGAGGGACCACCAGACAGTTCATTAAGTAGGAACCAAGATCTCCTGCCTGCCTCGAAATGCTTTGGGGTATCCTAAAGAACTCTTTATCTTCGCCCAGGGGAGCACTAACAGTGCACCAACTCTTATGAGGTGAACAATCAGTACCCCCAAAATGGCTTGCTTTGCCCTTTCACCCGCATCTGCAATTTGGCATTGGTGCAACAGCAAAAGCATAACCTCATTTGCATGCGGCCTCGCCCCATGAAAATGGGGGCATAGTCCCTTAGAAGCACAGATATTATACAGGTGCACACCAAATTTATGGAATGGGCCGCACACGTGTCTGCCACCCCTTCTATATCCCCGGATCACTGCACATCCCCGGAAGGCTTGTGTGGTAGCGGTGGTTGAGTGAAGTGGTCAGGACCCACGTAATTTTATGTTTTGTGTTCACAGTAAAGAGTTTAGATGTTAGTGTTGTACTTGCTCAACAGTCAGAATAACAACTTTAATGAAGGTATTAAGAACAGGACGTGATTGCCAGTGAGAATTTGAACACATTGGAACTTGGCTGCCATCTTCATCAGAAAACCAAAATGGCATTAGAGGAGTGGTTATGACAGAGAAAAACTGCAATGAAGAACATGATACCACAGTCAGGAAGGGGATTCTGTCCATTATGCCTAGGAGACAAAAGCATTATAGCAACACTCTCGACTGAGAATTCACAAGAGAGGTCAGCATCAAGAGTTACTTGTTAGTCTATTATTAATGGGGAAGTGGGAAGAACTGATGAATGATGTTCGATTGATAAGTAGTGCAGCAGTAACTATGGAATCCAAGATACAGTCTTAGACATGGTTGAAGCAATCCATTACATACCAATCTCTAGTGGGCTCCTTGTTGAATCTGGATTGGATCTGTGCTCCATTAGAACATATGTGATAGCCAAGTTACTAACTGCCCAAAAGGCGCAGATATTATTAAGGTATTTGAGGAAAATAAGTGACAGCGGCAGCTCTTCATCTTGTCGAATCCCACCTCAGATTTCTTACGTGGTGGAGAAGAAGAAGATTGAAGGGATGAGCCACTGATTCTGCATACTGGTAAACCTGATTATGGTTCATCAATGGACTATGGTTGATTACGTTTTGCGAGAGAAGACATCTAAGATTAGTAAATGATATTGATACTGACAGTGCCAAACATATTTGTGACTGTTATATTAAATCACATTGTGAGAGCGACTTTGGCTGTACATTGTTACAACGCATGCTTTTAGCACGCATGCTGTAACAACGCGGTTTTTATAACGCATTCTTTTACAACGGATAACAGAAAGGGGTGTTGGATAGTGAATATTTTAATTTACTATTCCAACACCAGTCCCCGTTGACACTAGGGAAGGTGTTGGATAGTAAATTAAAAGTATTCCCTATCCTTGAGCGCCCCCCAGAGTCATGCGTTGTAATAGAATGCGATTTAAAAATCGCATTGTAATAGCACTGCGTGCTAAAAGTTGCGTCATAAACGACGTTCCCCTTCAGATAGGTAGTGTCTTTCCTAAGAAGATTTTTAGGTAAGCTGGGAGTCATTGGATTGCTGATGAATCCTGATTTCCTTCTAAGCTAGGTGTACTCCCAGAGGTTCCATACAGAGATAGAATTTACTGGTGACAGGACAAAGTCCTGGGAAATGTTGGAGGTCATGAGGATAAACTGAAACTAAAAGTAGCTCATCTGGACTGGATGAATTTTGTTGCTCCCTTTGACTAGAAGCACTTCAAGAAAATACTGCTGAAGCCCATTCTTGTGAAGAGGGTGCTAAGTAGATTTGATGATCAATAGTATTGAAAGCTGGGGAGAAGATTTGTAGGATGAGAAGAAGTGATGATTACTTGTTAGTTATCTGAAGTATGGTGAGAAGTTGGATGGTGCACTTTGGACTGACCAAGATTGGTAGTCGTGGAGGATATTGTTGCACATGGTATTACAGTTTACTTGGGGGTGACTACATTCAGGGACAAATGGTTATGGGTGAGTAGTTTGCAAGGTCATCAGCATCCAAGTTAGGTTTCCTAATTAATAATAGAAACGGGAAATATGCCTTCATTAATAATACATTGACTACATCAATAAGTGGTTGTAGAGTCACTCGAGAGATGACCTTCACTTAAATTGGCTTCACATTTGAAGCTGCTACAATGCAGTCTTCTTAGGAAGCACTCTTCAGTGCGTTGAAGTGCTTAGTGAGATTGGTGATATGAAATGTGTTAAAGTGGGTATATTCATCCTTATTGAGAGGTGGTAGTCAGGAGTGGCCAGTGCTTATGTGTTGATAAATTGTTGTCTGATTTTGTTTATCTTCGTATTTTCTAAAAGTTGGTAAAATCAGTGCACTATTCCCCGGAGTGTTTCAGAGTGGTAATGAGTGAGATTAATACAATCCATGTAGCATTGATAGTTATTTACGTTTGTAGAAAGCATTCTTAATTATGGACTTGGATACACTTCTTTTGCTTCTGAGATGAGTTGCCTTTAGGAAGAGTAAGGAGGGGTTCTGGGAGGATTTCAGGGAGGAGTCAAGGGAGGGATATGAAGAGGTTTAGTAAGGCCCGTACACTCTTTCATAAAATAGTAAACGTATTCCTCTTCACAAACTGCACTTCTAAAGCTACTTCAGCCCAAAAACATAAAAAGACTGCAAAACAATAGTTAGTGTACTGCAGCTCAGACCGGGAGGAAGTCCAGCACGACACATGGCCGACCACTGGCACTACAACACCCTCCCATAGAAAGTAATGGAGGTAGGGACTTAACATAACACCCAATATGAAATCATTATAAGTGAAACTAAATTATTTCGACTTCTTAAAAAATATATGCATTAAAATAAATGTTTTAAAAAAAGCAAACATATTATTTATTTAAAAATATTTTTAATAACCTTTATTTAATAAAAACATTAATGTACATATATACAAAAAAAGATAAACATTTTACCCAAGGTGTTATTTTAGTAAGTAATCTTTAAAACATATTTGCAATTTAATTGTGACCGTATTAAATAGCATTTCAAAACTCCATTAATAGTACTATAGCATTTTTTTAATGATGTACATTTAAAATAAACACATAAAATTAATTTACATTAGTATTTTTCATTAAAGTATGTTAGCTATTTAATAATCTGTTTTTACTTTTATCAATACTTTACCGTAGCAAAAGCTCGGCTCTTAGTGAGGTGATATCCACCGATGTATGAAAATAGCAGTAACATTACAAATGTAAATTAGGCTCCACCGCCTGAATTCCGGGATGATGACATGTATGTTGAAACTTTTTAGTAAATGGCGAATAGCCAAAAGTAATAAAGTGAAAGAGCAAGTTTACACGTGTAGATTTACTCATGAGTAAGTTTAACTTTTTGAATAGGCCCTGGAGTGCTTACTGTATGTTGTATGAGTGATGAACCCTGGTCTGGTGCTAATTTTTTAACTTTTGAAGATTGGGATTTTGGAGGGATTTGAAAGAACCATTGGAGGCATCCATAGTCGGGAAGAACCTTAATAGGACCTCATGAAGTGTATTTATAGGAAGGTTCTTCAAGTAAAAACATTCTTCTTTGATTGGTTTTGATTGTCCTCAAAGGATAGGATTCGGTTATCCTCAAAGGGCAGGATTAGTGTGGTGCAGGTTGAAAATAGTGCCTGTGTGATCCATACAGTCCGTATTTTGTGTATTATGTTTGTGTACTTGATGAAGAGATGAAGTGCAGGGCAGTACTTTTGATGTGAGTTGGTCATGCGACAGACTGTTTGGTCCTACTTGATTCTGGAAGACTGAAAAAGGCATCCTTCATGTTGTGATTGGCTGTATCACATGGGAGGCGGAGTTAACTAAGGAAGATATTGTTTAAGCAGCAGAACGAAGGTGAGATGTTGAGCCTGGTTATCATTCAGGAAAAGCTAGAGCTGGTTAGTTGGTAGGTAAAAGGAGCTGGTAGAAGACAGTGAGAACTGTTGGCCACAGAAGGTTGCAGGAGAAAAGCGTGAAGATGCTGAAGGTTTGCTGCACCTGCAACATGCACCGATGTGTGGATCCTGAGGTAACTGAGAAACCTCTGCCTGTTCAGTTGGGTCAGTTATTGTCCTAGATACTGTAGCATGTGTGGAATAGGATGCTGAGAATGTGACTGAAGGTAGAAGCGATCCAGATCTCCATGATGAAGAAAGCATTAAGGATATGTGCAATAATGACGGCTGGTATGACTAATCTATGCAGGACTGCGGGGTGTGCGGTAGTGAGACAAAATATCGAAATTAAAATATCGATATACAATAATATCGATGTTTTAATTTCGATAGTATAGAATATCGATGTCCAAAACATCGACAGACAGAATATCGTTTTTTTAAGGTATGTATGTTACTAATATCGAATTTTACTAATATCGAAATTTTGTTTAGTGTTATGTATTTTAATGTGTTGTTTATATGTTTGTTAAACATGTTTTGTAATGTATGTTTGAAAATTTGTAAATTTGTTTACATTTTGCGTTTTAGCATCAGAGCGGGTTGTGGGTTTATAGGGGAATAGGGTGGGAAGTAATTTAATAATAATTAATTAATTAATATATGTTTGTAAATATTTTTTATTAATACTTAATTGGTAATTAATTAATATTAATTAGTTAATTATTTAATATAATTTTGTACATATTTTTAATTAATAATTAATTGGTAATTAATTAATATTAATTAGTTAATTACATTAATTAGAGTAATTTTTTATATATAATTTTTTGTTATTGTTAATTAATTAATTGGGAAACAATAATATTAATTAGTAAATTAAATTATTTACAGCTAATGTGCTAATATATTTACTTTATTGTTATTGTTAATTAATAATTAATTGATAATTAAATAATATTAATTATGTAATTAAATTATTTAGAGTTAATGTGCTAATATATTTAATGTGTTGTTATTGTTAATTAATAATTAATTGGTAATTAAATAATATTAATTATGTAATTAAATTATTTAGAGTTAATGTGCTAATATATTTAATTTTTTGTTATTGTTAAATAATAATTAATTGGTAATTAAGAATTATTAAGTGAATAAATGATATGATTTATTTCTGTGTAGTGGGTTGTGTGTCTATAGGGGGATAGGGTGTGATATAATTAAATGTAATTAATTAAAGAGATTGTAATTTTCTTTGGTATTTATTGTTAATTAATTAGTAATTAATATGTGTTATTTAGTTCATTTATAATTACATCAATTTAGTAATATTAATTGTTATTAATTGATTAATTGAAATTTATATTAATTGTCTTTTTTATATGTGTAGTGTGTTGTGTGTTAAAGTGGGAGTAGTGTGGGAATTAATTTTTACCCCCATGCTATCTAACGCTTTCCCTACTGTTGCACCCTCTGGAGTGTGAATAGTAATTTTTACCCCTACGCTATCCACCGGGGAAACAACCTTTACAACGCAACTTTTACAACGCACTACCATTACAACGAAATTTTTACATTGCAAAAACCATTACAACGCATGTGTTTACAACGCATGTTTTTACAACGCAGGTACCTTTACAACGCATACCATTACAACGTAAGTATAGGTAAGTATATAATAATATTTTAAATTTTATATGTTTTAGTTTTTTTAAGGGGTATTTTTAGGGTTCAGGGTCAGTTTTCAGTTTTTGGGTAAAAGGGTATTTTTAGTGTTCAGGGTCAGTTTTCAGTTTTTGGGTAAAGGGGTATTTTTAGGGTTCAGGGTCAGTTTTCAGTTTTTGGGTAAAGGAGTATTTTTTGGGTTCAGGGTCAGTTTTCAGTTCTTGGGTAAAAGGGTATTTTTAGTGTTCAGGGTCAGTTTTCAGTTTTTGGGTAAAGGGGTATTTTTAGGGTTCAGGGTCAGTTTTCAGTTTTTGGGTAAAGGAGTATTTTTAGGGTTCAGGGTCAGTTTTCAGTTCTTGGGTAAAGGGGTATTTTTTGGGTTCAGGGTCAGTTTTCAGTTTTTGGGTAAAGGGGTATTTTTAGGGTTCAGGGTCAGTTTTCAGTTTTTGGGTAAAGGGGTATTTTTAGGGTTCAGGGTCACTTTTCAGTTTTTGGGTAAAGGGGTATTTTTAGGGTTCAGGGTCAGTTTTCAATTTTTGGGTAAAGGGGTATTTTTTGGGTTCAGGGTCAGTTTTTAGTTCTTGGGTAAAGGGGTATTTTTTGGGTTCAGGGTCAGTTTTCAGTTTTTGGGTAAAGGGGTATTTTTAGGGTTCAGGGTCAGTTTTGGGTTTTTGGGTAAAAGGGTATTTTTAGGGTTCAGGGTCAGTTTTGGGTTTTTGGGTAAAGGGGTATTTTTAGGGTTCAGGGTCAGTTTTGGGTTTTTGGGTAAAAGGGTATTTTTAGGGTTCAGGGTCCGTTTTGGGTTTTTGGGTAAAGGGGTATTTTTAGGGTTCAGGGTCAGTTTTGGGTTTTTGGGGTACAGGCGTACAGGGTAAAAATAAAATAAATTTATATTTAAATTAAATCAATTAAATGAAATTAAAAAAAATAAAAATATATTAAATTATTCCGTTT
Source organism: Lissotriton helveticus (assembly GCF_964261635.1). Classification (NCBI taxonomy): domain Eukaryota; kingdom Metazoa; phylum Chordata; class Amphibia; order Caudata; family Salamandridae; genus Lissotriton; species Lissotriton helveticus. Next base: position 885,899,779 of record NC_136063.1, on the reverse strand, counting down.
TTAATTTATTTTAAATGTATATGTATTAGTTTTAATTTTTTAATTATGTTTTAATGTTTTTATTTAATATTTGTAAAATTATATGTATTTTAAAATTATTTTTACATTATTATTTATACATTTAAAAAACGATATTTTTAATTTCGATATTTTTGTACTACGATATTAATTTTTCGATATTTTTGTACTTACCTTTATGAAGATATGACTCCGATATTTTTGATTTCGATATTTTTGTGTCGATATTTTTGTATGTCGATATTCTGTCTGTCGATATTATGTCAGACATTCGCGGTGTGCATGGATCAGTGCAAAAAAACCAATTGATTTATTTAACTATTCCATTTACAGGCAAACCATATATATTAAAAGTTCAAAACATACTCACTCAGTACTGGAACTCGCTTGACACGTGTTTCATAGTTGTTGCCATTAATGAGAGAAATACTATATAAAATACCAAACAAGGAGTCGAAGTGTGGTGTATCCCATCATCTCAGACAACCAATTGGTTGCCGCTTGATAAGGAAAAACTTCTATAACCATTTCACTGGCCTGGTTTGCAGTCGGCCATGTTGCATCAGTCTTCCTGCAGTACATTATGTTAGATGCAGTGCTGTTTACTCGCATTTCAGTTATTTTAAGAGTCCGAAATGTGCTCAGTCTGACATCGCCTTATATGATTCATGGTATGTCCCATCAATCAGAGAAGAGTTTTCTTTCCATTCAAGGGTGCCAATGTACAGTTTATATCTTACTGCAGTGAAATACCAAAATAAGCATAGTTCCTCACAAAGAGGCCACCAGGTGGGCAGGGAGATGCACTTATACTGCACCCCCGCCCACCCCTACCCGAAAATGACGCAGCATGGTCCCCAGGGGTCCCCCAGCGACTAGACTGGCTTGTTTGCCCTCATGTGGCACTAAGGTGGCCGCCCTCAAAGAGGGTCCCCTTTGTGGACCACAGGCAGCCAACAAACATCGTGTATCAGTCTTCAGGCACTGCATTATGCTAAATGCTGTTCAATGTATTCATAGTGCAGTTATTTCCCACTCATGTTTCAACTATTTTGGCATTCCAGGACTTGCTCTGTCTATCATGGATTCACCTGAAACTCATTAGAAAGGAGGAGATTTGTTGCATACGTTATCTGGCCGGTGCTAAAACTCCCAGGGTTATTTTATAAAAGTGCCCATGGTGCAATGGGCGTTTGCGTCCGCTTTGTGCACCACCGGGGCACTTTGGTATTACAGGAGGGGACGCAGACGCTTGTCTGCAGGCACACAACACCCATTGGGCTCAAGGGGCTTCAGACCCCCCCCCTGCACCTCCCCTACCCCCGACGTGTGTGTCAGTCCGGCCGGAGACAGCTTCGCGGGCTGGCGAGCATTTAATTGCAGCCGTACCCGAGTACTTAACAGGTCTTTAAAAGACCATTTACATGTAAATGAGGCTTTTGTTGTGTGTTCGCCCCTTCTTACAGCCACTTTGTCTATGTTTGGAAGAATTAGCTCCCTCCAAAATATTTCTCAGCCCCCCCCCGAAATTTGGCTCTAGTTGCCCGCCTGCTTGTCTGCATCATGTTTTTTAGTTTTTGTATGTATGCACTGCAGTGGCGGATGCTGCTATTTCAAAGTGGCGGGTCATAAAAGTTGGGGAGCAAGAGAAGCCAGTGAGCCCGACTGACGGGCGTTTGGGGGCTTTCTCCCCCGAGAAACAGTTCCCCTTGAAATATTTAAGCGCATTAAAAACTGCCCCACATCTTACTGCATTAAAAATGTGCAACAATTACTGTAATGTGCAGTCGGTATAGTGCGCCAAATAAGGTTTTTAATTATCTTAGCCTGCACACACTCAAAGTGTCACTTTTGCCAGTAAAATGTCAGTCATATGTTCACTGAAACTATGGAAATGCCACATGTAAGCAATCTGAAAACTTGTCATCCATGAAATATTAGGTCGACAGTTAACCAAGGGGCAAAACCTGCCATGAGAGAAAGCGTGTCCTGTTGCCATTGAGAGAAGATGTACCCTGCAAGGAATGATTGAGAATTATTAAAAAAAACACACAAGGAAAATTAGCTTCAAAAATTGTGAAGGTCACCATCTAAATTTGAAGACCGGCTTTCCCTTCTTAAAGATCATGTGGCATCATTGATCATTTACTTTAGCCCTGTTATGTCGTGGGGCCCTAGGCCCACATGGCTTCAATAACTGCGACACAGACATCAGTAGTTTAGTTAGTTAATGAGCCACGAGCTCGAGCGCTCGGCCCTATTTATTAGCTGTGTCACGTGATATCGTGAGATCAGTGGTGGGTGGGTGTTTAGTGTAGTTTTACATTTTAACCCTTGCCTGTGTCTTGCTAGGACACAACAAGCCCTTCACACTCCAAAAATCACTCCTCTACCACATTTCAGCCACCACTGTATGGCTCCCCAACAATAACACCGATTTATGTTTCTGTTGCTTTCAGCTGTGAGCGTCAACACTGAGTTTCGTAAAATAACTGCCAGGCGTCTTCCCAGGTATACCTGGAAATCAAAACTCATCACTTCCCAAGACTCCCCACCCTGCGGTAGGATGACGAGCCCCATCATAAACATGTATCTGCTAGTCTGCAGAGTCAAAAAGCCTTATATTGTTTCTCCTCATCCCCGCCCTTCAGCCCATAACTGGGTGTTCCCTTCAGCCCCTGCATTCGTCTGAAAACGTTCTAATGATGAGAAAATATTCCTATTACAACAGTCACCTACGATGCCCACTTTTGTGTACGCTCTCACCCTGGAGCAAGTTAACTTTCTTATAAACATTCTCTTCATACTCTTCAGACATGCACCTACTTGGAGACGTGCCAGAACATCCTGGAAACGAAGCTTTTATACCTTGACACACAACCCTCTGCAACTGATGTAGTTCAACTCTGGGGCCCGGGGGTGGCACTGGGACAGCTGAAAGTCTGCTGTTTGATTAACATTCTGCATGGTGCGGCTTTACCGCGCACTAATTATGCGATTACGTCACATATGCCACCAACTGAAAATTATATTTTACCCTGGCAGGTTAGTGCGACTGTCAGCCCAAAGTCAAAGAGGCAAGAGTTGGGGGAGGGGGGCGGGGGCGGGGGGGGGGGGGGTGGGTGGGTTGGGGTATGTGGTACTTCTCAATAACCAAAGAGCAATGCACGTAATTTGGGAGAGAGGGCGAGGGGTGGGAGAAAAGTAGACCAAAAGTTGTTTGTGTGTGTAAAAGGCCGCTTTATTAAGACACAGGTGCACATTACAAACACAAACCTTGGCAACGCCTTACAAAACTAAGCCTCACTAAATAAATAAATACCTACAAACTCAGCCCCCCGAACCCTCCCCCACCCCTAAAACATTTGAGCCCTCCCGCTCCCAACAATACATCAATAACAATATAACAGCATTATAACATTACGTCATCAATAAAATTACATCATCAATAAAACATTTCGTCATTAAACAAACATACGTCATCGTTAAAACTTTATTCGTCCAACCACAATTGCAATAACAACGGTCAGGTCCTCCATAACCATAAACCCTGCCTGACCCTGCACTCCTGCAGATACCCCCCCTCACAAAACTGAACGGTCAAACCATGACCAACATACCCCAGCACTTGTCAAAGAAATACTCGAACTAATACTCAACCAGCAATCTGCCTAAAAACCGTAATGATACCCAAAAACACCGCACAGCACCTGTGTCTAGCGACGGATACAAATACAAGAGAAACAACCCCTGCACACCGGTAGCCACAAAACAGCCTTTTACTTAAAAAGAAAATAGGGGCAAAAACCACCAAAAATGGGAAAAAACTGGGCTGCGAGGGGAAAAAAGGAGCATTAAAGCGAAAAATTGAGGGAGGGAGGGTGGGACAAAAAGCTATGAGCCCACCTAGCCACCAGGTCACCAAACCTAAAATGGTGGCTGGTAGGCAGTGGGCGGGGGGTTTATAATTGGGCTATTCTGGTCCTACTGGACCAGCCCAATTCTAGAAACTTCTGTCCCTCTTAAAGGGACACCCCTCGCAGCTCTCCCAAACCGCCCGGGGGAGGAGACCTCCCGGCGGTCGGCTCCCTCCCCCAAGCCCCCCTTGGGAGAGAGGGCGAGGGGTGGGAGAAAAGTAGACCAAAAGTTGTTTGTGTGTGTAAAAGGCCGCTTTATTAAGACACAGGTGCACATTACAAACACAAACCTTGGCAACGCCTTACAAAACTAAGCCTCACTAAATAAATAAATACCTACAAACTCAGCCCCCCGAACCCTCCCCCACCCCTAAAACATTTGAGCCCTCCCGCTCCCAACAATACATCAATAACAATATAACAGCATTATAACATTACGTCATCAATAAAATTACATCATCAATAAAACATTTCGTCATTAAACAAACATACGTCATCGTTAAAACTTTATTCGTCCAACCACAATTGCAATAACAACGGTCAGGTCCTCCATAACCATAAACCCTGCCTGACCCTGCACTCCTGCAGATACCCCCCCTCACAAAACTGAACGGTCAAACCATGACCAACATACCCCAGCACTTGTCAAAGAAATACTCGAACTAATACTCAACCAGCAATCTGCCTAAAAACCGTAATGATACCCAAAAACACCGCCACCCAGAAAGGTAGGCGGGGAAGAAACGCCTCCCTTTCTGCCCCCCAACCGCGAAGCGAAAGAGAAACCAGAAACTCAGCGCTGCATGGCCAATGCCCGGGCTAAAACCTCACGAATCTCCAACAAGTAAAGTTCCATTCCCACACGGGACAAATGAACTCCATCATCCCTAAAGAACTCAACAGACTCAAACTTAATGTCCCTGTGTGAAATCCTACTGAAACCAAGGCCCCTACAGCAACGAGACACCTCCGAATTCACTTTCTTCCTAGCCCGATCGACAGCCCTGGGATTCACCGCTCCCCTCCATATCCTGCGAGGAATTAACTCTGTCCAAAAAACATGACACCCAGCCCATCGTTCCTTAATGAGGCCTAAATCTCGTTTCATAGCTCGCAGCAAGACTACCCCTTTCGTTGCACATAGGTCATTTTCTCCCAAATGAATGACTAAAATATCCGGGCAAACACCGCCCACCATGTTGTTGTTCAAACAAGGGATCAACTCTCTCCAGAGCATCCCACCTTTACCCTTCCAAAGAACGTTAAACATTCGATCATTGAAACCAAGTAGATCTCCAAAGTAACTCCTCGCCGCCTGGACTCTGGCCCACTTGACAAATGAATGCCCCACTATCCAGACCGTTAGCACCGAGGAGCGAGGCCCAGCAACGGATCCTGAAAAAGAAAAAAGAGTTAGAATCCTGTGAAGGAGGATGACGCATGCGCCTCCTCCGCCGAGCTCCTCACGTAACGCTGGAAACAGTTAGAAGACCAGCGCCCCAATCGCTTAATATCCCTTTCAGACCAATTTCTGTGAAAAGCTTCAGTGGCAGCACCTATTCTGAAAGAGTGAGTACCATAAATATTGCCATCGAGACCTATGCGCTGTAGCGCTTTGCGCAAAACCATACGTAATTGATAAGATGTTACAGGGGTGCCATTGATATGTTGGAAAACCAGTACTTCATCGCCACCCCCACACAAGGAACGCCAGCGCCGCGCCAGCAGTAGAGGGCAAGTAAGCTTCGGAGCACATGCTTGTAACCATACACCTTTCCCCTTACCCGTCTGATCCGTTTTAGAACTGGCCAACCATACATGAACTCCCTCATCATAACAAAAAACGTCCTTCCAAAACAATCCACACTTATACTTTGAACCCAACAACTCAGATACCCTGAAAGCACCAAAAAACATGAAAGCCATCAACATTGAGAAAAGACATGCCTCAAAATCATCTGAACAAACTAAAGGCAAAACCGTAATTAACCTGGCAAGAACTTGCCAAGATATAGGGGCTCTGGATCTACCAATGTGCCCTTGCTCCCTGGCCCAGCCCTCAAGCATCCTTCTACCAATTTCCCCCGCAGATGGAGGATAGCCCCACCACAACTTCCCCATGAAAGCAATCCCCGCCAGTTTCCCAGCAATGGTTACTTTGGTCAAACCCTTATCCATGAGGTCCAGTATAAAGTTGACCACATCATCCGACCGACTCGACAGATCCTCCCTTCTGACAGCACCAGATTCCAGAAATTCTTTCCACGCAAGGGAATACGCAGAACGCGTGGACACAGACAGAGAACCTACCACCAATTGAACGACCCGACCTCGCCGACTTGCCACAGATGACTCGGCATTGGAGTCGGGGATCTGTCCGCATCCTTCGCCAGTCCACGGAATCTCCCCCACTGTGAACGAGACAGAGCATCCGCAATGTCATTGTCCACGCCAGGAATGTGCAACGCACGAAAATGAATATCGTGTTTCAAACAACCAAGAACAAAAACTCTCATAAGTTTCAACACTTGTCCGTCCCTGGCCGATTGGCGATTCACTATCTCCACCACCGCCATGTTATCCACACGAAACAGCACTTTCTTGTGCGCCAATTCCTCCCCCCACAGTGTCAAGGCGACCAATAAGGGGAAAAGTTCTAGGAAAGTGATGCTGCGACCTCCATTCAACCATTCATCGGGCCAACGTTCTGCACACCATTTGCCATTCCAGAAGAGCCCAAAACCATCACTGCCAGCAGCATCCGAAAACATTTGTACATCCCACTGAAAGTCAACCTCTCTGACCAAGGGGACACCATTGAAGGAGTTCAGGAAAAACTTCCACATTCTCAAATCCTCCTTGACACCAGCAGACAGACGAACACGATGGTGGGGCAAATGATGACCTGCCAAAGCCCTGCCCAGTCTCCTACAAAAGGTCCTGCCCGCTCTCACCACTCTGCAGGCAAAGTTCAAATGACCCAAAAGCACTTGAATCTCTTTCACCAACACTTTTCTCTTTGACAACATCACATCCAGTAAATCAATCATGTTGACCCTTTTGTCCTCCGGCAGTCGAGCAGACATACCCACAGAGTCTATTTCAATACCCAAAAATGATAGGACAGTGGCAGGGCCCATTGTTTTCTCGGGAGCCAAAGGAACTCCCAAATCCTCCATGAGCCCTTGGAATGTGTCCAGAGCCTTCTGGCACTCCGCGGAGCCCGGGGATCCGACAAAGAAAAAATCATCGAGATAGTGTGTTACCAGGGTATGACCAGACTGATGGGAAAAATACCATTGCAGAAAAGTACTAAAACACTCAAACAAAGCACATGATATAGAGCAGCCCATCGGCAGCGCCTTGTCCACGTACCATTTACCATTGAACTGAATACCTAAAAGGCTCCAATCGTCCGGGTGGACAGGCAATAGCCGAAAAGCAGACTTGATGTCACACTTAGCCATCTCAGCGGCTGCGCCCGCTGTCACTACAAGTGACATGGCCACGTCAACCGAAGAGTAAGAGACAGACACTGCCTCTGGGTCAATGAAATCATTAACAGACGACCCTTCAGGCCATGACAAATGTTGGATCAGGCGAAACTGTCCCGGTTCTTTCTTCGGGACAACTCCAACCGGTGAAACAATCAAGTTATGGATCGGCCAATCGTGAAAAGGGCCAGCCATCCTCCCTTCATGTACCTCCTTATTAAGCTTGTCTTGTACCACTGTGGCATGTTCAGAAGCTGATTTTAAATTGGCAGACCACCTCCGGTCCCTAGCACCTAAGTAACCGAGTCGGAACCCAAACTGAAAACCTTCCAACAGTGTAACTTTTGCCGACTGATCTTCGAAACCATGGAGGGCAATGCGCAGCCTTTCTAAATTAACTGGCGTACGAGCCCTTGGACCCAGCACCCTTAGCACCTCTGTATCCCCTTCCTCCTGAAAACTGTGAAGTCGTATTTGATGGTCCTGAAACTGTTTGCTTTCCCTGTGTACCCTCTGATGACTGATTGTTCCAACACTTGGACAACGGGTGTTTCTTACCACAGCCTGAGCATTCATGTTTAAATTTACAATACTCCCTGGTACAGGAGCCCCTATTAAATTCCCAACAGAAACCAGACCCTGAGTACAAGGTTGCAGTGGCCCCCACCCCTCCCCGGGTGGGCTTCCCCTGAAAGGGCCGATAAACTAACGGCAAACCACTTGCCGTGAAAATGGTTTTCCCCCCTGACGCTGACCCCATTGTGTGTTGCCACAAGTCATTATCTATCTCCCCCCACTTAGCTTCCGGGTCCCAAGCCATCCTGGCCCGAAATTCCTCATCATATTGAGACCAAGCAAAACCACCCCCGGTGATCTGGGCCTTGCGAATGACGTCCATGTATTTAAAAAGGGACACGCTGCGCTCAGGGAACTTTTCGCAATATACACTGGCATAAATCAAAAATGCAGCTGTCCAGTTTTCAATAGTTAAAGGCACTCTGGGGCGTTTTGCCAGCTCAAACTCCTCCTCCTTAGACCCCTCTTTGGACCTGACTTCTCTGTGGAGTAGCTTCAGTAGTTCCACATACTCACCATTCCAAATTCGTTCCTTGGTACTTAACATGAGATGAGCACCTAATGGTTTCGTAACCCCCATGTAAGGCAGTTTTTTGATTTTTAATTCTTTACTGGCCACAGGCTCTTTAACCTTGCTGGAAGCACCAGCCATAACATGACCTACCACTGTGTTCTGAATGTCTACCACATCATCTGTACCAACTGCTGTGTCTTTTACATATCGACCTTTGACCAGACGGCCATCACTACTAATCACTTCAGTTTCACCACCGGTACCCACAGACACCATCTTAGGTTTGGCCTGTGTGGCTGATTGCTCACCTGGCAACAGAGAGACCACTCTCGATGGCTCCGCCCGTGTCTCCGAGGTCAATGCATCCGGTCTGCGAGGCGCCCTACTCGATGGGCCGTGCTCTCTTCTCCCTTGCACTTGACTTTGGACCACTGGAGCCTGTAACACACTAGAAGAAACATGAGAGGGCACCCCCCTTTCCGGATCCCGCACTTCACCTTCTTCAGGACTGTCTTCGTCGTAGTCCAACACCACTGAATCGACAGTAGTGTGCAACAAATCACCACGGGTCTTACCTAACCCGGTATCAACCACCGTACATTTAAATGATTGTGAAACTCCAGGAGGGGGAGCAGGCTGTACACGCCCGTACCTCCCTGTGCGTTGACTCTGTAGCTCCTTAGCCGCCGGCAAGGCCTGCCACCTATACCTGCTACTCGTTGGGGCCAGCGGGGTCACGCCAGACCCTCGTGTGCTGGCCGCGGCGGGATCCCTCGGTGGAAAAGAGAGGGCCGCGCTAGGCATTCTCCTCACTTCCCCTTGGCGTGATGGGACTGGACCGCGCCCTGCCAAGTCTGGACCTCCGCACCTATTCCTATCCTGAAAAGAAAAAGTTTGGACTGGTGTGCTAGGGTCCCTGAAAACAACACCTGAAACAGACCTGGATCTCTGCAAATTATCCTCAACAACCCTCCCTTGCAACCTGTCCAAAGAACTCCCTCTAGGACAACCCCTCATAGGGCGTCCCCGGACCGGAGAATCACCAATCACCTCATCTTCATCGCTCACGTCCAAGTTACCCTCTGCCTCCGACGGAGAGGAAGCCAGAAGAGGGGCCCTCGCGCCCCAAACTTGACCTTCACCCACCGTCTGAAAACCACGTTGCGCCAAACTTGCAGTACCAAAATGATCCCACCCAGGGGAACCAAACATAACATATGGGCCTCTCACCTCACCTGACCAATTTGGGACCTCCCCAGCCCCTAAAACAGGCCCAACACGCCCCTGCCGAAAACCCCCAGTCGGCCCCATCCTAGAACCATGCAAACCAGAACCCCTTGAACCACTCATAACAGGTTGGCAAACACCTGCCCCTGCACCCACGACCGTCCTTCCATACCCTGAAATCCCTGCACCGCGTGTACGTCCTGCCACACTAGTATCACAAGGCAGTGGGGCACGGCCCACCTGCGATATGCTCCTGCCTTCCTTTTGCAAACTGACATCCAACTCCATGAAACCATAAGCACCGAAACCACCCAACCCGGAAACCTCCTGCCCTGAAACCAAACCAGAAACAGAACTCCCTTCACCCATCTGTGCCCATTCACCCTCTCCCCTCGAGCCCCCCCCCACAGACAAAGCAGGACCCTCAGCGGAGCCAGGGGTAGAAAACAACAATGGGCTACCCACATTGCCCTCCACATCCCTCATGCCAGTATCAGAAGCCTGACCCAAAACAGCTTGATGCCTAACAGGTGCCACATCCTCGCAGTCCAACTCACCATGAGAAAAAACCACGTTTGCCTCCCTCGTCTCCCCAGCCTGCCTCTCAAAAACCACATAGCCGGGAGGTGACCCCAACAATATATGTGCCGCCTCAGGAGCAAACTGAGAGTCCTCAACAGCCCACTGCACATTCTGAACCCCGTGCACCAAACGCTCCTGGCCTGATCCCTGCACCACACATGGAACAGAGCCTCTGCGCGCGCTACGAGCCGGGGCGGGCTCCTCATGCTGCGCCCGCCGCTCCACCAGCGGGTCCGAAGCGGAGCGCTTTTTGCTCCCTCCCCTGCCCCCCCTACCCCGCCCTCCCGCCGAGGCGGCCCTTGAAATCACCGGACCAGAGAAAGGGGGAGCGGCAGCCTGAAATAACGGGGGGGGCGGCAGCGCGTCACTGGACATATGAGCCTGCCCCACCAAAGCGCCAGACGTAGTCGGAGCACCCCCCGCCCCCACCGCAACACCTACCTGAGACTCTGGAGCTACGCGCGTCCCCCTACCGCCCTCACCAGAAGAGCCGCGTAACGCCGGAGCTGCCGCCTCACTAGAAAACACACGCGCAGCCTTCTGAGGGGCCGGCTTCCTCGAACGGGACCGGCCCCTCTCGCTTACCTGGCTCGGGCGTCTCCTCTTCGGCGACGAGCACGCCAGCACCGCCGCCCCCACGCCAGCGGAGGCCTGGCGCTGGGGACGCGCCGGCACACCTCCAGAAAGTAAATCCATGCGCCCTGCCTCAGCCAGCAGCCGCATCGCTTCCACAACACGAGAGTCTTCCATGGTAAACTAGCAAGAAGAAGTTAAAGACAATAGCCTAATAACCAACTCACAATAAACGCACCACAAAAAAGCTATGAGCCCACCTAGCCACCAGGTCACCAAACCTAAAATGGTGGCTGGTAGGCAGTGGGCGGGGGGTTTATAATTGGGCTATTCTGGTCCTACTGGACCAGCCCAATTCTAGAAACTTCTGTCCCTCTTAAAGGGACACCCCTCGCAGCTCTCCCAAACCGCCCGGGGGAGGAGACCTCCCGGCGGTCGGCTCCCTCCCCCAAGCCCCCCATGGTGCCACACAGTATAGTACTCTAAGTGCAGTGGTGCTGCTGCTACAATAAATACGCTATTCTCTGTAAATCCCTCTTCTTCCATTTCAGTCTCCTTACATTAAAAACCTATGGTAACTGGATAGAACGTCGAGAGGGAGGGAAAGACACTTTTTCAACTTTCACTCTCTTTATTTCCTCAATCCCTACTGAAACTGGATTGGCACAGGGCAGAAATAATCTGAAAATGTCAGTCATGTCGGTTGACGAAATCATCAATAAAAGAGACACAGCATAACTCGTTTATTCCCCTCAAACAGACTCACTCAGAAACCTTTCTGGTTGTGGTGAGTGTAAAGTGGCGGAGGAGATACCCTGGTAATCTGGGACGGGGAAGCAATGTCAAGGAGTTAGAGGCCGCATGTAGGCCGCATGTAGGCCGAATGCATCAAGATTTTTTGCATCGGCAAGCACCCGTTTTATAGAATCTACCAATGTGTTAATGCTCAACAACACAACACACTTAGCAATACGAAATTATCATACCCAGGCACAAGTTCATCTTTCTGATAAATGCATGTGGTATGCTAGAATATGGCATGTTAAATAAGGGGAACGTCGTTTATGACGCAACTTTTAGCACGCAGTGCTATTACAATGCGGTTTTTAAATCGCATTCTATTACAACGCATGACTCTGGGGGGCGCTCAAGGATAGGGAATACTTTTAATTTACTATCCAACACCTTCCCTAGTGTCAACGGGGACTGGTGTTGGAATAGTAAATTAAAATATTCACTATCCAACACCCCTTTCTGTTATCCGTTGTAAAAGAATGCGTTATAAAAACCGCGTTGTTACAGCATGCGTGCTAAAAGCATGCGTTGTAACAACGTACAGCCGTTAGAGGCATTAGGCAAGGAATTATAGTAGCACCCTTCCTATTTTTATTTTATATCAATTCCAGGATGCTTGTTTCCGGTCCAGAGAAGACATGGCTTGGCAGTTCAGGCTGGACTGTTCCCATGAGGCACAGGGTCAAGGCTGATTTGCATATAACTGGATCTGAACTGAGGTGGCGAAGTGAGCTAAAGAATGATGATGGATTCCACCCAGATCGTGACTGGGGGTGAGTGTCTGAAAAGGTTCAGCGCTCCGTCCATCATCTCCTTGTGTTTGCATACATAAATACCATAACATACCATTATTTAACGGCTGTACGTTGTTACAACGCATGCTTTTAGCACGCATGCTGTAACAACGCGGTTTTTATAACGCATTCTTTTACAACGGATAACAGAAAGGGGTGTTGGATAGTGAATATTTTAATTTACTATTCCAACACCAGTCCCCGTTGACACTAGGGAAGGTGTTGGATAGTAAATTAAAAGTATTCCCTATCCTTGAGCGCCCCCCAGAGTCATGCGTTGTAATAGAATGCGATTTAAAAACCGCATTGTAATAGCACTGCGTGCTAAAAGTTGCGTCATAAACGACGTTCCCCCATCCACCTACCTTGCTGGAAGAACAACAAATTCAAATGGTTTCAATCCCTCTGCCTTACCAGTGGCCTTTTCTGATGGGGGGAAGCCCGAACGGGGTACAGATGGCTGAAATGGCTTTGCATTAATTGAGCTTCTTTATACCGAACCACGAAAAGAAGGACACTAGCAAGCTTAAGGAAAGCATCTAGCATGCTGGCAGAGGAACACGTGCTTCCCCCTTCAGAGAGGTACATCCCACTTCCCTAAACTCGTTACAGTGACTTTAAGATTAATAAAGCAAGAGGTAGGTAAACACAAAACACTATGGTGTGTTCGGAAATACAGGGAACATACCAGTTGCCATAAATCCTGCTCATAATACAACCTTGCAATCCATGTTTTAAAGTGTTTAATCCAAATTAGGACACAAACACAAGCTTTGCTCCCACCAATCTATGACTACATTGTGCACTCCTGAGCATAATAGATTAAATGCCAAAATTCAGAAATTCATCATAATCCGCGTTGTTACAGCATGAGTGCTAAAAGCATGCGTTGTAACAACGTGCAGCCGTCGCTGGGGAACGTCGTTTATGACGCAACTTTTAGCACGCAGTGCTATTACAATGCGGTTTTTAAATCGCATTCTATTACAACGCATGACTCTGGGGGGCGCTCAAGGATAGGGAATACTTTTAATTTACTATCCAACACCTTCCCTAGTGTCAACGGGGACTGGTGTTGGAATAGTAAATTAAAATATTCACTATCCAACACCCCTTTCTGTTATCCGTTGTAAAAGAATGCGTTATAAAAACCGCGTTGTTACAGCATGCGTGCTAAAAGCATGCGTTGTAACAACGTACAGCCGTCGCTGGGGAACGTCGTTTATGACGCAACTTTTAGCACGCAGTGCTATTACAATGCGGTTTTTAAATCGCATTCTATTACAACGCATGACTCTGGGGGGCGCTCAAGGATAGGGAATACTTTTAATTTACTATCCAACACCTTCCCTAGTGTCAACGGGGACTGGTGTTGGAATAGTAAATTAAAATATTCACTATCCAACACCCCTTTCTGTTATCCGTTGTAAAAGAATGCGTTATAAAAACCGCGTTGTTACAGCATGCGTGCTAAAAGCATGCGTTGTATCAACGTACAGCCGTCGCATGGGAACATCCATCAAACATCTCTGCCATTTGAGAAATGGCCCAGTGAGGTAAGAGGGCTTGGCCAGCTGTTATAGATTCTGACACCAATGTTTCGATGTAATCATTGCAGACATGCCCATTGAATGATGTCTAAGATAATATTTGGCTAGATGAAACCATATACCCAGGTTTCAGTTCTGGTAAGGAGGGTGGCCATGCCCGGAGAGTGATTTGAACCCACGTAGTGCTTCTCTAAACATGTCCTGAGGAGGAGCACTAACTGTGTGACACTTTGTAGGTGATGCTCAATAGTGTGCCTTCCAGCTACCTCTTTTTTCCTGCCCCAGACTAGACAGTCATACACCAGAGGCACAGGGGCAAAAGCAATACCTCATTTGCATTGTGGACATTACTGGATGCAAATGAGGAAATGCCCCCATAAGATCTCACCAGTGCAAAATATGTGTCAGCACTATTGGTAGTACAGAAGGGGTGGCAGAAGTGTCTGTGTCTCCTTCTCTAAGATGGAACTGCAACTGCGGAACACATCGCCAAAAACACCTATTGCAGCTTCAGGAAGTACTGTAATATGGTCACTAGAGCTTAAAGTGCCCTACCAGAAATACAAAGGTAAGTCCATTGTCCACAATACCAACATATTCATTCACAGCCTGACCATGGGGTGTAAGAAGGCAGCTTGGATTAGGATTTGAATCTAGGCATGAAGGAGGCTGTTCTCAATCACAACAAAGTGATTCTTTAGTGTTATGTGCATCTTCGTAGCACCTTAAAAAATACTTTATTAGAAAACCGCATGAAACCTAGTCATTGCTTTGAGGGAGCTCAAAGTCATTTTGTGGTCACAAAGCCTGAGATTTGCAAAATCACAGTTGTTATACAACAGTAGACTTCGGGCCTGATTGCGAGTGGTGGTGGTCCGTCTGCCGTATTATGACTGCATGTAGTCCTAGCGGTGGAGGACCACCAGCTGCACCAGGGAACAGCCGTTCACTGGTGGTGGCGCAGCGGAGGCTCAATACAATATGCTAAGTGGGACTGGCTCATCATGTTACGATTTCCACCACCACCAGCCATTTCATGGCGGGAACCCACCATGAAAGGGCTGGCGGTGGAGGAACAAAGGGGGCCCTACAGGGCACCCATGCTCCCCCCTTCCATGTGGATATACTCAAGGGGGCACAGCATGTGCCTCCCCTGTCTGTAGCCTCCCCCCAGTTCTAGCACAGCATGGGCGTCACTGTCCAGGCCCTTCCGGAAATTTGTTACCGTTCCCATTGCAGTGCCCTTTTGCAGGGCACCATTGTGGGAATGGCAAAAAGACCGTCCGCCTGTACAAGAAAAACTCGTAATCAGGCGGGCAGTCCTTGCATTGCTCTGGTGGAGCTGTGACGGCGGAGAGCCTGCGCAGTACCGCCAAAGTTGTAATTAGGCTCTTAGTCTCAGTCGGATTTCCTTCCAGCCAGATAATTAAGCAAGATACCAGCACATTTAGAAGAAAAAAATGCCTCAAAATACTCTACAGGGCTTTACCAATGTCTTCTTTTTAATCAGTGTTATCTTCGTTGTTTTTTAAATAATTTTTTATGATTTTCTAAAAATTCAAAAAGGGGGTTTTGGTAACAAACCCCAGATAGGGAGCAAAGTCACAGTGCAAATCAGGTTATTTATGGCATAGCTAAAGCACCATATGATGTTCATTTCAACTGTTCAGGCACTGCATACAGTCATCACGATAAGTATTTGCAACCAATGAAAATTCCCATGCCCAACTAGCACCCCCCCAGGTGTGTCAGTTAAGTGCAGGCTGGAATAAGCCAATATAACGGTTGTCTCCGCGGGGCGACTAATTTGTATAGGAGGCTGCTGCCCCTGAGTGTCCCCTGGCTTGCTTGGCGAGCACCACTACTAAACGTGATTAATCAGTGTTATCTTCATGATAGGTAGAAAAACCAAACCCTCTCATTTTTAGTTGACACCTTTCCGACAGCACCTTGAACAACGTCTCACTTTTACTGATAAAATGTGCTTTTTAACAAACAAAAAACCTCACCCTCTAAATTACATAAACGTTTTCTTTTTCTTTTAACTATGGACAGCAACATATTATCATTCAGTATTGTACTTACAGTTTCCATTATACATTTCCCTGTTTGAAAGGAATCATATTTTAATGCTAACATTACTAAAATAAACATTTACTATAAGCAAAGCTTGGCAAATCCAAGAGCGCTGGCTGCCAGGCTTTTCATCTTGGTGATTCTCATTTTTTTCTGTCATGATCTTACTAAACTTTGTTGCTTGAGAAGCTGCCCGACCATTATGAATCTAAAAAGAAACTTTAGCAAAGGCAAAAAAAAGTGTTGAGCTCCACAAGGCACACACTACCAAAGTGGCTTCATATTTCGTTAATCTTTGAAAAGATAGATACATTGAGTTGATTGCAAAGACAGATGGCCGTATAGATAGATAGTGTTGCATAGCTAGATCAATAGAGATACAGACAGATAGATAGACAGGATTGCAAAGATAAACAGATAGATAGATAGATAGATAGATAGATAGATAGATAGATAGATAGATAGATAGATAGATAGATAGATAGATAGATAGATAGATAGATAGATAGATAGATAGATAGATAGATAGATAGATAGATAGATAGATAGATAGATAGATAGATAGATACATAGATACATAGACAGATAGATGGATTTGAATATATAGCGAAGGTTGCATGATCAGGGGTATAGCTTAGTGAGTGAGATTCAGGAGTGTGATTCTCAAAATTCCCAACTAAAAAAGCAATGGGCCACAGAAGGAATATATGAGATGACCAAGATTAGGAATGGACTGTTCCCATGAGGGGCAGGGGCAGTACTGATTTGCATTAGGAGGGCCACTGGCTCTGTTTTAGCGTTTGGTGGACTGGTACTCTGTTGCACCAGCTATGGAGTACACTGTCCATCAACTTTCCTGGAGAAAGTTGTGAGCAGAAAGGTGTGTCTGTTGTAAATGTTACTACACTAAGCCCACACCCTAGAGAAAGGTCTTTGTGCACAGATGAGTTTAATATAATCTACTATAGTCATTCATCACAAAGGAGAGATGTCTAAGGAACTTACGGCCACATGCATCAACCTATTTAGGAAGTGCAAACGGTGCGAATCGGTAAATTCGGCCGTTTGCGCTTCCTAAATACGTTTTTGGGATGCATGAAACAATTTTTAAAAATCCGCATTTTTTTGCAATTCCTAAAAATGCAAATGCATTTAAGGAATCGCATTTGTGCGATTCCTTAAATGCAATGCATGAATTTGTAAAAAAATGCGAATTTTGAAATAGGAAGTGCAAATGAACACGAGGTTGACCCTCGTGGTAATTTGCGAAATTCTTTAAAAAAGCACAAAAATGCATTTTGGAAAGTGTCATGTTACACACACACATGTCCTTTGGACATGTGTGTGTGAAACTTGCACTAAAACAGCCATTTCAAGGGTGCAGGGGGGGGTCCTTTGGACCCCCCCTCAGCACCTTTGCAATGCATCAACAAAATGTCATTGGCAAAAATTTTTTTCGCAAAAAGGCATTGATTCCTATGGGCCTCCAGGCCCATAGGAATCAATGTAATGCCATTCCTTAATTGCGATTCGCAATTAAGGAATCGCAATTTCCAAAAATTAAGAAATCCTAAAAACTTTTAGGATTTCTTGATGCATAGGATTTTGCAATTCCTAAATTGCGATTCCTTAATTTTCGCAATTTAGGAATTGCAAAATCCTACAATGATGCATGAGGCTGTTAGAGGCCTATTAGGATGCCGGACGGACCTGTGTCCGTCCGCCACCCCCGAGGTGGAGGGACCGTCCGCAGGGGCAGCGGCAGTCCCTCCGTTGCAATTAGGATGTGACCGCCACCATGGCCGTCACATCCCGTATCTTTAACCTTGCTTGAAGCAGCACCCGCCGCAAGGTTGAAAATGCATGCTTTGTATTTACATGCACAAAGCGGCAGGCACCGCGCGGTGCCTGTCGCTTTGTGCATGTAAATGCGTACCCTCCATGTGCACCCCCACCCCACCCTTCACCCTGCGGTCCCCCTGGAAGCAAAGTTCCACATGCTTTTCCACGGCGGAAGAGCCGCCGTGGAAAAGCATGTTTAAACACACATCCGAATTTGGCTGACGGTGTCTTGCAGACACCGCCACCAAATAGCGCTCAACACCCCGCGGATCAGCGGCGGACGGACCTGCCGTCTGCCGCTGTTCCCACCGGCATCATAATCTGGTGGTGGGTGTTTTCTGTGACCGCGGCGGTGAATCTGCATCCTCCGGGCCGGCGGTGGCTTCCACCGGCCCGGAGGATGCGGATTTTCCGCAATCATAATCGACCCCCTGGTTAGTATGTCATAAAAAAGAACCATACTCACCTATCACTGTGAAATTAAGTCTCAATGAACAGCTTAGACTGTTGCAAAGCACTGCCATTTTCATACATCAGCAGGGGACATATATCAGTTTACAGGCTAGTTCACTGATAATTAGTACACCCACTCTAAAAACAGGATTATAGATCAGATGACATGTCTCACAAATAGTATCACGCATTAGTAGAACAGAAAGAATAGTAATTTAACTTATGCAGTAGATTAGTATATATCTTTAAGTCTCAGAAACTTTTAAGAAACCCTTACACTCAATGGATTATGTCAACAGTGATGTCACTTGAGATGTCATGAGTGTTGTCATGAGTGATGTCAACAGTGATGTCACTGACCATGTCATGAGTGATGTAATATGTGTGGTCATAAGCAGTGCATTGCAGGGTCATAAGTCATAGTTTGCTCAGGTAACTATAACTGTTGGATTTTACTGGTTTTGTACGAGTGAAATCTGAGCTGAACTATAATGTCCCTGTAACCTTTGTTTTTTTCAGTGAATTTCTAAGTTTTAAAAAAAATCAATGTCCTAGCTATAACGTCCCTTTAACCTTTGATTTTTTCATCAAATATCTATGGTTTTTAAAATTGTATTTCCGAACTATAATGTCCCTGTTTCATACTGTGCTGTTCAAGGGAGCAAAAGACACACAATTGATGGACGGAATGCAGAACAAATCAAAACATTCACCCCCAGTCAAGAGATCTGGCTTAAATCCATCATTCTTTTGCTCACCATGCCACCCCAGTTTAGATCTAGCCATATGCAAATCAGTTTTGACCCTGTGCCTCATGGGAACAGTCCAGCCTGAACTGCCAAGCCAGGTCCTCTCTGGACTGGAAAAAAAACCATCCTAGGACTGGTTTCGGGGTTTTACCACTCTTCAGCCAGGATAGCTTGATTTCAGTGGCACAGTGAGCCCTGGACCAACGTCTTGGCATACCTGGTGCACCTAGGGCGAGAAAGCAAAAGACACACAATTGATGGACGGATGCAGAACAAATCAAAACATTCACCCCCAGTCAAGAGATCTGCGTTAAATCCATCATTCTTTTGCTCACCATGCCACCCCAGTTTAGACCTGGCCATATGCAAATCAGTCTTGACCCTGTGCCTCATGGGAACAGTCCAGCCCGAACTGCCAAGCCAGGTACTCCCTGGACTGGAAACAAGCATCCAGGGACCGGTTTCGGGGTTTCACCCCTCTTCAATCAGGATAGCTTGATTCCAGTGGCACAGGGAGCCCAGGACTCACCTTCTGGGCATACCTGGCGCACTTAGGGCGAGAAAGCATAAGACACACAATTGATGGATGGAATGCAGGACAAATCAAAACACTCACCCCAGTCAAAAGATCTGGGTTAAATCCATCACTCTTTTGCTCACCATGCCACCCCAGTTTAGACCTGGCCATATGCAAATCAGTCTTGACCCTGTGCCTCATGGGAACAGTCCAGCCCGAACTGCCAAGCCAGGTTCTCCTTGGACCGGAAACAAGCATCCTAGGACCGGTTTCGGGGTTTCACCCCTCTTCAGGCAGGATAGCTTGATTCCATTGGCACAGTGAACCCAGGACCCATGTCTGGGCATACCTGGCGCACTTAGGGCTGAAAGCCCGAAACCGGTCCTAGGATGCTTATTTCCAGTCCAGTGAGGACCTGGCCTGGCAGTTCGGGCTGGACTGTTCCCATTGGGTGCAGGGTCAAGACTGATTTGCATATGGCTGGGCCCAAACTGGAATGGCATGGTGAGCAAACAAATTATGGTTTAGGCCCAGATCTCTGTACTTGGGTGAATGTATGACATTGTTCTGCATTCTGTCCAAAACTGTTCTTTTTGCATTTGTCATCCCGAGTGGGACGGGTATGCCCAGACGTGGGTCCTGTGCTCTCCATGCCACTGGAAGGCAAGCTATCCTGGCTGATGAAACCGGTCCTAGAATGCTTGTTTCCAATCCAGGGAGGACCTTGCCTGGTAGTTCGGGCTGGACCGTTCCCTTTGGGCACAGGGTCAAGACTGATTTGCATATGGCAGGTTCCAAACTGGAATGGCATGGTGAGCAAACAAAATGATGGATTTAGGCCCAGGTCTCTGTACTGGGGTGAATGTATGACATTGGTCTGCATTCTGTCCATCAATTGTTCTTTTTGCATTTGTTCAAGGGAGCAGCCTGAAAATTACCACTCTACCGAAACATAAGATTTGTTTAGGTGTACCATCATTACTTTTGCACTGTGGATTATTATGTTACTGCGCTGGATCTTGCTGATCAGTCCAGTGCTCAACCTGTTTAGTATGAGGTCCATTGCTGTTGCGGTCATTGCACCTGTGTGGTGTCTCATGTCACAATGCAGGGCGGGCATCAGTCATAGGGCCAGCACACTCGATGCTTCCTGCAGTTCACACACAGACTGTCAGGCATATTGAGCTCTTGTATGGCATTTCACACATTATTCTTAAAATAATTTGTCTTTAGTGAAATGAAGCTGCAATGTTGGGGATTTTCATGCACACACGTCCCACCTTGCAAAATGGACAAGATCTACCACCAGCCGCGGTCTGCAGTAGGAGTTCCTGCAGGGCGATGACGTGGGGAGGTGGAGGGGCAGGGTGGGGGGTAGTAATGTATGGATTACGGAGTTTAACAGGTAAGTACACATATAAATAAATAAAACAAATTTCGTTGCGTGCACTGCATCACCAAATGCGATGCAGTGTGTGCAACGAAATTCGTTTAATTTATTTATGTTTACTTACCTGTTAAACTCTGTAATCCATACATTACTACCCCCCACCCTGCCCCTCCCCCTCCCCACGTCACCGCCCTGCAGAAGCTCCTTTTACCGACTGCGGCTGTCTACCATATAAGAGGCAGCAATGCGCTTTACATATACAACATAAAGTGCAATGCAACCCAGCTTAGAAACCTAATGCACTCTGGGAGTTGTAGTTTTCTTTTATTTCAATTGATCATTTTTTGGATGAATGTGGCCGATTGTAAAGTGAAAGGCCATGGCTAGACAGTTGTGATCGCAGTGGCACCCACTTAAATTGCAGAATTATCTCTAGTTTGGATTCAGGGTCACCGGTGTGATTATTTCATGGCTTGCAACAGTGTTGATAACGTCCTCGTTTGAGGGGTTACCTGGCTGCTGACTGCCCACCCTCTGCATCACATCTCTCATTTAGAGTAGATATATCTTCTTTCACCCCTCCCCTAGAAGAAGCAGTAATAATTAACGTAAACATGAAAGTGCACCTTTAAACCGACTTGCAAGGCAATTCGCCAAAAAACGGAGGGAGCATTTTGAGTAAAATAACCAAATAGCCACATTTGTTTAATACAAATAGCAGGTTTGTCCTATGCGTTTAGTTTCTGGAAGGTTAAGGACCGAGGCAGCTGGGCTGTTGTGAGATCTCCAGAGTTTCTGCCACACGATTTCATCTGAGAAGTTGGTGGGGCTGGGCAGGGTCAGCCACATGTTTGGATTAAATGTATCTGAGTGCATTCTGGATTTTGGAATTCTGCTGATACATCTGTTATTCACTGGCACCAAGGCATGAAGTCACCAGTGCACACAAACACACAGATAAAAATCAAACCAAGCTTTTTTTCAGTTTAAGAAAGTTTTTATTTTGTTTAAGAAAGATTACAGCATAATATAACAGTATACAGAAAAAAAATCAGAACCAATGTGAAAAGACAGGCAGAAGGCGATGAAAAGAAGAGTTGGTTCGGAGAACGAAAAATCAAACCAAGCTTTAACACAGTATTTTTTGTGCAGTTCTTACATTGTGCGAACAGACAGTATTGGAGAGCTTTAAATGAGTACCAGTTACATTACTTTACAGAATATAATTAATAAAATAATTTTACCTGTTGGCGATCCTCTTTCGTGCTTTCTGTGGGACGAACTCCTCAAAATCCACCTGCACCATGCTGCCTGGCTGTACTGAAGCGCTCGGATTGCTGAGCAGGTGGAATTTAAGCATCACACATCTCGGCCAATAAAAAAGCACTGCTCTCATGCTGTTATCATAGCATGCTATCAGTGTGACTATTGGCTGGGACAGGTGAATGCCGCTCCATTGGAGATAGTTGAGGCTATATCTCTGCTTCCCAGCTCCCATTACAACTGGGTAATCCTGAACTAAGCATGTTGGGCTGGCGGATAGCAAAATACCATCCAACCTGAGACGCGCAGTTTGGTTACACAGCCCCAGCTGGTGGTTCCGTGGTAGCCCCGCCTCTTTAACGCCTTCGCTGTGGCGCCAATTCCGCCACAGCGCGAGGGGGCCGCACGGCGCTCCCATGCTCATGACGGAACCGCTCCGTCACGAGCCTCGGGCGCGCTGTGCTTGTGACGGAGCGGTTCCATCACGGCCCGCCCGCTCAATGGAACGTCCAGCGCAGGCGCGGAATCAGCCCCGCGCAGGTGCGCCGAGCGGGCCATGACGGAACTGCTCCGTCACCAGCACAGCGCGACCGAGGCTGGTGACAGAGCGGTTCCGTCACCAGCATGAGGGGTTGAGGAAAACAGGAATCTGCTTGAGATGAAGTTATATGTGAGATGTAATTGCTTGCACGCAGGGGGTCAACACCCCTCTGCCCTTATAGAGAAACCACCCCATATCCCTCCTTCATCCATCTATCTCTCCATCCTTCAAACCTTTTGTCCATTTATCCATCTCTTCATACTTCCATTCATTCATCCTTCCTTTACTATGCTATCTATCCACCCTTTCATCATTAGTCATCATTCACCCTTTCAGACACATGCTTCCAACCATTCAGCAATCCTTTTACCCATCCATGCATTCTTTTTTATGTATCCATCCATTATTTCACCCTCCTTTTACTAAACCACCCATCTATCCTCTAATCCTCTAATTCTTCATTCCATGTTTCCATACATTAACCCACTCATCTCACATTTCATCAGTCCTTCCATTCTTTCTTTCGCCCACCTATGCATATGTAATTTACCATTCCATCTGTCAATCCTTTCACCCTTGCACAAATTCTTTCATCTTCTAGGCCCTTCCTTCAAGTAAGTTTTTTTCTTCTTTTCGTATGCCCTTCCTTTCTCTTTTTCTTCTGCTCCCCCCTCTCTTATTCACTTTGCATTTCCCAATGGGTCTCATTTACTATGCTTGAATTTGCCTCGCTGATGCCTGTTAAGGTTTCACTGATTTTGTCTTTTTAAGGGAAGAAGAGAGCTGCAGACAGAACAGCCTCATAAATTAGCAGTTTTTTTTAGTGACAACCCC
This sequence comes from Lissotriton helveticus, assembly GCF_964261635.1. Classification (NCBI taxonomy): domain Eukaryota; kingdom Metazoa; phylum Chordata; class Amphibia; order Caudata; family Salamandridae; genus Lissotriton; species Lissotriton helveticus. The sequence continues at coordinate 885,876,074 of NC_136063.1, read as the reverse complement.
ACCCTTGCTTAAGTTCCTAAAACAGGGGTTCACAACGCTATTGGTGAGATATACTGTGTTTTGATCAACCACAAATATGTAGCAGCCCTAGATTGGCTCAGAAGACATTTGGAGGCTTACACATTTATAATGCATTGTAGTAATTTAAATATGCTAACCACTAAACTGCTCGAAGGTTATGTTTTGAACGTCATCCACAACCATGTTGTTTACCGACTAGTGGATTGCATTGTACTGCCACCAGTTGTACCGTGGGCTGCCTCTGTGGAAATCTGGAGAGGTTCTTGTGGTTGGTGTTGGCCTGCTGCGAGGTTGCATTGTGCGTGGGTGCCATTGAAAGATACAGTCTGAGTGTGTCCTCATTGGTCAAGCTCTCTTTATTCATCAACGTTCTACCTGGCATGGTCCTTCTACTGCCCCATATGCATTCGCCCCATAAGCAAATGCAGGTGCGTATGCGTGACATTAGTGTTGCGGCTATAAATCTGGCTCATACTACAGTAAAAAACCAAGCGGACCGCGCCGTCACCCCCTCAGGATTTCATCTACAGTTTATGAGTGTGCTTTGTACAATATTACTTATTCTTTGCAGGTGAATCCTAATCGTTTCACCAGTAAAAGATTAAACTGCTTTTAGAGTTGACATTATTTTTCTGGTCCTTCAAGTCAGTAAGACTCATATTTAATTTTTATTTTAACTTTTAACACTTCTAGCAGTAGCGCAAATCCACTCTGAGGGATCTCACCTAATTTTGAGTAGCGTAAGGAGCCTGCGCTTTGATTTAAAAAAAATTGGCAGCAGGATTCGTGGATCCAGAGCGACACCCTATGGGGCTCCCCCAAGAGGACTAGGAGGTCAGGGTATTTTTACCATGCCCCTTTTCTTATTTTGTTTATGTTTTTTTCTGCGACTTGGCGCAAGCCAATTCCCAGGATGACTGCCAAAGCTTCCTGGTTTAAAGTGTTGGCAGCTAATCAGATCACTATTATTCAAGAACAAGGGTCCTTAGCTTTTTAGATAAAACAAAAAATTAATGAAATATAGGCCATAATTGGAAACTATATTTTGTCACTGTCCAGCCGGACAGGACGTTTATTTTTCAAACAATGTAAGTCTTGTGGTTCAAATAATAACAAGGCACAATCCTGTACCACGAAAGAAAAGAACACAAAGAGCAAAGAAGAATTTCCAGAGTGTTGGAAAACAGGCAAAAGAAAGAGCAAATGTTGGCCACTTTTCAAATCAGTGTTATATTCAAGGTATGCCAAGCAACTGCCAAAATACAACAGGTTTTAACACAATGGTTTAGGTTGTGAAGGCAATCTACAAAGTCGACGTTTCGATCCCTAGTGCTCAATTAATTGGGACCATCATCAGGACTGACAAATTTACAGTATTTGCCTGTCAGGATAAAATATTTACAATTTTTGACCGCCTGTAGAAATAAAAGGAGGAAAAAGCGAGAAGAAAACTGTTTTAGAAAATAAACAATTTTGACATTAAGAGAGTGTTCATTAGACCTGAAGATTGTTGGATCATCTGAGGTAACAAACTCATGTACTCGGATTCGACTTATTAGTGCTTACACATGTGATACACTCGTGGGGGTTTTTTTGTATGAAGTAAACCGACGTGGTAGTGACTTGTGAATAGCTTCATGTATTATTATAAAACAATGCCTTATTGAGAATGTTCTGGTCGTAAAAAATAAACATTGACGCGAGCAGTTATTATGAAAAACTATCCGTGTCTAACACATGCAGTCGGCACCCGTTGTGGGGTGATCGGAGGGGCGGGCAGTGTGGATGGACTGAGCTTACCCTGAGTCGGCGGGGAATAGCGACCCTGTAAGTGGAGATGGGGGGAGGATGCGGGTCGTCCACCTGGAATAAAGCGGGGATTTTTAGCATGAATTGCTGCTAAGGGCGGGGCTGTGTGGAGCTCAGGCTCAGGGGCGCGAATTACCTTGAAGGACTCGTGCAGTCCGTGCTCCGCGTTTGGTAGCCTTGGACTCCTTGGGTTAAGAACGTTCCCTGTAGGGAAACGAATTGTGATCAGGAGTTTGTTCTGCCAACAGTTCCGCACAATGAAGGTTATGTACACCGGGAACTCTCGGAATGCTTTCTTACCTTGAGGCGTGGTTTTCTCACTATGTCTCGATCGGCATAGTGGAGGCGAGTGGAAGACTATGTCCGGTACACCGCTGGATGCTCAATGGAAGCCATTGCACTAAAGTAGGCGTGCAAGGCGTCAGTGGGGAGACGGCATCAATGGGCGCCATCTTGGAGTGGGAGTGAATGGCAGGAGTTAGGCGCCATGTTGGGTGGGTCAATTGGGCATCCCTGTGCTACGAGGGTGGACAGGGGGAAGGAGCGCCATCTTGGAGAAGGGATCCCGTGGGCCAAGTATGAGCGCCATATCGGGGGGTCAGGGGAATGAGTGACATTTGTTTCAAATAACGATATTTACAATAGTGAAAAGGTGCTTACTTATTGTGCACGTGCCAATATATTTGGTGACATTCTTTAAAACTTCTCATTTTGTTAGACCAATACATACTTTGTTAGAGCGATAAAGCATTTATTGTCTATATAGTTCAGACGGCAAATTCAGAAAAGGGCAGCAATTAGTAAAGTCATTCAGAGGAGACTTGTCCAATCCTCTAGCCAATTTAGGCCATTACGAATGGTATCAAATTGGATCATTGTTCTTAATTCTTCCTTATTCAGTAGCTGACACAGATTACCACCTCTTGGGGGAAGTTTCACGACTTTAAGGATGGACCATTTGATGTCATTTTCAGTGTGTCCCACCGCATTGTAGTGGTCCACCAGGGGGGCGTTTGCAGTCCTGCATCTAATGCGGCTCCTGTGTTGGCAGATTCTGGTCTTTACTTTCTGCGTCGTTTGTCCCACGTAGAGTTTGGGACAGGGGCATTCAATAACATAAATCACATTTGATGTGTTACAATTTGAAAAAGATCGTCTCTCAAATGTGATGTGCTGGTGAGTGAATTTTGTGCCCTCCACCGTGAAGTCGCAAACATTACACCTTCCACATTTGGCATGTCCTATAATGGGTGGCAAGCCCCAAGCTGTTTCAAGTGTATTTCCTTGCGTAGTGCCTGGGAGGGCTGCCCTCACCAGATGATCTTTCAGATTTTTATTTTTCCGAAATGCGAAGAGGGGTGTATCAATTTTGATACTTCCCACATTTATAGTAGGCCAATGCTTCAGAATCGATTTTCGGATTTTGTTCGATATTGGAGAGAAGGTGGTAACACACGCTACTCTCTCTTTCTGGGTCTTTTCTTTTGGTGATAACAACACTTCCCGCGGGCAGTACCATGCACGTTTGGAAGCTTGTTTCACTATTCGTTTTGGGTAGCCTCTTTCCTTGAGTTTACTGGACAGTACCTCTGCTTCTCTGAAGTAGTCTCTTTTATCAGAGCAGTTGCGTCTAATCCTCAGAAATTGCGAGTATGGCAGTGAATCTCTGAGGGCCCTGGGATGATTGCTTTTATAGTTCAGAAGAGTATTACGCTCTGTCGGTTTACGAAATAGCTTTGTGAGAAGCTCACCTTCCGCATGGTAAATGGTGAGGTCTAAGAATGCTATTGATGACTTGTCATGGGTAAGGGAAAAGGTAAGACCAAGGCAGTTATTATTGAGCCAGTGGAGAAACTGTAGTAGTGTTTCAGAAGTCTGAGTCCAGATCATAAAAATGTCGTCTATATAGCGACGCCAAAGTTTGATGCCAGGATGGAACGGGTTGCCTGGCATCAGGATTGAGCCCGTTTCTAACTGGTCCATGAATAATATGGCCAGATTGGGGGCAAAAATAGCCCCCATAGATGTCCCCTTGATCTGCTGATAGTAGGTGTTGTCAAAGCAGAATTTTTTTTGTCAAACAGAGCTCAAGGAGTTGGAGAATGAATAATGAGGGTACCCTATGTGGACGTGGCCGTGTGTCTAAGATTTTTTGAATGACTAGCAAGGCAGCAGTTTGAGGGATGTTAGTATATAACGATTCTACATCTAATGTGCAGAGTGTTTCATACTGGGGGTCAAAGTCCAAATGCTCAACAAGATTGATCATAGACATGCTGTCTCTGATGTAGCAAGTTGTTGAGGGCGCAAAACTTTTAATAAAAAAGTCAACATAGGCTCCTAGTGGTTCTAACACGGAACCACATGCGGATACAATTGGGCGTCCGGGTGGTTTAGTGAGGTTTTTATGTATCTTGGGCAAAGTATATATTACCGGGACACGTGGGGATTTAATGTTAAGAAAATTATATTCTTTCTTACTTAAATATCCCTCTGCACAGGCTTGGGACGTTAGTTCCTTAATGGTCTCCTGTATTCGACTGGTAGGATTGCCAGGGAGCCTTTGGTAGTGCTCAGTATTGTTTAGTTGACGCAAGATTTCTTCTTTATAGGCCTCAATTTCCTGAATTACAATACCTCCACCCTTATCTGCACTTTTGATAATTATGTTATTGTTGCCTTTTAGGGTATTGATAGCATTCTTTTCTGGGAGCGATATGTTATAAGGGATGAATAGTTTCTGATTTTGAATCTGTGACAGGTCATTTAGAACTAGTTTTTCAAAAGTCACAATTTCCGCCGGTACCATAGAGGATGTGGGCGAAAAAGTAGAAGGAGGTCTAAAAGGTGTGTACGAATCTTGTGTGGGGCTGGGGTGTAGTTGAAAGAAGGCTTTCAGACGTATTGTTCTGAAGAATCTCAACAATTCCGTCTGCAGCTCCATGAAATCGGGGCGGGTGGTGGGCACAAAGGAGAGACCTTTTTTAAGGAGTTCCATTTCAGTGTTGCAGAGAACATGTTTAGAGAGATTAAATATGGGAATAATCTCATTGGGTGGGCCGGTTACCATTGGTAGAAATTGTTCCTGGTTTTCCGTTCTCCAGGAGGGTTGTGCCATCTTTTCTTTGCTCTCCCTCGCTGCGGGGTGTTTGGCTGGCCTCTGGATAAAAAATTAGGCTGTCCCCCACCACGTCTGTTTCCAGTGCTAGGCCCCTCACCTGCGTCTGAGCTTTCTGACGATTCAGCAGATGTATCCGAAAAACCTACAAGGTTTTGCCTACGGTTGTAGCGTCCCCAAGGTTTATCTCCACGGGGGTTGGAGTAGGCTCTATTAGTATAGAAATCTTTTTGGAGATAGGGGTAGGTGTTTTCTGTATTGTAGGATTTGATGTCTTTCTTCACTTTGTTTGCCTTTTTGGTTTGTTCTATCCTATGAAAATCAGCTATAGTTTTCTCTAGCTGTTCCAGAAGTTTAGATACTTCAGTGGTAGAGTTTGCCTCCCCCAGTTGTTTCTCTAGATCGGCGATCTCTGCCTCAAGGGAGATTAATGTCTCTGTTGCTATATCAATCCCTAAACATAACCAATGCCGGGAGCATGTTGTCCCAATATAACTGAAGTTGTTTATGTATTTGGGATTGTCTGTGAAGATACCAGGGATATTGCGAATTTGGAGGCCTAGGGGAATTACGTTTGCTTTTAAATAATCAGTTAACATCAAAATCATCAACTGAAGTCGGACTTGCTTTTTGCGAAGTTTCTCCAATTGGTCTGGTATTGAGCTAGTGACTGTGGTAGGAGCGTCTGGGTTATCAGAGAGAAGAGAGGGTCTCTGACAGATACGCTTAATGTAGTCATCCGTGTACAATGGTGCGTGATCGGACATATCAGGTTTAGAATAAAAAGGATTTGTACTAGGGTGGCCTACCCTCGGCTGAGGGTTGGTGGTTTTTCCAGAAAAACCTTGCAATGTAGTGATTGCGCTAAGGTACTTTTTTTGTAACAAGGTAACCCAACAAGTTAGCTGCGGACCGTGGGTAAATACTATTATTCAAGAACAAGGGTCCTTAGCTTTTTAGATAAAACAAAAAATTAATGAAATATAGGCCATAATTGGAAACTATATTTTGTCACTGTCCAGCCGGACAGGACGTTTATTTTTCAACAATGTAAGTCTTGTGGTTCAAATAATAACAAGGCACAATCCTGTACCACGAAAGAAAAGAACACAAAGAGCAAAGAAGAATTTCCAGAGTGTTGGAAAACAGGCAAAAGAAAGAGCAAATGTTGGCCACTTTTCAAATCAGTGTTATATTCAAGGTATGCCAAGCAACTGCCAAAACACAACAGGTTTTAACACAATGGTTTAGGTTGTGAAGGCAATCTACAAAGTCGACGTTTCGATCCCTAGTGCTCAATTAATTGGGACCATCATCAGGACTGACAAATTTACAGTATTTGCCTGTCAGGATAAAATATTTACAATTTTTGACCGCCTGTAGAAATAAAAGGAGGAAAAAGCGAGAAGAAAACTGTTTTAGAAAATAAACAATTTTGACATTAAGAGAGTGTTCATTAGACCTGAAGATTGTTGGATCATCTGAGGTAACAAACTCATGTACTCGGATTCGACTTATTAGTGCTTACACATGTGATACACTCGTGGGGGGTTTTTTGTATGAAGTAAACCGACGTGGTAGTGACTTGTGAATAGCTTCATGTATTATTATAAAACAATGCCTTATTGAGAATGTTCTGGTCGTAAAAAATAAACATTGACGCAAGCAGTTATTATGAAAAACTATCCGTGTCTAACACATGCAGTCGGCACCCGTTGTGGGGTGATCGGAGGGGCAGGCAGTGTGGATGGACTGAGCTTACCCTGAGTCGGCGGGGAATAGCGACCCTGTAAGTGGAGATGGGGGGAGGATGCGGGTCGTCCACCTGGAATAAAGCGGGGATTTTTAGCATGAATTGCTGCTAAGGGCGGGGCTGTGTGGAGCTCAGGCTCAGGGGCGCGAATTACCTTGAAGGACTCGTGCAGTCCGTGCTCCGCGTTTGGTAGCCTTGGACTCCTTGGGTTAAGAACGTTCCCTGTAGGGAAACGAATTGTGATCAGGAGTTTGTTCTGCCAACAGTTCCGCACAATGAAGGTTATGTACACCGGGAACTCTCGGAATGCTTTCTTACCTTGAGGCGTGGTTTTCTCACTATGTCTCGATCGGCATAGTGGAGGCGAGTGGAAGACTATGTCCGGTACACCGCTGGATGCTCAATGGAAGCCATTGCACTAAAGTAGGCGTGCAAGGCGTCAGTGGGGAGACGGCATCAATGGGCGCCATCTTGGAGTGGGAGTGAATGGCAGGAGTTAGGCGCCATGTTGGGTGGGTCAATTGGGCATCCCTGTGCTACGAGGGTGGACAGGGGGAAGGAGCGCCATCTTGGAGAAGGGATCCCGTGGGCCAAGTATGAGCGCCATATCGGGGGGTCAGGGGAATGAGTGACATTTGTTTCAAATAACGATATTTACAATAGTGAAAAGGTGCTTACTTATTGTGCACGTGCCAATATATTTGGTGACATTCTTTAAAACTTCTCATTTTGTTTGACCAATACATACTTTGTTAGAGCGATAAAGCATTCATTGTCTATATAGTTCAGACGGCAAATTCAGAAAAGGGCAGCAATTAGTAAAGTCATTCAGAGGAGACTTGTCCAATCCTCTAGCCGATTTAGGCCATTACGAATGGTATCAAATTGGATCATTGTTCTTAATTCTTCCTTATTCAGTAGCTGACACAGATTACCACCTCTTGGGGGAAGTTTCACGACTTTAAGGATGGACCATTTGATGTCATTTTCAGTGTGTCCCACCGCATTGTAGTGGTCCACCAGGGGGGCGTTTGCAGTCCTGCATCTAATGCGGCTCCTGTGTTGGCAGATTCTGGTCTTTACTTTCTGCGTCGTTTGTCCCACGTAGAGTTTGGGACAGGGGCATTCAATAACATAAATCACATTTGATGTGTTACAATTTGAAAAAGATCGTCTCTCAAATGTGATGTGCTGGTGAGTGAATTTTGTGCCCTCCACCGTGAAGTCGCAAACATTACACCTTCCACATTTGGCATGTCCTATAATGGGTGGCAAGCCCCAAGCTGTTTCAAGTGTATTTCCTTGCGTAGTGCCTGGGAGGGCTGCCCTCACCAGATGATCTTTCAGATTTTTATTTTTCCGAAATGCGAAGAGGGGTGTATCAATTTTGATACTTCCCACATTTATAGTAGGCCAATGCTTCAGAATCGATTTTCGGATTTTGTTCGATATTGGAGAGAAGGTGGTAACACACGCTACTCTCTCTTTCTGGGTCTTTTCTTTTGGTGATAACAACACTTCCCGCGGGCAGTACCATGCACGTTTGGAAGCTTGTTTCACTATTCGTTTTGGGTAGCCTCTTTCCTTGAGTTTACTGGACAGTACCTCTGCTTCTCTGAAGTAGTCTCTTTTATCAGAGCAGTTGCGTCTAATCCTCAGAAATTGCGAGTATGGCAGTGAATCTCTGAGGGCCCTGGGATGATTGCTTTTATAGTTCAGAAGAGTATTACGCTCTGTCGGTTTACGAAATAGCTTTGTGAGAAGCTCACCTTCCGCATGGTAAATGGTGAGGTCTAAGAATGCTATTGATGACTTGTCATGGGTAAGGGAAAAGGTAAGACCAAGGCAGTTATTATTGAGCCAGTGGAGAAACTGTAGTAGTGTTTCAGAAGTCTGAGTCCAGATCATAAAAATGTCGTCTATATAGCGACGCCAAAGTTTGATGCCAGGATGGAACGGGTTGCCTGGCATCAGGATTGAGCCCGTTTCTAACTGGTCCATGAATAATATGGCCAGATTGGGGGCAAAAATAGCCCCCATAGATGTCCCCTTGATCTGCTGATAGTAGGTGTTGTCAAAGCAGAATTTTTTTTGTCAAACAGAGCTCAAGGAGTTGGAGAATGAATAATGAGGGTACCCTATGTGGACGTGGCCGTGTGTCTAAGATTTTTTGAATGACTAGCAAGGCAGCAGTTTGAGGGATGTTAGTATATAACGATTCTACATCTAATGTGCAGAGTGTTTCATACTGGGGGTCAAAGTCCAAATGCTCAACAAGATTGATCATAGACATGCTGTCTCTGATGTAGCAAGTTGTTGAGGGCACAAAACTTTTAATAAAAAAGTCAACATAGGCTCCTAGTGGTTCTAACACGGAACCACATGCGGATACAATTGGGCGTCCGGGTGGTTTAGTGAGGTTTTTATGTATCTTGGGCAAAGTATATATTACCGGGACACGTGGGGATTTAATGTTAAGAAAATTATATTCTTTCTTACTTAAATATCCCTCTGCACAGGCTTGGGACGTTAGTTCCTTAATGGTCTCCTGTATTCGACTGGTAGGATTGCCAGGGAGCCTTTGGTAGTGCTCAGTATTGTTTAGTTGACGCAAGATTTCTTCTTTATAGGCCTCAATTTCCTGAATTACAATACCTCCACCCTTATCTGCACTTTTGATAATTATGTTATTGTTGCCTTTTAGGGTATTGATAGCATTCTTTTCTGGGAGCGATATGTTATAAGGGATGAATAGTTTCTGATTTTGAATCTGTGACAGGTCATTTAGAACTAGTTTTTCAAAAGTCACAATTTCCGCCGGTACCATAGAGGATGTGGGCGAAAAAGTAGAAGGAGGTCTAAAAGGTGTGTACGAATCTTGTGTGGGGCTGGGGTGTAGTTGAAAGAAGGCTTTCAGACGTATTATTCTGAAGAATCTCAACAATTCCGTCTGCAGCTCCATGAAATCGGGGCGGGTGGTGGGCACAAAGGAGAGACCTTTTTTAAGGAGTTCCATTTCAGTGTTGCAGAGAACATGTTTAGAGAGATTAAATATGGGAATAATCTCATTGGGTGGGCCGGTTACCATTGGTAGAAATTGTTCCTGGTTTTCCGTTCTCCAGGAGGGTTGTGCCATCTTTTCTTTGCTCTCCCTCGCTGCGGGGTGTTTGGCTGGCCTCTGGATAAAAAATTAGGCTGTCCCCCACCACGTCTGTTTCCAGTGCTAGGCCCCTCACCTGCGTCTGAGCTTTCTGACGATTCAGCAGATGTATCCGAAAAACCTACAAGGTTTTGCCTACGGTTGTAGCGCCCCCAAGGTTTATCTCCACGGGGGTTGGAGTAGGCTCTATTAGTATAGAATTTTTTTGGGAGATAGGGGTAGGTGTTTTCTGTATTGTAGGATTTGATGTCTTTCTTCACTTTGTTTGCCTTTTTGGTTTGTTCTATCCTATGAAAATCAGCTATAGTTTTCTCTAGCTGTTCCAGAAGTTTAGATACTTCAGTGGTAGAGTTTGCCTCCCCCAGTTGTTTCTCTAGATCGGCGATCTCTGCCTCAAGGGAGATTAATGTCTCTAAACCACCCGGACGCCCAATTGTATCCGCATGTGGTTCCGTGTTAGAACCACTAGGAGCCTATGTTGACTTTTTTATTAAAAGTTTTGTGCCCTCAACAACTTGCTACATCAGAGACAGCATGTCTATGATCAATCTTGTTGAGCATTTGGACTTTGACCCCCAGTATGAAACACTCTGCACATTAGATGTAGAATCGTTATATACTAACATCCCTCAAACTGCTGCCTTGCTAGTCATTCAAAAAATCTTAGACACACGGCCACGTCCACATAGGGTACCCTCATTATTCATTCTCCAACTCCTTGAGCTCTGTTTGACAAAAAAAAAATTCTGCTTTGACAACACCTACTATCAGCAGATCAAGGGGACATCTATGGGGGCTATTTTTGCCCCCAATCTGGCCATATTATTCATGGACCAGTTAGAAACGGGCTCAATCCTGATGCCAGGCAACCCGTTCCATCCTGGCATCAAACTTTGGCGTCGCTATATAGACGACATTTTTATGATCTGGACTCAGACTTCTGAAACACTACTACAGTTTCTCCACTGGCTCAATAATAACTGCCTTGGTCTTACCTTTTCCCTTACCCATGACAAGTCATCAATAGCATTCTTAGACCTCACCATTTACCATGCGGAACGTGAGCTTCTCACAAAGCTATTTCGTAAACCGACAGAGCGTAATACTCTTCTGAACTATAAAAGCAATCATCCCAGGGCCCTCAGAGATTCACTGCCATACTCGCAATTTCTGAGGATTAGAAGCAACTGCTCTGATAAAAGAGACTACTTCAGAGAAGCAGAGGTACTGTCCAGTAAACTCAAGGAAAGAGGCTACCCAAAACGAATAGTGAAACAAGCTTCCAAACGTGCATGGTACTGCCCGCGGGAAGTGTTGTTATCACCAAAAGAAAAGACCCAGAAAGAGAGAGTAGCGTGTGTTACCACCTTCTCTCCAATATCGAACAAAATCCGAAAATCGATTCTGAAGCATTGGCCTACTATAAATGTGGGAAGTATCAAAATTGATACACCCCTCTTCGCATTTCGGAAAAATAAAAATCTGAAAGATCATCTGGTGAGGGCAGCCCTCCCAGGCACTACGCAAGGAAATACACTTGAAACAGCTTGGGGCTTGCCACCCATTATAGGACATGCCAAATGTGGAAGGTGTAATGTTTGCGACTTCACGGTGGAGGGCACAAAATTCACTCACCAGCACATCACATTTGAGAGACGATCTTTTTCAAATTGTAACACATCAAATGTGATTTATGTTATTGAATGCCCCTGTCCCAAACTCTACGTGGGACAAACGACGCAGAAAGTAAAGACCAGAATCTGCCAACACAGGAGCCGCATTAGATGCAGGACTGCAAACGCCCCCCTGGTGGACCACTACAATGCGGTGGGACACACTGAAAATGACATCAAATGGTCCATCCTTAAAGTCGTGAAACTTCCCCCAAGAGGTGGTAATCTGTGTCAGCTACTGAATAAGGAAGAATTAAGAACAATGATCCAATTTGATACCATTCGTAATGGCCTAAATCGGCTAGAGGATTGGACAAGTCTCCTCTGAATGACTTTACTAATTGCTGCCCTTTTCTGAATTTGCCGTCTGAACTATATAGACAATGAATGCTTTATCGCTCTAACAAAGTATGTATTGGTCAAACAAAATGAGAAGTTTTAAAGAATGTCACCAAATATATTGGCACGTGCACAATAAGTAAGCACCTTTTCACTATTGTAAATATCGTTATTTGAAACAAATGTCACTCATTCCCCTGACCCCCCGATATGGCGCTCATACTTGGCCCACGGGATCCCTTCTCCAAGATGGCTCTCCTTCCCCCTGTCCACCCTCGTAGCACAGGGATGCCCAATTGACCCACCCAACATGGCGCCTAACTCCTGCCATTCACTCCCACTCCAAGATGGCGCCCATTGATGCCGTCTCCCCACTGACGCCTTGCACGCCTACTTTAGTGCAATGGCTTCCATTGAGCATCCAGCGGTGTACCGGACATAGTCTTCCACTCGCCTCCACTATGCCAATCGAGACATAGTGAGAAAACCACGCCTCAAGGTAAGAAAGCATTCCGAGAGTTCCCGGTGTACATAACCTTCATTGTGCGGAACTGTTGGCAGAACAAACTCCTGATCACAATTCGTTTCCCTACAGGGAACGTTCTTAACCCAAGGAGTCCAAGGCTACCAAACGCGGAGCACGGACTGCACGAGTCCTTCAAGGTAATTCGCGCCCCTGAGCCTGAGCTCCACACAGCCCCGCCCTTAGCAGCAATTCATGCTAAAAATCCCCGCTTTATTCCAGGTGGACGACCCGCATCCTCCCCCCATCTCCACTTACAGGGTCGCTATTCCCCGCCGACTCAGGGTAAGCTCAGTCCATCCACACTGCCCGCCCCTCCGATCACCCCACAACGGGTGCCGACTGCATGTGTTAGACACGGATAGTTTTTCATAATAACTGCTCGCGTCAATGTTTATTTTTTACGACCAGAACATTCTCAATAAGGCATTGTTTTATAATAATACATGAAGCTATTCACAAGTCACTACCACGTCGGTTTACTTCATACAAAAAAACCCCCACGAGTGTATCACATGTGTAAGCACTAATAAGTCGAATCCGAGTACATGAGTTTGTTACCTCAGATGATCCAACAATCTTCAGGTCTAATGAACACTCTCTTAATGTCAAAATTGTTTATTTTCTAAAACAGTTTTCTTCTCGCTTTTTCCTCCTTTTATTTCTACAGGCAGTCAAAAATTGTAAATATTTTATCCTGACAGGCAAATACTGTAAATTTGTCAGTCCTGATGATGGTCCCAATTAATTGAGCACTAGGGATCGAAACGTCGACTTTGTAGATTGCCTTCACAACCTAAACCATTGTGTTAAAACCTGTTGTGTTTTGGCAGTTGCTTGGCATACCTTGAATATAACACTGATTTGAAAAGTGGCCAACATTTGCTCTTTCTTTTGCCTGTTTTCCAACACTCTGGAAATTCTTCTTTGCTCTTTGTGTTCTTTTCTTTCGTGGTACAGGATTGTGCCTTGTTATTATTTGAACCACAAGACTTACATTGTTGAAAAATAAACGTCCTGTCCGGCTGGACAGTGACAAAATATAGTTTCCAATTATGGCCTATATTTCATTAATTTTTTGTTTTATCTAAAAAGCTAAGGACCCTTGTTCTTGAATAATAGTATTTACCCACGGTCCGCAGCTAACTTGTTGGGTTACCTTGCTAATCAGATCACAGCACAAGATCGTGAGGAGTCGCAGATCCTCCACTGTCCCTGTATATAAAAAATTGGAAATTTCTTTAAATTACTCTGTCACTACTGAACAGATTTTCACCTATTTACAAAAGGGTGGCTTTCTGGACCAATAGCTACCTTTCTGCCAAATTTAATGTAGTTCCGTTCAGCATTTCGGGCTGTAGCTGTGTCTAAAGCTCGTACGGAAATTAACAGGGGGAAAATGAGTTTTGGGAGCCCCCTTTTCTCAGCCCCCGCTTGACAGATATATGGCAAACTAATCTTGAAAATTTTGCGAGGATTCATCAAACGACACTAAAGTTATCGACAAATGAAAATACGCTCTTCATATGGAATCTACATCCTAATTATAACTACCTACTGGTGACTACCAGTAGGAATTATATATATTTATATATTACCTATTTTGGCCATCAGTGGGTAGTTAGGACCATGTTTCCATAGGAAAGGCATTTTTTGACTTGCCTATATCTTTTATGCCGTTTGAAGAATCTTAATTACATTTTTCAACAAAAGTTTGCCGGTGATTCCTGTTGTGCATGGAAATTTTAGGGGTGATCCGTCAATCAGGGGCACGAAAAAGAAGGGTCAAAAACCATATTTTTCCAATGTTAATTTCCGTAGAGAATTTTGAACACAGCTACAGCCTGAACTGCTGGATGGAATTACACCAAATTTGGCAAGAAGCTAGCTCTTTATGAAGAAAGACTAATTTTTGTTATTTAGTGTAATTCCATTCAGTAGTTTTAGAAATATTAAGGGAAAATCAAAGTTGCATGTATAGGGACAAGAACCCCTGAGGATCTGAAAGTCCCTGTGCTCAAATGTGATTGGGTGCCAACACTTCAACCAAGAAGTGTTGGTAGCCATCTTGGGACTCTGAGCCCCCCACAAAAAAAAGAGAAGAGAAGAGGGCAGGATAGGAATACTACAGCCCCCTTGGCCTCTTGTGAGGTTCCGAAGGCACTGCACCTGGGGAAAAAAAGCATAATTTTTTTTATTTTTCAGCGAAAGTCACACAGGATCTACAGCTTCCACCAAATATGTTTCAAGAAAGAAGCATGGGCTCCCGTGCTTCTGTGATGTATGGCCCCTGGTTGGTCCAGTTCCAGGGGGCATGAGGAAGTATGAAAAGGAGGGGGGCACACTGGGGTACTTCCTAGGACTTTTATAAGCCCCAGGGCACTGCTTTTAATGTATGTTGAGGTGCATATGCAGCATCCCCTCCCCCATGGGGACTTCCACCTTCACTGGGCAAATCTCTATAAATACATGTGGAGGGTGCCTGCCCCCCACTGACCCGGGGACCATCACCTCCCAGAGCCAAATTACATAATAGATATGTCGGGCCCATGTGGCCACCTCATCCCTGGGGACCACCACCTCCTCGGACTAAACAAAAAATTAATGCAGGGGTCCTTCACAGCCCCGCACAGCCTTAGGGACTTAGGGACCACCACCTCCCTGGGGCTAACTACTGGAGGGGGGGCCACACAGCCTCCCTCATGGAGCAATGGTTAGCCCTGGGGACTGTCACATCCGAGGGCTGGCTTCTGCTACCTCCTGAGTGAGTCACCCCTGGGAGGTCAGTGTTTGCTTTTGCGTGGTGGAGCTGACAGCTTCCAACAAGCAAAAGTGAACATAACTAAGCTTTCTGCAAGTGGGAGCTGTCAAAGAGCTCCTACTTGCAGAAAGCAGCATTTTCGTCTGTTTCCCTGCACACAAATTGGAAGACATTGCTCCTGCACACAGGAAGCTGCATTTCCAGCAGCTCCCTATGTGCAAGAGCAATGCCAGCTCCCCCACAAGGCGGTGAGCCAGCAAGGACCATGGGGGGCCTTGAGACTCCCCCCACGATCCTGGGGCGAAAGAGGAGTAAGAGGTAAAATAAAGGTCAAATACGAGCACAAAGAGGCAGAATAGTGGTTAATGGGCAGATACAAGCAGAAAGAGTCAGAATAAAGGTCAGCAATGAGTAGAAAGAGCCAGAATGAAAGTCAGAAATGAGCAGAAAGAGGCAAATAGGGGTTAGAAGGAGGCAAATTAAAGGTCAAAAACTAGCAGAAAATGGCAAAATAGAGGTCAGAAATGAGCATGAGGCAAAATAAAGGTAAGCAACAAGCAGAAAGATGCAAAATAGAGTTCAGAAATGAGCAGAAGATGTGTTTGCAGAGTGGCTGAGAAAGGGTGCATGGCCTTCAATGAGGTATCAGCAATCCTGCTATTGGGGGCTTAGTGGTGGAAACAATTGGAGTTCTTTGCCCCAAGGACCCTCAGCAGCCAAGGGGACTTCCTCCCCCAACCAGTTGTGCACTAGGAGGCGTGTTTGCAGAGTGGTTGCGAAAGGGGATGGGCCTCAGATGAGGTCTCAGCAATCCCACCGTGGGGGACTTACTTGAAGCAACAATAGGGGTTCTTGTCCCGCAATGACCCTCAGCAGCCAAGGAGAGTTCAACCCCAACCAGCAGTGTACCATGAGGTGTATTTGCAGAGTAGTTGAGAAAGAGGGAAGTGTGTCCGATGAGGTCTCAGTAATCCCACTGTGGGGGACTTGATTGTGCAATAACAGGAGTCTTGGCCCGCATTGACCCTCACTAGCCAAGTGGACTTCATTCTCCATCCAATAAAGCACCAGGAGGCGCATGTGCAGAGTAATTGAGAAAGGGGGCAGGACCTCCAACGAGGTCTCAGAAATCCAGCTATGGGGGGCTTACTTGTGGCAACAATAGGGGTTCTTGAACTCCAATGACCCTCAGCAGCCAAGGGACTTCATCCCCCAACCAGTAGTGCGCCGGGGGGTCACATGTACAGAGAGGTTGAGAAAGGGGGCGGGACCTCCGATAAGGTCTCAGCAATCTGGCTGTGGGGGACTTACTTGTGGCAACAATAGGGGCTCTTGGCCCACAACAACCCTCACCAGCCAAGGAGAGTTTGTCCCCCAACTAGTAGTGCACCAAGAGGCGCATTTGCAGTTGAGAAATGAAATTTAATTATTTTTTTAATTCACTGAAAAAAACAGAAGGTTACAAGGGCATTATAGTTAGGAAATCCTATTTACAAAACCTTAGAAATTAACTGAAAAAAAAGTTACAGGTACAGTAGAGATAGAAAATATAGTTTAAAAAACCTTAGAAAATTACTGAAAAAACCAAAGGGGTGTTATAGTTAGGGTCAGATTTCACTTGTACAAAACCATAGAAAATCAGAAGTTATAGTTATCTCAGCTAATTACAACTTACACCCCTGCAATGAACTGCTTATGACCTCATATATTACATCACTGATGACATGGTCAGTGACATCTCTGATGAGGCCACTGATGATATCTTAAATGCCAACACTGATGACATCATCCAGTGATTGTCAGGGCTTTCTAAAACATGTCTTAGTATTAAATATATACACTAAGGGACCTCAAAATGTAAATTAGTTTAGTTTGTGTACTTCTAATGAGTTATTCTATTTTAAAACATAGATTATGTTAGTGTCTGTGTAACTGTGTACTTCCATGTTTTAGATGCCATATGTATGGCTATATCGATGAATAAGTGGGTGTATGAGTAGCTGTATGAGTGAGTGAGTGGCTGTGTGAGTGCCTGTATGGGTGAGTGAGTGGGTGTGTAAGAGATGTCTAAATTTGTGCCCACTTTTAATTATCATCAGAATATAGATACCTTTTATGACAGTTATCAAGGATCTACATAAGATGGAAATGTCAAATAAATCCGTTCCATTCATCAACCACAACCTTACCGCCAAGGAACGGGAAGCCCTCAACAGACTTAAATCCGACGACAGTATCGTGATTAGAGAGGAAGATAAGGGCGGTAATGTTGTGGTCATGAATTTTTGTGACTATATGTCTGAGATGGAACGTCAACTTAATGATCAACGGTGTTACTGGAAAATAGCCACAAATGCCACACAGAATCTTACTCAACTGAATAATTTTAAGTTGAGTGAATAGAAAGAGACTAGACTTTTGACAGAATATGAATTTGAACATCTTAGGGTACACTGCCCTGCATATCCCTGCATCTACGTCCTTCCCAAAGTCCACAAGGGGGGGCCCTTCACCCCCGGGCGCCCAATCATTTCAGGGGTAGGATCACCCACTGAAAAAATCTCAGAATTTGTGGACTTAAGGCTTCAAAAACACGTGGAAAACTTACCTTCTTTTTTTCACAGCGATAGTAACGACATACTTATTAAACTGAAGGACTTTCAGTGGTCTGACGATCTCATTTGTGTTACCTTTGATGTGGTTGGCTTGTACACCTGCATACTCAGGGAGTTTGGGGTCCTGGCAGTGAGAACTTTTTTGGACAAAGAGAACGCTAACCTGTGGAGATGATCAATCTTATTTTAGATAATAATTTCTTCCTGCATGACAAATGCTGGTTTCAGTAAATACTCAGGACTGCTATGGGCTCCAGGTTTGCTCCCTCTTACGCCTGCCTCTTTATGGGCTGGTTTGAGAGGAAGTATGCCTGGAGCCGACGTGTCTCCCCCTGGACTGAATTCATCATATATTGGGGAGGTACATAGACGATATTATCTGTCTATGGTCAGGATCTAGTGAACAGCTGCAGAAATACCTTCACTATCTTAATGCAAATGATTTTAATGTCAGGTTCATTGTGAACAGTGACAAAACGAGAATTCATTTTCTTGACATGCAGTTCTATATTAAGGATCAGGGGATCGAGAGCACACTGTTCAGAAAGGACACGGCCTGTAATGGGGTCCTCCATGCTGGGAGGGCGCACTCACAGTCTGTCATCAATAACATCCCCTTTCGGGGAGATGGCGAGAGTCCGCAGGAACTGCAGTGAGGAAGAGATTTACTGGAAAAACATCCATGAATGTGAAAAACGTTTTCTCAAACGAGGATATAGAAAGGCCATCTCTAAAGTGAGAGACGTGACAAGGGAGGACACTCCGCGTGACAACCCCAAAAACAGAGTGATATCACGTGTGAAAGAAAAATGTGTCTGGTAACACAATATAACACCAACAGTAATACAGTTCAGAATATCCTCAAAAAGAACTGGGGACTGCTATTGGATGTACCTGGATTGAAGAAATGTGTCTCAAATGTACCGACACTGACTTATCGTAGGGGAAAAATACTACGTGATGCACTATGCCCCAGTTACGTGTTCAACAAACAAAGCCAGAATACCTGGCTACCCACAAAACCACTTGGTTTCTATACATGTGCTTCTTATAATGTATGTCCTTTTGGCCGGAACAAGTCTATCAATTTCACTTACAACACCTCCACGTCCTATACTATTGCACAGTTTATCAACTGCAATACTACTCATGTAGTATTTATTCTGGGGTGTGACTGTGGCATCATTTACGTGGGTAGTACGGTACGTTCAATAAAAACTTACATACAAGAGCATTGAAGGGCCATAATCAACAAGGACAGTCGCTACCCCCTAAGTGATCACTATAGGGAGGTACATCCCAATTACAATACTTTCTGGTTCCATGGAATTGACCACATACCAGTGGGAAACAGAGGTGGGAATCGAGAACTTACTGTCAGACAAAGGGAGGCAAAATGGATTTATCGCCTCCAAGCCACCTTGAAAGGACACAATACTGATAGGGAGCTTCATTATTTTCTGTGTTATCTCATGATCGTGTAACCAGATTACCAGTTCCCCCCATGTGACTGTATGTTACATTTATATCTCACTTATTGAGGGTATACCACGGCGACACCCTTATTTTATCAAAAGGATCAATTATAGACAACCATATATATTTTGGAAATATACTTTTTGAGATACTTCTTGTATATTTAACATGTATTAGATGGTCCGGGAGTGTCCCCCTTCATTTTCTTTTCTCTGTCACTATGAAGATGGCTTTATTCAATCTGTGTTTTTTTGGCATCATTCTGTGACTGTTACTCTTTTACCCTGATCCTTCTCTTCTCGGGCATTAAATGATGATGACTGTCAGACTGGGCAAGTTGCTTCTTTGCCGACTGAATTGGTCAAGTAATTAATCATAGCACTCATGCCTTCCCATTTTTTGCTATGCGGCTACCTTTTTGATAGAATTCATGTTATTAAAAGATTGCCACCATCTGACCTGCATTCTATCGGTGGACCAGTCCGTTTTGCCACTATAAGATGGCCGCCGCCCGGTCCTGACTTAAGTTTTATTTTTAGTCCGACGGTGTTATCCTCGGGCTCTGATTATGCCAATTGCCAGTCAGTGAAAGTTTTTGCATGCCGCCCGAGTTCGGAAGCTGTACCCACGGCACACATGCATTTTCTCTTTCACTACCATTAATAGACCGTTTTCAATATAAGTTCTTGCCATTATAAGATGGCCGCCTCTAAACCCACACTCTAACAGGGTTTTTGTTTACAGATCACGTGACTTTCATTTGTCACGTCACGCAGCAGTCCTCTCTGGCTTTAAAAATGGCCCCAACCAGCCCGGGGTAGCCTTGCCGATTATCAAGCCGTCATAGGAGGAGACACTCTTCTTACCAGGTGAGAGGAGAGGCCCTTATCTTTAGTATTTATCCACCACAGACTTTTCATCCGTCTTGTGGGTATTCGTCATGGTCCCCTTTCTGAGACAGCCTCTGGGTATCGGGACTGGCTTTTGATGTAGCATGGGATTGGTTGGGGACATACGTCATGGTCTCGTATTCGAGACTGCCCCTGGGGATCGGGATTCTCTCTTGATGCAGTAAGGGTTTGATCAATCGGTCTTCCACGTTTTATGTTAATGCATGCATTCTTCGTGTTTCTTTGCTCAGTTACTATGAGAACAGGAGACTTTCTCCTCTGGCAGGTCCGCGGTATAATGAGAATTTCCTTTCCCATCTTATACTAAACGTTAAATTTAATGTATATATCCTGATTTCCCCATTTGGAAAGGTTGTTAGATGGAGCTGTATCTTGCTATTGATGGATACTGGCATGAGGCGTGTTATTTCGAGATGCATATTCGCATATGTGCATGAGGTAAAACTCGTCCTTTCTTTTTTTCTTTTTCTTTTAACAGTACATGCAGTATCTCGTTACTTGAGAATAGTCGCTTTTATCTAACTGCGCCTATTGGGTCTTTCTCCATCCTTTGATCCTTTAAATACTAGGTGAGTCTACTTCTATTAGAATTTGGGTTCATATAAAACTACCTATTTTCTTCAATTTGTGCCTCCCTTCCCTATTAGTGGTTTAATACATACCATTCCTTTTGTGCCATGGGTGCACATTCCATTGCACTTTGATGAATTCCATATATGTTTTGGTAATGCGTCGGAAATTATTACCGGCCTAACTGTGTTAAAATCGCCTATATTTCTTCTCTCTTTCACCATAGACTTCCTAATACATATTGTTACGGATGGTATTTCTTCCATTTGAGGTTCAACTTGATTCTAAACACCTGTTACTGCCACCGTTCAGCCTTATACAAAAGAGCTGAGACTTGTCCATTCTCTCGTAGTTCTCCATTTCAGTTTTTTTTTACTTATTTGTAGTCCTTCCTCTTAGTTTTTTACTTACCTGGAGTCCCGTGCTCTAGTTAACAAATTGATTACTGTTAGAACTGGCTATTTCTGGTAGGCTAAGGCTGACGCCAAAGCCAGGCAGAAACCACCATTCTAGTCAGGGCAATGGAGTCACACGCCAAGATAACCCCTGATCACCCCCTTGGTAGCTTGGCACGAGCAGTAAGGCTAAACTCTGAGGCAATGTGTAAAGCATTTGCGCCAGCACACAACAGCAACAACATACTAGGCACACCACAAAAGGAACTCCACACAAGGTTATATAAAAATAACTTCTGTATTGTCAAAATCACATCAGATAGAAATCACACATGTACATTGTGCCAACTGGCACGGGCAATATTCGCAATGGATTATTTACAAGACAGGGCCACATGGGCCACTGTCAGAATCAACACTTTTAGAAATAGAAATACTGTCAGAAATTAGAATAAAAGGATATAAAATCACTGTAGCACAAATTAGCAAGAATAGCACACCACCAGTAACTACTGGTAACAGGTAAGTACCACCTATGCAACCCTAACCACCTTAGGAGAATGTCACGCAGGGAACTAGGTCCACCTGTACTGGAAAGAACAACCACCTAAGAATAAAATACATTTAGGGGTGTAAGCAAGAACACATTATACATGATGCCTAAAAACATTCAGAGGTGCAACACAGGAAAAACACATGATGCATAAAAACACATTCAGAGGTGTCAAATCAAGGAAGACACATGATGCATAAGAACATTCAGAGGTGCCAGAACATAACTCAATAGCGCAAAAACACATGATGCCCAAAAACATTCAGAGGTGTAAGATCAAGGTGCGTAATCATATTAAATGCATTACATTTCCTAGCACCACATCACATTGCGCACAACTCACATAAGCCACCACTTGTGGCAGCCCCTAGGCCAACTGGCCTTGTTGGGGCTAGGACGCCCTGTGTCTCAATGTCAGGGGCCTAAACGGTGCAGCTGCCCACTAATTGCTGCGCAGCTGGGACATCAGTAAAATTATGGCATGGGCTCTCATTAGCCCTTGAGCAGAACTGCGCCACAAGGTAGGAGCCACACAGGCTCTTGAACAAATATGCCCCCATGAGCCTCTCGGGGCTTGTCAACAAATGGGCCACCTGAGCCTCTCTCAGGGCTCTAAAACAAATATGGGCGATGAGCCTCTCTGGCCTCTAGTACAAGTATGCCCCGAACGTTGGAGTCCCCCACTGGGGACTCTGAAACAACTGTGGCACCCAAGAGCCTCTCGGGGCTCTAATTACACAACTGGCCCCAGGAGCCTCGGGGCTCCAATCATCAAGGATGCGGGCGTCGTTGGAGTCCCTCACCGACTCAAGGCAGTCACAAAGTGCCCCCTCGTTGGAGCCTCGACGGGCTCTGAAGATTACAGTGCCCCCTGAAGCCCTCGTGGCTTCACAACAACAATGCGCCCGAAAATCAGGAGGGGCACTGGGTAGGAGGGGGCGGGCACCGGCAATGTGCCCCGATGCCCCCTCTGACAATACTGGCCCCTTCGATGGAGTCCCCCCCTCTGGGGACTCACTAAGCCACAACTGCTCCCCTTTCCCGAAGCGGCCCCGCACTCACCGGTCTGCTTCCCAGCGGCAGCTCTCTTCTCCGACTGCGGGGCTCTCCCTTCGCTCTGGGAGCCTCACAGTCAGACTTCTCTGGTTGCTCCATCGCAGAGCGGGCCACGCGCTGGGTCAGATGGAGGCGGGGTGGGCTCTCGTCCTCCCCCTTGATGGCGATCCACCCTCGGCCGCCGGCGGGGCTCTCCCAGGGCACGGGAGCCCCGAGAGAGGGTCCAAGTACTTCCGGGCCGCCCTGTTGTCCCGCCGCAGCTTGCCTGACTTCCGGGTCGCGCTGCGGCCAATCGCAGCGCGGCCCTGGGGTAGGGAGGCAGGACAGCGCCTCCCAATCGCTCTCCGGGCCGGCAGCTTCCTCGAGCACCAGCAGCACTTCGGGCCATTGCCGGGTGGGCACCGGCTCGTTTAGAATAAACAATAAATCGAGGTGGGCACTCGATAGGCTCTGCAATCCTGGGCAAATGCCGGGTGGGCACCGGCCAAAGCGCTCCCCAGCGCTAGAACCAAATAAAGCACTATGGGCATAGATAAAGAGCTCCTAAGCGCTAGGGACAGCATACAAGTGCTTCCAGGTGCTAGAAGCTACAAGTCAAGCGCTCCCAAGCGCTAGCAGGCAAAAAGAAGGTCCATCAAGTATCCTGGGGCTGGGAAGGGCCCTGGGTTTCCCCTGGGCCCAAGCAGCACCACGCCCCTGGCAGGATTCAAGTTAGAAACAAGAACATTTTTAGAGTGTCACAGCACCCTTTTTATACCCAAAATCCTTTGTCTAAAGGATGCAGGCAGTGTGAGAACCAGCTAGAACTGGTTATAGGGAATTCCTTTCACTGACCAGGCTAGGGACATCAGACGCACCCCAGGGGGCGGAGCCAGCATTGTGTGGGGAAAACCCAGCCTCACTCAGGACCCTCAGACAGACAGTCAATCCACAAGCAGGCCCAGGCTCACTCCTCCCCTCACATCAGCATGCTAAACACTCCATTCACCACCGGGGCAGACCCTCCCAGACTCTTGGAGCCAGGCTCACCAGCCAGCCTCAGCCAATCACACGCCAGACACAAATTACACAAATATGCCAACTTCTAAAAGTGGCACTTCTACACTAGACACAATCATGCCGCATACATCATTACGTAGCATTTAATCTCACGAGTTCGTACATAACAAACTCGACCCCGCACTCCCCACACATCAGGAACTACCAAGGTCACACATATTCCCCATGCATTCCTATGGGGGGGCAGGTCACTCACCACACATACACAGAGAGCTCACGCACTTTACACTGTACCACAGTGAAAAAGTGTGCCAAGGCCTAAAATCACCAACACCAGGTTCCAGAAACAGGCTAGGAAAAAGCAAAAAGTTTAGGGGTGAACTTGCCAAAAAGGGCCAGGTCCAACAATTACCAATTCAGGTGTATCATTTTTTCCTAGGTTCTTACCTATTCCTTGGTTTATAACTAGGCTATGGCTTTAAAGATAGAGGTTTATTTACATGACCACATATAGAGTGAACTAGATTTTCTTGCAATGGATATTGCATTTTATCTTATAAAGTTGTTCATTTTCACAACTGCTAGAATAGGGTGCTGTTCCACAGTATAGATATTTTAGGATAATTAAACCACCTTTTTCTGTGAGGCTCTATATAGATGTATGTACTAGACATATTTATTTATTTATTTATGTTCTTGTATAGCGCAGGACTCGACCCCCGAGGGGGTATCTCCGCGCTTGCGCTTTTAGATAAGAATTGCCCAGTTGGTCCATGGTCTATAGGATGATTGATAATTTATAGTTTTTAGGAAGTCGAGAATAAATACGTTTTTAATGATTTCTTGAAGGATGAATAATTAGTGGTTTGTTTCAGAATTGGGGGTAGTGAATTCCAGAGGATAGGGCCCTTGTAGGAGAGGGCTCGTCCTCCCTGCCTAGATCTCCTAATCCTGGGTATCTGAAGTAGTTGTAACTTACTGGAACGCAAAGAACGTCCCGGAGTATAGGAGTTAAATTTTCCAATAAAATATTTAGGGCCGGTGCCAAACAAACATCTGTGTATAGTGCAGCAGATTTTAAATTTAATGCGTTGCCGCACCGGCAACCAATGGAGTTTATCCAGAAGGAGGCGTGAGGAGGTCCTGGCTGGACATTGAGGACAAGTCTCGCCGCAGTGTTTTGGACTACTTGTAATCTATTGAGTTGCTCCTCATTGGTCGAGAGTAGCAGACCATTACAGTAGTCCAATCTACTGATCACCAAAGTCTGGACAAGTGTTTTCCTGTGACTATCAGGCAGGAAAGGAAAAACCAGTCGTAGTAGTCCGATGACATGGAAACAAGATCCGGCAACTTGACCTACATGTTCTTTAAGTAGTAGTGCCTGATCTAATCGCACTCCCAGGTTTTTCACAGTCTGTTTAGGGCTCGGTGCTGGTCCTAAGTCCAAAGGCCACCATTCAGGGGACCACAAAAGCGTGGCCTCCCCGGACAGCATAACCTCTGTTTTGCCTACATTGCACTGGAGGCAATTTAAAGCCATCCAGTCTGACACTGTCCTCATTCCGTCCGCAAAAGATTTTTTTAATGCGGGCGTAAGAGTCTTAAAAGGGAACAGAAGTTGAGTGTCATCGGCATACGACACCGGGGTGAACCCATAAGTTCTTACAATGTCCGCCAAGGGGGCCACATACACGTTAAACAGTGTGGGGCTTAGACATGAGCCCTGTGGCACTCCCTTGGTGAGCTCCCTAGCGATGGACTGATGGGAGCCCAGTCTGACTTCCTGTGAGCGGCCTTTTTATGCACTTTTTATGAGAGTTTAGGATATTTACACTGTCTTATCTTGTGAGCTGTAAATAGATTTATGTATTGGACATATGCACTTTACATGTGGGGTTTCTTCTTTTTATTCAACTGGGGTTTGATTGTTTATTTCAGTTTTTTGCATATATGAGTTGTTGTAAAGTATGAACTGGTGGGCCGTTTGTCATTACTAATCTCGAGACGTTTCTTTAAATGTCCTTTAAATGTCTTTTTAAATGTTTTTAAATGTTTGTTATATGTTGGTTAATGTAGGTCTTAAGTCATGTCTTGTCTATGAAATAACAGCCCTGACGAAGTTCCCTCTGGCAAAAATCAGGAACAAAACATGTTGGCTGTGTGCCAGTTTAAAGGATTGATTCAAATAAAAAGAAGTCATTTTGGAACAGACTTTGATTTTTGCGTCTTGACTTCACAACAAGTGCACCTTCCGTATTTTCTGGAAAAATCGATGAGTCAGTGGGTATTGGAGAGACTATATAGATGAGTGAGTGGGTGTGTGAGTTTTTGTATTGGTGAGGAAGTGGCTGTGTCAAGGGCTGTATGAGTAAGTGAGTGACTGTGTGAATGGCTGGGTGAGTGGGTGTATAAGTGGCTGTTACTGGTGAATGACATGGTGCATGAGTAGCTGTATGGGTGAGTGAGTGGGTGTGTGTGACTGTATGAGTGCACGAATGGATGTGTAAGTGGGTGCATGGGTGAGTGAATGGGTGTGTGAATGGCTGTATGGGTGAGTAAGTGAGTGTGTGAGAGAATCTATGGGAGACTGTGGTTGTCTCAGTGACTATTAAGGTAACTGAGCACATGTGTTAGCATCTGTATGAGTAAATGTGTGTGTGAATTACTATCTGTATAGGAGATTGAGTTGTTATATGAGTAGCTGTATGAGTTCCTAAGTGGGTGCATGAGTGGCTCTACTCATGTCAGTGGATGCATGAGTATTTGTATGGGTTTGTGAATGGGTATGTGAATGGCTGTGTGGTTGTGTGAGTGGGTATATGGATGATCTCATCACTGATATTATCTGGGATGTCATCAGTGATTTTATCAGTGATGTTGACCATGTCAATTGTGAAGTAATATGTGAGGTCATAAGCAGTGCATTGCAGGGACATAAGTTACAGTGAGCTTAGGTAACTATAACTGTTGAACAACTATGGCTGTGTTTGAGTACAATCCTAGCCTAACAATAACATCTCTGTAACCTTTGACTTTTTTTCAGTGAATTTCTTAAAGAAAATGTAATTCAATTTCCTAACTTTAATGTTCTGTAACCTTTGTTTTTTTCAGTGATGTTTCTAGGTTTTTTTAAATTGTGTTTTCTAACTGTAACCTATAACCTTTGAGAGTGAGTGAATGCATGAGTCTACAAGTGTCTC
Source organism: Lissotriton helveticus (assembly GCF_964261635.1). Classification (NCBI taxonomy): domain Eukaryota; kingdom Metazoa; phylum Chordata; class Amphibia; order Caudata; family Salamandridae; genus Lissotriton; species Lissotriton helveticus. The sequence goes on along the minus strand of NC_136063.1, from coordinate 885,849,139 downwards.
AGTGGGTCTGTGAGTGGGTGTGAGAGTGTCTTAATGTGGCTATCACTGGATGTGTGAGTGGGCCTGGGAGTGGCTGTATAAGTGTCTTGCTGGGTGTGCGAGTGGATCTGTTATTGGATGCTTGAGTGTCTAAGTCGGTGTTTGAGTGGGTACATTAGTATCTGAGTGCATCTGCCAGTTGGTGTCAGAGTGGGTTTGTGAGGGTGTCTCCATGAGAATTTGAGTCAGTCTATGAATGAGTGCCTAAGTGGGTATGTGAGTGGGTGAATGAGCCTCTCAGTGAGTCTGTGAATGGGTGTATGAGTGTCTGAATGAGCCTGCAAGTGGCTGTGAGAGTGTCTGAGTAAGGTTCTGTGAGTGGGTGCATGAGTGCCAGAGTGGGTTTGTGATCGGGTATGATAGTGTCTGAGTGCTTCTGTGAGTGGGCAGAAGAGTGTCTGAGTGAGTCTCTGAGTGCATGTGACAGTATTTCAGTAGGTCTGTGAGTGGGCATGTAAGTGGGTCTGTGAGTGGATCTGTGAGTGTCTGAGTGTGCAAATGGGTGTCTGAGTGTCTATGTGTACAGTAGCTGTGTAAGTGACTGAACCACAAAAGAACTGAATCCACAACTTAAACTAACAAGACTCCACAGTTTTGCACAAAATATCTACCCAAGTGAAGTACTTTTTTACTGGTTTATCACTAAGTGCTACCTCCTTGGGTTAATGTCCAGTACGTATTTTACACTACAGCTGTATAATGGAGCAGAAGGAACTATCATCATTGACCTTGTTCGCATTTTGGCAATGTGATTATTCCTGGTGCATCTTTGTTTTGAAATATGTGATAACATAACTCCTCCTATAGAGCAGAAAACAAGACTACAAAGAGGCAAATCTCCACCAAACAAGGGTGTTTCTTCATAACTATATGAAGCAAGTGCGTCTTTATTTGGTGGAAATGTCATCATATTCCTCGGCATCAACAATGCCTCACCAAAATAAGCAGGAAATGCACTGGGGCCACTTGATAAACTGTCCATAATCCTGACAAAAGGCAGGTAGACCACTGCCTACTACCAAGGTGGGCAGGGCCAAATGGTGAAGTTTCCAAGTGATTTGTGCATTTGAATAATTGTAGCAATTTAAGAGGAGAACCATGGACTCTACTCTCAACAGGTAGGGACAAGGAAGAACACACTTGTCACAGTCACTACAGCTTTCCCCTGAATGATACATTTACTTCCACAAAGCATTTCAGATCATCTTTCAATATGAAATTGCAAATAAAACTCACTTGCTTTGGCTTCGCCAAATGCAGAGTTATAATTAACCCTGGGCAAAGCACTACGCTACGCTTGTGTAGTTTGCGAAGTTTGCGCTACTTCGCACTACGCGAACTGCACGTAGCACAGTGCAAACACACGTAGCATAGTGCAGCGGTAATTTTTTGCTTGCTCGCGGTCCTCAACGTCAAGTTGGGGACCGTGAGCAAGCAAAATGACATCCCGGCGAGATTTTTTCCTCGTTCGCGATCAGCAACATCAAGTTGCCGATCGCGAGCGTGGAAAATAAACCTTCCGGCGAGATTCTCAATGCGGGGAGGTCAGGTTTCTCATTGAGAGTGGTCACGTATGCTTGCGCTCGCGATGAGAAACTACCAGTCCGCGTTGAGAAAGCTGCCGCTTGAGTAAAAATCTACTTGAGCGGCAGAAAACTACAGCTCGCACTGTGCAAGATGCCGTTTTCAATGATTGCACAGTGCTGGATGCTTGTCCGCACTGTGCAATCATTGAAAATGGCATCTTGCAAAGTGCGAACAGGGTACTACGCAGTTCGCGTAGTGCTACACATAGCTCGCGTAGTACGAAGTGCACTTTGCGTAGCTACTCGTAGCACTACTTCGCGAACTACGCCTAGCCCTAGTTAAATTCATTTGTCCTTTACAGAAGTGGAGCTTCAGTTGGGGCACCTGCCATGCTTATATTTGCAAGTGCTTCCTGTTGAGGTTTAATTTCTTTGAAATGAGCATAAGGGCCAGAATGGCCCTGGGGACCCTATCCTGACCATGAGTTATTGGGGGAAGGGGGCTGTGTGGCCCCCATCCTGGGGCCAATTGTAGCCCTGGGGACACTATCCCCCAGGGCCAGGCCATATTTCAATGGGGAGGAGGCAGGTGGCGCACCACCCTGGGCTGATTTCAGTCCTGAGGACCAATTCTCAGGGGCCCAGCCATGAGGCTTGGCCATGACTCTCTGGGTGCCCTTGAGCCCCCCAGGACACCCAATGTAGTTTGATGGGCCCGCGTGGGGAGCCTCAAAGCCTCCCCCCAGTACCAATCAGCTTTCCACCGACTGCAGAAGCCAGCATTGCTGTCGCGCTCAGGGAGCTGCTGGAAATGTAGTTCCCTGCATGTCAGAGCAATTTATTCTTTCAGTTTAAGAAATTGTTATTGAGTTTTAGCAAAAACACAAACAAAGCCATACAATAATGTAAGTAATTATAATAAGTTAAAACAGGAGGCACTAGAGTTAATAAACAATTTCAGAAACACCAATGAGGAGAAGAAATAAAAGTAAAGAAAAGAAGAAGAGAGAAGAGAGGAAAAATGGAAAAGACAGAGAAGGAAGGAGGAGGTGGAAAGAAAGAAGCTAGGTGAAAGTTGGGAATATGCGAGAAGAAGAACAGGATATGAACTCACATGAAATGGGTAGAAGAGAGGTAAGAAACAAAGGGGAGGCATAGAAGATCGGATTTGATTTTAAGAGGGACAGAAGAAGAAGAAGCAACAGAAATCCTATGTTCATCACATATGAAATTCCACCAAGTTATAACAGAAATTTTGGAATTATCTTTCCAGCAAGATAGAATCACTTTATATGCAATAGCAATAAACAAATCAAGTAATCGAGCATGTCTGTGGGCAGGGATAGAAATGAAAACTCCACTTCCAGGGAGCTAAAGCAGTTTGGCAGCTTGCTGGAAGTAAAGTGTTTGCTTTTGGTTGGCGGAAACTGTCAGTGCTCCTGCTAAGCAAAAACAAACAGGTATGCCCCAGGAGGTGGTCACTCCGGAACGTGGCAGAAACCGGCCCTGGGGAGTGGCGGTCCCCAGGGACAATATTGGCTCCAGGAGGGGCCACATGCACCCCTCCATTGATTTTCAAGGGCCTACCCCAGCTTCCTGTTGGTCCCTGGGTCCGAGAACAGCCCAACAGAGGGGCTTTTTGGCCCCTCCTTCTAAAAAAAGAATCCCTGGAGAGGTAGTGGGCGTTCCACTGGACCTCCTCTTTAATGTGTAATTTAGTCCCAGAGAGGTGGTGGTAACCGGGGCTGGTGTGTCCGCACAGCCCACCGCATTATTATTGTTGTTAGCCCCAGGGAGGTGGTGGTCCCTGGGGTATAAATATGCACTTCAAGGGGGGCTTTGTGTGCCCCCCTCCATCCTCCATTTTTAACAGTGCTCTGGATGCGCCTACAAATATAACAAGTGCAAGAGACAGCGTTTTTTCATTTTTTAATTCAAGGCGATATTTGCAAATATTTGTGAATTTTGCCTTGAATTTAAAAAAAAAAATGCTTCTCTGCCCTGAAAGCCGAGTCCCAAGATGGCTGACAACACTTCCTGGTTGAAGTGTAAGTAGCCAATCAGAGCTCTGCAGATCTCTGCACGAGCTTGTCATTATTCACGAAGGCTTCTTGATCGTAGATCTACAATTTTGGATGTCCTTTAATTTCTTTCAAACTACTGAATGGATTTACACCTAATAACTGAAAGCGCAATCTGCGGACCAAAAGCTACCTTACTGTCAAATTTGGTGTAATTCCATACAGCGGTTCAAGATGCAGGCTTGTCTAAAGACTCTATGGGAATTAACATGCAACATGCAAAATGGACTTTTTTACCCACCCTTTTCTCGGCCCCCGCTTGATGGATCACCCCGACACTTTCCATACATAATTAGACACAGCAACACACTTATTTTTACATTTTCGTGAAGATTCTCCAAATGGTGCCAAAGTTATAGACAAGTCAAAAAACCCTGGGGCATATTACCAAGCAATAGCGATAATTATCGCTATTGCTTGGTTAGAGACAAAATTTTACCGCTGAGCTGCGGCGATTTTTATCGCAGATAAACCTTGGTATTACCAAGGTTTATCGCAAATGCGATAAAAAACGGCCGCAATGCATGAATATCGCTGAAAAGTCAGCGATATTCAGGCATTACCGAGCTAATGCTCTTAGCCATGTTATCCACCTCCCATTGGATAACATGGCTAAGAACTGCTCAGGGCAGGTGTTAGCTTTTGGAGATATTCGCGCTTAGCGCGAATATCTCCAAAAGTTGGTAATAGGAGCTAGCGATGTTAGCGACTGTTTCTAGTCGCTAACATCTTGGCACGCCCACTTTGCATGTCATTAGTGATAAATATCACTGACATGCAAAGTGGGGCCCAAGATGGTCGCTATCTCCTACTAGCTGTCGCTAACACCAATAGGTAATAGGGAGATCATTTTATCTCCGCTTTCTTGGCTTTTAAAGCCAAAAAAGCGGAGATAAACCCCCTTGAGAAATATGCCCCCCTTTTCCTATGGAAACATGGTACTAACTATAGGATATATATATATATTCACTGAAAAAACCATAGGTTATAGACCATATATAGTTAGGAATTAGCATTTAGAAAACCTTATTTTACTCACACAAAACCATTGAAATTCCATATATAGTTAGTTGCACTAACTATATATCGCGCACCCGCAATCCACTGCTGATGATGTCACATATTACATCATTCATGACATGGTCAGTGACATCACTGATAACAACATCCAGTGATTTTTTGTTTCTATAAAGTTTAAATATGTCTTACATATTGAAGAATGAGTGGATGTGTAAGTGTCTGGACGAAGGATTTAGTAGGTGCATGACTGACTGTATGAGTGAGTGATTAAATGTGTCTCACTGACTGCATGGGTTAGTGACTAAACTGTCTTAATTTGTGCATCATTATGTCTGTTGTTCTGTAAACTGCTGCATGTGTTGATCAGTAGCTATATGAGTAACTATATGGGTTATTGATTGATTGCCCAAGTATTTGTATGGGAGACTGAGTGTGTGTGTGGCTAGCTGGGAGGTGTGTGACTCTGTGCAGATCAATCTGTACTTGTATCAATGATTGTATAAGAAGGTAAGTATGTGTTAGTATATGTTTGAAAATGTAAGGTGCTCTATGTTTAACTGTATAGACAAGAAAATGGAAGTGTCATTGATTCTTTACAGGACTGACTAGGTGTGTGAGTAACTCCATGGATGAGTGGCAGACTGTGAGTGTCTGTATAGGTGTATGAGTGCATATGATAGTGTTGTAAAGATGAGTGATTGTATGTATGAATGATTGTATGGGTGAATGAGTGAAGGTGTGTGTAGACGTAGCAATCAGTGAGTGCGTATGTAGTAACTAGTATTGGTGTGTCAATGGTTTCAAAAATTATACTCTCTTTTTAACACTGGGTGAAACAGAGGTTATATTAAAATGTGAGGAGATGCATTGTATTGTCACATGAATGATATCATCAGTGATGTGGTCATTGATGTCAAATGAGATGTCATCAGTGATGTCATCAGTGATGTCATTTGAGATGTCATCAGTGATGTCATCAGTGATGTCACTGACCATGTCATGAATGATGTAATATGTGACATCATCAGCAGTGGATTGCGGGTGCGCGATATATAGTTAGTGCAACTAACTATATATGGAATTTCAATGGTTTTGTGTGAGTAAAATAAGGTTTTCTAAATGCTAATTCCTAACTATATATGGTCTATAACCTATGGTTTTTTCAGTGAATTTTCAAGGTTTTGTAAATGCTAATTCCTAACTATATATGGTCTATAACCTATGGTTTTTTCTGTGAATTTCATTGGTTTTTTAACAGCTAATATCTGTAGCTGTAAAATGTATTCTTCTTTAAATCCAAAAATATATTTTATATGTTTATGAATAATTTTTTTTAAAATATTTTTTTTTCTTCGTTCCCGCTTCGCGAATCGGGAAGCTTCCCGTTAGCTGACCTTGATGCCGCGAAATAGACCGCGAGCCGGTAAACGTTTCTTTACCGCAAGTGCCGCGTTAGAAAACAACATCGTGACGCCTCCTGTCCGCATGACGTTTCACGTTGTCGCGTGATACGTCATATGACGTGCTACGTTAGCGAACTGGTACGCGAAGCGAGTCGCAAAGCGCAGGTTTCTGGAAGCAAACCGGGAGGCCCTGCAAAGCGCTTAACGTAAACACAGCAAGTCATGTGACTTGGTAATAACACTTTTCATTGGTTCATTTCACTTTTGGTTTCCTAATGATGTAAGACTAGGTCATATAATCTAAAATGAACACTTTTGATTGGTTGAGAACTCTTGTTTTTCCCAAATGATGAAAATCCCTCCTTCTTTCCTCACTCTGACTTTCATCATTGTGAGAGAAAGACCCTTTGTGATCACTGAGCAATGGCTTCTTTAGTAGCTTCAGCTGGTGCTTCCCCACCACCTCCACCACATCCAAGGAAGAGTGGACCACCTGCTCAAGTTATAATTCAACAAGAAGAAGAAGAAGAGGAACAGGACGACGAGCACGAAGAGAGGCAGTTTTTGCCTGAGCAGCCCAGGACGTCTCACCGGAAAGAAAACTTCATTTGGCAATTTTTTAAAATTCCCAAAGGTCAGAAAAAAGTAAATGCAAGATACGTAACTTGCCTTATATGTCAAGATAGACTGTCCAGAGGAACCGAGAAAAAATACAGTTTCGGAAACTACACAATGCATCGCCATATGACTAGGTGGCATCCTAACAACTACAGTGCTGCACAGTTTCGGAACGACCTAGATAATCTCCCTATTATGGCCAGAAGATCTGTTGTACCGGAAGTAACGGGACCAGAGGGCAGGGAGATGGTGCCAAATATACAAATGAAATTTGGTGAAGTAAAACACACCTGCGTATTTTGCGATGGATTCATTTCCTACGGAGAAAAAAGCATCACTCTGATCAACAGAGCTATTGACTATCATATGCAAGTTTGTACGAAACGCCCAAAATAATAAATACTTCTTTTTTTGTTTTGTTGCTCCTGTTGAGCCCTTTACAATGAATCGTTTTCATTGCCCCCTCCAAGAAAAACCCAAAAAAATATAAAACTTCAGAAAAATTCAAAAAAAGTAAAAAAATGTTCCGAAAAATAATAAAAAAAATATAAAACAACAAAAACAATAAAAAAAAAAGTTCTTTTCAGAACTACCTCCCCGTTATTAAAAAATTGGTACAATATTTGGAACTGTGCCAACCTCTATTTCTCTTAGTTCGCTTCCCAGTTCGCTCGCCGGTACGCGAACTAGAAGCGAACCAAAAACAGTAAGTATAAGGGAAGGAAACAGACACTTATGTTAAAAGAAAGACAGCTATAGGGGAGTAAACTAGAGATACTATTACCCGTAATCCACTGCTGATGATGTCACATATTACATCATTCATGACATGCTCAGTGACATCATCAGCAGTGGATTGCGGGTTTTTTGGCAACGTGCCTTATCCACGGTTTAATAACGCTGCCTTTTGCTTTATATAAGTTTTCAAATTGTATGAAATATATACCAATAGGTCGTTATGAACCTTTAGGTAGTGCTTTTCTTCATGAGGTCTGGTCGCTTCCATACACATACAGATGTTTCAAAGATGATCAAGAAGTTTATCTGAATGGAGAGGAATGCACTGAGACGCCAGATCATTCACTAATGTGTAGGCACATACAGTTACACGGTTCATGCAACAAACACCGACCAAATATGGCTTGCGTGTTGCAAGGCACGCCAGTTCCTGCTATCATCCCCACGTTCAAGTTGTTGGAAAATGGTAGTTATTTGATGCTCAATAATGAAGATTGTTCTGAGTTAATTGAAAAGGGTCTGCACCTCTGTACGGGTGTTCGCTATGTGAAGCACGAAAGTTTCACGGGCCGAACTCAAGGCCACCTCTCTCTGAGACAAAAGAGCTCTTATTCTTGCCATGCCGTTGAAATCTGTCCCAAGGTTGGTATTTGTGGCCAGATTGAAAACTCCCTATGTTCATGTGTGGGAGGAAATAGAACATTTCTGCAGCAAATAACCCGTTCACTTACTGTTACGATAAAAGGAATACTTTTAATTCAGATTTGCCTTTCAATTTCAGCAAGATGGTTCCGACTATCTTTAACGCATCCTCCACAAAGACCCTGGCGCACTTTTTTAAAGTTGTTACCAGTGGTCTCGTGACTTCATTTGAGAAAATCTTTGGAGTCATCCCTGCTTCCTTTCATTCTATTTTCTCCACTCTGGTTCGTGGATTGGCATTTTTACTTGCATTACCAGCGGACGCTCTTGTGCTTTTTTACATTTTTAAATATGGATGTCCCTCCTATGCAACCTCCCACCCTGCAGCTGCTGACACTGTTCCGCAATCGCATGCTAGAATATTATGGCACAATGCCGTTGGCGATATTAAGCACGGCATATGGATTATCTTTTCGATTCTCCTACTTCACCTGTGTCCAGCCTGTATTTCACTGCCTGACCTGTGATTTCGATTGGGCCATTGATTTGTGTCTCTGCGGACCGGTTTCTCCTGATGTCGACTTTAATCAGCTGATGACTCCTATCATTACTCACGAGTTGGTTTGTCCAGGCGAAATGATTATGGCTGTGGCATTGATGCATGGACTACTTGGTCCCTGGAATTTACTGGCGGCAGCACAGTCTTTCTTGGAACAGAGCTTTCTTGAAAACCCACCGAGCTGTCCTCTGATGGTGATAGAGGATCCGGTGCTGGGAGAGCACGTATGTTCTTTTCCGCTTTTAAATTGGATGGCTGAACTGTTTTCGGATGAAGACGGTGACTTCCTATTGGAGGCTGTTGCAGCTTATTTTGCATACACAGTTATGTCATAGACCTTTTTCATGTTTGATATGCTGAGTACTAGCATTTCATTGACAATTCATTGACTTATTTGTCAAGTTTTTATTATTTACCTTGCCTATTGGCTTAAGACTCGATAAAGTACTTGGCTGTTTTATTTTTCTTTAGCATTAAATTTTCCTAGTTTTTAATGCTTTACCTTGCGGACCGTCCACATATAAACTTGCAATCTGCTCTCATGAGATGGCACTTCTATTATCTTATTCAGTTCGTTTCCGGATCATGGGGAGGTGTCATCTAGGTCCTGGATATCTTTACACCGTGTTAAGTTAGCATGGGCTCATTACCGGTTTAAACGCCATTTTTCCTTTTTTGCAACTTCTGCACACGACACTTAGTTGTTGCTTTAGCTTTCCACCTAGTAGTTCATCGTGGTTTACATGAGAATAATATGTTATTGCTCTACTATCTGCTTTGCTTGTTAAACTATATCTGTACAGCGAGTGCTAAAGTTTCAAGAACAACACGATACAGAATTGTTATGAGGTCTGATCTCCACGACTTCATACTCATAACATAAGTGCAACTTCTGCCAATTCTGGGCATGAGGCGGGTTTTATATTGCTTTGCCGAACACACATACACAACAGTTGATGCGGTTCACATGAAGAGAGAGCTGGTGTATGCTGATGTGATTCCTTCAAATCTAAGACACTAAAGTATGGGCACGCCCTAAACCAACACAAAGAGACCTTCTTAGCAAATAATATAATATGTGTATTAGGGAGGGTGAGATATAAGCAGCCGCGGGCCTTGGAGGGAGTTACGGTGAGGCAGGGAGGCGGGGAGGGGGAGAAGCAGGGTGGAGCCCTCTCTACCTTGCCCCTCCCCCTCCCCGCCTCCCTGCCCCACCGTAACTCCCTCCACGGCCCGCGGCTGCTTATAAGTGTTGCTAACTCTTATTCATTTACAGCATGTTAACATACTGTCACCATTCGCTTTTTATGTACTAGTAACTATGCTGGTAATTTTGCTACTGATAATATGTGTACTTGTATTCTCCACCCTGCTTCTCCCCCTCCCCGCCTCCCTGCCTCACCGTAACTCCCTCCACGGCCCGCGGCTGCTTATAAGTGTTGCTAACTCTTATTCATTTACAGCATGTTAACATACTATCACCATTCGCTTTTTATGTACTAGTAACTATGCTGGTAATTTTGCTACTGATAATATGTGTACTTCTATTATCTAAGATACTACGCCTGAGAAGACGGCATTAGTAAATAAACATTTCAAATACACATGTGTTCTTCTTAACTCCATGTTCTGGTTTCTAAGAAATATATAACGACCGACTGTTCATGAGTTCCACGTATCCTGAGGTACTATAAGTTCATATTCTGGATTGTCTAAACATTGAGAGTTTGTTATATCCAATGTGACACTGTACCTAGCTTGCTAAGGAGTTTTTGATTACTAACGTGAGTTTTGGGACACCCTAATTCGCCGAGGTTCCAATCCTCTGTCCACAGTTCTGTGTGAGAACAGAAACCCTGCGACAGGGGCACCCCCGACCCTTGCTGGAGCTTCATCACACTTGCGATACAACTCCAGCAATGCGCCACCTTTACGGCACAGATACATCACGCATCTGTGCTGTTTTTGCCCCATGATGCGCCGCATTGTAAATGCAGCACACCATAGGTGACGGAACAGCGGCACAGAATGACTAACACATCCCTGGTGATGCGCCAGTCATCATAAATGTATCCCTATGCTTCTTATCTTGTTAGAGATGAACCGCCATATGTATCATCAAAGTTTTTTGCATTTCCTAAATAGCGAACTTTAAGGAATAAATAGCGATTCTTTACCATTCCTAGTTTGCGATGAGCTATTTGCTAATTACAAATTACCCATTCATTTCCTTCATTTCCATAGGGCGGTTGGACTCACTTTTAGCTCGAACGGCTGAATGGATTTCCACGAAACTTGGCAAAATTGTAGGGACTGGTAGCCCGATGTGCCTTTGCTATGTCTCAAGATATATGCTCCAGTGGTTTTTACGAAAATTAACTTTGAAAAATATATATTGGGCTACATTGGCCTGTATATATGTTGGAGCCCAAATGTAGCCCAATGTAGCCCAATGAAGCCCAATGTAGCCCAATGTAGCCCAAAGATGGCCGCCAGACACACAAAAAAACAAATGTAGCCCAAATATCAGCCAGATGTAGCCCAACTATAGCCCAGTGACAGAATGACCAATCAGCTTCGCAAACCTCCGTTACGCGAAGCGGAGCGCTGTTACAGATATATATCTTTTTTTGAACGTTAATTTCTCAAAATCCACTGGAGCACATATATTGAGACCTAGCAAAGGCACATCGGGCTACCAGTCCCTAATATTTTGCCAAGTTTCGTGCAAACCCATTCAGCCGTTCGATTATTATTATTCTTTTTTTTTTTTGCCCCGCGGGGCCCTTTTAAAACCTCCACATCAAACCTAGGGGGTCAGCGAGGATCTACTATGCCCCCTTATAGTTATTTCCCCCTTTGTTTTGACCTCCTCTTGTCTCTCGATCCTACCGAGAGACAAGATGGCGGCCGCTACGGACTTTTTGGAATGTTGACAGACGCCGGAGAACCAATCAGCTTCGCTTCACAAAGCTCCGTTGCGCGTAAAGTACGCGTCCTGGGACGCTGCCAGGTCCGCTGTTACAGATATATATCTTTTTTTAAACGTTAATTTCTCAAAATCCACTGGAGCACATATATTGAGACCTACAAAAGGCACATCGGGCTACCAGTCCCTACAATTTTGCCAAGTTTCGTGCAAATCCATTCAGCCGTTCGGGCTAAAAGTGAGGCCAACCGCCCTATGGAAAACTCAATGTTAAAAACACGTTTTGGGACCCCCCTTTTTTCTCGGCCCCCCCTTGACGAACCCCCCCCCAAATTTTCAAGGGCTGCTCAGAAACAAAATGTGCCATTTTCCTGAAAATTTCAGCCAATTCCGTCCACAAACGCCAAAGTTATTAGACAGAGAATTTTCAAAAATCCCATAGAGAAAAAATCCTAACTATATATACCTACTGGCGACCGCCAGTAGGTAATATATATATATCGAGGTCTGTGGTGAGATCTGTCGGGAGCAGTTTCCCAAGGCGGTGAGTTGACCGGCGATACGCGCAGGTGGGGAGGAAAATAAGGCACGGCTGGAGCAGCTTTAGCGAGCAGCACACAGTGTACAGAGTATTCAAAATATTATCCTCAAGATGTCAGCGGAAGTTCGCGAGCGAGAGGCCTTGCGAGATGTCTCGAGTTAATTTATGCGTGGCCAAAAAACTGCATCATTATACAGTGCCAGGTGTTCCTGCCATCTTCACAGCTGTCTTGTTGTATTCAAAAGAAGAACAAACGTTCTTGCTTGCCAGGTAAATACATGTCGAATAATTATTTTTAGGTGCGGTTAGCTTAACGAGCAGATGCAGATACGGTGAAAATGCTAATTTCCAGATCTTCTTGACTATTGAGCAAATGCTACCATATTGTCAACAATGATGAGTGAAATACAGACTGCCCTGCTCGCGTACCTGCGTGTTATAATTCACAGGGTGTTTTAAACTAAATGAAAGCAATAAAAATAAGGTACTGGTATACAGTGAGTTGTTAGTGAGTCATCCGTTTTAACACACCCACCACACACAAAGCAGGCCACGTATTCCCCGAAACTTTTTTTTATGGGGAAAGGTAATTAAATTGCAAGAGGCTTGCCTTCCCGTGCCATCGGTTTTTTGAGCATGCACACCTGTCCGCGTTCCAACGTGTAAACTAATCTTTTGTGTGAGACAGTAGCTGTGCCCTGATCATCGCAAATACTATAGAGCGCACGTTTTTCTCTACTGCAACCCTTTGGCTACATAATCTTTGGAAACGTGAACGACCGATTTAGCGCTCCTGCTGTTGGTAAAACACTGTCCCAGATGATAACAGCAAGCGCTTAGCTCGCTGAGTTATCTTACGAGCACAGAGACAATGGTCGACCACTGTGAGTAACTAACAGTACACAGATTCAATTCTCAGCAGTGAGGAGGCAGCCGTTTGCTTACATTGTCCAGTCCATTAAACGCTCATTGCTGACACCTGCTTTGTTCTGCTACTGTGGAGTTCGAATTCTGTAGTTCTTTAACTTTCAGCAGGGACTGGCCTATGAGGCAGTCATGCAGTGCTGGACAGACTATTCTGACAGGTCATTGTGCGAGTCCGTTTTTTTTTGGGAAGCTTGTGGGCTCGTTTTATGGTCTGCTGTGTCAGTTTCTGTTGAGTTCCTTGATATTAACATAAGCACTACCTGGAGCAAGCTCAAATACATGCAGTCTAGCATACATTGGAAAATGCTTATAGTATGTGTCTTTAGAAGTACAGAACTGCCACGATTTGCAAACATGGACCATTTATTAATGTATTTAATTAACTAATGGAGGACATTTTCATTTTGCTGCGTAGGACTATTTTCTGTCCCAGTCTGACCCAGGATCTTTGGGCCCGATTCACAAAAGTAATCGGAGACAAAATCCTAACTTTACGACTTTCGGTATTCACTAAGGGCATTTAGGAGTAGTAAGTTAGAGATGCCCTTTGTGAATCAGCCCCTTTGTCATTCCAAGGTTGCTAAATGAGTCTCCTCAGATAGAGTATGAGTGATACCTATTGTTTACAGTGCTAGCAAATAGAAAAGGTACGGGGATAGGGGTCATTTTCTGCATCAACTTCAATGTTATTTAGCAAACGGCTAAACATACCATAAAATCAATTACAATGATCAACCAAAGTGTAAATTATACCCATGGAAAACTGCGAGTACTAATAATACATAATCTAACATATTTACAACCCCCCCCTATTTTCCACGTTCAATTATTGACATAGACTAAAAATTGAACTTTTTTGTAGCAGCTTTCATTTGATTATCACAGTACATAAAAACCTAAAAGTGTCCTGAGACAGGTAAGTATTACTTTCAAACATCAGCGCCGCTTTCCTTCACGCAGGACAGTTAGACAGAAAGTACATATCACTCTTAGAAACCAAACCACAGAACCGGCGGTAATATGTCAAATAGAAGAAACTTTTTCCAAATGCAGGTAGACAGACACACAACTAAAGGCTTAATATAGTAGTTGTGAAAAAAGTATACATCTCAATACACTGTGCCCAGCATAACTGATCAACACCAATACAGTTCTTTTATTATTTCGAAAACAAGGCAACGGCAGGACAGTACATACCTTCCATCCATTATGCTAAGAGGACACAGCTAATTAACAAGCAGCAGTTTAGCCAGCGAGTTGTTTGTGCGATGAAAAGGAGTGATCTGAGGCTGTGCAGGCGAAACACGTTTATCTTGCTATGTTCATACGTCATTGTGTCAGAACACTCTTTAACATCTCATTAAGCACAGGAGTTTTCCCAGAAGGATTAAAAAAGTCACACACACATACATTATGAAAGAACACTAACCTCGACGCTCAGTACCATGACAAGTACAGACCTATATCAAACTGATCATTCCTGGCAAATTTACAGAAAGGGTAGCCGTTGCAGCACTGCTTATACCCTTTCATATTACATCACTTATACCTTCTGAAACCATAGCAATTATAACAACATTTATGGCATCAGAAATCACATCATTTCTGAGAACAAAGGGGCATATTACCAAGCAATAGCGATAATTATCGCTATTGCTTGGTTAGAGACAAAATTTTACCGCTGAGCCGCTGTCCTGGTAAGCTTGATTCCGGTCCAGGGAAGACATGGCTTGGCAGTTCGGGCTGGACTGTTACCATGAGGCACAGGGTCAGACTGATTTGCATATGGCCATGTCTGAACTGGGGTGGCGGAGTGAGCTAAAGAACGGTGATGGATTAAACCCAGATCAGTTGACTGGGGGTGAGTGTTTGTATTGTCAACGCTCCGTCCATCACCACCTTTGGTTTTTCAATAAACACATAAAGTCACCAAAACGCTATCCTTTTGTGCCATAAAAGTAGACATTGTTAACATTAGGTGGTACTTAGAAAATAGCCTAGCCGCTGGAAGTCACGGTCTGTAGTCTACCACATTTATGCCAGATTTCCTGTAAAAATTTGCTCATAGCAATGACAATTGCAGGAGTAGTGTCACTCTTTAAAATTCTTAAAGCCTCTAAGTGTTTGGTCGTCTACAGATTACGACATGTCGGCATAATCCATTTCTGGCGCGGACTAAGAGAACTGAGACAGAAGAATAATAGATGTATCTCGTCCTCATTTTCCAAGCCACATGCTGAACAAATACTGGAAACTGGTTCTTTGTGCCATTTATTGGTAAAGGAACTCAGAGGTACTGTGCTAATTCGAAAACAAATGTAAAGGCTTTTAGCTAAGGGAGAAAAACCAAACTCTAAAAATTCCTCAAAACGGGGGAGCAGTTTAATTTCTAAATAGCTGTTCGTCAGTGTGCCAGTTAATTGGTTATTTGGGTATCCATCTTGGATATGGATCAGCTTACAGTTATTGTAGTTATTGTTGTGTAGTGTGTATGCAGGAACGGTAGTTATAATGTGAAGGTGGTGTATAAATCATAAGTGTAAGGTATAACTGTAACTTTTAAATGTGTACAACATTTGAGCACGAAAAGTTTCGGGGTGACTCGACAAGCAGCGACTGAGAAAAAGGGGGGTAAAAAAAGTGTGTTTCCCATGGCAATTACCATAGACTCTTTAGACATGCCTACCGCCTGAACTGCTGGATGGAATTACACCACATTTGGCACCAAGCTACCTTTTGGTGTGCAGATTGTGGTTTTTGTATTTGGTGCTATTCCGTTCAATAGTTGTTGAGAAAGTAGTGGAAATCAAAATTTGTTTATCTGCGATCGCTGATAATTTGTGATGAATCGTGAATGCGTGCACCAACAGGAATGCTGCGATTGGCTGGCTGTAACCTGAGCAGAGTTTGGGCCGCCATTCTAGTTTCTGCCATTCTAGTTTCTGCACTGCCCCCCTCTTTTTAAGTCAAAAGCCCTGGGGAGATGCTGGTCCTATGGGCCTTTAAAGGCCTGAGAAGGGGGGCTTGTGCCCCCTTCCTAATATAAATATTAGCCCCAGAGAGGTGGTGGTCACCACGGAAAGCTTTCCAGGCAGAGGGAGGGCACACGCGCCCCCTCCAATTCTAGATTTAAAAGCCATGCGTCCTGTACCTACCCCACCAGGTGCCCCCACTTGTTTTTTTTCACAAGAGTCATGGATCCACTAGTGATTCCCGTTTGAAAATTAAAATACTTGTGTGCCCTGGCAGGGTCCCAGGGGCCCCCTGGGCTAAGAGGTCAGTGTTTTTCTACCCTGCCCCTTTTCTCTTTTTTTTAAGGGTTGTTTTGGAACTCAGCTGAAGCCGAGTCTCAAGAATGCTGCCAACACTTCCTGGTTGAAGTTTGGCAGCCAATCAGATATCAGCAGAGGGATTTTTGATTCCCCGGAGGAGCCATGTCCCTAGAATTGCACATTTTGATTTCAGGTAAAATCTGAAAAACTATTAACAGATTCACCAAATCCCAAGAAGGGCTCTTTCTGGACCAAGAGGGCTCTTTCTCGATTAAGAGCTAGCTTTCTTCCAAATTTGATGTAATTTCGCCCATCATTTTGGGCTGTAGTATTGTCTAAAATCCAAATTGGAATTAGCCTGGGAATGTACTTTTTTGACACCTCACCATTTTTCTCAGCCACTGCTTGACTGATCATTCCAAAACGTTCAATGCACAACTAGAATTAGGGTTATGTAAAAATGGAGTAACCTGAACTACCACTGGACCTGGGTAAAATGGTCACAGTCGAGGTGAATTTTGCATGATAAGAAATTCAGTCATTCAAGCATCTTCATGACCAATCAATTAAATGCAATTTATTATCTAATCATCGCATGTTTATAGAGGACAGCATGATTGTCTGTACATTTGGTTAAAACGGTGCTCGAAAAAGGGGGAAAGAGTGCTCAGGAGGGATTGTGTGCTTGTGAGAGTTGTAGACTAGAACTGGATAAATACCTCCTGAGGCGGAAGCCGGGACATTTAGCTGCTCGAGAATTTTAAAACTGTTAAAATTGCTTTGCATTTTGTTTTTAACTTACACTGAATTCACCTCTCCTTAGCCGCGCTCTTGAACTATCGCGCACTTTCCCACAGCTGATTAGGTGCTGGGACGGGAAAAGACGCCGCCATATTGGGGGTAGACCGGGTTGCCGGCACAGTTGTTGGGACCTCCCTACCCCGGATACTGGTATTTAAATGCGCCTACACTCACGCGCATTACTAGAACTGGGTAAAATACCTCCTGAGGCGGAAGCCGGGAGATTTAGCTGCTCGAGAATTGTAAAACTGTTAAAATTGCTTTGCATTTTGTTTTTAACTTACACTGAATTCACCTCTCCTTAGCCGCGCTCTTGAACTATCGTGCACTTTCCCCAAGCCGATTAGGTGCTGGGACGGGAAAAGACGCCGCCATATTCGGGGTAGACCGGGTTGCCGGCACAGTTGTTCGGACCCTCCTTCTTTCTTTTGGATATGATGAACACCTTCCGCTGTCCGCGCAGCAGTCGTGCCGAAGGTGCGCCTAAGGCAAGCCCGTCTGCGCCCGTCCGCAGCCGGCCGGGGCCAGGGGCCACGACCCCTGTATCTTTTTCTGGCCAGATAAAGCACTATAGTTCAAGCTCCCTTTGTAGACTGAGAACCCCAGTGGACACAACCTGTCGACACTCTTATCATCCTTTGGACCTACCAGTCGTCTGCCCCCATTGTAATGTCAAGTTGGAAACTACACTACGTAAAGATGAAAAGCGGGAAATCAAAATGTTCCTTTTGAACTGTAGGTCCCTGCCCAAACACTGTCATGAAATCTCATTGTTGCTGGAGGAAGTCATGCCAGACACAGTCTTTTTGACTGAAACCTGGCTAACATCTGTTTCTGAGCCAGATCTAGTACAAGCACTACCGCAGAGTTTTCAGATTATACGCAAAGACCGCACCCATGGGAAGGGAGGTGGCGTGGCAATTATTTATAAAGAGCAGTATACGTGCCGATGCACCTTCGATTCCTTCGATTCCATCCCAGATTGTGAAAGCATGTCCTTTTTTATCGATTTTTCCCCGAATGATAGCTTCTCAGGTACCCTTATATACCGCCCCCCTGGTCCTCTAAAATTGTTTCACATGATTCTACCATCCATTATTGCTGACCTGGTCATTTCCCCCTCTAATTTTACATTGCTGGGTGATTTTAATATTCATTTTGACAACTTTTCTGATAACATTGCCGTGGAGTTGGTGGCCAGTTTAGCTGCACTTCAATTGGAACAACTCATTTCATCCCCCACCCATATTAAAGGGCATCTTCTGGACCCTATATTTACCAATTGCACTCAACTTAAGGTAGGCTCCATTAGTTGCCTCCCCTGGACCGATCATTTTTTGATTCCCTTTACTTGGTCTATACATCAACCCTCTTCCCTAATGCCTTCCCCACAGAAATCTAGAAATTGGTCTAGACTCCCTTTAGAACAGTGGTCTAGCATCCTTGTGAGCTCTAGATGGTCGCTGAATCAGGGACCTGTATCAGATAATAGTGAGTAGAATAATTGGATTTCGAAGTCTCTTGACTCCGTTCTCCCCTTCGTAAAACTATTCCCAAAAGACTACAGAAAACCGCTCCCTGGTACTCGGCGGAGCTTAGAGGGAAAAAGCGATATTGTAAAAAGTTAGAAAGGAGATGGCGTTTAGGGTATGCTCCATCAGACAAAATCATCTACAAAGAGGCGATTAGAGCCTATAAACAAGAGATAAAAGTGACACAATCCGCCTATTACACAGGAAAAATCACTATGGCTAAATCAAAACCAAAAGAAATTGATCAAATAGTGAAAAGTCTCACTAAACTTCCCCACCCCCTAGCTTCAAACCGTAATACACTGTCCCGCTGTAACGACTTGGTGGAATTTTTCTACCAAAAAATAGTCCTGACCTCTCTGTCAAAGGATCCTCTCTGCCCACAGAAGCTAGCCACCCCCTCTAAACACTTTAAATACTTTAGATCAGTTCCCGATGCTGGACTCAGAAACACTTGAATCCATAATGCGCCAAGTAAAGTCGGGCTCTCCTTGTGATCCAGCTCCTCCGTGCATTTTGGTGGCGGCTACTCAATCATTCTTCCCACTGTAATGAATTTGCTCAATGCCTCCCTGTCCTCAGGTATCGTCCCGCCCACATGGAAGCAGACAATGGTGCGGGCGCTTTTGAAAAAAACAAATTTAAATCCCGGTGACCTCAACAACTACCGCCCCATTTCTTTACTCCCCTGGGTGAGCAAGATCCTCGAGAAACACATCAATACCCATCTAACAACGTTTCTCGAGAGTAACCATCTGCTTGATGCCACTCAAACGGGATTCCGCCCCAAACACGGAACGGAAACTGCTTTGCTGGCGGTAACGGAGGAAACCAGACGGATTTTGGATCGGGGAGGATCGGTGGCAGTCATCCTCCTCGATTTGAGCGCCGCATTCGACACGGTGAGCCATAGAACTCTACTGTGTCGACTCCTCAGCCTAGGAGTGTCAGGAAAAGCACTGGCCTGGCTCAAATCTTTTTTGATGAACAGGACCTTCCAAGTCTTTGAAGGAGACACTGTATCCTCTAGTAAACCCCTGGGCTGCGGGGTACCACAGGGCTCATCGTTGAGCCCAACGCTGTTTAATGTATAAATGAGACCGCTGGCCGAGAACGTCCGTCCATATGGTATTAAGATCGTTACATATGCGGACGATGCTCAGCTGCTGGTCTCTATGATGCAAACGAACAGGCAGCTAGCACAGGTCGGTTTAACGAATTGCCTGGAGGAAGTTAAAAGCTGGATGACCACATCATGTCTCAAGTTGAACGGAGACAAAACGGAGCTTATGCTCCTTGGCCCTCCGGCATTGCCTTCTATCGACTCCATATGGCCCCTTACACTGGGCACGGCACCCATACCTAATGACAACATAAAAAGTTTGGGGGCCTGGCTGGATAAGTCTTTGACCTTTGACACCCAGGCAACTAAGGTCTCAGCCATCTGCTTTGGCCTCCTTAGACTCATGAAAAAGATTCTACCTCTTTTACCATTTGTAGCCAAGCAAATCGCCATCCAAGAATTGATTCAGTCTCGCCTTGACTTCAGTAATGCTCTGTATCTAGGGGCACCTGAATACACCCTGCAAAAGCTGCAGCGGATCCAGAACAGCGTTGCACGCACGCTGCTTCAGCTCCCCCGTAGGATTTCAGCAAAACCCGGGCTGAGGAGCCTGCATTGGCTCCCTGTCAGGGAGAGAATTAACTTCAAATCTATGTGTATCTCCCATCAAGCCTACTGGCAGACTGGACCGGTGATCAACCACTCTTTAATCACCCCAAACCTTCCCAAAAGACAGCTTCGCTCCACTCATGCCTTTTTGGCTACAGTCCCTCGAATCAAGAGATCCAGAGCAGGAGGCAGACTGTTCTCGTACAATGCGGCCAAGCTGTGGAACTCACTTCCTCTGCACCTTAGATCCAACCATAATATGTCTTCTTTCCATAAACAGCTTAAAACCTTTCTTTTTAATAAATGCGAATAACCCTCTTAGGCTGACTGTTCCAGTAGGTAGTACCCCCGTTCTTCAGCGCTTGGACGCCCCAGGGCAGCAATCGCGCTCGATAAGACTTCTTTTCATTTCATTTCATTTCATACAAAAGGAAAGGCAATGTGCAATATATACATCAAAGATTACTGAAACCTATCCTACCTAGTGAAGGCAAATTAGTACAAAACAAGCTTAGCATTATGCAAACACAAATAGTTCATCTCTGCCATCTATGCTTGGAAAATTGTGAAGGACCGTCGATGTTTCGACCCCTGTATGTGATAAAGGTAATTGGTTCCTTAGCCTGGGGTCTTCATCAGGACAAAAGATTGGAGGGAGGAGAGCTCCGATTGACAGCAGCATGAAAAATCAGGCTGGTGATTTAAAGACGTTGGGCCCTTAGGCTCTCCATGGTGTAAGGTTAGATCTTGGATAATCTTCAGAATTGGGTGGGCATCGGAGTCTCGAACTCCATGAAGGTTGGTGGATCTTAATTTCCACAAGCCAGACCAAGGTAGGTCACTAACCTCCTTACGAGCAACTGATGCAATTAGAAACCGCTTCCCAAGTAATGTAAATAAATCTGCTCCTGCCGTCTCAACGGTATTTAGACCTGCCGGAATTTTGGTATCTAGATCTAAAGTGTAGCTTGTTTCCAACCTCTTGAGATTTTTTTCCCGGTTACCTCCTCTCTCGTGTGTGGTATAGCGTCTATTTAAAAAGTATTCAAAAGTTTTAGATCATTGTTATGGGTTTCCCTGAAATGCTGTGCCACAGGGTAGGCAGGATCTTGATTAATTATGGCCCTGGTGTGCTGAATTATTCTTTTGTGTGCTTGCAATTTTTTGCTCCAACATATTGGAGGCCGCATGTGCATCCCAATACATAGATGACATGGTTTGTTTTGCATGTGAGATGTTTATCAATTGCCTCCACTCTATCGCTAAAGGTGTTTGATATTGATTTTATTAATACCATATCTACAGGCTTTGCAAGTCGCACATTTAAAAAAAGTTTTTCTTGCCAAGAGCCAAGTTCCTACTTTCATATCTTCTGAACTACTCTTGACCAGGGCATTACTCATAGATGCCATCTTTCTATACGTAATAGAGGATGTTTTTGGCAGGAGGTGGCCTATGATGGGATCATCCAGAACGATTGGCCAATTGTGTTTTACAATGCCCCTTAACTGTTTCTCTTGTTTGGTATAAGTTAGTACTATTCTGGAAGGTTCCATTCCTTCATAGGCATTGATATCATTATCTGGGTTCGCAACTTTCCTTTTCCTAGCTAACAGATCAGACCTAGCCCGCAATTTAGATTTATGGTTTTCATTTGATAACCCCATTTTGTTTTACCACTAGATCTGCCTCATCACTACAAATTCTCCTTATCCTTAACATTTCTCCATACGGAACACTCTGAATTACATTTATAGGATGAGAGCTGGTGGCATGTAACACAGAATTCCCTGCCATTTCCTTTCGATGTAAGGTCGTTGCAATTTTATTGTTCACAATGCTAACTTTAACATCTAAAGCTGTAAAGATCAAATTAATATTGTTTTCATTTGTGAAACAAATTCCAATGCGCTCTGTTCTGTCCCTTGCCAAATTATAAATAGATTGTCAATGAATCTGAGCCAGGTAACCACATGGTCGTGAAATTGGTGGAGAAATTGCTTTTTGAGGACCAGCTCCTCCCACCAGCCCATGTTTAGACAAGCATAGCTGGAAGAGAAGCTGGCCCCCATTGCCACCCCTTGAACCTGTTGATAATTCTGGTTCCGAAACATAAATAAATTATTCTCTAGACAGAACAAAAGCATATTGATTATCATCTTGCAGTGCCGTGCTAACTATATTGGTCTGTTATTGAGGAAATACTCCACTGCCCGGATACCATCTCTGTGCCTAGTGCTCGTATACAACAATGTGACTTCCAGATCATTAGCGTGTATCCATTGTGCCATTCTATATCCTGTATTTTGCGTAGAAAATCCCCTGTGTCCTGAACATAGTATTAAAGCTTTTTAACATAATCTTGCAGGAAATAGTCTATTTAGCGAGACATATTTTCAAAGGGACCTTCACACGCTAATATAAAGGGCCTGCATGGTGGATTCTGAAAGTTCTTATGAACTCTGGGAATAAAATACATAACTGGCATGATTGAATACTTTAAAAAAAAAAGTATATTCCTCTAAGCTCAGCTGACCAGCAGCTTTCCAGGCTAGGAGTTTGGCACAAAATTCATTGTGGGTATTTATTACAGCTTGCATTGAGCTCTTTCTATAGCACTCAAGGTCATTGAGTTAGAATATAGCCTCTTCCATGTAATCTTTGGGAGGCCAGAGGACAATGCTGCCACCTTTATCTGAGTTTTTGACCACCACTTGCTTATCATTTCGGAGCTTCATAAGTAGTTGATGATATTTTCTCTCCTAGTTTGCATACCTATGTTTGGTTTTTTGTAGGTTTGAATTCATCTTCTTCATTTGAGCTACCACCTGTTCATTAAAAATATCCAAAGAGTCACGGGCCATGATTGGGTTATATTTAGATTTTGTTTTGAATGGGGTATATGATCTTGCATATGTCACTTGCAGTGGTGCAAGTGGTGCAAGTGTTCCAGAAGTGGTGCAGTGTGTTGTCCAGTTGTTGCGTATTTTCTGCTTGTCCGCTGGTTTGACTGGCATTTTAATTTGCAAGTTTGGAAGGTCTTAGACCATATATAGAGAGAGAGGTCCATCAAATTGATTCCTTATCACAGCGCGCTCACAGTTGGTGGCAGCATGTCATGGGTATCACACCGCTGTCATTTTTCCCATCAAAGAAAGATATGCCGCACTCTAGGAGTATTATTCACGTGATTTTTATTTCACCGCTAACATCAATGAGTTTCAACTTGACAGTCTTGATCACAGTTGGGTGAGTTCTCTTTCAATTGTACTTTTATACCAAGGCCCATATTGCCTATTATGGGGCATTATGGGGCATGCAGTTTCTTAACATTATTTAAAAATTCTTTAATACAAACTTTATATAAAGACAGATTGTCATGCAAACATTGATTTCAAGAGGTGTTTTTAAGCCAGCAACAATTATAATGATCATGCTTTTCTTAGTCTTATCTTATTTCCTGTAGGGACTATATATGTATGTGTCGATTTTATATGTCATTTTGACAACATCACCAATAGTTGGCATTGTAATGGTTCAGTGCCATCATTTATTGCTGTCCTGGTGGTCATACACACTTACGTCATACATTTCTCTGGTATTGCATGTAATAGTTTTCTCCATCCTTACAGGAAATAAGCTAAGGGTGTAGCTATACCATACTGTAGGGAGCTATATGCTTAAAACCTAAGACATCTTCTTTGAAGTATATACACTCCTAGAGACCTATGTGGCCAAATACACATTACGCCACACCCAGACTTTAAATCTGACATACCTAAGTAGAAAAGCAGACAGACACTGAAACACCCAG